>NC_135319.1:2975462-3638462 GCF_048772815.1 Callospermophilus lateralis
TTCTCTCAGGTCCTTCATAGCTGCCTACATCTTCTCGAGGGATCATTTCAGCATGGACCTTTGAGGTTCTCAGCAGGTAGAAGATCCCCTACATTCCAGTATTATAAGACCTACTCTGTCCCTGCTATTCTGTCGAGTAAGATTGAGGGAACACTTTATTGTTAGGGTGAATACCAGGTTCGATTTGGGTTAGTAATCAATTTGCTGGATGAATAACGGTATTGGGAACCTGTGATATTTATAAGAATATAGAGGGGAAATGTATTTATGAAAACAGAAATCTAAGTGAGATTTGAAGCCCAGAAGATCATTGGGCCCTTGATTGTGATACTTAGCATTGAATTACGTTCTGCACAGATGTCTCAAATAAATCGATATACAATGGCATAGGACCTTGTACCTTGGATGTTTGAATGTAGAAGAGAACATCCAGTCAAAAAGGGATAGTCAGTAGCATTAGGAAGATAGTAGGTAGGTTTAGAAAAAATAGTGAGTGTAAGATTTGGAACAAAAGTTCTTTAGCAATAGGGTTTTGGTTAGAAAATGAATTTAAATGTCAGCACATGTGGAGAGTCAGTCACAATGATGAACTGGGGAAATATGTAGGTAAGCAGATACCAATAGAGGCATTATGAAATCAGGCATATTATAAAGTGAGAGATAGGCTCAGACATTTTAAACAGGGTTGAGTGTGAATATATAATCTTAGGAAGAAACAAATATGTAGTCACCAATAGGATTCACTTTTCAGAGCATTAGGCAACCTCGACATGGATGTTTTTAGTAATCCATGTTCATTTTCCATTTAGGCTTTGGTACAATCATAAATCTGAAGTCTGAATTTTGTGTCCAGAATATTTCTGAGAATAAATGTATATGTAGATCAGGTGACATGAGTATTTCTTCCACCTTTTCTGGGAGCAATATTGACTGATACTACTACTGACTCATAGGTATAGATTCTTTATGTGATTTGGAGTCATGAGAAACCCAAGCACCTCTTCAGGGCTTGAAGAACTCATTTGACCAAAAGGATCCCGATTCTCACTTGATGGAGGTCAGGAACCTAACAGAGGAAGTCAAGAAACTTCATCCACAATGACTGAACTTTTTGCCATTTTGGTTTTGGATGAAAACATGGGATCTTTTTTAAGATACATCAGGTGCTGAGAATATAAGCCATAGCCTCACACAGGGCCAAGAGGCTGATTCAGACACATCCCTTTCCAAAGAAATTAAGAAAAGAGCCACAGGTGATGCCCATTCATTTCCATTTGATAACTGTTTTCTTCAGGCTTCACAAAGGGGTGGCCTGAGCCAAAGATCTTCCTGACATTCAGCCACACAGAGCAATAGGTAAGCAAAAGGCCCAAAGCAGGGTTTCTCCACTGAGACTTTCCTGGTCACACTGTCCCTGCTCTTCTGTAAAGTTAGATGGAGGTAACCGTGTATGGTTAGGGTTAATAACACGTTCGATTTGGGTTATGAATCATTCTGCAGGATGAAGAATGCTATTGGTAACCTGCTATATTTACAAGAATATATAGGTGAAATATAAGTATGAAAACAGAAATCTAGGTATGATTTGAAGCCCAGAGGGCATTGGGCTCTTGAGTGGGTTACTTAGCTTTGAATTATGTTCTGCACAGATGTCTCAGATGTACCTTGAATGATTGAATGTCGAAGAGAACATCCAGTGAAAAAGGGAAAAGTCAGTAGGATTAGAAAGATAGTTGCTAGGTTTAGAAACAACAGTGAGTATATGATTTTGACCAAAAGTTCTTTAGCAATACGTTTTCAATAAGAGATTGAAAGTAATTTTCAGCACATGTGAAGAGTCAGTCACAATGATGAACTGGGGAAAATATGTAGGAAAGCAGATATCAATAGAGGTATTAAGAAATCAGGCAAAGTATAAATTGATAAATAGGATTAGACATATTCAACAGGCTTGAGGTTGAATATATAATCTTAGTAAGAAACAAATATATAGTCACCAATAGGATTTACATTTGAAAGCATTAGGCAACCTGGACAAGGATATTTTTAGTAATCCAAGCTCACTTTCCTTTTAGCCTTTGGTACAATTGTAAGAGTGACTTTTGCTTTCTGTGTCCAGAATATTACTGTGATAAAATGTATATGTAAGTCAAGTGACATGAGTATTTCTTCCACCATTACTGGGAGCAATATCTTGAAGATGTATAAATTCGTATTGGGGGAACAGAGAGGTGTACCCTGTGTCAATGAATATAGAAATTATGCATGAATTGACTATACTGTGAATAAATAATATAACTGGTTCCAACTTTAAATAGTGGATTGATTTGATATCTGAAAATATGCAGGAAATCTTAAATTGATATACATACATTCATTACAACCAATTATACATCTAACAGTAATATTAGGCTTATGGTTTGTCATAAAGAGTGTGTAAGTTTTGATTCAAAAATGATTATGAAAATCGAAAATTGTGTGTTTGGAAAGAAGTCTCATAAAAGAACAGTTAAGAACCCTGGAGGAATATATGTGTTCTGAAGCAGGAAGTGATTGAAATTGAAACAAATGCCTATAAATTTGTGAAATTGTGGATGAAATATATATCCTATTAGGTGCATAAACTGAAGAAATAGTAATGTACCACTGTTTAATAAAAATGAACCACAAAATACACATCATTTCCCAGAAGAAACTGCTTGCATTGATGTTAAACTGGGTTTTACTGTAGAAACATTTGCATTTGTATGCACCATTTACTGAAGTTAGTTTTCAGTACTAGGAAACGAATATATATTTCAGGTGGATGAATATTTCTGAGAATAATCTTGTGAAAAGTTGATCATAAATCCACATAAATGAATATAAATTATTTTAAGGAGTGTATAGTAAGACTCATATATTTCATATTTTGAAAAATATGGAGAGTGTGTATATATATATATATATATATATATATATATATATATATATATACAAACACAGACACAGAGACATTAAAACGAGCAACATATATGACAATCGAAATTCGTCATTAGATATATATTATCGACAGATGCAAAAATATTTATTTCACTCAAAATGGATTTATGTATAATGTTTTTCAACTAGGAAGCGCACCCATATGTTGAATTTTCAGTTCCAACAGATTTTGGAGGAGTGATCTCTTTTCATAACATGTATCTGCCTAGACAGCAACCTCACAAAAATGTACGTGTGATAACAGGTAGGATTCTATATGTGCATATAAAAATACATGTGCTGAATAGTCTACAGAGAAAAGAGACAAAAATTTGTTGAAAGCCACAGCTGAAGGGGCCCCAGAAAACTTCCAGCTCCCAGCAAATTTCCAGCTGCCAGATGATTATTGGCTCACAGCGGCCCCCGTAACATCTAGCTGATTTTCTCCTCTGTGGTGATGCTCATTTGAGATGCTTAATGAGCTCTTTACCCACCTTTCCAGACTGCCAGCTGATTATTGGCTCACAGTGGCCCCAGCAACATCTAGCTAATTGGCTCCTCTGCGGTGATGCTCATTGGGCTGTTTCCCTGCCATTTCAGACCACGGAGCTGCTCATTGGGGGACATTTTTGGCTTCGCCCTTTGACCCAGCAAATCAGCCTCAAGAGCAGGAGGATTGTGGGAGGTGGAGAGGCTTGTGGGTGTGATAGAGACTTTACCCAGAAGCCAGTGGTGGTAGTTGGGCTCTGAGGGTTTTTCCCGATGAGCTGTTTTGTTTGGCGTGTGTGGTTCTAAAAATAAAGTTTGTTTCTTTTGAAAAATGGCTCCTGAATCATGCCCAGCCAGACTGCAGCATTTGGTGGCTTACACAGGGAGCGACTAAGGGTAAGTGATAAGGTAAACTGCTTGCCCCTGAGGTCAGGGTGAAAGGATGGGTAGACATTTTAAGATTCCTCTTTTGTTTTGCTACAATTTTGTTTTAAGTTGCCTGTCCATGGAGATGAGTAAGACGGAAGAAAAACCACTCACATCTGAGGAAAAACTATTTACGTCTGAAGAACAGAGAGGGAGAAAGGACGGATGCACATGTCAGGAGGATAGAAAGGCTATGACTTCTTGTTGCTCCTTTTTTATTTCATTCTGTCTCGGTTTTGTTTGGCGTCATCTTGTTGGGTTTATTGTAGTAGAATACGGGATCAGAAGTTAGTAAAAAACAAACTGAAAGAGTGTTAAATAAATTGTTAGAGGAAGGAGGCATCTCAGTGAAATCAAGAACAGTCAGGGCATACGTTGATACAATACAAAAATGTAGCCCATGGCTTTTTAAGGAGGAGTTGTTAAATATATCACAATGGAAACATCATGGTGAAGATTTAAAAAGAGGAGAAAAGAACAGCCCAGGGACTCTGCCAGTTGGCACATTGCCATTGTGGACGTTCATATCTGGTTTGCTTAGTCCAAAGCCTTCAGTTCAGACAAAGATAGAAGAACAAAGCTTAGAGGAGAAAAAGCCATCAGGGGGAAAGTTACAAAAGGAGACTGCTACTAACAACTTTCTATCACCAGAGGGCGTAAGTGTCCAACCAACAGCGCCACCTCTACAAGAGACTGTTACTAACACCTTACTATCACCAGAGGATGTAAATGTCCAAATAACAAGGCCACCTCCATATGCTGGGAGGCCCCCAAACCCCGCATTTGATAGTTCGGATCCTGAGACAGGATCTCAAGTATTAACATGCCCTGTATTTGAGGGAGGAGGGCAGCGAATTCACCATGCTTTAAATTTCAAAATAGCGAAGCATCTAAAAGAGGTGTAACAACCTATGGTCCTCAAGCACACTTCATTTCAAGCTTGGTCGAATCCATTAACAACTTGAATATGACGCTTGCAGATTGGGATAATATGTGTAAAGCTGTGCTAAATGGAGGTCAATACCTGTTATGGAAGGTTGCCAATGAGGAATTTTGCAAGGATATGGCTAGGTGAAATGCAGCAGCTGGTTATCCTCAGAGAAATCTAGATATGTTGTTAGGAAAGGGACCTTATGAGGATCAGCACCAACAAATTGCATATGATCCTGGCATATACGCACAAATTGCTGCAGTGGCAGTTAGGGGATGGAAGACTTTATAAGGACATGGAGGTTTACAAGGTCAATTATCTAAGGTAATACAAGGAGCTAATGAATCTTATGATGAATTTGTAGATAGGGTTATTCAAAGAGCTACCACAGTTTTGGGTAATACAGAACAAGCAATGCCATTAATAAAACAACTGGCTTATGACCAAGCGAATCATTGGTGAGAAATATCATTAGACCATGAAAAAATGAATATTTGAACACATATATTAAATTATGTAGAGACATTAATGAATAAGAGCAAGTCGTGGCAGGTGCAGAAAAACAGGCTTTAGAAGCCAGAGACATCAATGAACAAGGGAAAATTGTGGCAGCTGCAGTAAAAAAGGCTTTAGATGCCAGGCCAAGGACATGCTACAATTGTGAATAAACAGGAAATTTTAAAAGGAATTACCCCATAGGAGCAGGTTTTAACAAAACTAGGTATCAAAGGAGTAGAATACCAGGTATTTGCCCACGATGCCATAGAGGGAGACATTGGGCTAATGAATGCCATTCTTAAACCACCATAGATGGTACTTCATTATCAAAAAACTAACAAGGACCAGGTGTTTATCCACGATATCATGGAGAAAGGCAATGGGTTCCATTGCCAAAAAATGGACAGAGGGGCCCAATGCTCTGGGGCCGAAAACCACAAATATACGGAGCACAGGAGGAACCCAGCAACCCCATCAGAGTAGTGCCCAGGACACGTTGTCCATAAATCCCTCATCAGACAAACCAGAGTGAGCGCAGGGTTGGACATCTGTGCCTCCGCCAGATCAGTACTAACTCCTGAGATGGGGGTTCAAATCATTACCACAGCAGTGAAAGTACCTCTTCCCAATGTAACAGTAGCCTTATTATTGGGACACAGCTTTTCTAATCTAAAAGGACTTATGTTAAGTCTTTGGGTAATTGATCCCGATAATGAGGGTGAAATAAAAATTATAGCCAGTTCTCCAAAGGATATATCAGTAATTTCACCAGGAGATAGAATAGCACAGTTACTAATAATACCCAGCCTACATGATAAATTTTCCAGTCGTGCTGTAGAAAGAGGTTCCAAGGGATTAGGCTCCACAGGTGTAGATTTGGCTATGCTTTCTTTAAATTTAGATTCTCTCCCCATGCTAAAACTAAATATTCATGGACATGAATTTAATGAGCTACTGGATACAGGTGCAGACCTTAGCATCATCTCTTCTCAAGAATGGCCAAAACATTGGCCATTAAAACAAGACACTCAAATGCTTCAAGGCCTAGGAGTGGTGACTAATCCCCATAAAGTTGCAATGGTATTAGATTGGAAGGATCCTGAAGGATGTAAAGGAACTATACAGCCATATGTATTGGACCATCTTCGCGTAAATTTATGGGGATGAGATGTCCTAGATCAATTAGGTTTGACATTAACAAATAACATCAATCAAAATGCACCCACTACAATGGCTAGACAGGGTTTTAGGAAAGGAAAAAGATTAGAAAAACAAGAACAAGTTAAAGCAGTACCAATACAAATAGATCAAGGAACAGAGAGACATGGGTTGGATTTTCAGAAAGGGCCACTGAGACAATAAAAATTACTTGGAAATCAGAAAGACCAGAATGGATTCCTCAGTGGCCCCTGACTAAAGAAAAGATACAAGCAGCCCATGACCTGGTCAAACAACAATTAGCGGAAGGACAAATACAACCTTCTGTATCTCCCCATAATACTCCCATTTTTGTCATCAAAAAGAAATCTGGTAAATGGAGATTATTTTAAGATTTAAGAGCTATTAATAATGAGATGGTTATTATGGGACCTGCTCAATCAGGGATTCCTCAGATGTCTGCTTTGCCAAAAACTTGGTATGTATTAGTTATACATATTAAAGAATGTTTTTTTTTTTTTTCATTTCCAATTCGTCCTGAGGATAGTCCACGTTTTGCATTTACTATCCCTGCACTGAATCATGAAGGTCCTGATCAGAGGTATGAGTGGAAAGTACTCCCTCAAGGGATGGCTAACAGCCCAACTATGTGTCAAATTTATGTTAACAAAGTAATCGAGCCACATAGAAATGAAAATCCTGAACTAAAAATATTTCACTATATGGATGATGTATTATTAGCACATAAAACTAAAAACCAATTGCTAGAGTGTTTTGCCACACTTACAAACTTATTAAAAAATTATAATCTAGAGATAGCAATTGATAAGGTACAATTGAATTTTCCAATTAATTATTTAGGAGTTCTATTATCCTTAACCATGGTCAGTCCACCAAATATTCAAATACGAGTAGATCAACTCAAATCAATTAATGACTTTCAAAAGTTATTGGGAGACATAAATTGGATAAGGCCTTATTTAGGTATACCAACAGGAGAGTTGAGACCTTTATTTGATATTCTAAAAGGTTCATAAGATCCAAATTCATCCTAAATGTTATCGCCTGAAGAAAGAAAGGCATTAAAAATCATTGAAACATATATGGGAAATATGCATTTGGATAGATTTGATATAATTTTACCTTTATTATTTATTGTAATACCAACAAAAAATATTCCTAGAGGAGGATTTTGGCAAGAAGGTCCATTATTATGGATACATTTATCTTATTCTTCTAACACTATTATTACTAGGTATCCTGAGCCTGAGGGACAATTAATACTCATAGAATAAAAGCAGCAAAGGGAGTGTTTGGAATTTCTCCCGATAAAATTATTACTCCATATACTATGAATCAAATTGATGAATTAGGTAATGAGTTAAATACTTGGGCAATAATCATGTGTAAATCTAATGTTTCATTTGATAACCACTTTCCATCTAATCTTTTATTGTCTTTTTGGTCATCGCATCCTGTAATTTTTCCAAAAATGACAAGAAAACACCTATCATGAATGCTCCAAATATATTCACTGATGGGTCAAATAATGGCACAGCAGCAATAGTTACACCTGATCAAACTTTTACATTTTTAGTACCTGAACAATCAGCTCAAAAGGTAGAGATTAATGCAGTATTACAAGCTTTTGTGATGTGTAAAGATTCTGTATTTAATGTATTTTCCGATACTCACTATATAGTTAATGCTATAGTATCCCTTGAAGATGCTGGTAGGATTTCCCCTTCCTCTAATGTTTTCTCTTTGCTTTCCACTATACAATGTCTAATCTGGGACAGAAAAGATCTATTCTTTATAGGACATATCAGGGCACATACAGGATTGCCTGGAGCCCTTAGTTTGGGGAATGATTTAGCAGATGAAACTACACATGACATACATATATATTTTCTCTACACGAGAAGAAGCTATAAATTGTCATAAAAAGTTCCATATCAATGCTAATACTTTACAAAAGCATTTTAAAATAACTAAGGAACAAGCTAGACAAATAATAAAACAATATCAAAATTGTGTGACTTTTTTACCACAATTTAATCTTGGAGTCAATTATAGAGGATTGATACCTAATCATATTTGGCAGATGGACGTCACACAGTTGCCAGAATTTGGAAAATTAAAATATTTGCATGTTACAGTTGATATTTCTTCTGGATTTTTGATGGACTCCCTTCATGCCGGAGAAAAACTAAAGATGTTATAGCTCATTGCTTATAAAATTTTGCCACTGTGGGTGTTCCAATACAGTTAAAAACAGATAATGCTCCAGGTTATACTTCTACCTTTTTTAAACAATTTTTCTCATCATTTGGCATTACTCATATAAAAGGAATCCCATACAATCCACAGGGTCAAGGCATAGTTGAAAGAGCACATCAAACCATTAAAATATACTTATTAATGTAAGAAGACGGAATTGGGAAGGGGTATAAATTCCCCACACATAAACTTAAAATAACCCTTTTTACTCTAAACTTTTTAAATTTGGATTCATCAGGACTTAGTGCTGCGGAAAGGCTTATGTGTCAAAAAAATGTGTATAAGCCCAAGGTACTTTGGAAGGATATTCTAACAGGACAATGGAAAGGTCCTGACCCAGAAATTGTCTGGAGTCGGAGGTCTGTTTGTCGGTTTCCACAAAAATAACAGCAGCTGATTTGGATTCCAGAGAGATTAAAGAAGGTCCTGACCCAGTGATTTCCTGGAGTTGGGGGTCTGTTTATGTGTTTCCACAGGGAGAACAGCAGCCGATTTCTATTCCAGAGAGATTAACTAAAGCGATTTCTATAGAACAAAATAAGATGATTTGGCTCAAATCCATAACAGCTTATATCCAAAACTCCAGTTTGGCTATCCTTACATCTGAGACCAAACAGAGATGCTTTTTTCAATATCTATTTTATTATTGCCCTTTCCCAAATCGTGAAGTTCTATTTTGTTTTTTTGAAATCATACAGACCTAGGTTAATGTTTTGCTGATCAGTTCGATTTTTTGACTATAGAGTTTTTAAACAATGCTATGGTGATTTCACCTGTTAAAAGTTATAAGGTCTTTACTATTATGTTATGTGTTGTATGTATTATATTATGTGTGCACACTAGTGTTTTTTGTTATATGTTTGAATGTACGTATGTCAATATATCATATATTATGAGCACTCATGAAAAAATTGATCCTTTTTTTATTCAGGTGATTTAAATGGTTTAATTTAAATTGGGTAAACAACTGTTGAGGATTGTTTTAATATGCGAACAAAAAAGGAGGTTAACAGAACTCTTTGCTTACTTTCACCTTTCCTTTTCATTATATTTAATAATTCTCTTCAAGATAATGTAAATTGTTAAGAAAATTGTTTTCTTTTAGTGCCTTCTGGAGTGTTACATAACTTTTTTCTTAAGCCATTTTTGCCAGAATTCCTATCTTCATCCCAGTGCTGGTGAAGACAAAGATAAAACGAATCTACAGCTTCTGCAATAGCCATCACTGAACTACTTGCAGAACTTGCCTGGACTATGTATCACTTGTATTCATTGTGAAATCACTTGTGTGCATTGTGAACTATCTTCTGGTGCAGCGACTTTTGGTAATGTTGGGGTACTTATGCTGATGCTGTCATCACTGCTACAATTTTTTCAAAACGAGCCATCAGTTGGCTTGGTGTATCTTCCCTATTCTCACTTGATAGTGGTCAGGAACCTTACAGAGGAAGGCAAAAGTCTTCATCAGCTATAACTTCTCTTTTGGCCATTTTGGTTTTGGATGCACACATGGGATCTTTCTTTAGATCTTTCAGGTTCTGAGAATCAAAGCCACAACCTCACACAGAACCAAGAGGCTGATTCAGACACATCCCTTTCCAAAGCAATTAAGCAAAGAGCCACAGGTGATGCCCATTCATTTCCATTTGAAAACTGTTTTCTTCAGGCTTCACAAAGGGGTGGCCTGAGGCAAAGACCTACCTGACATTCAGGGCAAGGGAATCATAGGTATGAAAATGGCCCAAAGCAGGGTTACTCCACTGAGACTTTTCTGGTTATACTGATATCTGAGTTATCTGAGATGTTCCCATTCCCTTCAGCTATCCAGTACAAGGCCATGTCACAGAGTTTGGAGGTGGTACATATATTGGACACAAAACCATGAGCCTATTCTGTAGAGAGGCCAGAAATCAGGAAGTGAATAGGAACTTAGGAAGATAGTAGGTGTTGCCTATCCATAAGGCAAGCTGCAGTCCACTCATAAATGGGCAGAATGAATGCCTGTAAGCTTCCTACTAGACAGGACACCTCCGCTGATGCATTTCCTTTTCTAAAGACTACAACCACGGACACAGTGGATACACAGACATAGAAAAACTGGCCTTGACAAACGACTTACTAGGAACAGTCGACTCCAAACCAAACAAACCAATTTTTCTACCTATTCTCAGAACATGATACAAAACCACGAACGCACACCCACACCCACAAAGGCACCTCCTTCCCACAAGTAGGTCTGTGACTATTCGGAGTGTCCTCTGACTGGTGGACCATACTATGTTCCCCCAAAATGGCTTGTCCTGTATAGGATCAGGTCTCCTTTGCCAACTCTGTTAAGTTATCAGGAGCCAGCAGTGAGCCACTACCTGCTTTCTCAGGAAAGGCCCCTCTTCAGAGCTCTCCTAGTATTTGGCCATCCTCACATCAGGATGTTCCAAGAAAGACTGACTCTGTCCTAGGTAAATCCAAACAAGTGAGCCCCCTGGGACTGGGACAGGGACTGGCTCTGGGTGCCTGGCTTCCTGGATCCCAAGTTCAGAGATTTCCATCATCAAGGAAGTGAGGTAAGTCACTTCCTTCAGGAATTGAATGAGGTCAATACCTTGGCAACCACTTTGTCCTATCAGTTGCTTACAATGGTCCCATGAAATGGAGGCTGCCCCAATTTTTTTGACATTTTCACAAGTTAGAATGGTTTATCAACCATAGGCACCTGGGAACAGCTCTCCACACAGGTCTGGTATAATCCATCTTCTCTACATTAAGTACAGAGAGCACAACACTTCATCTTGATCGGGTTTTTTGCCATGGAAGAAGATTTTGCTCTCTCAGGTTTTTCATAGCTGCCTAAGTCTTCTCCAGGCGTCATTTCTGCATGGACCTTTCAGGTTCGTAGCAGGTGGAAGATTCCCTACATTCCTTTATTGTAAGACCAACTCTGTCTCTGCTCTATTGTAAAGTTATATTGAGGGAAGAGTGTATGGTTAGGGTTAATAACAGGTTCGATTTGGGTTAGGAATCATTCTGCGGGATGAATAATGGTATTGGGAACCTGCAATATTTACAAGAATATATAGACGAAATATAAGTATGAAAACAGAAATCTAGGTAAGATTTGAAGCCCAGAAGTGCATTGGGCCCTTGATTGGGATACTTAGCTTTGAATTATATTCTGCACAGATGTCTCAGATAAATCGATATACATTGGCATAGGACCATGTACCTTGGATGGTGGAATGTCAAAAAGAACATACAGTAAAAAGGATAGTTGGTAGAATTAGGAAGTATATTTAGAAAGCAGAGTGAGTATAGGATTTGGACCAAAAGTTCTTCAGCAGTAGGGTTTCGGGTAGTGAATGAATGTAAATACCAGCACATGTGAAGAGTCAGTCACATTGATGAACTCAGGAAAATACATAGAAAACCATATATCAATAGAGACATTAGGAAATCACGGAAAGTATAAAGTGAGGGATAGGATCAGACATTTTCAACAGGGTTGAGTTTGAATATATAATCTTAGGAAGAAATAAATATGTAGTCACCAATAGGATTGACATTTGAGAGCATTAGGCAAACTGGAAATGGATGATTTTAGTAATCCACACTCACTTTCCATTTAGACTTTGGTACAATCGTAAGTATGACCTTTGCATTTTGTGCCCAGAATATTACTCTGATAATATGTATATGTAGATCAGGTGACATGAGTATTTCTTCCATCATTTCTGGGAGCAATATTTTGAAGACGTATAAATTAGTATTGGGGGTAAAAATTGGTGTACCCTGTGTCCATGAATATAGAGATTATGCATGAATAGAACATACAGTGAATATATAATATAAATGATTCCAACTTTAAATAATGGATTGAATTCATATCTGAAAATATACAGGAAATCTAATATTGATATACAGACATTCATTACAAACAGTAATACATCTAATGGTAATATTAGGGTTATGGTTTATCATGAAGAGTGTGTGAGGTTTTCTTTAAAAGTGATTATGGAAATCGAAAATAATGTGTTTGGAAAGAAGTTTCATGAAAAGACCAGTCAAGAATCCTGGAGGAATACATGTGTTCCTAATTAGAAAGTGATGGATAATAAAACAAAATGCCTATAAATTTTTGAACTTGTGGATGAAATATATATCCTATCATGTGCATGAACTGAAGAAATAGTAATGTACCAGTATTGAATTAAAATGAACAACAAAATACACATCTTGTCCCATAGAAATCTACGTGCATTGATGTTAAACTGGGTCAGTTATTTCAGAAATATTAGGATTTGTATGCACCATTTATGAAGTTAGTTTTCAGTACTAGGAATCAAATATGTAGTTCAGATGGATAAATATTTCTGAGAATAATCTTGTGAAAAGTTGATTATTAATCCACATACATGAATATGAATGAATTTAGGGAGTGTATAATAAGACACATATATTTCATATTTTGAAAAATCTAGAGAGTCTGTGTGTGTGTGTGTGTGTGTATACACACACACACACACACACTCACACAGAGACAGACATTAAAAAGTAGCAATATATGCCAATTGAAATTCACTATGAAATATATGTCATCCACAGATCCAAATATTTTCATTTTACTGAACATGGATTTATGTATAATATTGTTGTACTAGGAAGCTCTACAATAGTTTGAATTTTCAGTTCCAACAGCATTTAGGAGGAGTGATCTTTTCTCACAATTTGTATCTCCCAAGTCAGCCACCTCACAAGAATGTACTTGTGGTACCAGGTAGGATTCTATATGTGCATAAAAAAATACATATGCTGAATTGGCTACAGAGAAAGGGAGACAGGAATTCACATATTCGTTAACTTTCAAAACACATGGAGAACCATTTCAACAAAAAATTGACTAGATTTATAACTCCTTCCCTATATAATGCAAAAGGCAAGTCCAACGATACACCATGCCTCTTCTGAACTGCTTGTATTTCTATTCTGTTGGGGTTAATTTTCTCCATCATTTTAGGATTAGTAGTCAGAGTCTAGTTGGGCATGGATTAGTGTCAGGGATTCAGTATTTCAAATGGAAAATTGGAAAATGATTTCTTTGTTTTTGCAAATATGTGCTACACAAAATCTTCCCACTATCATCCAGAACAAAGCCTTGACATTACCTTCTCCCCAAGTAAGGCACAATTAGAGGAGAGGAGTTAGAAAATCTGTGATTACATATATGAAATCGAATATGCTCAGGAGTTCACAAAATTGGAGGTGGTAGAGGAGATTCCAAAAGTAAGGGACAGGGTAAACACTCCACAAACATGCAGCTCTGCTGGCCTAAAGACTTCTAGTGGAACTGCCTCTGAGGTTGGGTGCTTGAAATATATGTCGTAGTCAGGAGATTTAGCTTCTTTGTAGTGAGACCATCAAAGCTGGGTATGCTTTTATGTGACCTGGAAGACATGGTTTCTTATTTTCCCATGAACATAAGGCAGCAGTCCTTAATTCTCTCTTTGTAGGTAAACTGTGGCCACTGGGGTATAATTATCTCCCCGTGTGGACTGTTAAGCCATTTGGTCATCCTCCACTTTTCATGGTGTTTCTTGCTGCTTCACTGGGAGTTTGGTATTTGCTTCACGAAATACAAGGAATCCACTGGAACACAGTGCTGGAGGGAGTTCTGTCACGTGTGGTGTGTTAGGGTCTGCAAGAGAATGCACCAACCAGGCTTCTATCCCACATAGCTTGTCTCCTTGACCATAGCAACCTGATTCTGAACATTGGCCTGAAATCTCTCTATATAACAAGATGCCTTTACATAGAAGTGTCTGCTGGCTGCACCATGTCAGTCACAAGCCATTTAGAAGCCAATGGCAGATCCACATGGCCCCACCAAAGATGTTTTTTTATATCACACACCTGTCCATCACTGCACTAGGCCCACTACTTAGCAGGCTCCAACTTCCGGGCATCTCTGTTCTACACCATTTTCATGAAACTCAGTCAATCAAGGCACTGTCTTGCATATTTACAATCAGCAACAGGACATCCAAAGGTTCTCCAGTGCCATCTGGTATTGGGAATATCATTAATTTCATGGTATTTATCTAGCAATTTTTCAAGGATGAAGTTGCGGCATGTGGGTTTCAATTCATTCAGGGACCATTAAATGTTGTGGAAGTTTATTTCAAAGAAAGTTCTGGAGAATTCTCACAGGCAAGGCTTCCCAAAGATTGGCCAAAACGTCACATGAATCCAGGCCCATTGAGGTCTATAATGTAACGTCCATGTGTGGTTTTACTCTCAACTAAGCCTGCCAAGTCCCTAAGAATAAAATCATGGGATATTCAGGCTGAGATTCCCAGTGACCTCTGGAAAACCACCCTGGGCCTAGATCTCAGTTTCCAAGGGTGACTCTCATGCTTGGCCTCCTATAATCCCAACACAATTCATGGCAATACTTCTCTAAGTTCAGTTCCTGTAATCAGTCTCTAAAAGGAAAAACACCAGACTTAAAGCCCAGGTGGACTCAGTCATCCCTTCCAACTGCCACAAAAATGAACGCAATTAAAACCAAAACACTCCCACATGGCCCTCATCTTCTTCCATGTAGACACTCATCATAACCTCTGGCTGGAGATTTCCATGAGGAATGCAGCCCAAGACAGTGTCCAAAATATGCTCCCTTGCCTCTCATTTACCTAAATTCTGAGTGGCCTGGACACCCTTCTTGTGAACCAGGAGTGATCAAATAGGCCTGCCATTAATACTGATCCACTCTCGAATTTGAGACCTACTGACTGTGGGGTTTAGATTCTTTATGTGAATTGGAGTCATGAGAAAACCCAAGCACCTATGGGTTAGCTTCTGCAGGGATTTGAAGAACTCACTTGACCTAAAGGATCCCTATTCTCACTTGATTGATATCAGGAACCTTACAGAGAAAGGCAAAAGACATCATCCACAATTACTGCTCTTTTTGCTATTTTGGTTTTGGATGCACACATGGGATCTTTCTTTAGATCTTTCTTTAGATTCAGGGCAACAGAAAAATAGGTAAGCAAAAGGCCCAAAGCAGGGTTTCTCCACTGAGACTTTACTGATCACACTGGTATGTGAGTTTTCTGAGATGCTCACCATTCACTTCAGCTATCAAGTACATGGCCATGTCACAGAGCTTGGAGGTGGTACATATCTTGGATACAAAACCATGATCCTATTCTAGAGATTGGCGATATTTCAGGAAGAAAACAGGAACTTAGGAAGATCATAGGTGTTGCCCATTGATAAGGCAAGCCACATTCCATTCATAAATTGTGCAGGATGAATGCTGGGAAGCTTTCTACTACACAGGACACATCCATTGATGCATTCTCTTTTCTAATGTCTACAACCACGGACACAGTGGGATACACAGACACAGAAACACTCGCATTGTCAAACGACTTACTAGAAACAGTTCATTCCAAACCAAACAAACCTCATTTCCTACCTATTCTCAGAACATGAGACAAAACCACAAACCCACACCCACACACACAAAGGCACCTCCTTCCCCCAAGTAGGTCTGTGACTATCTGGAGTGTTCTCTGACTGTGGGCCATTCTAGGTTACCCCGAAATGGCCTGTCCTGTTTCATATCTTGTGTCCTTGGCCAACTCTCTGAAGTTGTCAGGAACCAGCGGTGAGCCATTACTGTCTTTCTTAGGAGAGGCCCCTCTTTATAGCTTTCCTGACATTTGGCCATCCTAACAACTGTAGGTACCAAAAAAGACTGACTCTGTCTTTGGGAAACTGAAAAAGTGAGACCACTGGTACTGGGACTGGGACTGGCACTGTTTGACTGGCTTCCTGGATCCCAAGTTCAGAGAGTTCCATCACCAAGGAAGTGAGGTGAGGTCACTTCCTTCAGGAACTGAATGAGTTCACTGCCTTGGCAACCACTTTGTCCTAACCGTTGCTTCCACTGGTCCCATGAGATGGAGGCTGCCCCTGCTTCCTGGGACACTTTCACAAGTTACAATGGTATATCAACCATAGGCACCCAGGCACAGCTCTCCACACAGGTCTCATTTGGTCCATCTTCTCTACATTAAGAATAGAGAGGCTGATTCAGACGCAACCCTTCACCCTGACCAGGTTGTTTTCCATGGAAGATGACTTTTGCTCTCTCAGGTCCTACAGAGGTGCCTACATCTTCTCCAGGGATTATTTCTGCATGGACCTTTGAGGCTCTCAGCAGGTGAAAGATCTCCTACATTCCTGTATTGTAAGAAGAACTCTGTCCCTGCTCTTCTGTAAAGTTAGATTGAGGTAACAGTGTATGGTTCGGGTTAATAACATGTTCGATTTGAGTTAGGAATCTTTCTGCTGAAATATATGTTTGAAAACAGAAATCTAAGTAAAATCTGAAGCCCAGAAGGGCATTGGGCCCTTGATTGGTATACTTAGCTTTGAATAAATAGACATACAATGGCATAGAACCTTGTACCTTGGAAAATTGAATGTAGAAGTGAACATCCAGTCAAAAAGGTTAGTCGGTAGTGAAAGGTTAATAAAATAGGTACTTGTAACTTCCTGTTTTTCTGTATGCTTAACAAAACACTGCTGAAATCTTGAGAACTGTTTGCTAATCTTGGTGCCAGAATGTATTGTCCCCAACTGCCAAAGTGTAGAATGTACTCCCTCACCTGGTTGTACGCAAACTGCCCACTCGCGCTTACCCATCAGTAAACTTGCCTCCCAGCCCTCTCCAAGGAAAGTATATAAGCTCTGCTTAAACTGTTCTCAGGGCTCTCTGCTCTTTTCAAGTGAGCTCTGAGCCCCAGCATGTTGGACCCCCAATAAACCCTTTGCTGTTGCAGGAGACAGTCTTTTGGTGGTCTCTTACTTTGATGCTCGCCCGACCTTTACATATGAAGGTTCCACCGAGTTCTGACAGCGGCAGACAAGAGACCCTAACGGGCTCCTCTCGGGGTAAGTAAGGTGCCTCTTTCCGGTTTCAGTTTTAAGGTTAGGGCTTTGCAAAATGGCTGTCAATGAAGAGCGTGAGCTCTCTCCTATAGTGGCTGACAGACGTGTCACAGAGCCACAGGCCACGTCCCTGGGGGATGCCCCAAAGGACTCGGGAAATCAAGGAACAATAGTCTCCTCCACTCAGTGATATTTTGTTTCGGATTCGGTCTTGCCAGCCATTCGGGTTTTGCCAGCTACTCAGTCCTGGTCTCAGTTTTGGATGTCCATTGCTTGTCTTTATTGTCTTGTCTTGTCTTGTCTGTGTCTTGTGTCTTTGCATTCACTGTTTGTATATCTTTCATTATGGGACACAGCACTTCAATGCCCCTGTCCCTGACCCTTGATCAATGGACCAAAGTTTGCTTAAGGGCTCAGAATCTTTCTTTTTCAGTAAAACACCGGACCTGCCAGATTCTCTGTGCCTCAGAATGGCCCACCTTTGGAGTCGAATGGACCGTCAAAGGATATGTCTACTTCCCACTAATTTAATAAGTCAGAGATATTGTCTTTCAGCCGGGCACACATAGCCATCCGGATGAACAGCCATATATCTTAATTTGATAGGACCTCTACAAATCTCCTCCTCCATGGGTGAAGCCTTTCCTTGCCCCTGCCCCCGATCCTACTCCTTCCCCCATGATCTCTCAAACCCTCTGCTCCTCCTCCTCCTCCATGCTCTGTTCTCCCTGAGTCACAAGATTTGACTCTTCTGCACTCTCCTCCCCCTCCTTATTCCCTGCCCTTGTCCCCCTACCACCAATACACACTAAGTAATTCTTCTGCAGCTGACTCAGCCTCTCCGCCATTGGAGGAAGCTAAGCTGGCCCAGCGCCCTCCAGATAACTCCCCGACAAGACACAAAGCTCCTCCTCCCCAGGAGGAAGCTGTCCCAGCTAAGGGAACTCGCTGTCGGCGAATGATTGAAAACCCTTGTACTCCCGTGATGCTGCCTCTATGTCCCTACGGGCCAATGATTGATGAAGGCCATTGGGGGAAAATGCAAACCTACCAATATTGGTCTTTCTCCTCTTCAGACCTATATAACTGGAAAAATAACAATTCCCCTTTTTCCAATGATTCCACCAGGCTCACAGGTCTGGTTGAGTCATTGATGTTTTCACACCCACCTACTTGGGATGACTAACAACAACTCCTAGGGACTCTCTACATGACAGAGGAACAAAAGAGAATCCTCCTGGAAGCTAGAAAAAAAATATCCTCGGAACAGATGGGAGACCAACATACCTTCCCAATATAATCAAAGCCAGCTTTCCCTTGAACAATCCCAACTGGGACCCCAACACCTTTGAAGGTAGAAAGCATCTGTCCACTTATACCAGTTTTTAATAGTGGGTATCCGAGCGGCTGCTAGGCGACCAACTAATTTGGCCAAGGTAAGAGAGATTTTTCAAGGGCCTGATGAATCTCCCTCTATGTTTCTAGAGAGAATTAAGGAGGCAAATAGGAGATATACGCCTTTTGATCCTCAGGCAGAGGATCAAAAGGCATCTGTCACAATGGCCTTTATTGGGCAAGCTTCCCTGGATAATAAAAGAAATTTTCAATGCTTAGATGGATTACAAGATACAACTTTGAGCTATTTAGTCAGAGAAGCCCAGAAAGTATACTATAAGAGAGAAACTGAGGAAGAGAAAGGAGCAAAGGGAGGATAAAAGAAACAAAAGACAGACTAAGGCGTTGACTAAGGTCCTGGTCAAAACAACAAAAGGGCCAGAAATTAAGAAACAGGGAGACAGGAAGGGATACCTGGTCCCACGCCAGAGGCCACCCCTGGACTCAGATCAATGTGCCTACTGTAAAGGAAAAGGACACTGGGCCAAAGAGTGCCTTAGAAAGAGACAGCCACGCCAGCCAGCCATTCTGACTCTGGAGGATGACTACGAAATTCGAGCTCAGATACCCTCCCCGAGCTCAGGGTAACTTTTGAAGTGGGAGGGACCCCAGTAAACTTTGAAGTGGATACAGGGGCAATATACTCAGCCCTTAAGGCCCCATTTGGCCCTCTATCAAATAAAAGGTCTCCAGTTCAAGGGGCTAACGGCAGTAAATATCGGGCATAGACAACTAAGAGGACCATGGACCTGGGGAAAGGAAAAATCTATCACTCCTTCCTAGTAATCCCAGAATGCCCGGCCCCATTGATGGGCAGAGATCTGCTCACCAAGCTCCGGGCCAAAATAAGTTTTAACCCTGAAGGCCCCCAAGTGGAATTTCTAAATTCTTCAGTAAAAACTCCTATAGTCACGGCTCTAACTATGTCAGTAGAAAATGTACATCAACTCACTCACCTTGGTTCAAAGAAACTGCAGGTATTTCTGAAGTATCAAGAACAAAGTTTTCCACTAACAGACTCACAGCAAAAGGAAATAACTGAATGAATATAAAAAGCCTGTTGGGTCCATCAATTGGTTAATGCTTACCCTTACAAGCTTCCTTCAGGAAAGCACCAACGAGGAACCAGACCAGGACAATCTGGGAAGTGGCCTTTACTGAAATTAAGCCAGCAAGGTATGGACATAAATATCTCCTAGTCTTTGTAGATACATTTTTAGGATGGATTGAAGCCTTATCCACAAAAAGAAAAAGAAGAAAAGAAACAGCGCAAATGGTGGTCAAGAAGATCCTGGAAGATATTTTTCCAAGATACGGCCTAGCTAAGGTAATTGGGTCTGATAATGCACCAGTGTTGGTGACCCAGGTAAGTCAGGGATTAACCAGGAAACTGGGGATTAATTGTAAGTCATATTGTGCTTATAGAACCCAGAGATCAGGACAGGTAGAAAGAATGAATAGAAACATTAAAGAGACCTTAACGAAATTAAGCTTAGAGACCAGCATAAATTATTGGACTACGCTCCTGCCTTATGCAATGTTTCATGCAAGAAATACTACCTCGGTTTCTTTGAGTAACCTCAACCCCTGTGAAATTCTCTATGGTGCCCCTCCTCCAGTAAGGGACCTAACCCCAACTCTAAGACCTAAGGATCCCTTTCACACCCCCTTTCTTTACAGACTTTAAGCTCTTGAAAGAACACAGGGATACCTGTGAAAACAGCTGGCCACTGCCTACCAAACTGGGGATGAGGGGACTCCACATTGATATCAAGTAAGAGACTTCATCTACGTAAGACGACATCAGGTGTCATCCCAGGAACCCCACTGGAAAGGAACATACCAGGTGCTACTTATAACACCTACAGTGGTAAAGGTAGACAGAATCACTTCCTGGATTCATACCTCTCATCTCAAGCCTGCGCCCTGTCCAGACACTGGCTGGAATCTGTAAAAGACTGGTAACACTTTCAAATTGCATATTCGCTGTTTGGATAAGGCTATAGACTCACCAATTGGCCACAAGTAGTCCAAACCCTCATCAGCCCGTTCAGCAGTGATGGCTGATCACAAATCCTACTGGAAAAGAAGTATAATCTATCTCTCATACAGCCCCCTTAGGGACCTCGTGGCCATTTCTCCACCCAGACATTTGTCAGCTGGCTATAGGTCATTCCTATTGGGATATCCCTGATGAAGAGAATCCCACTAAAATTCCATTAAATCCCTTCTGTACCATAGATAACGGAAACAAACCTTATGGATGTAGGGACATGCGAGCCAGATGCAGTTTGGCTAGCCTAGATTACGATATTTGCCCGGCAGACTATCAAAGCCACAAACAGTCATGGCTGTGTGGGGGAAAAGCCGACTTCTTCTGTAAGTCATGGGGATGTGAGGATACAGGGGCTGCCTGATGGAACCCAAACTCCTCATCATATTCAGTAGACAGCATTGGCCATATTACCAATTAGATAACCAAAACTGATGGCCCCCAGAGGCGTCTCTAGATCCTCAAATTCTGCGTGACCTTTTTAACTTCTGCAAGTGCTCAAAAGGGTGAAAGGAGATTCCCCTATGTGGAGACCTTTTTCCTCCTTCGCTCACAACCTGAACTATGCTTATCCAAAAGATCCTCACCTTCAGCCTTCTGCTCCAGAGTCTCTGCTCTCACTTCCACCTCAGCAACCTGATTTCCCCTCTCCAATTCTTAGATCAAAAACCCAAACCTCTGCCTGTTCTCAGACCATTGCCCCCTTGCTTGTAGCCGGTACTGAGGCACCCCTCCACCGACTCACTCCTCTCTTCTCCTGTCAGTGCCCTCACCGGGTCCCACCAGGTCCTATTACCAGCTAACCCAAAGTTCAAACCAGCTGAGGAGAGCCATCAGACCCCTTTCCAAGATGTAATGAAAATGGCCTTTAAAGTTGCTTTGTTATCACTAAAAACAGTTTACTAGAAATTTAAAGTCCCTCACATGCGTTTTGGGATACTCACTCCCATCTTCCCCTCTGCTCTACCTGTTCTACTGCTCAAGTTTTTGTTGCTAGGAAAATCCCAAACCCCTTTCCCAATATTTCTTTACATCTCTCCTTCCTTATTCTCAGATTCTCGGAGCTGCTCCCAGCCCCACTTTCCCCATCTTCCCCCTCTGTACCAGGCTCACAGAAAAGTCTTAACTGACCTTCTCCAGAAGTCTTCACCATGTCTGACTTTAGGACTTTTAGAAAAAGAGTCCCTATAAAAGAGTTCAATGTAGGTAATCTTCCTCTATTCATGTTGTTTTGTTCTACTTGGCCACTGGCTAAAAAAATCAGCACTCCTAAGCTCGACACCCCCTTACTTGTTTTTCACAAAATATGTGAACAAGGCCTCTGGTCTTGAGCTGGAGCTTCACAGAGATGACTACATGTCTAAGGTAAAGAAGTTACCAACTGTGCTCCGTGGTAACAGCTGGCAGGATGAAAATAAGTAACGGAAGTAAAAGCTCTCCCCATCCCAGGTGTCCTTGAAAAGTTAACTTGCCAAGAACACAGGAAAAAAACTGAAACAAAAACTGCTTTTTTAACTTCTGCAGACAGTGAACTTCTGAGCCTCTTTTCTTACATGTTGGGTACAAAATTCTGAAACTAACTAAACTTGGGTTTCAGGGGATAAATTGTTTACAACAGAAGCAATTCCTTCTGAATTTGCTTGCAACCAAATAGGACTGTTTCCCTGTCTTCGATGCTATCTTAGGTGCCTTGCCTTGTCCGTCCCTACAACAGCATAATTCTATATACTTAAACATTGTTTATGTTTTAAAGAAATGATCAACAGATGTGATTAATTGTGTAATGGTGCAGATGTTTCCCAGAGTGTTCTGTCATGATGTATGTTCATTTGAAGACCAAATAGGGGGGCATACAACCCGTTTCCACTGGGAACATATATCCCTCACTTTAGCCATCCTATTAGGAATACGAATTGCTTCAGGGGTGGGCACAGGAAACACTGCCCTTGTCCATGAGACACAAAAAATGACCCAATTAGAAGCAGCAATAAACCAAAACTAAGATATTAGAAACCTCCATCAGAGCTTTGCATGAATCTTTAACCTATTTCTCTGAAGTTGTTTTACAGAACAGTCGAGGGACACAAAACACACACAGAAAGACAAAAAAAAAAACTACCTATATATGTCAATCAAAATTCATAATAAAATATATATCATCCACAGATCCAAAAATGTTTATTTCACTGATCATGGATTTATGTATGATGTTGTTCAACTAGGAACCTCACCCATAGTTTGAATATTCAGTTCCAACAGGGTTTAGTAGGAGTGATCTCTTCTCACAATTTGTATCTGCCAATTCAGCCACCTCACAAGAATGTACATGTGGTACCTGGTAGAATTCTATATATGCATGTAAAAATACATGTACTGAATAGGCTACAGAGAAAGGGAGACAGGAATTCACATATTTGTTAACTATAAAAACACATGGAGAACTATTTCAACAAACAATTGAGTAGATTTATAACTCCTACTCTGTATCATGAAAAAGGCAAGTCCAACTATACACCATGCCTCCTCTGAACTGCTTGTATTTCTATTCTGTTTGGGTTATTTTTCTCCATCATATTAGGATTAGTAGAGTCTGTTAGTGTATGGGTTAGTGTCAGGGATTCAGTGTTTCTAATGGAAAATAGGAAATTGAATCCAATGTGTATGCAAATATATGCTACATAAAAATCTTCCCACTCTCATGCAGAACAATACTTTAACATTACCTTCGCCTCAAGTAAGACACAATTAGAGGAGAAGAGTTAGAAAATCTGTAAATATCTCTGAGGAATGAAAATGCTCCAGATTTCACATCTTTGGAGGTGGTAGAGGAGTTTCTAAAAGTAAGGGACAGGTTAAACACTCCACAAACATGGAGCTCTGCTGGCCTAAAGACTTTTTGAGAATGTGCCTCTGAGGTTGGGCACTTGAAATATTTATAGTTGTCAAGAGCTTTAGATTCCTTTGCAGTGAGACCATCATAGCAGGGTCTGCATTTATGTAACCTGGAGGCATGGTTACTTATTTTCCAATGAAAATCAGGCAGCAGGGCTGAATTCTCTCTTTGTAGGTAAACTGTGGCAACTGAGTCCTAAGTGTCTCCCTGTGTGGAATGTGAAGCCATTTTGTCATACTCCAGTTTTCGTGGTGTTTCATGCTTCTTCACTGGGAGTTTGGTATTTACTTCACCAAATACAACGAGTTCAAATGAGACACAGTGCTGGAGGCAGTTTTGTCAAGTGTGGTGGGCAGGGTGTGCACCAACCAGAGTTCTATCACACGTAGCTTGCCCCCTTGACAATAGCAACATTATTCTGAACATTGCCCTGAAACCTCTCCATATAAAAAGATGCCTTTATATATATGGGTCTCCTCGCTGCACCATGTCAGTCACAAGCCATTTGGAAGCCAATGGAAGATCCAAATGGCCCCACCACAGATGTTTTATCACACACTTCCATAACACTGCTCTAGGCCCACTACTCACCAGGCTTCAACTTACTGGCATCTCCATTCTGCACCATTTTCTTAAAACCCAGTCAATCAACTCACTGTCTGGTATACTCATGATCAGAAAAAGGACATCCAAATTTTCTCCAGTGCCAGCTGGTCATGGCAATTTCTAAAATTTCATTGTAATTATCTAGCAATTTTACACAAATGAAGTTGGAGGCACTGTGAGTTTCAATTCATTCAGGAACCATTAAATGGTGAGGAAGCTAATTTCAAAGAAAGATATGAAACACTCTCACAGGCAAGGCTTCCCAAAGAGTGGCCAAAAGGTCACATGAAGCCAGGCCCATTGAGGTCTACAATGTGAGGTCCATGTGTGTTTTGAATCTCAATTATGGCTGCCGAGTATTTAAGAAAAAAACATGTGATATCCTGTCTGATATTCCCAGTGCTCTATTCAAAGCCACACTGGGCCTAGATCTCAGATTCCAAGGGAAACTCTCATGCCTGGCCACCTAAAATCCCAACACAATTCATGGCAATACTTCTCTGAGGTCAGTTCCAGAACTCAGTCTCTAAGGGGAATCACACCAGAGTTCAAGCCCAGGTGGACCCAGTCAAATCTTCCAACCACGACATAAATGAAAACAATTAAAACCAAAACACTCCCACATGGCCCTCATCTTCTCCCATATAGACGCTCATCTTAACCTCTGGCTTGAGTTTTCCATGAGGGGTGCAGGCCAAGACAATGTCCAAAATAATCTTCCTTGCACCTCATTTTCCTAACTTCAGGGTGGCCTGGACACCCTTCCTGTGAACCAGGAGTAATCAAATAGGCCTGCCCTTAATACTGTTCCGTTTCTCCAATTTGAGGCCTTCTGACTGTGGGGTTTAGATTCTTTATGTGAATTGGAGTCATGAGAAATCCAAGCACCTCTGCAGAGATTTGAAGAACTCATTTGACCCAAAGGATCCCTATTGTCACTTGCTGGATTTCAGAAACCTAACAAGGTAGGCAATAGAATTCATTCACAATGACTGAACTTTTTGCAATTTTGGTTTTGGATGCACACATGGGATCTTTCTTTAGATCCATCAGCTGCTGAGAATCTAAGCCACAGCCAAACACAGGGCCAAGAGCCTGATCCAGACACATCCCTTTCCAAAGCAAATAAGCAAAGAGCCACAGGTGATGCCCATTTATTTCCATTTGAAAACTGCTTTCTTCAGGCTTCACAAAGGGGTGGCCTGAGGCAAAGACCTTCCTGACATTCAGGGCAAAAGAACAATAGGTAAGCAAAAGGCCCAAAGCAAGTTATATCCACTGAGACTTTCCTGGTCACACTGATATCTGAGTTTTCTGATATGCTGCCCATTCCCTTCAGCAATCCAGTACATGGCCATGTCACAGACCTTGGAGTTGGTACATATCTTGGACACAAAACCATGAGCCTATTCTGAGGAGTGGCCAGAATTCAGGAAGAAAATAGGGACTTATGAAGGTAGTAGGTGTTGCCCATCCATAAGGCAAGAAGCACTCCATTCATAAATTGGGAAGGATGAATGCTGGAAAGCTTTCTACTAGACAGGACACATCCATTGTTGCATTCTCTTTTCTCATGTCTACAACCACGGACACAGTGGGATACACAGACATAGAAACACTCACCTTGTCAAACGACTTACTAGAAACAGTTCACTCCAAACCAAACAAACCGCCTCTCTTATCTGGTTTCTTTGGCCAACTCTGTGAAGTTGTCAGGAAAAAAGTGTTGAGCCACTACCTGCTTTCTCAGAAAAAGTCCGTCTTCAGAGCTCTCCTGGCATTTGGCCATCCTCACATCAGTAGATACCAAGAAAGATTGACTCTGTCCTTGGAAAATCCAATCAAGTGAGCCCACTGGGACTGGATTTGGGACTGCCTCTTCGTACCTGGCTTCTTGGATACCAAGTTCAGAGAGTTCCATCACCAAGTAAATGAGGTATGTCACTTTCTTTGGAACTGAATGAGGCCACGGCCTTGGCAACCACATTGTCCTAAGAGTTGCTTCCAAGGGTCCCTTGATATGGAGGCTTCCCCAAGTTCTTGTGACACTTTCACAAGTTAGAATGGTATATCATTCATAGGCACCCAGGAACAGCTCTCCACACAGGCCTGGTTTGATCCATCTTCTCTACAATAAGAAGAGAGAAGCTGATTCAGACACATCGCTTCATGCTGACCAGGTTGCTTCCCATGGAAAATGACTTTTGCTCTCTCAGGTCTTTTATACCTGCCTACAACTTCTCCAGGTATCATTTCTGCATGGACCTTTGAGGTTCTCAGCAGGTGGAAGATCCCCTACTTTCCTGTATTGTAAGAACAACTCTGTCCCTGCTCTTCTGGAAAATGAGATTCAGGGAACAGTGTATGTTTAGGGTTAATTACAGGTTCGATTTGGCTTAGGAAATATTCTCTGCAATGAATTATGTTATTGGGAACCTGCAATATTTACAAGAATATAGAGGTGAAATATAAGAATTAAAACAGAAATCTACGTATGATTTGAAGGCCAGAAGGGCATTGGGCCCTTGATTGGAAAAATTATCTTTGAATTATGTTCTCTAAAGATGTCTCAGATAATTCGACATACAATGGCATATGAGCTTGTACCTTGGATGATTAAATGTGGAACATCCAGTCAAATAGGGATAGTCGGTAGGATTAGGAAGATAGTCGGTAGGTTTAGGAAGAAGTGTGAGTAAAGGATTTGGACAAAAAGTTCTTTAGCAATAGGGTTTCGGGTAGAGAGGGAATGTAAATGTCAGCACACATGAAGAGTTAGTAACTACGATGAACCGGGGAAAACATGTAGAAAAGCAGATATCAATAGAGACATTACGAAATCAGGCAAAGTAAAAAGTGATTGATAGGATTAGACATTTTCACCAGGGTTGAGTTTGAATAATAATTTTAGGAAGAAACAAATATGTTGTCACCAATAGGATTGACATTTGAGAGCATTAGGCAACCTAGACATGGATGTTTTTAGTAATCCATGTTCATTTTCCATTTAGGCTTGGTAGAATCATAAGTGTGACCTTTACATTTTTTGTTCAGAATATTACTGTGATAAAATATATATGTAGATCAGGTGACATGAGTATTTCTTCCACCATTTCTGGGAGCAATATATTGAAGATGTAGAATTAGTATTGGGGGTACAAAGAGGTGTACCCTGTGTCTATGAATATAGAGATAAAGCATGAATAGACCATACTGTGAATATATAATATAACTTGTTCCAACTTTAAATAATGGATTGAACTAATATCTGAAAAATTACAGGAAATCAGATATTGATATACAATCATTCATTCCAACCAGTAATACATCTGATAGTAATATTAGTGTTTTGGTTTATCATGAAGAGTGTGTGAGTTTTACTCCAAAAGTGGTTTTGGAAATAAAAAATAATGTGTTTGGAAAGAAGCCTCATGAAAAGACCAGTCCAGAAACCCTGACAATACATGTGTTCTGAACCAGGAAGTGATTAAAGTTGAAATAAATGCCTATAAATTTGTGAACTTGTGGATGAAATATATATCCTATGATGTGCAAAAACTGAAGAAATAATAATGTACCAGTGTTGAATACAAATGAACATCAAATTACATATCATGTCCCATAGGAATCTACTTCCATTGGTGTTAGACTGGGTCAGTTACTGTAGAATAATTAGGATTTCTAGGCACCATTCACTGAAGTTAGTTTTCAGTACAAGGAAACAAATATGTATTTCAGGTGGATGAATATTTCTGAGAATAATCTTGTGAATAGTTGATTATAAATCCAAATACATAATATGAATGAATTTAGAGAGTGTATATAAGACACATATATTTCATATTTTCAAAAATCTGGAGAGTGTATATATATATATATATATATATATATATATATATATATACAAAAAACACACACAGACACTAAAAAGTAGCAATATATTTGAAAATCGAAATTCATCATTAAATATATATCATTCATAGATGCAAAAATATTTATTTTACTGAACATGAGTTTATGTATAATATTTTTCTACTAGGAAGCTCCCCTATAGGTTGAATTTTCAGTTCCAAAAGCGTTTAGGAGGAGTGATCTCTTCTCAAAATTTGTATCTGCCAAGTCAGCCACCTCACAAAAATGTACGTGTGATACCTGGTAAGATTCTATATGTGCATGTAGAATATTTATATATATATATACATACATGTTTGAATAGGCTACAGAGAAAGGGAAACAAGAATTCACATATTTGTTAACTTTAAAAACATATGGAGAACTATTTCAATTAAAAATTGACTAGATTTATAACTCCTACTTTATATAATGCAAAAGGCAATTCCAACTATACAACATGCCTCCTCTGAACTGCTTGTATTTCTATTCGGTTTGGGTTATTTTTCTCCATTATATTAGGATAAGTTGTCTGAGTCTAGTAGGTATGGGTTAGTGTCAGGGATTCAGTATTTCAAAAGAAAAATTGGAAAATAAATCCAATGTGTATGCAAATATGTGCTGCACAAATATATTCCCACTCTCATCCAGAACAATGCCTTGACATTACCTTCGTCCCAAGTAAGACACAATTAAAGGAGAATAGTTAGAAAATCAGTGAATACATATCTGCAATGGAAAATGCTCAGGAGTTCACAACCATGGAGATGGTAGAGGAGTTTCCAAAAATAAGGGACAGGGAAAACACTTCACACACATGGAGCTCTGAGAGCCTATAAACTTTTTGAGAAGCTGCCTCTGAGCTTGGGCACTTGAAATATATGTTGTTGTCAGGAGATTTGGCTTCCTTTGTAGTGAGACCATCAAAGCTGCGTCTGCATCTATGTGACCTGAAGGACATGGTTTCTTATTTTCCAATGAACATGAGGAAGCAGTGCAGAATCCTCTCTTTGAAAGTCAACTGTGACCACTGGGGACTAAGTTTCTACCCGTGTGGACTGTGAAGCCATTTGGTCCTCCTCCACTTTTTGTGGTATTTTTACTGCTGCACTGGGATTTTGGTATTTGCTTCACGAAATACAAGGAGCTCAACTGGGACACAGTGCTGGAGGGACTTCTGTCACGTGTCGTGGGTCAGGGTCTGCAAGAGAATGTACCAACCAGGCTCTATCCCTCATAGCTTGCCCCATTGCCCCCTTGTCCATATCAACCTTATTCTGAACATTGCCCTGAAACCTCTCCATATAACAAGATTCCTTTACATATAAGGGTCTGCTGGCTGCACCACGTCAGTCACAAGCCATTTTGAATCCAATGGTAGATCCTCACGGCCCTACCACTGATGTTTTATCACACACCTGCCCACCACTCCTCTAGGCCCATTACTCAGCAAGCTTCAACATCCTGGCATCTCTGTTCTACACCATTTTCATGAAACCCAGTCATTCAAGGCACTGTCTGGTATACTCATGATCAGCAACAGGATATCCAAAGGTTCTCCAATGCCACCTGTTCATGGGAATTTCAAAAATTTTATTGTATTTTTCTAGCCATTTTTCAAGGATGAAGTTGGAGGCACTGTGGATTTCAATTCATTCAGGAACCATTAAATGTTGAGGAAGCTCATTTCAATAAAAGTTCTGGAGAACTCTCACAGGCAAGGCTTCCCAAACAGTGGTTAAATGGTCACATGAAGCCAGGCCCATTGACGTCTAAAATGTGAGGTCCATGTATTTTTGACTCTCAACTATGGTTCCCAAGTCTTTCAGAATAAAATCATGTGATATCCTGGCTGAGATTCCCAGTGGTCTGTGGGAAGCCACCCTGGGCCTAGATCTCAGTTTCCAAGGGTGACTCTCATGCGTGGCCTCCTAAAATCCCAACAAAATTCATAGCAATACTTCCCTGAGGTCAGTTCCAAAACTCAGTCTCTAAGGGGAATCACACGAGAGTTCAAACCCAGGTGGACCCAGTCATTTCTTCCAACCACCACACAAATGAACAAAATTAAGCCCAAAACACTCCCACATGGCCCTCGTCTTCTTCCAAATAGTCACTCATCGTAATCTTTGGCAGGAGTTTTCCATGAGGGGCACAGCCAAAGACAGTGTCCAAAATAAGCTCCCTTGCCCCTCATTTGCCTAAAGTCAGGGTTGCCTGGACACTCTTCCTGTGAACCACGAGTGATCAAATAAGCCTGCCGTTAATACTGCTATATTTCTCCAATTTGAGGCCTTCTGATTTTTAGGTATAGATTCTTTATGTGATTTGGAGTCATGCGAATACCCAAGAACCTCTGGGAGACTTTGAAGAACTCATTTGACCCAAAGAATCTCTAATACCCGTTAATACGGCACTGCTTCTCCAATTTGAGGCCTATTGACTGTGGGGTTTAGATTATTAATGTAAATTGGAGTCATGAGAAAAACCAAGCACCTATGGGCTAGCCTCTGCAGGGTATTGAGGAACTCATTTGACCCAAATGATCACTAGTCTCACTTGATGAAGGATGGGAACCTTACAGAGGTAGGCGAGAGACTTCATCCACAATGACTGCTCTTTTGGCCATTTTTTTTTTAGATGCACACATTGGATCTTTCTTTAGATCCATCAAGTTCTGAGAATCTAAGACACAGCTTCACACAGGGCCAAAAATCTTATTCAGACACATCCCTTTCCAAAGAAATTAAGCAAAGAGCCACAGGTGATGCCCTTTCTTTTCCATTTGAAAACTGTTTTCTTCATGCTTCAGAAAGGTTTGGCCTCAGGCAAAGACCTTCCCCACATTCAGGGCAACAGAACAATTGGTAAGCACAGAGCTTGGAGGTGGTACATATCATGCAAAGAAAACCATGAGCCTATTCTGGAGAGTGACCAGTTTTCAGGAAGAAAACAGGAACTTAGGAAGATAGTAGGTGTTGCCCATCCATAAGTCAAGCCGCAGTCCATTCATACATTGAACAAGTTGAATCCTGGGATGCTTTCCACTAGACAGGACACATTCATTGATGCATTCTCTTTTCTAATGTCTACAACCTCAGACACGGTGGATACACAGAAAAAGAAACACTCACCTTGCCAAACGACTTCCCAGAAACAGTTCACTGGAAACCAAAGAAACCACCTTTCCTAACTATTCTCAGAACATGAGACAAAACCTCAAAACCACACCCAAACCCACAAAGGCACCTCCTTCCCCCAAGTAGGTCTGTGACTATCGGGAGTGTCCTCTGAATGGTGGGCCATACTGTGTTCCACTGAAATGGCCTGTCCTGTGTCAGATCTGGTCTCCTTGGCCAACTCTGTGAAGTTGTCATGAGCCAGCGGTGATCCACTACCTGGTTTCTCAGGAAAGGCCCATCTTCAGAGCTTTCCTGACATTTAGCCATCCTCACATCAGTAGGTACCAAGAAAGACTTACTCTGTCCTTGGTAAATCCAAACAAGTGAGAAAACTGAGACTGGGACTGGGACTTGCTCTGGGTGCCTGGCTTTCCGGATCCCATGTTCAGAGAGTTCCATCACCAAAGAAGCGAGGTGAGGTTACTTCCTTCAATAACTTAATGAGGTCATTGCCTTGGCAACCACTTTGTCCTAACAGTTGCTTCCAATGGTCCTATGAGATGGAGGCTGCCCTTACTTCCTGTGACACTTTTACAAGTTAGAATGGTTTATCAACCATAGGCACCTGGGAACAGCTCACCACACAGGCCTGGTTCGGTCCATATTCTCTATATTAAGAAAAGAAAGGCTTATTCAGACACAACCCTTTATCCTGACCAGGTTGTTTTCCATGGAAGTTGACTTTTGCTCTCTCAGGTACTTCATAGGTGCCTACATCTTCTCCTGGGATCAAACCTGCATGGACCTTTGAGGTTCTCAACAGGTGGAAGATCCTCTACATTCCTGTATAGTAAGAAAAACTTTGTTCCTGCCCTTCTGTAAAGTTAGATTGAGGGAACAGTGTATGGTTTGGGTTAATACCTTGTTCGACTTGGGTTACGAAACATTCTGCAGGATGATTAATGGTATTGGTAACCTGTTATATTTTTAAGATTTTAGAGGTGAAATATGAGTATGTAAACAGAAATCTAGGTAAGATTTGTAGCCCAGAAAGGCATTAGGCCCTTGATTGGGATACTTAGCTTTGAATTACGTTCTGCAGAGATGTCTCAGATAATTTGATATACAATGGCAAAGGACCTTGTACCTTGGATGATTGATTGTAGAAAAGAACATCCACTCAAATTGGGAGAGTCAGTAGAATTAGGACGATAGTTGGTAGGTTTAGGAAGAAGAGTGAATATAAAATTTGGAAGAAATGTTCTTTAGCAATAGGGATTCGGTTATAGAGTTAATGTAAATGTCAGCACATGTGAAGAGTCAGTCACAATGATGAACTGGAGAAAATATAGGAAAAAGATATCAATAGAGATATTACAAAATCAGGCAATTATTATGTGAGTGATAGGATTATACATTTTCAACATGGTTGAGATTGAATACATATTCTTAGGAAAAAACAAATATGTAGTGACCAATAGGAATGACATTTGAAAGAATTAGGCAACCTGGACATGGATGTTTTTAGTAATCCATGTTCACTTTCCATTTAGGCTTTGGTACAATCATAAGTGTGACCTTTGCATTTTCTGCCCAGAAAATAATTGTGATAATATGTATATGTAGATCATGTGATATGAGTATTTCTTCCACCATTTCTGGGAGCAATATTTGAAGACATATAAATTAGTATTTGGGGTACAAAGTGGTGTACACTGTGTTAATGAATATAGAGATAATGCATGAATAGAACACACTGTGAATAAATAATCTAACTGGTTCCACTTTAAATAATGGATTGAATTGATATCTGAAAATATATAAGATATCATATATTGACATACAATCATTCATTCCAACCAGTTCTATATCTAATGGTAATCTTAGGGTCATTTTTTATCATGAAGTGTGTGTGAGTTTTGCTTCAAAAGTGATTATGGAAATAAAAAATAATGTGTTTGGAATGAAGTCTCATGAAAAGACCAGTCAAGAAATATGGAGGAATGCAGGTGTTCTGAAGCAGGAAGTGATTGAAAGTGAAACAAATGCCTATAAATTTGCTAAATTGTGGATGAAATATATATCCTATAATGTGCATAAACTGATGAAATAGTAATGTACCAGTGTTGAATAAAAATGAACGTCAAAATACACATCATGTCCTATAGGAATCTACTTGCATTGATGTTAAACTGGGTCAGTTACTGTAGAAATATTAGGATTCACGTGCATCATTCACCAAAGTTAGTTTTCTTTTTTTTTGTTTAATTTTTATTTATGGTTGTTCAAAACATTACATAGTTCTTGATGTATCATATTTCACACTTTGATTCAAGTGGGTTATGAACTCCGATTTTTACCCCGTATACAGATTGCAGAATCACATCAGTTACACATCCATTGATTCACATATTGCCATACTAGTGTCTGTTGTATTCTTCTGCCTTTCTTATCCTCTACTATCCCCCTCCCCTCCCCTCTCCTCCCCTCTCCTCTCTCTACCCCCTCTACTGTAATAAATTTCTCCCGCTTGTATTATTTTTCCCTTTCCCCTCACTTCCTCTTGTATGTAATTTTGTATAACCCTGAGGGTCTCCTTCCATTTCCATGCAATTTCCCTCTCTCTCACTTTGCCTCCCACTTCACATCCCTGTTAAATGTTAATTTTCTTCTCATGCTTTTCATCCCTAATCTTTTCTTAGTTACTCTCCTTATATCAAAGAAGACATTTGGCATTTGTTTGTTAGGGATTGGCTAGCTTCACTTAGCATAATCTGCTCTAATGCCATCGATTTCCCTGCAAATTCAATAATTTTGTAATTTTTTAATGCAGAGAAATACTCCATTGTGTATAAATGCCACATTTTTTTATCCATTCATCTATTGAAGGGTATCTAGGTTGGTTCCACAGTCTTGCTATTGTGAATTGTGCTGCTATGAACATCGATGTAGCAGTGTCCCTGTAGCATGCTCTTTTTTAGGTCTTTAGGGAATAGAACGAGAAGGGGAATAGCTAGGTCAAATGCTGGTTCCATTCCCAGCTTTCCAAGAAATCTCCATACTGCTTTCCAAATTGGCTACACCAATTTGCAGTCTCACCAGCAATGCACAAGTGTACCTCTTTCCCCTCATCCTCGCCAGAACTTGTTGTTTTGCTTTATAATGGCTGCCATTTTTACTGGAGTTAGATGGTATCTTAGGGTGGTTTTGATTTGCATTTCTCTGACTGCTGGAGATGGTGAGCATTTTTTCATTTACTTGTTGATTGAATGTATGTCCTCCTCTGAGAAGTGTCTGTTGAGGTCCTGGGCCCATTTTTTGATTGGGTTATTTGTTATCTTATTTTCTAATTTTTTGAGTTCTTTGTTTACTCTGGATATTAGGGCTCTATCTGAAGTGTGAGGAATAAAGATTTGGTCCCAGGATGTAGGCTCCCTATTTACCTCTCTTATTGTTTATTTTGCTGAGAAAAAACTTTTTAGTTTGAGTAAGTCCCATTTGTTGATTCTAGTTATTAACTATTGTGCTATGGGTGTCCTATTGAGGAATTTGATGCCCGACCCCACAATATGTAGATCGTAGCCAATTTTTCTTCTATCAGACGCCATGTCTCTGATTTGATATCAAGCTCCTTGATCCATTTTCATATAAATTTTGTGCATGGCGAGAGAAAGGGATTCAGTTTCATTTTGTTACATATGTATTTCCAGTTTTCCCAGCACCATTTGTTGAAGATGCTATCCTTCCTCCATTGCATGCTTTTAGCTTCTTTATCAAATATAAGACAGTTGTAGCTTTTTGAATTAGTCTCCGTGTCCTCCATTCAGTACCATTGCTCCACCTGCCTGTTTTGGTACCAGTACCATGCTGTTTTTGTTACTATTGCTCTGTAATATAGTTTGAAATCTGATATCGCTATACCGCCTGATTCACACTTCCTGCTTAGAATTGCTTTTGCTATTCTGGGTCTTTTATTTTTCCATATCAATTTCATGATTGCTTTCTCTATTTCTACAAGAAATGCCGTTGGGATTTTGATTGGCATTGCATTAAATCTATAGAGAACTTTTGGTAATATCGCCATTTTGATGATGTTAGTTCTGCCTATCCATGAACAGGGTATATTTTTCCTTCTTCTAAGATCTTCTTCTGCTTGTTTTTTTAGGGTTCTGTAGTTTGCATTGTATAAATCTTTCACCTCTTTTGTTAGGTTGATTACCAATATTTTTTTTTGAAGATATTGTGAATGGAGTGTTTTTCCTCATTTCCATTTCAGAAGTTTTGTCGCTGATATACAGAAATGCCTTTGATTTATGCATGTTGATTTTATATCCTGCCACATTGCTGAATTCATCTCTTAGTTCTAGTAGTTTTTTTAGACCCTTTTGGGTTTTCTATATATAGAATCATATCATCTGCAAATAGTGATAATTTAAGTTCTTCTTTTCCTAATTTTATGCCCTTAATTTCTTTCATCTGTCTAATTGCACTGGCCAGTCTTTCAAGAATTATATTGAATAGAAGAGGTGATAGAGGACATCCCTGTCTTGTTCCAGATTTTAGAGGGAATGCCTTCAACTTTTCTCTATTCAGAATGATGCTAGCCTGAGGCTTAGCATAGATAGCTTTTAAAATGTCATGGTAAGTTACTGTTATCTCTAGTTTTTCCAATGTTTTGAACATAAAGGGATGCTCTACTTTGTCGAATAACTTTTCTGCATCTATCGAGATCATCATATGGTTCTTATATTTAAGTCTATTGATGTTGTGAATAACATTTATTGATTTCCATATATTGAACCGTTCTTGCATCCCAGAGATGAATCCTACTTGATCATGGTGCACAATTTTTTTGATGTGCCTTTGTGTCAGATTCGCCAGAATTTAATTGAGGTATTTTGCATCTAGGTTCATCAGAGATATTGGTCTGTAGTTTTCTTTCTTTGAGGTATCTTTGCCTGGTTTCGAAATCAGAGTGATGTTGGCCTCATAGAATGAATTTGGCAGAGCTCCCTCTTTTTCTATTTTCTGAAATATCTTGAAAAGTATTAGTATTAATTCTTCTTTAAAGGTTTTGTAAAACTCCGCTGTATACCCATCCGTTCCTGGACTTTCCTTGGTTGGTAGTCCTTTGATTCCTTCTTCTATTTCATCCATTGATATTGGTCTGTTTAAATTGTGTGTATTTTCCTGACTCAGTCTGTGCAAATTATATGACTTAAGAAATTTATCAAAGTCTTCACTGTTTTTTATTTTATTGGAATATAGGTTTTCAAAATAATTCTAATTGTCTTCTGTATTTCTGTAGCATCTCTTGTGATATTGCCTTTTTCATCCCATATGTCAGTAATTTGAGTTCTCTCTCTTCTTCGCTTGAATTCAAAACACTCCCTCATGACACTCACCTTCTTCCATATAGACATTCATTATACCCTCTGGCTGGAGGTTTCTATGAGAGGCGAGGCATAGAAAGTGTCCAAAATAAGCTAACTTGCCCCTCATTTGCCTAAAATCATGGTGGCCTGGGCACTCTTCCTGTGAACCAGGAGTGATCAAATATTCCTGTTGTTAAAGTGTTCTGCTTCTCCAATTTGAGGCTTACTGGCTGTCAGGTATAGATTCTTTATGTGATTTGGAGTCATGAGAATACGGAAGCACCTATTGGATAGCCTCTGCAGGGATTTGAAGAATGCATTTGACCGAAAGGATCCCCATTCTTACTTGATGGAGGTCAGGAACCTAACCTAAGAAGGAAAACTATTCATCCACAATGACTGCTCTTTTGGCCATTTTGGTTTTGAAAGCACATGGGATCTTTATTTAGTTCGATCAGGTGCTGAGAATCTAAGCCACAACCTCACACAAAAACAAGAGGCTGATTCAAGCACATCCCATTCCAAAGCAATTAAGCAAAGAGCCACAGGTGATGCCCATTCATTTCCATATGAAAACAGTTTTTTTTAAGGTTTCACAAAGGGGTGGCCTGTGGCAAAGACCTTCCTGACATTCAGGGTAATAGAAACATAAGTAAGCAAATGACCCAAAGCAGGGTTTCTCCACTGAGACTTTCCTGGTCACACTGATATCTGATTTTTCTGAGATGCTCCCATTCCCTTCAGCTATCCAGTACATGGCCATGTCACAGAGCCTTGTGGTGGTACATATCTTGAACACAAAACCATGAGCCTATTCAGGAGAGTGGCCAGAATTCACGAAGAAACAGGAACTTAGGAAGATAGTAGTTGTTGCCCATCCATAAGGCAAGCCGCTCTCCATTCTTAAATTGGGCAGGATGAATGCAGGGAAGCTTTTTACTAGACAGGACACAACCATTGATGCATTCGCTTTTCAAATGTCTACAACCACGGATACAGTGGGATACACAGACAAAGAAACACTCACCATGTCAAATGACTTATTAAAAAAAGTCCACTTCAAACCAAACAAACTGCCTTTTCTACCTATTCTCATAACATGAGACAAAAGCACAAACTCACATCCACACCCGCAAAGGCACCTTTTTTACCCAAGTCGGTCTGTGACTATCCGGAGTGTCCTCAGACTGATTGGCCATACTATGTTCCCATGAAATGGCCTGTCCTGTCTCAGATCTGGTCTTCATTACCAACTCTGTAAAGTTGTCAGGAGCCATCAGTGAGTCACTACCTGCTTTCTCAGGAAGGCCCCTCTTCAGAGCTTTCCTGGCATTTAGCCATCCACAGATCACTATGTACCAAGAAAGACTGACTCTGTCCTTGGTAAATCCATACAAGTGAGCCCACTGGGACTGGGACTTGGACTGGCTCTCGGTGCTTGGCTTCCTGGATCCTAAGTTCAAAGAATTACATCACCAAGAAAGTGAGGTAGGTGACTTCCTTCAGGAACTGAATGAGGTCACTGCCTTGGTAACCACTTTGTCCTAACAGATGCTTCCAAGATTCCCATGAGATGGAGTCTACCCCTACATCCTGTGACAAATTCAGAAGTTTTAATTGTATATCAACCATAGGCACCCAGGGACTGGTCTCCACACAGGCATTGTTTGGACCATATTCTCTACAATAAGAAGAGAGAGGCTGATTCAGACACATCATTTCTTCCTGACCTGGTTTTTTTGCCATGGAAGATGACTATTGCTCTCTCAGGTCATACATAGCTGCCTACATCTTATCCAAGGATCATTTCTCCATGGATCTTTGAGTTTCTCAGCAGGTGGAAGATCACCTACATTCCTATATTGTAAGACCAACTCTGTCCCTGCTCTCCTGTAAGTTATATTAAGGGAAGAGTGTATGGTTAGGTTTAATAATAGCTTCGATTTGGGATAGGATTCATTCTGCAGGATGAATAATGGTATTGGCAACATGCGATATTTACAAGAGTATATAGGTGAAACATAAGTATGAAAGCAGAAATTTAGGTAAGATTTGAAGCCCCGAAGGGCATTGGGCCCTTGAGTGGAATACTGAGCTTTGAATTATGTGCTGCACAGTTGTCTCAGATAAATCAATATACAATAGCATAGGACCTTGTACCTTGGATGATTGAATGTTGAAGAGAACATCCAGTCAAAAAGCAATAGTCGGTAGGATTAGGAAGGTAGTCGATGGGCTTAGAAAGAAGAGTGAGTATAGGATTTGGACCAAAAGTTCTTTAGCAATAGGGTTTCGGGTAGAGAGTGAAGGTAAATGTCAGCACATGTGAAGAGTCAGTCGCAATGATGAACTGGGGGAAACATGTATGAAAGCAGAAAATAATAGAGACATTAGGAAATCAAGGAAAGAATAAAGTGAGGGACAGGATTAGACATTTTCAACAGGCTTGAGGTTGAATTTATAATCTTAGTAAAAAACAAATATGTAGTCACAAATAGAATTGACCTTTGAGAGCTTTAGGCAACAGGGACATGGATGTTTTTAATAATCCATGTTCCCTTTCCATTTAGGCTTTGATACAATTGTACATGTGACCATTGCTTTTTGTGTACAGAATATTTCTGTGATAAAATGTATATGTAGATCTGGTGACATGAGTATTGCTTCCACCATTTCTGGGAGCAATATTTTGAAGATGTATAAATTAGTTTTGGGGTACAAATAGGCATACCCTTTGTCTATGAATATAGAGACAATGCATGAATAGACCATAATGTGAATAAATAGTATAACTGGATCCACTTTAAATAATGGATAGAATATATATCTGAAAATATATAAGAAATGTTATATTGATATACAATCATTCATTCCAACAAGTTATATATCTAATGGTCATCTTAGGGTTATGGTTTATCATGAAGGGTTTGTGAGTTTTGTTTCAAACTGATTATGGAAATCGAAAATAATGTATTTGGAAAGAAGTCTTATTAAAAGACCAGTCAAGAAACATAGAGAAATACATGTTTTCTGGAGAAGGAAGTGATTGAATGTGAAACAAATGCCTATTAATTTGCTAACTTGTGGATGAAATATATATCCTATGATGTTCATAAAATGAAGAAATAGTAAGGTACCAGTGTTGAATAAAAATGAACGTCAAAATACAGATCATGTCCCATAAGAATCCACTTGCATTGATGTTAAACTGGCTCAGTAACTGTAGAAATATTAGCATTTGTATGCACCTTTCACAGAATTTAGCTTTCAGTACTAGGAAACAAATATATATTTCAGGTAGATGAATATTTCTGAGAATAATCTTGTGAAAAGTTGATTATTAATCCACATACATGAAGATGAATGAATTAGGGAGTGTATATAAGACACATATATTTCATATTATATATATATATATGTATATATATATATATATATATATATATATATATATATATATATACACACACACACACACACACACACAAACAACCACAGACAATAAACGTAGCAATATATATGGCAAACAAAATTCACCATGAAATATACATCATCCACAGATCCAAAAACATTCATTTTACTGAACATGGATTTATGTATAATGCTGTTCTACTAGGAAGCTCACCTATAGCTTGAAATTTCAGTTCCAACAGCTTTTAGGAGGAGTGATCTCTTCTCACAATTTGTAACTGCCAAGTCAGGTACCTCACAAAAATGTACGTGTGATATCAGGTAGGATTCTACATGTGCATATAAAAATACATGTGCTGGATAGGCTACAGAAAAAGGGAGACAGGAATACACATATTTTTTAACTTTAAAAACACATGGAGAACTATTTCAATTAAAAATTGACTAGATTTATAACACCTACCATTTATCTTGCAAAAGGCAATTCCTATATACACCATGCCTCCTCTGAACTGCTTGTATTTCAATTCTGTTTCGGTTATTTTTCTCCATCATATTAGTATTAGTTGTTAGAGTTTAGTAGGGTATGGGTTATTGTCAGGGATATAGTATTTTGAATGAAAAATTTGAAAATGAATCCAATGTGTATGCAAATATGTGGTATACAATAATCTTCCCACTCTCATCCAGAACAACGCCTTGACATTAGCCTCACCCAAGTAAGACACAATTAGAGGAGTAGAGTTAAAAAATCTGTGAATACATATCTGGGATAGAAAATGCTCAGGAGTTCACAAACTTGGAGGTGGTAGAGGAGTTTCCTAAAGTAAAGGACAGGGTTGATCGTCCAACCTGATCTTTCATTAAAATTGGGAGTCATCTTGCCACAAAGTCATGAAAAGATCATTTTTTTTACTATAAATTACTGCAAATTCTGAACCTGCTTGTAATTCCTGCCCATGCCTTGAATTTACCCATATCTGGCTTTCTGACCTGATCGCAGTACTCTCTGAAACTTTAGTGACACCTCATAAATATTGGCCTTCCCTTGCCAGACAACGACCCTCTCTGAGGCTCTAATGGTCCTCATAATTTCTGATGCTGTGGCCAGAAAAAAAATGTAAACTACAATTCGTGTGATGCTTGTCAAAGTTCTGTTTTGTGTAACTCCCCTTTTGTGTAACTTTCTGGGCTATAAAGCTGGGCTGTAGGAAAGGTGGGGATGCTGTTTTTTTCCCGCTGCTTTGAGATGGAGAGGCAGCCCACACGATTGAAATAATAAGCTTGTCTTAATTTGATTTTAATTGGAGTCAGTGGTCTTCTCTTGCATCCTGGTCTAACATTTTGGAGTTCCCCAGCGAGATGACCCGACCAGATCTCAAGACCAGACTGCTGGAAATTCTGAAGCTGGCCTTTCCTCCAGGGCTCCGGGCTGGAGAGCCAAGTTCCAATGCCTTGGGGTGAGCCTTCAGTCTGGGGAGCACTGCAGTGAACCATCACACTAAAACTATTAGCAAGCACCTGGTGGAGGAGGCTTCCATAGGTAAGTGGCGCCTTTATAACATCTGATATCCCGTTAAGGGAGATCTCTTCTGATGACAGAGATGTGGCCTGGGGAGGCTCACATATACTCCTGTCTGGGACAGTAACAGGAATTATTCTGTCCTCTGTTCTGTTCTGTAGGGAATTCCTTTGAAAGGATACAGAGGTGCCAACAGGCACGCATGAGCTCCTTCCCTGGAGCTTTAGCAAGACGTTGCATTGCTCCTCTGTTTTTCTGTTTCTTCACCAGGTTTCTGTTTGTTTGTGTTTTTTTCTGTGTTCTGTATGTTTTTTGTTTGTTTGTTTTTGTGCGTTTTGTTGTGTGATTTCTGTGGTAAAAACTTAAGGATAATGGACGTGAAAATGGGTAATAAAGCAAGTAAGCCTGACACCCCTTTGGACTGTGTTTTAAGGAACTGTGATGAACTTTACCCCCCTTTGTTAAGCATGATAAGAGAAGCCCCTACCTGGCTGCCTGGACCACACCCACTGCAGAGGGCAATGCCTGCTGGTGACCTAAGAACTGAGTATCTCTTTGGTTTAAAAGTGAAACTCCTTTAAAACCTTTTGTCCCTCCAGATAAAGAGAGTCACAACATTTGGGCAATGTCCCCTGTGTTTCTCCTTTGTTAGCAAAGCAGTAAACCTCCCTTTTTCTTTTTCTCAAACCCTGTTCTCATTATTAAATTGGTATTTATTGGCTTCAAGGTCAGGAACCAAAATTTAAGTTATAAATTTTGATACCCTCCCCCAGACCCAGGCACTTTTTGAGAGCTGACCACTGAAATGTTAGGAGACGAAGCATACTTGGGGTGAAACCGAACCAGAGGAGCTAATCCTGTAAGTAAAAGGAGGGACTGAGGGACTCTCAGCAGCTGCCAAAGCCCCGTTGCTACAGGAAATTTCCTCCTTCCTTTCCTGCACTCTAAGGATTATGCCATCTCTGTCTTATTAAAAAAGAGAAAAAGAAAAAGGGGACGCTAAATGCAGTAAACTCACCATGGAGATTCTTGATATTACATTTCAGGTTGCCCCTCTGTGAAAACATCTGATCCCCTTGTGGGGACATCTATCGTGCTACAGGTGTAGGAGATTTTCTTCTTATCTGCTCTGTTTTAAAGGCTTCTGTCTGTCAGCCATAGTCTGGAGCTCCTTTCTGTCTGTCTTGTGTCTTTGTTTCTGGCCCTTTAAGACTTGTGCAATAATGTGTTGATATTATAAATTGTTTCTTGGGAATGATCTTAGCTCAATGTGTGTCTAAATTATGACATTTTATTGTAACAATCTGGTATCTGAATGGGTTTTTGAAGCATTGCACAATCTTCCAGTTAAAAGTCGCGTCTAGAAAATTGTTTAGTTTATGATTTTAAATTATTCATGCCAGAGAACTTAAATACTTAGGATGAAAAACTAAAGAACTCTACTTCCAAGTTGACAAATAACTTCCCAAGAATTTAGTCTTATTTTTCATCAGTTTTGAATTGGGTAGACTGGGAAAATGTCACAGTGTTTACCAGTGAATTAATTTGGACAAGGACAGTAAATCATAGTATGGTATCTGTTGACAAAACAAGATGTAAAGATATAAAATTTTGTGAATTGTATCTTAAACTTGTATCATAATTTTCAATATCCGAACATGAAAATTATGGTTAAAATGCCTTAGGCCTGAGGTGCCTGGTCAGAATAGCAGTTTTTCCCTGCTCCTTCCAGACCTCAGCCAGGACTTATGTTGAAATGCAAATGAAAGAAGCCTGCAAGCTCAGTAGGAGGCCTAAGGGGGGGAAGAAAAAATTACATTGTATTGTATTTACTAATAACTGCCCATTCATTTTTTCTAGGACTCTTATTTTTTTTCCTTAGATTCTGTATTTTTTTGAGCTCATGATTTTGATCCTACAGACCTAGGTTAATATTTTTCTGATCAGTTCTATCTTTAACCAACAGTGGAGTTTTTGAAACATTGCAGTGGAGATTTCCCCTGTGAAAATCTACAAGGCCTTTACTATTATTATGTGTGCAAACTTTTGTTATGTGTTGTATGTCTATATATACATATTTCCGTATATCATATATATTATATACAAATTAACATATATAAGGAGCGCTCATAAAAAAAGGAGCACTCACAAAAACAAATTTTAAAAAGCGAATCAAAAGATCTTTAATTCACGTGATTTAAATGGTTCACTTTAAATTGGATAAACAGATAAAAATAAATGTCTTCAAATTTAAGCTTACTAGATTTTCTAGGTGTTCAAAAATCTAATAAAATATTAATGTAGACAAATGTCTAATATGCCTTGGTTTTACGACTTTTCCTTCAACCAAAAAATGGTCTACACTCTTCAATACATTTGTCTAATATTTTGAAAAATAAGTAAAGTAATTTGATATGGGATTACTCATCCATGAGTACTCTTGTTAGATATCTGATTGATTTACTAAGGTCTGTATAAGTTTGTTCTAAAGTCTGTTTAAGATTGTAAAAATCCTTCATGTGTTAAAGAGACAAAAATTTCTTAAAACATAATTTTACCCATAACATTGTGTTTATTAAGTTTTATTTTTCTAGAGAAAACAATCATAAAAATTAAATTACTGATCAAATGAGAACTGTTATTTTAGAGCACTGTACTGCCATTTCTTTAAAAGCTAAACTTGGTTAATGTAGAAACATCAATGTAATTGTGATGCTACTAATGTGCTCATATCTTCCAGGAATACAAGTCTGTAAGGTAGAAACTTTAAAAGAGCATTATATCAAGCTGGTGTTCTGTAGTTGTATGGTAAAAAGATATATTGGGGATTTATTTACCTGTTATCAATAAGATATGTAATCTTCTATGTTACTTTTTACATTGGGGAACAATTTAAATGTATTTTCATGTTAATGAGAGCCTAATCTATGTAAAGGTTAAAAACTTTCAGCCTTTCTTTAATTTATGTTTTAAATGTTATATCATATGGTGTTAGCTAATGTTCATGTGACCTCAAACAATTTATGTAAACTTTGTAAAATGATATTGAAAAAAAAAGATCATCTTTAGAACTAAAACACTTAAGATTTATAAAGAGCCCTGCCTTACTTGAGATAAGGCTCTGTGTCCCAACTTACTACATGTGAGAATGACTACGAAAGCAGTAGGTCAGATGTTATTTCATTTAAAGTTATGTTCAAAAGTTGTTTTTTTTTTCTGTCAAGGTTACTAGGATCTCAAACAGTGGATATAATGTATAACTCAGCCAAAAAATTCAGGGTAGTTATTACACGAACTAAGTATATTTACTCTTGTTAATTTTATTTTTTAATTTCCTTATAAGAGATCTAAAGATTCCCTGTTAGTGTTTTACAGAAGTGTTGCTTTAAGAACACAACATGGGTTAATTTAAGATAATAAGTCATCACCTACAAGACAGACAGAAAAATACAGATCCCAATTAATAAAAAGATAAATAATATTAAATTATAGACTTTAAAGCCCAGTACTCTTAATATAAGGCTGCTGAAATTTATTTGCTGGATGTTTAAGATTAGGATTTAAAATTAAAGTTAAATGAAAAGGGTCTAGAAAACCAATATTTGGCTCTTGCCCTCTGAGTCAGTCTGTATCCAGGGAACAGGGGAGTTTTCTAAAGAGCTTTGCAACTCTGAGCCACATAAACTCCTGATTAAGGAGATTAATGAGACCACTGGAGAACAGAAAGTCAAACAGTGAATTTTCCATGAAGAAGACAGTCATCAGAGAAGGGAGACATCCCTGATGCTTCCGAGGGAAGCCAAGTGTGTCAAGCAAGACTTGGACACACTTAGCACAAATGGCACTAGCAGAACTGAGAAGCTGCTCTGAAGTTTCCCCAAGAATGACTCCCGTAAAAGCTCAGCTGACTGTTCACAATAGATGGAAACAAAAGTCAGTTTCACTGCTTCATCTTAAACATTTAGCAAAGACAGTTAAACCCAAATTACAGCCAATCCTGGGCATTTTAAATAATAATAGTAATAATAATATTTTAATGTATACACTTTATGTTAGCCTCCCAAAATATATAAGACTGGAGGCTACAAAGAAACGTTCTCAGACAGAAATGCCTGATTACTATAAAAAGAGACTATCAAGAGGAGCTGCCAGAGGCAGAAGTTTTAATTTTAAGGCCTACAGATATTCCTAACCTACACAGGTAGGCTTGGTGTTAGCTAGTACGATTATCCACCCTTGAGTAATAGAATTAAGGGTTTCTCTATTAGACACAGAGGTTATACTAGTAAAAGGATTTTGCAAGATCAGATGACATTAAATTATTAAACTGTATCTTATGGGGAGGGACAACTGTAACACTAAAAGTTAAATATTAAGTTGACAGTCCTGAAAACTGGGAATATTTAAGACTTGTGAGCGAACTTCTATACAGTGACATGTTCCAGCTTCTGCAATATTTATTCAGTACTAATGTATTTTGTTTCTCTCATAGAAGAACCCATCACCAGATGACTTTACAACCTGTACTTCCCCAACCAGACTTCAAACCGAACTGACTTCTAAAAGGCAACTCACGTCTCTCAGGCCAATCCCCCTCACGTCATCCTCTCTCAGCTCAGAAGAAGCCAAAATGAGTGACACCTCTCTTCTTACAACAGTGGAGCCAAAAATAAATAGACTATAAATATAAGTAATTAATTAAGTCAGGTAAAATCAGGGAGACCGGTTTTTGGTGAGTTCAAAAAGTAGGAAGACTGTTACCTGAGGGATTAAAATTCCCTCATTTCTCTTCCCCTACCCAATCAAAGATTTGAAAGGGACACATTCGAAAATGGGGGAATGATAGACCCAACCTGATCTTTTATTTAAATTGGGAGCCATCATGTCACAAAGCCATGAAAAGATAATTTTGGCTTAACTATAAATTACAGCAAATTCTGAACCTGCTTGGAATGCCTGCCCATGCCTTGAACTCACCCATGCCTGGCTCTTTGACCAGATAGCCGCCCTCTCTGAAACTTTATTGACACCTCATAAATATTGGCCTTCCCTGGCCAGACAACACTCTCTGAGGCTCTAATGGTCCTCATAAATTCTGATGTTGGGGCCAGCAAAAAAAAATGTAAACTATCATTAGTGTGATGCTTGTCAGAGTTCTGTTATCTGTAACCACCCTTTTGTGTAACATTCTGGCTATAAAGTAAGGCTGTAGGAAAGGTGGGGTTGCTCTCTTGTTCCCGCTGTTTTGGGAGGCAGAGGCCGCCCGGGGGGTGGAAATAATAAGTTTGCTTTAATTTGATTTTAATTGGAGTCAGTGGTCTTTTCTTGCATCCTGGTCTAAAAGGTAAACACTCCACAAACATTGAGCTCTGCCAACCTAAAAACTACTTGAGAAACTGCCTCTGAGGATGGGCACTTGAAATATATGTTGTTGTCAGGAGCTTTAGCTTCCATTCTAATGAGAGCATCAAAGCTGGGTCTGCATTTATGTGACCACGCGGACATTGTTTCTTATTTTCCAAAGAACATGAGGCAGCAGTGCTGACTTCTCTCTTTGTAGGTAAACTGTGGCCATTGAAAGCTAAGTGTCTCGACATGTGGACTGTGAAGCCATTTGGTCATCCTCTGTTTTTCATGGTGTTTCTTGCTGCTGCACTGGGAGTTTGGTATTTGCTTCACGAAATACAAGGAGTTCAACTGCGACACAGTGCTGTAGGGAGTCCTGTCACGTGTGGTGGGTGAGGGTCTGAAGGAGAATGCACCAAATAGGCTTCTATCCCACATAGCTTGCCCCCTTGACCATAACAACCTGATTCTGAACATTGAACTGAAACATCTCCATATAACAAAATGCCTTTTATGGAGAGGTTCAGACATATACATGATTCCTGTCTGCACCATGTCAGCCACAAGCCATTTGGAAGTCAATGGCAGATCCACATGGCCTGACCAGAGATATTTTATCATACACCTGCACACCACAGCTCTGGGCCAACAAATCAGCAGGCTCCAACATACTGGTATCTCTGTTCTACTCCACTTTCATGAAACCCAGTCAATCAAGGAACTCTCTGGTATACTCAAGATCAGCAACAGGATATCCAAAGATTCTCCAGTGCCACCTGGTCATGGGAATTTCAAAAATTTCATGGTATTTATCTAGCCATTTTTCAATGATAAAGTTGGAGAAACTGTGGGTTTCAATTCATTCAGGAACCATTAAATTTGAGGAAGCACATTTCAAGGAAAGCTCTGGTAAACTCTCAGAGGCAAGGCTTCCCAAAGAGTGGCCAAAAGGACACATAAAGCCAGGCCCATTGAGGTCTCCAATGTGAGGTCCATGCATGTTTTGACTCTCAACTATGGCTGCCAAGTATTTCAGAATAAAATCATGTGATATCCAGGCTGAGTTTGACAATGCTCTTTGGAAAGCCACCCTTTTCTTAGATCTCGGTTTCCAAGGGTGACTCTCTTGCATGGCCACCTAAAATCCCAACACAATTCATGGCAATACTTCTCTGAGGTCAGTTCCATTTCTCAGTCTCTAAGGGGAATCACACCAGAGTTCAAGCCCAGGTCGACCCAGGCATCTTTTCCAACCACCACACAACTGACCACAATTAAAACCAAAACACTACCACATGGCCCCCATCTTCTTCCACATATACACTCATCATAACCTCTGTCTGGAGGTTTCCATGAGGGGCGAAGCCCAAGACACTGTCCAAAATAAGCACACTTGCGCCTCATTTGCCTAAAGTCAGGGTGGCCTGGACACCCTTCCTGTAAACAAAGAGTGATAAATTAGGCCTGCTCTATAACTGCTCTGCTTCTCCAATTTGAGGCCTACTGACTATCTGGTATAGATTCTTTATGAGAATTGGTGTCATGAGAAAACCCAAGCACCTATCGGCTAGTCTCTCCAGGGATTTGAAGAACTCATTTGAACCAAAGGATCCCTATTCTCACTTGATGGAGGTGAGGAAGGTTACAAAGGATGGTCAGAGAGACTTCATCCACAATGACTGCTCTTTTGGCCATTCTGGTTTTGAATTCACACTTGGAAACTTTCTTCAGATCCATCAGGTCCTGACAATCTAAGCCTCTGCCTCACACAGGGCCAAGAGGCTGATTCAGACACATCTCTTTCCAAAGCAATTAAGCAAAGAGCCACAGGTGATGCCCATTCATTTCTATTTGAAAACTGTTTTGTTCAGGCTTCACAAAGGGGTGGCCTGAGGCAAAGACCTTCCTGAAATACAGGTCAACAGAAAAATAGGTAAGCAAAAGGCCCAAAGCAGTGTTTCTCCACAGAGATTTTACTGGTCACACTGAATTCTGAGTTTTCTGAGATGCTCTCATTCCCTTCAGCGATCAAGTACATGGCCATGTCACAGAGCTTGGAGGTGGTATATATTTGGAAACAAAACCATGAGGCTATTATGGAGAGTGGCCAGTATTCAGGAAGAAAAGAAGAACTTAGGAAGATAGTAGGTGTTGCCCATCCATAAGGCAAGATATTCTCCATTCTTAATTTGGGCAGATGAATGCACAGAAGCTTTCTACTAGACAGGACACAACCGTTGATGCATTCGCTTTTCAAATGTCTACAACCACGGATACAGTGGGATACACTGACAAAGAAACACTCACCATGTCAAATAGGAGTGATCAAATAGCCCTGCTGCTAATACTGCTCTGCTTCTCCAATTTGAGGCCTACTGATTGTCAGGTATATATTCTTCATGTGATTTGGAGTCCTGAGAAAACCCAAGGACCTATGGCCTAGCTTCTGCAGGTCTTTGAAGAACTCATTTGACTCAAAGGTATTTTCACTTGAAGGTAGTCAGGAACTGAAAAGGTCGTCGAACGTTGGAGGAAAAGACAAAAAAGAGACTGTCTCATGCCAAAGAAAATAGTTTATTGGGGGTCCAGCATGCTGGGGCTCAGAGCTCACTCCAGAAGAGCAAAGAACAAAGAGCCACAAGAACAACTTGAGCAGAGTTTATATACATTCTTTAGAGAGGGCAGGGACTTTACATACATCATTGCCTCCATTAGGAAATCATCATATGCCGCAGGAAAATCAAATAACAACTGTAAAACATGATTAGCACATCCATTGGCGGGAACAGGTTGGGCAGGGGGTGATTGGTCAGCCCTGAGAAGGGGTATACATTTAAACTGATTGGTTGAAGCCCTGAGATGTATACGTACTGAGCTGCACGGTTTCTGGGAAGGGGTGGTTTAGTAACTAGGTGGTCAGGGAAGATTTCAACACACATCTAATGGGCAATTCCTGGAATTTTCTTAACTGCCACAGGAATTTCAGGTTCTGAGTGCAGCTTGGAAACTTTACAAAACCTGGTTCTTTACGTTTCAATTTCAATTTCTTTTATTCTTTCATTTGCCACATCTTTTTCTGACTACTTTTAATCTTAAAAGCAATGAATCATAATTATTGCGGGTTCTCACATTCTATTTTTGCCAGTGGAGCGTATTTCTGTCTGATTACCATGAGTTTTTTCCTGCCCAATCTGAACCTGGAGAAAGGAAACTATGTGGTTTAGCAAGCAAGGTCCCACAGTTAGCAACACCATAAGGATGATCAGGGTTCCAGCTAAGTCTGATAGGAGTGTAATTAACCAGGGGGACTGGATAAATCATGACTCAAATCACCCTTGTTGAATCTCCCTTTCTCTCTGTCACTCTTCAAGTTTTTTTATCAATTTACTCATGGATTCTTTTACAACACCAGTATGGTCAGCATGAAAACAACATTCTTCTCTCAGTGTAGCACAGAGGCGCCCCTTCCTCATGAAGAAGAGGTATAATATTCGCCTGCTCTGTAAAACAAATTCAGAGAGAGACGTTAAGGATTTCTGCAAAACTGTGATGGAGGTCTCTAACGTCTTGAGTCTTGATCTATTGCTGTTTCTAACCCGGCCATTTGTTGTGACGCACGGATCATAGCAGCTGTTCCCGTACCCACTCCTGCAGCAGCTCCTATCCCCAATAGGATGGCTAGAGTATGGGAAATTGGCTCCCAGAAAAATCAGGTTGTTTGTCCCCCTAGTAGACCTTCAAATGATTCTGCATCATCATTGAGCACCCTGGGATTATCTGAACCATTACACAATAATTTACAGAGCTGTCCAATACCTGGGCTGAAATGCAAAAGGTTCTGACTGTGTGGAGTTCAGTACCATAAAGGTTTCTTTAATTACTTCCCAGGTGGATCAGTCAGCTGTATTCTGGACTGGAAAAGTAAGCAAAGACGGAAACCAGGAAGTATGAGATGGCAGAGGGGTTCTGGTAGATGAAGGCATGGGAGGTTTAGGAGGCTTAATTCCTGGTTGAGGGGATTGGGCCCTATTGCTGTGGGATTTTCTTCCTTTTAAGCTGGATGGTGAACCAGAGACCAAAGTCATAACCAGGGCCATAAATATAGTGATCCCATCCACTTTCACCACTGTAGGTGTTATGAAAAGAACCTGGTATGGTCCTTTCCAGCAGGGTTCCAGGGATGACACCTGATGCCGTCTCATGTAGACTAATTCTCCTACTTGATATCGATGTGTGGTTCCCTTGTCTCCAAGCTGATAAGTAGTGGCCAACTGTTTCCACAGGTATCGCTGGGTGCTGGGTTTGTTCAAGGGCTTTCAGTCTGTCAAGCAAGGAGGTGTCAAAAGAATCATTAAGTCTCAGAGTTGGGGTTAGGTCCCTTACCCTAGGAGGGGCACCATAAAGAATTTCATAAGGGGTGAGGTTACACAAAGAGGCAGAGGGGGTATTTCTTGCACGAAATAGTGCATAAGGTAGAAGCATAGTCCAATTTTTTATGCTGGTCTCCAGGCTTCATTTCGTTAAGGTCTCTTTGATGGTTCTATTCATCCTTTCTACCTGTCCTGAGATCTGGGGTCTATAAGCACAATGTAACGTCCAATTAAAACTCAGGGTCCTGGCGTATCCCTGACTTACGTGGGCGATGAATGCCGGTCCATTGTCGGACCCTATTAACTTAGGCAGGCCAAACCTTGGAAAAATGTATTCTAGGATCTTTTTGACCACCATCTGAGTCGTTTTTTTCTTCATGGGGAAGGCTTTAACCCATCCTGAAAAAGTATCTACAAAGACTAGGAGATATTTAAGTCAATACCTTTCTGGCTTAATTTCAGTAAAGTCCACTTCCCAGAATTGTCCTGGTCTGGTTCCTCGGAAGAGTAAGTATTAACTAATTGGCAGACTTGCCAAGCTCTAGTCACCTGCTCAGCTATTTCTTTCCTCTGTGAGTCAGTCAATAATAAGTTCTTTCTTCGGTCCTTTAAGAGTGCCTATAACTTCTTTGAGCCTAAGTGGGTGAGATGGTGAATGTCTTTGACATTAACGTGGGCTTTTTGAAATTGTAAACTTGGCTCTGTAGGGCCCCAGAGTTCTGTATCTGTCTCTTCAGATGATAAGTTGCCTGAAAGTTCTGGGGTGGCCAAGTCTCCTGATTGTTTTTCCCCGTGGTGTGGAAAAAGTTAACAGAGTCACTCCGTTTAGGTCTGCCAATTAAGCTTCCTCATCTGTCCTTCTGTTTCCAAAAGCCACGGGGTCATTTCCCTTCCGAATGCCCTGGACAGTGTTCTATAGCTAGGTCCTTAGGGCCCTGCACTCCTGAGAGAAGGTGGAGGATCTCATCTTTATTCTTTCTTTCCCGGAATTGGTTAATAGACCCCTTTGCTGGTAAATAGCCCTGTACACATGAGCAGTGGCAAATGCATAGCGGCTATCAGTGTATATGGTGGCCTTTTTGCCTTTTGCTAGTACCAATGCTTTCGTAAGGGCAATCAGTTCTGCTTTTTGGACTGATGTCCCTTCTGGGAGATCAGAGGACCAGATGACATTAGTTTTGCTAACTACTGATACTCCAGCCCACTGCTTATCGACTTGGAGGGAGCTGCTTCTGTCCGTAAACCATAGGACTTCAGGGCGAGGCAGTGGCTGATCCTTCAAGTCCAGTCATATACTGGTTTCCTCTGCCAGTATGTGTTGACACTCATGAGCGATAGGTCCTGATGATACTTCTGGCAACAGTGTAGCTATGTTGAGTGGAGCAGGGGGTCCCAGCGTTATTCTGTCTTTGTCAAGCAAGAGGCTCTGGTAGTGTTTAATTCTGGAGTTTGATAACCACCTCTCTGGAGGCTGACACATGATGCTCTCCAGGGAATGGGGGGCTATAGTGGTGAGCTTCTGTCCCAACGTTCATTCATGAGCATCTTTTATTAGAAGGGCTGCCGCTGCTATAGCTCTTAAGAAATGGTGCCACCTGCTAGCCACTGGGTCCAGTTTTTTTGATAAGAATGCTACTGGCCTTTTCCAAGGTCCCAAATTCTGAGTGAGCATTCCCCGTGCCATTCCTTTCTTTTCTTATCTACAATAAGAAGAAAGAGGCTGAGTCACACATTCCTTCATCATGACAAGGTTGTTGGCCATGGAAGATGGCTTTTACTCACTCAGGTCCTCCATAGCTGCCTACATCTTCTCCAGGGATCATTTCTGCATGGACTTTTGAGGTTATCAGAAGGTGGTGGATGCCCTACATTCCTGTATTGTAAGACGAACTCTGTCCCTGTTCTTCTGAAAAGTTAGATTAAAAGAAGGGTGTATGGTTATTGTTAATAACAGGTTCGATTTCGGTTAGAAATCATTCTGCAGGATGAAAAATGGTATTGGGAACCTGCGATATTCACAAGAATATACAGGTGAAATATAAGTGTGAAAACAGAAATCTAGGTAAGATTTGATTCTCAAAAGGGCATTGGGCCCTTGATTGGGATACTTAGCTTTGAATTATGTTATGCACAGATGTCTCAGATAAATCGATATACAATGGCATAGTACCTTGGACCTTGGATGATTGAATGTAGAAGAGAACATCCATTCAAAAAGGGATAGTCAGTAAGATTATGAAGATAGTCGGTAGTTTTAGGAAGAAGAGTGAGTATAGGATATGGAACAAAAGTTCTTTAGCAATAGGGTTTTGGTTAGAGAGTGAATATAAATTTCAGAAAATGTGAGGAGTCAGTCACAATGATGAACTGGGGAAAATATATAGGAAAGCAGTAATCAATAGAGACATTAGGAAATCAGGCAAATTACAATTTGAGTGATAGGATTAGATATTTTCAACAGGGTTTGTTTGAATGTATGATCTTAGAAAGAACAAATATGTAGTCACGAATAGGATTGGCATTTGAGAGTATTAGGCAACATGAACATTGGTGTTTTTAGTAATCAATGTTCACATTCCATTTAGGCTTTGTTACAATCATAAGTGTGAACTTTGCATTTTGTGTACAGAATATTACTGTGATAATAGGTATATGTAGATCAGGTGACATAAGTATTTCTTCCACCATTTGTGGGAGCAATATTTTGAAGACGTATAAATTAGTATTGGGGGTAACAAGAGGTGTACCATGTTTCTATAAATATAGAGATAATGCACCAATAGACCATACTGTGAATGAATAATATAACTGTTTCCACTTTAAATAATGGATTGAATTGATATCTAAAAATATATATGAAATGTTATACTGATACACAATCATACATTCTAACCAGTTATACATCTAATGGTAATATTAGGGTTATGGTTTATCAAGACCTGTGTGTGAGTTTTGCTTCAAAATCATTATGGAAATTGAAAATAATATGTTTGAAAAGAAGTCTCATGAAAAGACCAGTCAAGAAACGTGGAGAAATACATGTGTTCTGAAGCAGGAAGTGATTGAAAGTGAAACAAATGCCTATAAATTTGTGAACTTGTGGATGAAATATATATATACTATGATGTGCAAATCTTTAGAAATATTAATGTACCAGTGTTGAATGAAAATGAACATCAAAATACACATCATGTCCCATACGAATCTACATGCATTGATGTTTCACTGGGTCAGTTACTGTAGAAATATTAAGATTTGTAAGCACCATTCACTGAAGTTAGTTTTTAGTACTAGGAAACCGTTATGTATTTCAGGTGGATGAATATTTCTGAGAATAATCTTGTGAAATGTTAATTATAAATCCACATACATGAACATGAATGGATTTAGGGAGTTTATATAAGACACATATATTTTATATTTTGAAAAATCTGTAGAGTGTGTGTATATATATATATATATATATATATATATATATATATATACATATACACACACAAAGCACAGAGACATAAAACGTAGCAATATATATGCCAATTGAAATTTGTAATGAAATATATATCATCCACAGATGCAAAAATATTTATTTTACTGAACATGGATTTTTGTATAATGTTGTTCTCCTAGGAAGCTCACCCATAGGTTGAATTTTTAGTTCCAACCGCGTTTAGGAGGAGTGATCTCTTCTTAAAATTTGAATCTGCCAAGTAAGCCACCTCACAAAAATATACGTGTGATAAAAGGTAGAATTCTATATGTGCATATAAAAATACATGTGCTGAATAGGATACAGAGAAAGGGAGAATGGAATTCACATATTCATTAACTTTAAAAAGACATGGAGGAAAATTTCAATTCAAAATTTACTAGATTTATAAAACCTACCCTTTATCATGCAAAAGGCAAGTCTAAATGTATACCATGCCTCCTCTGAATGGCTTCTATTTCTATTGTGTTTTGGTTGTTTTTCTCCATCATATTATCATTTGTAGTCAGAGTCTAGTAGAGTATGGGTTAGTGTCAGGGATTCAGTATTTCAAATGGAAAATAGGAAAATGAATCCAATGTGTATGGAAACATATGCTACACAAAAATCTTCCCACTCTCATCCAGAACAATGCCTTGACATCACCTTCGCTCCAAGTAAGACACAATTAGAGGAGAAGAATTAGAAAATCTGTGAATACATGCCTGGAATGTAAAATGCTCAGGTTCACAACCGTGGAGGTGGATGGGGAGTTTCCAAAAGTAAGGAAAAGTGTAACCACTCCACAAACATGGAGCTCTGCTGGCCTAAATACTTCTTTAGAAACTGCCTCTGAGGTTGGGCACTTGAAATATATGTTGTTGTCAGGAGCTTTAGGTTAATTTCTAGTGAGACCATCAAAGCTGGGTATGCATCTATGTGACCTGGACGATGTTGTTTCTTATTTTCCAATGAACATGAGGCAGCAGTGCTGAATTCTCCCTTTGTAGGTAAACTGTGGCCACTTTGGCTAAGTGTCTCTGCGTTTGGACTGTGAAGCCAGTTGGTCATCCTCCAGTTTTCGTGGTGTTTCTTGCTGCTGCACTGGGAGTTTGGTATTTGCTTCATTAAATGCAAGGATTTCAACTGGGACACAGTGCTGGAGGGAGTTCTGTCAAATGTGGTGGGTCAGGGTTTGCAGGGGAATGAACCAACCAGGCTTCTATTCCACATAGCTTGTGCCCTTGACCATACCAACCTGATTCTGAACATTGCCCTGAAAAATCTCCATATAACAAGATGTTTTTACATATAAGGCTCTGCTGGCTGCACCATGTCAGTCACTAGCCATTTGGAAGCCAACGGCAGATCCACATGGGCACAACAGAGATGTTTTATCACACACCTGTACACCACTACTCTAGTCCAACTAATCAGGAGGGTCCAACTTACTGGATTCTCTTTTCTACACCATTCTCATAAAACCAAGTCAATCAAGGCACTGTCTGGTACACTCATATTCAACAACAGATATTCCAAAGTTACTCCAGTGCCATCTGGTCATGGAAAATTGAAAAATGTCATGGTATTTATCTATCCATTTTTCCAGGATGAAGTTGGAGGCACTGTGGGTTTCAATTCATACAGGAACCATTAAATGTTGAGGAAGCTCATTTCAATGATAGTTCTGGAGAACTTTCAGAGGAAAGTCTTCCCAAAGAGTGGCCAAAAGGTCCCATTAAACCAGGCCCATTGAGGTCTACAATGTGAGGTCCATGTGTGTTTTGACTCTCAACTATGGCTGCCAAGTCTTTCAGAATGAAATCATGTGATATCCTGGCTGAGATTTCCAGTGCTTTGTGGAAAGCCACCCTGGGCCAAGATCTCAGTTTCCAAGGGCGGCTCTCATGCGTGGCCTAGTACAATCCCAACACAACTCCTGGCAATACTTCTCTGACCTCAGTTCCAGACCACAGTCTCTAAGGGGAATCACACCAGAGTTCAAGTCCAGGTTGACCTCGTCATCTCTTCCTACCGCCACACAAATGACCACAATTAAAACGAAAACACACCCACATGGCCCTCATTCTCTTCCATATAGACACTCATCATAACCTCTTGCTGGAGGTTTCCATTAGGGGCACAGCCCAAGACAGTGTCCAAAATAAGCTCCCTTGCAACTAATTCGCCTAACGTCCGGGTGCCCTGGACACCCTTCCTGTGAACCAGCAGTGATCAAACAGGCCTGCTGTTAATACTGCTTTGCTTCTACGTTTTGAGGCCTACTGACTGTCAGGTATAGATTTTTTATGTGATTTGGAGTTATGAGAAATCTCAAGCACCTATGGGCTAGCCTCTGCAAGGCTTTGAAGAACTCATTTGAACCAAAAAAAAAAAAAAAAAACTTTTCTCACTTGATGGAGGTAAGGAACATAACAGAAGTAGGCAAGAGAGTTCATCCACAATGACTGATTTTTTACCATATTTGTTTTGGGTACACACATGGGATCTTTCTTTAGATCCATGAAGTGCTGAGAATCTAAGCAACAGCTTCACACAGTTCCAAGAGCCTGGTTCTGACACATCACTATCCTAAGCAATCCAACAAAGAGCCACAGGTGATGCACATGCATTTCTATTTGAAAACAGTTTTCTTCAGGCTTCCCAAATGGGTGGGTTGAGGAAAATTCAGGGCAAGAGAACAATCAGTAAGCAAAAGGCCAAGAGCAGGGTTTCTCCACTGAGACATTACTGGTAACACTGATATCTGAGTTTTCTGAGATGCTTCCATTCCCTTCAGCTATCCAGTACATGGCCATGTCATAGAGCTTGGAGGTGGTACATATCTTGGACACAAATCCATCAGCCTATTTTGGAGAGTGGCCACTATTCAGGAAAAAAACAGGAACTTAGGAAGTTAGTAGGTGTTGTCCATCCATAAGACAAGCCACAGTCCATTCATAAATCGGTAAGGATGAATGCTGGGAAGCTTTCTACTCTACAGGGCACATTCTTGGTGCATTCTCTTTTCTAATGTCTTCAACCGTGGACACAGTGGGATACATAGACAAAGAAACACTCGCCTTGTCAAATGACCTACTATAAAGATTCCACTCCAAGGCAAACAAACCGCCTTTCCTACCTATTCTCAGAACATGAGACAGAACCACTAACTCACACCCACACCAACAAAAGCACCTCCTTCCCCCAAGTAAGTCTGTGACTATATGGAGTGTCCTCTGACTGGTGGGCCATACTATGTTACCCCAAAATGGCCTGTCCTGTCTCAGATCTGTTCTCCTTGGCCAAGTCTGTGAAGTTGTGAGGAGCCAGTGGTGAAACACTACCTGCTTTCTCAAGAAAGGCCCTTCTTCAGAGCTTTTCTGGCATTTGCCCATCCTCACATCAGTAGGTACCAAGTAAGACTGACTCTGTCCTTGGTAAATCCAGATAAGTGAGAGCACTGGGACTAAGACTGGGACTGGATCTGGGTGCCTGGTTTCCTGGATCCCAAGTTCAGAGAGTTCCATCACCAAGGAAGTGAGGTAGGTTACTTCCTTCAGGAACTGAATGAGGTCACAGCCTTGGCAACCACTTTGTCCAAACAGATGCTTCCAAGCGTCCCATGAGATGGAGGCTGCCCCTACTTTCTGTGACATTTTTATAATTTAGAATGGTATATCAACCATAGGTACCTGTGACAGTTTCACAAGTTAGAATGTTATATCAACCATAAGCACATGGGAACAGCTCTCCACACAGGCCTGGTTTGGTCCATCTTTTCTATATTAAGAAGAGAGAGGCTGATTCTGACACATCCCTTTTTCCTGATCATGTTTTTTGCCATGGAAGATGACTTTTGCTCTCTCAGGTCTTTCATAGCATCCTACATCTTCTCCAGGGATTATTTTTGCATGGACCTTTGAAGTTCTCAGCAGGTGGAAGATCACTACATTCCTGTACTGTAAGACCAACTCTGTCCCTGCTCTTCTGTAAAGTTAGATTGAGAAACAGTGTATGGGTAGGGTTAATAACATGTTCAATATGGGTTAGGAATCATTCTGCGGGATGAATAATGTTATTGGGAACCTGCGATATTTACAAGAATATATAGGTAAAATATAAGTATGGAAAAAGATATCTAGGAAAGATTTGAAGCCCAGAAGGGCATTTGGTCCTTGAGTGGGATAATTACCTTTGACTTATGTTCTGCACATATGTCTCAGATAAATCGATATACAATGGCACAGGAACTTGTACCTTGGATGATTGAATAATGAAGAGAACATCCAGTCAAAAAGGGATTGTCGCTAAGATTAGGAAGATAGTAGGTAGGTTTAGGAAGAAGATTGAGTATAGGATTTGGACCAAAAGTTCTTTAGCAATAGGTTTTCGGGTAGAGATTGAATATAAATGTCAGCATATGTGAAGAGTCAGTCACAATGATGAACTGGGGAAAAAAAGGAAAGCAGATATCAATAGAGACATTAGGAAATCAGACAAAGTATAAAATGAGTGATAGGTTTAGATATTTTCAACAGGGTTGAGATTGAAAATGTAACCTTAGGAAGAAACACATATGTAGTCACCAATATGATTGACTTTTGAGAGCATTAGGCAACCTGGAAATGGATGTTTTTAGTAATCCATGTTCACTTTCCATTTAGGCTTTTGGACAATCCTAAGTGTGACCTTTGCATTTTGTGTCCAGAATATTACTTGATAAAATGTATATACAGATTAGTTGACATGAGTATTTATTCCACCATTTCTGCGAGCAATATTTTGAAGATACAGAAATTATTTTTGTGGGTACACAGAGGTGTACCCTGTGTCTATCAATATAGAGATAATGCATGAATTGACCATACTGTGAATAAATAATATAACTGGTTCCACTTTAAATAATGGATTGAATTGATATCTGAAAGTATACAAGAAATCTTATATTAAAATACAATCATTCATTCCAACCAGTTTTACATCTAATGATAATATTAGGGCTATGGTTTATCATGACGGTTGTTTGAGTTTTGCTTCAAAAGTGATAATGGAAATCAAAAATAATGTGTTTTTAAAGAAGTCTCTTGAAAAGAGCAGTCAAGAAATATGGAGGAATCCATGTGTTCTGAAGCAGGAAGTGATTGAAAGTAAAACAAATGAGTATAAACTTGCTAAATTGTGGATGAAATACACATCCTATGATGTGCATAAACTGGAGAAATAGTAATGTGCCAGTGTTGAAAAAAAATGAACGTCAAAATACACATTATATCCCATAGGAATCTTCTTGCATTGATGTTAAACTGGGTCAGTTACTGTAGAAATATTAGAATTTTTTTTTGGTGTCATAATACAATTTATTTTAGCACTATCATGAAACAGAATGTAGAGGATAGAGCAATGGATTTTTAGTTATAGCACTAATAATCTCACATTTAATGACTATTTTGGGGAGTCTAGAAATTAATTTTTGGAACAACCTATTATTTAAGGACCATATGCACTAACATTTTAAATGGCTTTCTTGTGATTTCAATTTCTATCAATTGCATATTAATTGCCAAATACTTATTTTAGTATTTTTCATATTCATAATTGACATAAAGTCAATTGTTTAATTCTTTTTGTAAGTAATTACTTATTACAGTAGAGGCAGTATTAATAATTCTAAATCTGTATAAGAAAAATGGTACAAAGATATTTTAATTCAAAATTAATAATAATTGCATTCTCTAAATGTTTGGTTGTTGATACATATAATAAAGAGCCTTTAATTACTCTCTTCCCCAGTAAAACATAAAACGCAAAGATATTGTTGGGTATGTATGTCCAAATAAAGATAAGGAAAAATACACATTATCAGCTAGAAACTATTAAATAAAAGATGAAAAGAACAATCCCACACATTGTACCAACTTGTCAGATGAGGAAGTATTCTTGAAGAGTAGCCCAAGACTAGACTTGGTCCATGACAAAATATTCACGAAAAAAATGAAATATGAAAAATATAGGAAATGCTATAAATTTTTCATGAAGGTAGGTAGATTATCCTTTAATCTCAATTATGTGCATTTTCAAAGGCCAGTTTTCTTGTAAAATAAATTTGTGATAGTTACAACTACACAAAACAAAGTTTCTGTTCAGCAAAATGAATGCATCTCAACACTTTTTTAGCTGATTTCTTGCCACTCAATTTTAAACGTTTAATTATTTATTTTTTATTGGTTGTTCAAAACATTACAAAGCTCATGATATATCATCTTTCATATATTTGACTCAATTGGGTTATGAACTCCCAATTTTCCCCAAATACGAGTTGCAGAATCACAATGGTTACACATTCACATTTCTACATAATGTCATATTAGTGACTGTTATATTCTGCTACATTTCCTATCCATTACTATTCCCCCTCCTCTCCCCTACAATCTTCCCTCTCTACCTCATCTGCTGTTGTTCCCTTCTCTCCCTTGTTCTTCCCCCTTTCCCCTCACAACCTCTTATATGTAATTTTGTGTAACATTGAGGGTCTCCTACCATTTCTATATGCTTTCCCTTCTCTCTCCCTTTCTCTCCCCCCACTCATCTTTGATTAATAGTAATCTTTTCCTCAAGCCCTTCCTCCCTGTTCTATTCTTAATTGCTCTATGGGTGTCCTATTAAGGAATTTGGAGCCTGACCCCACAGTATGTACATCGCAGCCAACTTTTTCTTCTATCAGATGCAGTGTCTCTGATTTTATATCAAGCTCCTTGATCCATTTTGAGTTAACTTTTGTGCATGGTGAGAGAAATGGATTCAGTTTCATTTTGTTGCATATGGATTTCCAGTTTTCCCTGCACCATTTGTTGAAGATGCTATCCTTCCTCCATTGCATGCTTTTAGCCCCTTTATCAAATATGAGAAAGTTGTAATTTTGTGGATTGGTTTCTGTGTCCTCTATTCTGTATTATTGGTCCACCTGCCTGTTTTGGTCCCAGTACCACGCTGTTTTTATTACTATTGCTTTGTAGTACAATGTGAACTCTGATATCGCTATAACTCCAGATTCACACTTCCTTCTTAGAGTTGCCTTTGCTATTCTGGGTCTTTTGTTTTTCCATAAGAATTTCCTGATTGCTTTATCTTTTTCTACCAGAAATGCTGTTGGGATTTTGATTGGCATCGCTTTAAACCTGTAGAGAACTTTGGGTAATATTGCCATTTTGATGATGTTAGTTCTGCCTATCCATGAACAGGGTTCATTTTTCCATCTTCTAAGATCTTCTTTTATCTCTCTCTTTACGGTTCTGTAGTTTTCGTTATATAAATCTTTCACCTCTTTTGTTAGGTTGATTCCCAAGTATCTTATTTTATTTGAGTATATTGTGAATAGAGTAGTCCCTCATTTCCATTACAGAAATTTTGTTGCTGATATACAGGAATGCCTTTGATTTATGTGTGTTGATTTTATATCCTGCCACTTTGCTGAATTCATTTATTAACTCTAGCCATTTCTTTGTAGACCCTTTTGGGTCTGTTAAATATATTTTCATGTCATCTGCAAATAGCAATAATTTAAATTCTTCTTTTCCTATTTTTATGCCTTTAATTTCTTTTGTCTGATTGCTCTGGCTAGTATTTCAAGAATTAAATTGAATAGAAGTGGTGATAGAGGGCATCCCTGTCTTGTTCTAGATTTTAGAGGGAATGCCTTCAGTTTTTCTCCATTTAGGATGATGCTAGCCTGAGTTTTAGCATATATAGCTTTCACAATGTTGAGGTAAGTTCCTGTTATCCCTAGTTTTTCTAGTGTTTTGAGCATAAAGGGATGCTGAACTTTGTCAAATGCTTTTTCTGCATCTATCGAGATGATCATATGGTTCTTGTCTTTAAATCTATTGATGTGGTGAATGGCATTTATTGATTTCCTTATATTGAACTATTTTTGCATCCCAGGGATGAATCCTACTTTATCATGGTGCACAATTTTTATTGATATGCTTTTGTATTCGATTCGCCAGGATTTTATTGAGAATTTTTGCTTCTAAGTTCATTAGAGATATTGGTCTGTAGTTTTCTTTCTTTAAAGTGTCTTTGTCTGATTTCAGGATCAGGGTGATGTTGGCCTCATTGAATGAATTTGGAAGAGCTCCTTCTTTTTGTATTTCTTGAAACAGCTTCAAAAATATTGGTATTAATTCTTCTTTGAAGGTTTTGTAGAACTCCGCTGTATACCCATCCAGTCAAGGGTTTTTTTGTTGGTAGTCCTTTAATGGATTCTTCTATTTCTTCCTTTGTTATTGGTCTGTTTAAATAGTTTGTGTCTTCCTGACTCAATCTGGGCAGATCGTATGGCTTTAGAAATTTAACGATATATTCACTATCTTCTATTTTATTGGAATATAGTGTTTCAAAATACTTTCTAATTAACTTCTGTATTTCTGTAGTGTCTGTTGTGATATTGCCTTTTTCATCCTGTATGATAATAATTTGAGTTCTCTCTCTTCTTCTCTTCATTAGCATGGCTAAGGGCCTGTAGATCTTATTTATTTTTTCAAAGAACCAACTTTTAGTTTTATCAATTTTTTTCATTTTTTTGTATCAATTTCGTTGATTTCTGCTCTAAATTTAATTATTTCTTGTCTTCTACTACATTTGCTGTTGTTTTGGTCTTTTTTTTCTAGGTTTTTGAGGTGTAGTGTGAGTTCATTTATTTTTTGGTTTTTCTTTTTTTTTAGAAAAAAAAATGAATTTCCCTCTTAAAACTGCTTTCACTGTGTCCCATAGATTCTGGTACACTGTGTCTGTATTGTCATTTGTCTCTAAGAATTTTTTTTTTCAATCTCCTCCTTTATGTCTTCTGTAACCCATTGATCATTCAGTAGCATGTTGTTCATTTTCCATGTGATGTAGGATTTTTTCTTCCTTCTTTTATCATTGATTTCAAGTTTCATTCCATTATGATCAGATATGGTGCATGGTATTATTTCCATGCCTTTATATTTTCTAAGAATTTCCCTTTGGCATAATATATCTTTGATTAGGATCCATGTGCTGCTACTGAGAAGAACGTGTATCCACTTGATGATGGTTGATATATTCTATATATGTCGGTTAAGTCTACGTTATTGATTGTGATGTTGAGTTCTATAGTTTCTTTATTCAGGTTCTGTCTAGAGGGTCTGTCTAATGCCGAGAGTGGTGTGTTGAAGTCACCCATAATAATTGTGTTGTAGTCTATTTGACTCTTAAAGTTGAGGAGAGTTTGTTTTATGAATGTTGCAGCTCCATTGCTTGGTGCATACAAATTGATAATTGTTATGTCTTGTTGGTGGATGGTTCCTTTTAACAGAATATAGTGTCCTTCTTTATCCCTTTTGATTAACTTAGGTTTGAAGTTGATTTTTTTTTCCATATTAGTATGGCCACTCGTTCTTGCTTCTGAGGGCCATGTGAGTGGTATGATTTATCCCAACCTTTTACCTTCAGCCTGTATACGTCTTTTCCTATCATATGAGTCTACTGAAGGCAACATATTGTTGGATTTTTTTTCAGGTTACAATTAAAATATGATTTGTACTTCCAGTCATGTTTATTTATTTATTATATTTTAGTTTGTCTAGTTTTTACCTTTTTGGTTATTTTCTTCCCCCTTTACTGAGATACCTCCCGCTGTTATTTTGGGGCACTATTTTTCAATTCTTTTTCTTGTAGTATTTTGCTCAAAATGCTTTGCAGTGCTGGTTTTCTGGCTGTGAATTCTTTTAGCTTTTGTTTCTCGTGAAAGACTTTAATTTCATTCTCAAATATGAAACTTAATTTTGCTGGATACAGTATTCTTGGTTGAAATCCATTATTTTTCACCATTTGAAATACATTGTTCTAGGATCTTCTCGCTTTCAAAGTCTGTGATGAAAAATCAGTCATTAACCTAATTGGTTTACCCCTGAATGTAATCTGCCTCCTTTGTCTTATAGCATTTAATATTCTCTCCTTGTTCTGTATGTTGGCTATCTTCATAATTATATGACTTGGAGTTTGTCTATTATGGTTTTGAATGTTTGGGGTCCTGTAGGATTCCAGCAGTTGGCAATCCAATCTATCTTTCATCTCTGGGATGTTTTCTAGAATTATTTCATTTAATACGTTGCTTATTCCTTTGGTTTGAATCTCTATGCCGTATTCTATCCCGATGACTCTCAACTTTTTTTTTATGACATCCCATATCTCTTGAATAGATTGCTCGTGGGATTTAAGCATCTTTTCTGTGTTGACTATATTCTTTTCAAGTTGATAAACTTTGTCTTCATTATCTGATTTCCTGACTTCTACTTGATCTAGTCTATTTGTAATATTCTCGTTTGAGTTTTTAATTTGATTTATTGTTTCCTGTATTTCTAGGATTACTGTTTGAATTTTTTTAAGATCTCTAACTCCTGGTAAAGCTCGTTGTTTGCCATTTGAATTTCTTTGTTTAATTAATTCTCAAAATATACTTTTATTCCTTGGACTTGCTGCCTCATATCTTCTCTAATATTCCTTTCCATCTGAGTTAGGTGTGCCTTGAGTTCTTTCCCTATCCCTGTTTCTGATGCTTCTAGGTACTCCTGTAGAATTAAGTTATCCTGCATTTTTTGTACTCCTTTTTTTCCCTTGTTTTTTCATTATGTTCACGTTACTTTCCACCTCTATTTTATTGCTGTGTTTCTGCTTTATTCTATAGATTTGTTTTGGTGTTGTATATCTTTGTTGTCTCTCCTTTGTGTTGGTAGACTATGCCTGCTAATGTGGATTCCGCTTGGAAGTAATTCCGAAGGCTGAGCTCCACTGACGTCACCTCTCTGTTTTGGCGGGCCCCAGGCTTTTTGCCAAGGTGTCCGAATAGGGGGGTGGGACTGGATTGTCTCTGGTTGGTTTCAGCTCCGTGTCACTGGCGAGCAGGCGGTCTCCAGCTTCCCAGTTACGTGGGCAGCAGTTGGGCTGTCACTGGCGGGCGGCCGATCTCTAGCCACCCAGTGACAAGGTCAGTCAACAGCGGGGGGCCGTTCTCCAGTCACCTAGTCATGCGGGCAGCGGGTGGACTGTCGCCTGCAGGCCTGCAGTCTCCAGCAGCCCAGTCACAAAGGCCTGGCCTCTAGTCCCCTGTTTTCTCCTGCTAGTCCTGGTTTCTCCTGCTAGACCAGATTTCCTCTGAATGATGCCTCTCGGCAGTTCAAACTGTACTCTGGGCCTGCAGTTTGTTGGGTGTGGAGGGTGTCTATTGGGAATCCAGACATTCTATTGTTTTGATTTTTTCAGCTTGCCCCTCCCCCAGCACTGGCTAGACACGTTTCGATTTTGCCACTGGTGGGAGGGGAATTGAAAGTCAGGTGTCTCTAGTTTTACCCGCATCTTTATGCAGGCTCACTCTAATAATCCCTCCCCGGGAAAGCCTAGGAGAGATTTTATGCGAATTCCCCACTGTATGGGAGATGAGCTGAGTAACATACACCTGTTTTATTGGTGCAATCTGTTGGAGAGTGGTGGTTGTTTCTTCAGCTCTCCAAGATGGTGGCCGCTGGTTTTCTTGGTGGAGTTTCCTTTGTGGGGGATAGAACTTTACCGCTTCCTTCCCCGTCTGAAATCCCGAACTCAGCCTGGGGCTCAGTGGACGTTTTCCGCTTGCCCCTCCCCCAGCGCTTGCTAGACAGGTTTCATTTTCGCCACTGATGGGAGGGAGAGTTGAATGTCAGTTGCCTCTAATTTTCCCCCATCTTTATGCAGGCTCACTCTAATAATCTCTCCCCCAGAAAGCCTAGGAGAGATTTTATGCGAATTCCCTGATGTATGGGAGATGAGCTGAGTAACACACAAATGTTTTATTGTTGCAATCTCTAGGAGAGTGGCTGTAGTTACTTGACCTCTCCAAGATGGTGGCCATTGGTTTCCTTGGAGGAGTTTCAATTGTGGGAATTAGAACTGTACCACTTCCTTCCCCGTCTGAAATCCTGAACTCAGCTCAGGGCTCAGTAGGGGCTCTACAGGCAGGATTCCACAGAATCCTCATCAACTTTTCTCCCTGCATATCGGTCGCATCTCGGTGGTGCCGAGCCATCTGTAGCCACTGGGCGGGCCGCGCGGATCAGTCAGACCGGATCTCGGGTCGCACAGTTGGCTCATGTTTGAGACTCAATTAGCAGACCATGGTGCTAGAAATCCTTCTTCTAGGTTTTGGTGCACCCCCATTTTGCTGTAATTTCCTAACAAGAAAGTTTTTTGTCGTTCTAACTCATTATTCACCTGTGCAGTGGTGTGGTACACAGGGTGTCATGCACTCTATTCGCAGCCATCTTGCAATGACAAAATATTATGATTTGTATGCACCATTTACTGAAGATAGTTTTCAGTATTAGAAAACAGATATAAATTTCAGGTTTTCAGGTGGATGAATATTTCTGAGAATAATCTTCTAAAAAGTTGATTATAAATCCACATACATGAATATGAATGATTTTAGGGAGTGTATAATAAGACACATACATTTCATATTTTGAAAAATCTAGAGAGTGTATATATATATATATATATATATATATATATATATATATATACAGACACACAAACACACACACAAACACACAGAGACATTAAAAAGTAGCAATATATATGCCAATCGAAATTCATCATGAAATATATATCATCCACATATCCAAAAAAATACATTTTACTAAAAATGGATTTATGTATAAAGTTGTTCAACTAGGAAGCTCACCCATAGGTTGAATTTTCAGTTGCAACAGCGTTTTAGAGGAGTGATCTATTATCACAATTTGTATCTGCCAAGTCAGTCACTGCAGAAGAATGTCCGTGTGATACCAGGTAGTATTCTATATGTGCATATAAAAATACATGTGCTGAATAGGCTACAAAGAAAGGGAGACAGGAATTCACATATTTGTTAACTTTAAAAACACATGGATAACTGAATCAATAAACATTGACTATATTTATAACTCCTACCCTATATATTGCAAAAGGGAAGTCCAAATATACACCATGCCTCCTCTGAAGTGCTTGTATTTCTATTATTTTTGGGTTACTATTCTCCATCATATTAGGATTAGTAGTCAGAGTCTAGTAGGGTATGGGATAGCGTCAGAGATTCAGTATTGCAAATTGAAAATAGGAAAATAAGCCCAATATATTTTCAAATATGTGCTACACAAAAATCTTCCCACTCTCATCCAGAACAATGCCTTGATATTACCCTCGCCTGAAGTAATGCACAATTAGAGGAGAAGAGTTAGAAAATCTGTGAATACATATCTGGAATGGAATATGCTCAGGAGTTCACAACCTTGGAGGTGGTAGAGGAGTTTCCAAAAGTAAGGGACAGGGTAAACACTCCACAAACATGGACCTCTGCAGGGCTAAAGACTTCTTGAGAAACTGCCTCTGAGTTTGGGCACTTGAAATATATGTTGTTATCAGGAGCTTTAGCTTCCTATGTAGTGAGGGCATCAAAACTGGGTCTGCATCTATGTGACCTGGAGGACATGGTATCTTGTTTTTCAATGAACATGAGGCAGCAGTGCTCAATTCTCACTTTGTAGGTAAACTGTGGCAACTGGGGTCTAAGTGTCTCTCCGTGTGGACTGTGAAGCCATTTGTTCATCCTCTAGTTTTCCTGGTGTGTCTTGCTGCTGCACTGGGAATTTGGTATTTGCTTCACAAAATACAAGGAGTTCAACTGGGACAGAGTGCTGGAGGGAGTACTGTCACATGCGGTGGTTCAGGGTCTGCAGGAGAATGCACCAATCAGGCTTCTATCCCACATCGCTTGCCCCTGGGAAAATAGCAACCTGATTCTGAACATTGCCCTTAAACCTCTCCATATAACAAGATGCCTTAACATATAAGGGTCTGCTGGCTGCACCATATCTGTCACAACCCATTTGGAAGCCAATGGCAGATCTACTGGCCCCAACACAGATGTTTTATCACACACCTGCCAACCACTGCTCTAGGCCCGCTACTAAGCAGGCTCCAACTTACTGGCATCTCTGTTCTAGACCATTTTCATGAAACTCAGTCAATCAACGCATTGTCTGGTATACTCATGATCAGCAAACGGACATCAAAAGGTTCTCCAGTGCCACCTGGTCATGATAATTTAAAAAATCCATGGTATTTATCTAGCCATTTTTCCAGGATGAAGTTGGAGGCACTATGATTTTCAATTCATTCAGGAACCATTAAATGTTGAGGAAGCTCATTTCAATGAACGCTCTGGAGAACACACACAGGCAAGGCTTCTCAAAGAGTGGCCAAAAGGTCACATGAAGCTCGGCCCATTGAGGTCTACAATGTGATATCCATGTGTGTTTTGACTCTCAACTATGGCTGCCAAGTCTGTAAGAATAAAATCATGTGATATTCTGGCTGAGATTCCCCGTGCCTTGTGGAAAGCCTTCCTGGGCACACATCTCAATTCCAAGGGTGACTCTATTGCATGGCCTCCTAAAGTCCCAACACAACTCATAGCAATACTTCTCTGAGGTCAGTTATATAACTCAGTCTCTAAGGAGAATCACACCAGAGTTCAAGCCCAGGTGGAGCCAGTCATTATTTCCAACCGTCAAACTAATAACCACAATTAAAACCAAAACACTTCCACATGGCCCTCATCTTCTTCCATATAGATACTCATTATAACCTCTGGCTCGAGGTTTCTATGAGGGGCGCAGCCCAAGACAGTGTCCAAAATAAGCTCCCTTGCCCCTCATTTGCCTAAAGTTGGGAGGGCCTGAACACCTTCCTGTGAACCAGGAGTGATCAAGTAGGCCTGCCATTAATACTGCTCTCTTTCTCCAATTTAAGGACTACTGACTGTGGGGTTTAGATTCTTTATGTGAATTGGAAACATGAGATAACCCAAGCACTTTTGGGCTTCCCTTTTCAGGGCTTTTAAAAAATCATTTGATGCAAAGGATCCCTAATCTCATTTGATGGAGGTCAGGAACCTTACAGAGGAAAGCGAGAGACTTCATCCACAATGACTGCACTTTGGGCCATTTTGGGTTTGGATGAAAACATGGGATCCATCAGGTGCTGAGAATCTAACCAAAGCCTCACACAGGGCCAAGAGGCTAATTCAGACACATTCATTTCCAAAGCAAATAAGCAAAGAGCCACAAGTGATGCCCATTTATTTCCATTTGAAAATGTTTTCTTCAGGCTTCACAAAAAAGTGGCCTGAGCAAAGACCTTCCTGAAATTCAGGGCAACAAACAATAGTTAAACAAAAGGCACAAAGCAGAGTTTCTCCACTGACACTTTCCTGGTCACACTGATATCTGAGTTTTCTCAGATGCTCACCATTCCCGTCAACTACCCCGTAAATTGCCATATCACAGAGCTTGTAGGTGGTACATATCTTGGACACAATACCATGAGGCTATTCTGGAGAGTGGCCAGAATTTAGAAAGAAAGCAGAAACTTAGGAAGATACCAGGTGTTTCCCTTCGATAAGACAAGCTGCAGTCCATTTATAAATTGGGCAGGATGAATGCTGGGAAGCTTTCTACTACACAGGACACATCCATTGATGCGTTCTCTTTTCTAATGTCTACAATCATGGACAGACTGGGATACACAGATATAGAAGCACTCACCTTGTCAAACGACTTACTAGAAATAGTCAACGCCAATCCAAATAAACAGCCTTTCCTATTTATTCTCAGAACATGAGACAAAACCACAAACACACACCCACACCCACAAAGGCAGCTCCTTTGCCCAAGTAGATCTGTGACTATCCAGAATGTCCTCTGAATGATGGGCCATATTATATTCCACCAAAATGGCCTCTCCTGTCTCAAATCTGGTCTCCTTAGCCTACTCTGTGAAGTTGTCAGGAGCCATGGGTGAGCCACTACCTGCTTTCTCAGGAAAGGCCCCTTTTCAGAGCTTTCCTGGCATTTGGCCATCCTCACATCAGTAGGTACTAAGAAAGACTGACTCTGTCCTTGGTAAATTGAAACAAGTGAGACCACTGGGACTGGCCTCTCTTTCTGGATCACAAATTCAGGGAGTTCCATCGCCATGGAGGTGAGGTGAGGTCACTTCCTTCAGGAACTGAATGAGGTCACTGCCTTGGCAACCTCTTTGTCCTAACAGTTACTTCTAAGGGTCCCTTGAGATGGAGGCTGTCCCTATTTCCTGTGACACTTTCACAAGTTAGAATGGTATATCAACCATAGGCACCTGGGAGCAGCTCTTCACAAAGGCCTTGTTGGTCCATCTTCTCTACATTTAGAAGATAGAGGTTGATTCAGACACATCCCTTCATCCTGACAAGGTTGTTTGCCATGTAATTTGACTTTTTCTCTCTCAGGTCCTTCATAGCTGCCTACATCTTCTCCAGGGATCATTTCTTCATGGACCTTTGATGTTCTCAGCAGGTGGAAGATCCCCTACATTCCTGTATTGTAAGACCAACTCTGTCCCTCCTCTTCTGTAAAGTTAGATTGAGGGAACAGTGTATGTTTAGGGTAATAACATGTTTGATTTGGTTTAGGAATCTCTCTGCCGGATGAATAATGGTATTGGGAACCTGTGATATTTACAAGTATGTATAGGTAAAATACAAGAATGAAAACAGAAATCTAGGTAAGATTTGAAACCAGAAGGGCATTGGGCCCTTGAGTGGGATACTTATGTTAGAATTATGTTCTGCAAATATATGTCTCAGATAAATTGAAATACAATGGCTTAGGACCTTATACCTTGGACGATTGATTGTCGAAGAGAACATCCAGTCAAAAAGCGATAGTCAGTAGGATTAGGAAGATAGTCAGTAGGTTTAGAAATAAGAGTCAGTATAGGATTTGGACCAAAATTTCTTTAGTAATAGGGTCTAGGGTAGACAGTGAGTGTATATGTCAGCATATGTAGTGTCAGAAACAATGATGAACTGGGGAAAATATGTAGGAAAGCAATATCAATAAAGATATTAGGAAATCAGGCAAAATATAAAGTGAGTGATAGAATTCGACATTTTTAACAGGCTTGAGGTTTAATATATAATCTTAGGAAGAAACAAATATGTAGTCAACAATAGGATTTACATTGGAGAGCATTAGGCAATCTGGACATTGTTGTTTATTAATCCATGCTCACTTTCCACTTAGGTTTTGATACAATCATGAGTGTGACCTTTGCTTTTTGTGTCCAGAATATTACTTTAATAATAATAATATATATATATATATATATATATATATATATATATATATATATATATATATATAGATAGATAGATAGATAAGGTGACATGAGTATTTCTTCCACCATTTCTGGGAGCAATATATTGAAGAGGTATAAATTAGTATTGGGGGGACAAAGAGGTGTACTCTGTGTCTACAAATATAGAGATAATGCATTAATAGACCATACTGTGAATCAATAGCATAACTGGATCCAACTTTAAATAATGGATTGAATTGAAATGTGAAAATGTACAGGAAATCTTATATTGATATACATATATTCTTTTCAACAAGTTATACATCTAATGGTAATATTAATGTTATGGTTTATCTTGAAGAGTATGTGTGTTTAGCTTCGAAATTGATTATGGAAATCGAAAATAATGTGTTTGGAAAGAAGTCTCATTAAAAGACCAGTCAAGTAACATGGAGGAATACATGTGTTCTGAAGCAGGAAGTGATTGAAAGTGAAAAAATTCCTATCAATTTGTGAACTTGTTGATGATATATATATCCTATGATGTGCAAAAACTGAAGAAATAGTAATGTACCAATGTTCAATTAAAATGAACGTCAAAATAGAAATCATGTCCCATAAGAATCTACTTGCATTGATGTTAAACTGGGAAAATTACTGTAGAAATATTAGGATTTGTAAGCACCAATAATAGAAGTTAGTTTTCAGTACTGAAAAACAAATATGTATTTCAGGTGGATGAGTATTTCTGAGAATAATCTTGTGAAAAGTTGATTATGAATCCACATACATGAACATGAATGAATTTACGGAGTGTATAAAAGACACATATATTTCATATTTTATAAATTGTGGAGAGTGTGTGTATATATATATATATATATATATATATATATATATATATATATATACAAAAAGACCACAAAAATAAATTAAATATATCAATATATATGCCAATCGTAATTCATCATGTAATATAAATCATCCACAGATGCAAAAATATTTATTTTACTAAACATGGATTTATGTATTATATTGTTCTACTAGGAAGCTCACCCATAGTTTGAATTTTCAGTTCCAAAGTGTTTAGGAGGAGTGATCTCTTCTCACAATTTGTTTCTGCCAAGTAAGCAAACTCATTAAAATGTACGTGTGATACCAGGTAGAATTCAATATGTGAATAAAAAAATACATGTGCTGAGGGGGCTACAGAGAAAGGGAGACAGGATTTCACATATTTGTTAACTTAAAAACACATGGAGGACTATTTCAATTAAAAATTGAGTAGATTTATAAAACCTACCCTTTATCATGCAAGAGGGAAGACCAACTATACACCATGACTTCTCTGAAATGCTTATATTTTCATTCTTTTTGGGTATTTTTCTCCATCATATTAGGATTAGTAATCAGAGTCTAGTAGGGTATGAGTTAGTGTCAGGGATTCAGTATTTCGAATGGAAAGTTGGAAAATGGATCAATGTGTATGTAACAGGCAAATAGCTAATTATTCTAATATAACCTGAAGCAACAATCTCTCTATGTACTTTAAATTTCAACATTTTATCACTCCATCGTAATATATCTATGTTGCCAAAATAAAATGCTATAATAAAAAAAATACATGTTGTTGTCAGTGGCTTTAGCTTCCTTTCTAATGAGACCATCAAATCTGGGTATGCATCTCTGAGATCTGGAGGACATGGTTTATAATTTTCCAATGAACATGAAGCAGCAGTGCTGAATTCTATTTTTAGTGAGAGCATCAAAGCTGGGTCTGCAACTATGTGACCTGGAATACATGGATTCTTATTTTACAATGAACATGAGGCAGCAGTGCTGAATTCTCTCTTTGTATGTAAACTGTGGCCACTGGGGGCTAAGTGTCTCCCCATGTGGACTGTGAAGCCATTTCATCATCCTCCATTTTCACAGTGTTTCTTGCTGCTGCACTCGGAGTTTGGTACTTTCTTCAAAAAATACAAGGAGTTCAACAGGGACACCATGCAGGAGGAAGTTCTCTCCCATGTGGTGTGTCAGGGTCTGCAGGAGAATACACCAACAGGGCTTGTATACCCCATAGGTTGCCCCCTTGACAATAGCAACCTGATACTGAACTTGCCCTGAAACCTCTCCATATAACAAGATACCTTTACATATAAGGGTCTGCTGGCTGCACCATGTCAGTCACAAGTCATTTGGAAGCCAAAGGCAGATCCACATAACCCCACAAGAGATGTTTTATCACACACTTGCTCACCACTGCTCTAGGCCCAATAATAAGCAGGCACCAACTTAATGGCATCTCTGTTCTCCACCATTTTCATGAAACCAAGTCAATCAAGGCACTGTCTGGTACAGTCATGATCAGCAATAGGACATCCAAAGGTTCTTCAGTGACATCTGGTCATTGAAATTTAAAAAAATTCATAGTATTTATCTAGCCAATTTTCAAGAATGAAGTTGGAGGCACTGTGGGTTTCAATTCATTCAGGAATCATTCAATGGTGAGGAAGCTCACTTCAATGAAAATTTTGGAGAACTCTCACTGGCAAGGCCTCCCAAAGAGTGGCCAAAAGGTCACATGAAGCCAGGCCATTGAGATCTACAATTGAGGTCCATGTGTGACTTGACTAGCAAATATGGCTTCCAAGTCTTTCAGAATAAAATTATGTGATATCCTGGGTGAGATTCCCAGTGCTCTGTGAAAAGCCACCCTGCGCCTGGATCTCAGATTCCAAGGGCGAATCTCATGTGTGGCCTCCTAAAATCCCAACACAATTCATGGCACTACTTTTTTGATGTCTGATCCAGAACTCAGTCTTTAAGGGGAATGACACCAGAGTTCAAGCCCAGGTGGATCCAGTCATCTCTTCCAACTGCCACACGAATGTCCACAATTAAAACCAAAACACTCCCACATGGCTCTCATCTTCTTAAAGATAGACACTCATCATAACCTCTGGCTGGAGGTTTCAATGCGGGATGCATCCCAAATGAGTGTCCAAAATATTCTCCCTTACCCCTCATTTGCCTAAAGACAGGGTGGCATGGACACCCTTCCTGTGAACCTGGAGTGATCCAATAGGCCTGCCGTTAATACTGCTCTGCTTCTCCATTTTGAAACATACTGACTCTCAGGGATAGATTCTTTATGTGATTTGGAGTCATAAGAAAACACAAGCACGTCTGCAGGGCTTCGAAGAATTCATTTGACCCAAAGGATCCCTATTCTCACTTAATAGAGGTCAGGAACCTAACAGAGGAAGGCAAGAGACTCATCAACAATGACAGATTTTTGGACATTTTGCTATTGATTGCACACATGGAATCTATCTTTAGATCCATCATGTGCTGAGAATCTAAGCCACAACCTCATACAGGGCCAAGAGGCTGATTCAGACACATCCCTTTCCAAAGCAATTAATCAAAGAGCCACAGGTTATGCCCATTTATTTCCATTTGAAAACTGTTTGATTCAGGCTTCACTAAGGGGTGGCCTGAGGCAAAGACCTTCTGGACATTCAGGGCAACAGAACCATATGCAAGCAAATGAACCAAAGCAGGGTTTCTCCACTGAGAGTTTACTGGTCACACTGATATCTGAGTTTTCTAAGATGTTCCCATTCTCTACAGCTCTCAAGTATATGGACATGTCACAGAGCTTGGAGGTAGTACATATCTTGGACACAAAACCATGAGCCTATTCTGGAGAGTGGCCAGAATTCAGGAAGATAATAGGAACTTAGGAATTTACTAGGTGTTGCCCATCCATAAGGCATGCCAAAGTCCATTCATGAATTAGGCAGGATGAACGCTGGGAAGTTTTCTACTAGACAGGACACATACATGGATGCATTCTCTTTTCTAATGTCTACAACCACGGACACAGTGGGATACACAGACATAGAAACACAAGCCTTGTCAAATGACTTACTAGAAACTGTTCACTCCAAGTAAAACAAAGAGACTTTCCTACCTATTCTCAGAACTTGAGAGAAACCACAAACTCACACCCACACCCAAAAAGGCTCCTCCTTAACCCAAGTAGGTATGTGACTATCCAGAGTGTCCTCTAACTGGTGGGCCATAATATGTTCCCCTGAAATGGCCTGTCCTGTCTCAGATCTGGTCTCTATGGCCAACTATGTGATGTTGTCAGGAGCCAGCGGTGAACTAATACCTGTTTTCTCAGGAAAGGTCCCTCTTCAGAGCTCTTCTGGCATTTAACCATCCTCATATCAGTAGGTACCAAGGAAGACTGACTCTGTCCTTGGTAAATCCAAACAAGTGAGACCACTGGGACTGAGACTGGGACTGGCTATGGGTGCCTAGCTTTCTGGATCACAAGTTGAGAGATTTCATCACCAAGGAAGTGAGGTGAGGTAACTTCCTTCAGGAACTGAATGAGGTCACTGCCTTGGCCACCACTTTGTCCTAACAGTTGCTTCCAAGGGTCCAATGAGATGGAGGCTGCTCCTACTTCCTGTGACACTTTCACAAGTTAGAATGGTATATCAACCATAGGCACCTGGGAACAGCTCTCCACACAGGCATGGTTTGATTAGTCTTCTCTACATTACGAAAGGAGAGGCTAATTCAGACAAATCCCTTCATACTGACCAGGTTGTTTGCCATGGAATATGACTTTTGCTCTCTTAGGTCCTTCATAGCTGCCTGCAACTTCTCCAGGGTATCCTTTCTGCATGGACCTTTGATGTTCTCAGCAGGTGGAAGATCCCCTACATTACTGTATTGTAAGACAAACTCTGTCCCGGCTATCTGTAAAACTTAGTTTGAGGGAACAGTGAATGGTTAAGTTTAATAACAGGTTCGATTTGAATTAGGGATCATTCTGTGGGATGAATAATGGTGTTGGGAACCTGCGATATTTACAAGTATGTATATAGAGGTAAAATATAAGTATGAAAACAGAAATCAAGGTAAGATTTGAAGTCCAGAAGGACATTGGGATGTTGATTGGGATACTTAGCTTAGAATTACATTCTGCAATTACGTCTCAGATAAATGGATATACAATGGCATAGGACCTTGTACCTTGGATGATTGAATGGCGAAGAAAACATCCAGTCAAAAAGGGATAGTCGGTAGGATTAGGAAGATTGTCAGTATGTTTAGGAAGAAGAGTGAGTGTAGGATTTGGAACAAAAGTTCTTTAGCAATAGGTTTTCGGGTAGAGAGTGAATGTAAATGTCAGCACATGTGGAGAGTAAGTCACAATGATGAACTGGGGAAAATATGTAGGAAAGCAGATATGAATAGAGATATTATGAAATCAGCCAAAGTATAATGTGAGTGATAGTATTAGACATTTTCAACAGGGTTGGGTTTGAATATATTATTACAGGAAGAAACAAATATGTGGTCGCCAATAGGATTGACATTTGAGAGCATTAGGCAACCTGGACATGGATGTTTTTTGTAATCTATGCTCAATTTCCATTTATGCTTTGGTACAATCATAAGTGTGAACTTTGCATTTTGTGTCCACAATATTATTGTGATAAAATGTATATGTAGATCAGGTGACATGAGTATTTCTTCCACCATTACTTAGAGCAATATTTTGAAGACATAAAAGTTAGTATTGGGGGTACAATTAGGTGTACCCTGTGTCTATGAATATAGAGATAATGCATAAATAGACCATATTGTGAACGAATAATATAACGGGTTCCAACATTAAGTAATGGATTGAATTGATATCTGAAAATATACAGGATATCTTATATTGATATACATACATTCATTCCAACCAGTTATACAGCTAATGGTAATATTAGGGTTATGGTTTATCATAAAGAGTGTGTGAGTTTTGCCTCAAAAGTGATTATGGAAATCGAAAATAATGTATTCAGAATGAAGTCTCATGAAAAGACCAGTCAAGAATCCTGGAGGAATACATGTGTTCTGAAGCAGGAAGTGATTGAATGTGAAAAAAAAAATGCCTATAAACTTGTCAACTTGTTGATGAAATATATATCCTATGATGTGTATAAACTGAAGAAATATTAATGTACCACTGTTGAATAAAAATGAACGTAAAATACACATCATGTCCCATAGGAATCTACTTTCATTGATGTTAAACTGGGTCAGATATTGTAGAAATATTAGGATTTGTATGTACCATTCACTGAAGTTAGTTTTCAGTACTAGGAAACAAGTATGTATTTCAGGAGGATGAATATTTCTGAGAATAATCTTGTGAAAACTTGATTATAAATACATACCTAAATATGAATATAAATGTAAATTTAGGGAATGCATAATAATACACATATATTTCGTATTTTGAAAAATATGGAGAGTGTGTGAAAAAAAAAATATATATATATACACAAACATACACAAACATACACAAACAGACATTAAAATACACACACAGAATTTAAAAAGTAGCAATATACAAGCCAAACGAAATTCATCATGAAATATATATCATACAAAGATCCAAAAATATTTATTTTACTGAACATGGATTTATGGATAATGTTGTTCAGCTAGGATACTCACTCATATGTTGAATTTTCAGTTCCAAAAGCGTTTAACAGGAGTGATCTCTTCTCACAAATTGTATTTGCCAAGTGAGCCACTTCACAAGAATGTACGTGTGGTACTAGGTAGGATTCTATATGTGCACATAAAAATACAAGTGCCGAATAAGCTACAGAGAAAGGGAGACAGGAATTCACATATTTGTTAACTTTAAAAACACATGGAGAACTATTTCAATTAAAAATTGACTAGATTTATAACACCTACCTCTTATCTTGCGAAAGGCAAGTCCTATATACACCATGCCTCCTCTGAACTGCTTGTATTTCAATTCTGTTCTGGTTATTTTTCTCCATCATATTAGTATTAGTAGTTAGAGTCTAGTAGGGTATGGGAAATTGTCAGGGATATAGTATTTTGAATGGAAAATTGGAGTATGCAAATATGTGGTATACAATAATCTTCCCACTCTCATCCAGAACAATGCCTTGACATTACCTTCGCCCCAATAAGACACAATTAAAGGAGAAGAGTAAGAAAATCTGTGAATACATATCTGGAATGGAAAATGCTCAGGAGTTCACAACTTTGGAGGTGGTAGAGGAGTTTCCAAAAATAAGGAAGAGTGTAAACACTCCACAAACATGGAGCTCTGCTGGCCTAAAGACTTCTTGAGAAACTGCCTCTGAGGTAGGGCACTTGAAATATATGTTGTTGTCAGAGCTTTAGCTTCCTATGTAGTGAGACAATCAAAGCTGGGTCTGCATCTATGTGACCTGGAGGACTGGTTACTTATTTTTCAATGAACATGAGGCAGCATAACTTAATTCTCTCATTGTAGTTAAACTGTGGCCCCTGGGGTCTAAGCGTCTCCCCGTGTGGACTGTGAAGCCCTTTGGTCATCCTCCATTTTTCCTTGTGTTTCTTGCTGCTGCACTAGAAGTTTGATATTTGCTTCACAAAATACAAGGAGTCCAACTGGGACACAGTGCTAGAGGGAGTTCTGTCACTTGTGGGGTGTCAGGTTCTGCAGGAGAATGCACCACCATGCTTCTATCCCACATAGCTTGCCCCTTGACAATAGCAACCTGATTCTGAACATAGCCCTGAAACTGCTCCATATAAGAAAATGCCTTTACATTTAAGGGTCTGCTGGCTGTACCATGTCAGTCACAAGCCATTTGGAAGCCAATGGCAGATCCACATGGCACCAACACAGATTTTTTTTGAAAAAAATACCCACCACTGCTCTAAAGGCAACTACTCAGGAGGCTCCAACATACTGGCATCTCTGTTCTACACCATTTTCATGAAACCCTGTCAATCAAGGCACTGTGTGGTATACTCATTATCAGCAGCAGGACATCCAAAGGTTCTCCAGTGCCACCTGGTGATGGGAATTTTAAAAATTAGATGGTATTCATTTAGCCATTTTTTAAGGATAAAGTTGGAGGCACTGTGAGTTTCAATTCATTGAGGAGCCATTAAATGTTGAGGATGCTCATTTAAATGAAAGCTCTGGAGAACCCTCACAGGCAAGGCTTCCCAAAGAGTGGCCAAAAGGTCACATGAAGCCAGGCCGGTTGAGGTCTACATGTGAGGTCCATTTGTGTTTTGACTCTCAACTATGGTTGCCAAGTCTTTCAGAATAAAATCATGTAATATCCTGGTTGAGATTCCCAGTGCTCTGTGGAAAGTGACCCTGATCTCAGTTTCCAAGGGCAAATCTCATGCTTGGCCTTCTAAAATCTCAACACAATTCATTGCAATGCTTCTCTGAGATAAGTTCCATAACTCAGCCTCTAAGGGGAATCACACCAGAGTTCAGGCCCAGGTGGACCCAGTGATCTCTTCCAACCACCACACAAATGACCACAATTAAAACCAAAACACTCCTACTTGGGCCTCATCTTCTTCCATAGACACTCATCATAACCTCTGGCTGGAAGTTTCCATGAGAGGCGAACTCCAAGACAGTGTCCAAAATAAGCTTCCTTGCCCCTCATTTGCCTAAAGTCAGGGTGGCCTGGACACCCTTCCTTTTAACCAGCAGTGATCAAATAGCCCTGCCGTTAATACTGCTCTGCTTCTCCAATTTGAGTCCTACTGACTGTCAGGTATAGATTCCTTATGTGATAATAGTGCTTGGGTTCCAGACTCATAGTTCTCCTTGGTGTTGGCTGTCAGTAGCAGATCATCCCCATATTGGAGTAGGGTGACTTCGGGGTGTGCAGTTCTGAAGTCGTTGAAGTCCCTGTGGAGGGCTTCATCAAAGAGAGTGGGGGAGTTCTTGAACTCTTGTGGGAGTCTAGTCTAGGTTAGTTGGCCAGATGTTCCTGTTTCTGGGTCTATCCACTCGAAAGCAAACAGCAACTGACTGTCCTTATGTAGGGGCAAGCAGAAGTAAGCATCTTTTAAGTCCAGAACACTGTACCATTCCCGCTCCAGATTCAGAGTGCTAAGCAAATTATATGGATTGGGTACCGTGGGGTGAATGTCCTGCACTCTGTTGTTGATCTCTCTTAGGTCTTGAACAGGTTGGTAGTTCCCAGTTCCTGGATTTCTTTCTGGTAGCAGGGAGGGTATTCCAGGCCGATTGACAGGGCCTTAGGACCCCAAGAGCCAGGTATTTCTGAATATTGGGCCTTATTCCATCCTTAGCATCTTTGCTTAGAGGATATTGTTTAATACTGATTGGAGAGGCAGATGCTTTTAATACTACTACTATTGGAGGTTGTTATATGGTAGACCAAACCCAGCAGTTTCTGCCCAGGAATTAGGATAATCTTTTATCCATTTCTGGGGTAGTTTGCCTTTTTGATCAGTCCTAGGGGGCACGAAGAGTTGATGATCATCTTCTACTGACATAGTCAAACACGTGAATATGGGAGTTTTTACTGAAGGATTTAGAAACTCCACTTGGGGACCATCCGAGTTAAGGGTTATTCTAGCCCAGAGTTTGGTAAGCATATTCCTTCCAATCAATGGGGCCGGGCATTCTGGGATTACTAGGAAAGAGTGGTGGACTTTTCCCTTTCCTAGGTCCATAGTCATCTCAGTTGTCCAACCCCGATATCTACTGCCATTATCCCCTTAAACTAGGGATCATTTATTTGATAGGGGGCCCAGTGTGGTCTTAAGGGCTGAGTATACTCCTGCTGTATCCACTTCAAAGTTCAGTGGGGTCACCTCAACATCAAATGTTACCCTGAGCTCGGGGAGGGGATCTGACCCCGACTTTCCTAGTCCTCTTCTAGAGTCAGCACAGTGGGCTGGCATGGCTGCTTCTTTTGGGGGCACTCTTTGGCCCAGTGTCCTTTTTCTTTACAATAGGCACATTGATCTGAAGCCAGGGGCAGCCTTTGGCGTGGGCCCAGGTATCGCATCCTGTCTCCCTGCTTTTTAACTTCTGGCCTATTTGCTGCTGTGAACAGAACCTTAGCCAATGCTGTAGTCTGCCTTTTGCTCCTTTCATCCTCCTTTTGTTCCCTTTCCTTCTCTCACCTCTGTTCCTGCTCCTCCTCAGTTTCTCTCTTATAATATACTTTCTCAGCTTCTCTGACTAAATCTCTTAAGGTCATATCTTTTAATCCATCTAGACATTGTAACTTTCTCTTAATATCTAGGGCAGCCTGCTCGATAAAGGCCATTGCAGCAGAAGCATTTTGGTACTCTGCCTGAGGATCAAAAGGAGTATATTTCCTATATGCTTCCATAATTCCATCCAGAAACATAGAGGGAGACTCATTAGGCCCTTGGATAATCTCTCTTACCTTAGCCAAATTAGTCGGGTCTCTCGCGGCCGCTCGGAGACCCACTGTTAGTGCTCGGCGATAAGTGGACAGATGCTACCTACTTTCAAAGGTGTTGGGGTCCCAGTTGGGTTGGTTCAAGGGCCCATAGTGATGGAGAGGGAGCATCACAGGGGCTTCCAAGTTTTCTCTTATCCATCGCCTGTGGGTTCCTTTAGGTGGCCCAGCATCCTCCAGGGGAGGAGGGGCTGCTGCTGCTGCGGGGAAGTCCCCTGCAGGGCTTGGGTCTGGCCCAATTGCCTCTAGCAGTGGAGAGGCTGAGTCAGTGGCGGGAAGATCATCTGGAACATGTTGGGGGTTGGGGAGAGAGGGTAGAGGATAAGAAGGGGGAGGAGTGTCCAGTCTTTTGACTCAGGGAGAATGAAGGGAAGAGGGGGAGGAGTGGAAGGTTTGAATAATACAAACATGGGGGAAGGGGCATATGGATGTTGATCTGGGGGGCCATGTGGTCCTGGCTGAATGAAAATATCTCTGACTTCTCGGATTAGAGGGAAGTGGAAGAATCCTTCTGGGGGCCATCTGACTTTGAGGATGCGCCATTCTGAAGCACAGAGACTCTGCCAGGTCTGGCATTTTACCGAAAAAGAAAGATTCTGGGCCCAGGAGTGGACATCAGTCCAATGATCAAGGGTCAGGGACAGAGGCATGGAAGTGCTTTGTCTCATAATGGGAGTTACTCAAAAAGGGACAGTGAAGACACAAATGCGACACAGACAAAGACAAACAGTAAATGTTTTACATGAGTCCAAAACAAAGATTAGAACTGAGTAACTGCCAAAACCTGTCAGGTTAGACAATAAAGACAGGCAGTAAACTCAACATGAGTTTGGGACAATGAACAAAACTCAGTAGCCGGCAAAACCTGATACGCTGGCAAACCGAATCTTGAAGCAAAATATAACCGAGTTGAGGAAACTACTATTCCTTGATTTCCCTTGTCCTCTGGAGTGTCCCCCAGGGACGTGGCCTGTGGCTCTGTGACATGTCTGTCAGCCACTGTTGGAGAGAGCTAATGCTCTTCAACGAGAGCCACTTTGCCAAGCCCTAACCTGAAACCCGAAACCAGATAGAGGCGCCAACTTACCGCGAGAGGAGTCCGATGAAGTCTTTCGTCCGCCGCTGCTGGATATCACCTGGGGCCTCTAGATGAAAAGGTGGGGCGAACGTCAGAGGAAAAGACCACCAAGAGACTTTCTCATGCAACAGCAAATGGTTTATTGAAGGTCCAGCATGCTGGGACTCAGAGCTCACTTCAGAGGAGCAAAGAACAAAGAGCCCCGAGAACTACTTGAGCAGAGTTTATATAGAGGGCAGGGACTTTACATACATCATAGCCTCCTTTAGTAAATCATCATATACCGTGGGAAAATCAAATAACAACTCTAAAACATTATTAGCACATTCATTGGCGGGAACAGGTCAGGCACGGGGTGATTGGTCAGCCCTGAGAAGGGGTATACATTTAAACTGATTGGTTGAAGCACTGAGATGTATCCGTGCTGAGCTGCACTGCTTCTGGGAAGCGGTTGTTAAGTAACTAGGTGGTCAGGGAAGATTTCAACACACATCTAATGGGCAGATCAGGGAATTGATTAACTGCCACAGAAATTTCAGGTTCTGAGTGAAGCTTGGAAACTTTACAAAACCTGGTTTTTTACATTTCAATTTCAAATTCTTTTATTCTTTCAGAACCTTACAGAGAAAGGCAAGAGACTTCATCTTCAATGACTGCACTTTTGGCCATTTTGGTTTTTGATGCACACATGGGATCTTTCTTTAGATCCGTTAGGTGCTGATAATCTAAGCCACAGCCTCACACAGGGCCATGAAGCTGATTAAGACACAACCTTTTCCATAGCAATTACTACTCTGAGGTCAGTTACAGAACTCAGTCTCTGAAGGGAATCACACCAGTGTTCAAGCCCAGGTGGACCCAGTCATCTCTTCCAACCACCACACAAATGACCACAATTAAAACCAAAACACTCCCACATGTCTCTCATCTTCTTCCATATATACACTCATCATAACCTCTGGCTGGAGGTATCCTTGAATGGCGCAGCCCAAGAGAGTGTCCAAAATAATCTCCCTTGCCTCTCATTTGCCTAACCTCATGGTGGCCTGGACACTTTTCCTATGAAGCAGGAGTGATCACATAGGTCTGCCATTAATACTGCTCTGCTTCTCCAATTTGAGGCCTACTTAATGTCAGGTATAGATTTCTTATGTGATTTGGAGTCATGAGGAAACCCAAACACCTCTGCAGGGCTTGGAAGAACTTTTTTGACTCAAAGGATCCCTATTCTCACTTGATGGAGGTCAGGAACCTAACAGAGGAAGATGAGAGACTTCATCCACAATGACTGATCTTTTTGCCATTTTGGTTTTGGATGCACACATTGGATCTTTCTTTAGATCCATCAGGTGCCGATAATCTAAGCCACAGCCTCACACATGGCCAAGAGGCTGACTCAGACACATCACTTTCCAAAGCAATTAAGCAAAGACCCACAGATGATCCCCATTCATTTCCATTTGAAAACTGTTTTCTTCAGGCTTCACAAAGGGGTGGCCTGAGACAAAGACCTTCCTGACATTCAGGGCAACAAAACAATAGGTTAGCAAAAGGCCCAATTCAGGGTTTCTCCACTGAGACTTTCCTGGTCACACTGATATCTGAGTTTTCTGAGATGCTAGCCATTCCCTTCAGCTATCCAGTACATGGCCATGTCTCAGAGCTCAGAGGTGGTACATATCTTGGACACAAAACCATGAGCCTATTCTGGAGAGTGGCCAGAATTCAGAAAGAAAAAATGTACTAAGGAAGATAGTAGGTGTTGCCCATCGATAAGGCAACCTGCAGTCCATTCCTAAAATGCACAGGATGAATGCTGGGAAGATTTCTACTACAAAGGACACTTCCATTGATGCATTCTCTCTTCTGATGTCTACAACCACGGACACAGTGGGATACATAGACACAGAAACACTCACCTTATCCAACGACTTACTAGAAACAGTCCCCTCCAAACTAAACTAACCGCCTTTTCTAACTATTCTCATAACATGAGACAAAACTACAAACTCACATGCACACCCAAAACAGCACCTTCTTCCCCCAAGTAAGTCTGTGACTATCCAGAGTGTCCTCTGACTGGTGGGCTGTTGAGGTTTGCGTGTGCAGAGTTTAGCTCCCTCAGGCCTGTTTATTTTCAAGAGCTGTGGGTGTGATTTAGGTCAGCTGAGGCAAACCTCAGTTAGGAGGAGGAAAAGTTCTCTTCCCCTTATCGCAAGTCACAAGTTCTGCATGATTTGGCCAAGAGGAGGAAGCTTCCTGCATACTTGTCCTGGGAACAGTACATTCTGAAGAGAAAAATGCATCCTCAGGGGAGTAGATAATGTCTACAAAGAACTTTAGGAGGGTACTTATCAAATAAACAGGAACAATCTGAATTTAGCTCTGTGTACCTGCTGAGGCATGATATTTGGGCAATGTGGATAAAGTGTTATTGAAGAATTGCTTGCTTTGTTAAAAGAAGAATATAAAAGGAACTTGCAAATAAACCTCAGCATGCGGTTGCAATTGCTGCCTTTGCTCTGCATCCCCTGTGTCCTGGTTATTTCGTGACCCTTACCCAGGGACTCGAATGCTCTAGGCGTTCACAGTTGGTGCCTACACAGGGACCCTGCTGGATTGACAGGAAGGGTAAGTTCTTTTTCTTTATATTACAGGGTGATGGGACAATCTTCATCTTCTCCTTTTTTACGTATTCTTAGACATTCACTTGCCGTCTATGGTATTAACATTTCTCATTCTGATATAGAGAGGTGTCTTAAGGTGGTCAGGGAATGGAATCTCTGGTTCCTGGAGGAAGGATCTATGGATGTAGATAATTGAAAATAGCTCCGTCATAATGTTGATAAGGCCACGAGGCAACGCAAAAAAATTCTGATTCGGTTTTGGTCTATCTTGTCTATTTTATATACAATGTTTAAAGCAATGGAGGAAGAACGGTTGATTGGCAATTTATAAAAGGACCTAGCTCCTTCTATTCTAGATCTCCCTCTGGATATTAGTGAAAATGAAGAGGTAGTAAAAGATACTCAACAATTGACTCATAATTCTTCACAAAATTCTGCTGATTTAATGGGTAATGATAAGGAAAAGAAAACGAAAGTAAAAACAATGATTGATGATTGCTCCGTTTCGGAGCAATTCAAGTTTGTTATGGAGGAGGTTCTGGGACGTCTTAATAAATTAGAAGCTAAAATGGGCCCTAGGCCTTTATCGGGAACCAGGCCCTCTGCCCCTCTGGCCATTAACCCTTTTTTGGCACCTTCTTTAAAGGCTGTCCAGAAAATGGACTCAGAACCTTCTGATGATGTGGACGAAACTCCTTTCTTTGCTTTTCCTATAATCAGGCCTGATCCAGCTAATGGAATGGCACATCCACCTCGGTAAGAGGGGATTGATATTGATCATATTGGCAGATTAAAGAAGGCAGTGACAATGTACGGACCTCAATCCCATTATGTAAAAGAATTGCTTAATGCTTTTGCTACTCATTACAATAATTTTGCTCATGAGGATTGGAAGATTGTGGGCCGTGCTCTTTTATGGGAACCTAAATATCTTCAATGGCACATGTGGTTTTTAGAAGGATGTGCCACTAAGGCTAGAGAAAATGGTAACAGTCAAAATCCTGTTATTCATGCCATAGGATACCCTATGTTATCTGGTACGGGTATGTATGATGACATTCAACATCAAATTAATATTACTCCTGAGATTCATGAACAATTGATGGAAATAGCTTTAAAAGCTTGGGACAAAATTAGACCTACTAGAAAATATTTTGGCAAATGGATGTTACACATGTTCCCTTGTTTGGACGTTATTCTTGTGTTCATGTTACTATTGACACATACTCTAAATTTTTGTGGGCTACAGCTCAAATTGGAGAAACCACCCGTCATCTTATCCAACACTTAGTGGAAACATTTGCTATTATGGGAATTCCCGCTATGATTAAAACTGATAATGGTCCGGCTTATACTAGTAAAAACTTTAAAGATTTTTGCAAATTATATGATATTGTTCATCTAACCGGAATTGAATATAATCCACAAGGACAAACTTAGTAGAACGTGTACATGCTATCCTTAAAACACAAATTAAAAAATTAAAAAGGAGGAAAATGACAAATTTAAATATGCACTTGTTTAGACATTTACAAAATCAACCTAAAGCATTGTTACATCAAGCCTTATTTATTTTAAATTTTCTTAATCTTCCACAAGGAAAAATATTGATAAGAGCAGAATGACATTTTGAGCAAAAAACCTTAGAAATAGTTCATGAACCAATTTGGATAAAAATTGCAGAAGATGCTGAATGGCAGCCAAGGATTTTACTTTATAGGGGAAAAGGGCTATGCTTATGTTTCAACAGAAAATGGACACCGGCAGTGGCTTCCAGGGCAGTGGATCCAGACCTGTCACAATCATAATGGCTCCACTACCCCAGCCGAGGAATCAAGATCCTGAGCTTCATGTTCTGGTGGCAGCAATGGTGCGTCTTCATCTTGGTGCCTGACATCGTCGACGTCCTAATTTCTCTCCCTTACCTACATGGGGTCAAATTAAAAAGCTTAGTGGGGAAGGGCAAAAAAAGGTGCTGCAACGAACAGGGAAGAGTTGCATGCCAGAAAATTTATTTCTGGCCATGTGTGCATTATTGACAGTGTCTTCCACTTCTGAGGTACAAAATAATAATACTCACTATTGGGCCTATATTCCCAATCCACCTTTGCTGGAACCTGTTACTTGGGGTGATGGCGGAATTGCTGCCCACGCTTGGCTTCAGTGCAGTACCCTCATCATTTACAAACACATTAATGGAAAATTGCTGCTGCAACTAAACCTATAATTTTGTCTAATGGCTCTTTCTCTGCGACTAGTCAATCTGCTGCTTCTTATAATTTTACTATATTTAAAGAATATAGTATAACCACATGTGCGCCCATGATATACCTGTTCTTAATTTGAAATGTTACTTTTGATGAGGAAATTTTATGCTTTAATTGTAAATTCTATACCTGTATTAATATGTCTGTTTCTATTCCTTCTGGTTATTCCATTGTGCTGTTACAACAGTGCTCTCACATTTGGCTTCCTGTGAACTTACAAAGACCATGGTCCCAAGATCCTGTAAATACTTTGGTTCTGGAATTTTTTTAGACAATTTTTAAAACGTACTAAATGGTTTGTAGGAGTTGTTGTTTCTGTAATTCTAAGTCTTATTGCAGTGGCTACAGTTGATACAGTTTCAGGGATAGCTTTACATACTTCTTTACAAACAAAACATTTTGTTGAAGAATGGCATAAAGATTTGCATGATTTATGGCTATCCCAGGCTCAAATTGATTCTAGATTTTAAAATCAAATAGATATTTTAAAACAGAGAGTTAATTGTTTAGGAAAAAAAGATACTCACCTTAGAACAAGAAATTAGATTAAAGTGTGACTGAAATTCAACTTCTTTCTGTATAACTAATATACAAAATAATCAAAGCTTACACGAATGGAGTATCATACAAAATTATCTCGATGGTAATGAAACAGCTCAATTAATGATTGATTCTTTACAAAAGGATATATTTGAAATTTTTGGAAAAGGGTTTCAACATGATGATGCTGCACAAATAGCTGAATTGTTTTTAAAACAGTTAGAGGGATTAGATCCAAAAGGAATTGCTCAAGGTCTTACCGATAAGGCTGGAGGAGTGGGAATAGTGTTATGCTTAGTTATTACCATTTTTTAAAATATATATTGCATGTGCATAATACCATCTCAAAACTCTATGTTAACTTTATGGAAAACTGTTTTAGAAAAACAAAAGAAAAAAGAAGAAATTGTTGGGGTTTGAGTGTGCAGAGTTTAGCTCCCTCAGGCCTGATTATTTGCAAGAGCTGTGGGTGTGATTTAGGTCAGCTGAGGAGGAAAAGTTCTCTTCCCCTTATCGCAAGTCACAAGTTCTGCATGGATTGCCCAAGAGGAAGAAGCTTCCTGCATACTTGTCCTGGGAACAGTACATTCTGAAGAGAAAAATGCATCCTCAGGGGAGTAGATAATGTCTACAAAGAACTTTAGGAGGGTACTTATCAAATAAACAGGAACAATCTGAATTTAGCTCTGTGTACCCGCTGAGGCATGATATTTGGGCAATGTGGATAAAGTGTTATTGAAGAATTGCTTGCTTTGTTAGAAGAAGATTATAAAAGGAACTTGCAAATAAACCTCAGCATGCAGTTGCAATTGCTGCCTTTGCTCTGCATCCCTTGTGTCCTGGTTATTTTGTGACCCTTACCCAGGGACCCGAATGCTCTAGACCTTCACAGTGGGCCATACTATGTTCCCCCGAAATGGCCTGTCCTGTCTCAGATCTGGTCTCCTTGTCCAACTCTGTGAAGTTGTCAGGAGCCTCTGCTGACCACGACCTGCTTTCTCAGGGAAGGCCCGTCTTCAGAGCTCTCCTCGCATTTGGACATCCTCAAATCAGTAGGTATCAAGAAAGACAGACTCTGTCCTTGGTAAATCCAAACAAGTGGGCCCACTGGGCCTGGGACTGTGACTGGCTATGTGTGCCTGGCTTCCTCGATCCCAATTTCAAAGAGTTCGATCACCAAAGAAGTGAGGTAGGTAAATTCCTTCAGGACCTGAATGAGATCACTGCCTTGGCAACCATTTTGTCCTAACAGTTGCTTCCAAGTGTTCCATGAGATGGAGGCCGCCCCTACTTCCTGTGACACTTTTACAAGTTAGAATTGTATATAAACCATAGGCACCCAGGAAAAGCTCTCCACACAGGGCTGGTTTGGTCCATCTTCTTTATATTAAGAGCAGAGTGGCTCATTCAGACACATACCTTCATCCTGACCAGGGTGTTTGACATGTAAGATGACTTTGGCTCTCTCAGGTCCTTCATAGCTGCCTAACTCTTCTACAGGGATCATTTCTGCATTGACCTTTGTGGTTCTCAGCAGGTGGAAGATCCCCTATGTTTCTGTATTGTAAGACCAACTCTGTCCCTGCTCTTCTGTAAAGTTAGATGGAGAGAAGAGTGTATGGTTAGGGTTAATAACATGTTCGATTTGGGTTCCGAATCATTCTGCTGGATGAATAATGGTATTGGGAACCTGCGATATTTATAGGAATACATAGGTGAAATATAAGTATGAAAACAAAAATATAGGTAAGATTTGAAGCCCAGAAGGGCATTGGGCCTATCATTGGAATATTTAACATTGAATTACGTTGTGCAGAAATGTCTCAGATAAATTGATATACAATGACATAGGACCTTGTACGTTGGATGATTGAATTTTCAAGAGAACATCGAGTCAAAAAGAAAAAGTCGGTAGGATTCGGGAGATAGTCAGTAGGTTTAGGAAGAAGAGTGAGTATAGGAATTGGAAAAAAACGTCTTTAGCAATAGGGTTTCTGGTACAGAATGAATGTAAATATCATAACATGTGAAGAGTCAGTCACAATGATTAACTGGGGAAAATATGTAAGAAAGCAGATATCAATAGAGACATTAGGAAATCAGGCAAAGTATAAAGCAAGTGATAGGATTAGACATTTTGAACATTGTTGAGGTTGAATATATAATCTTTGGAAGAAACAAATATGTAGTCACCAATAAGATTGACATTTGAGAGCATTAGGCAACTTGGACATTGGTGTTTGTATTAATCCATGTTCACTTTCCATTTCCGCTTTGGTACATTCATAAGTGTGACCTTTGCATTTTGTGTCCAGAATATTACTCTGATAAAATGTATATGTAGATCACGTGACAGGAGTTTTTCTTCCACCATTTCAGGGAGCAATATTTTGAAGAATTATAAATTAGTATTGGGGGTACAAAGAGGTACACACACTGTGTCTATGAATATAGAGATAATGCATGAATAGACCATACTGTGAAAAAATAATATAAGAGGTTCCACTTTAAGGAATGGATTGAATTGATATGTGAAAATATAAGAAATCTTATATTGATATTAAATCATTCATTCCAAACAGTTATACATCTAATGGTAATATTACGGTTATGGTTTATCATGAAGGGTGTGAGTTTTGATTTAAAAGTGACTATGGAAATCGAAAATAATGTGTTTGGAAAGAAATCTCATGAAAATACCAGTCAAGAAACATAGAAGAATACATGTGTTCTGAAAAGGAAGTGATTGATAGAGAGACAAATGCCTATATATTTGCGAACTTGTAGATGAAACATATATCCTGTGATTTGCATAACCTGAAGAAATATTAATGTACCAGTGTTTAATAAGAATGAATGTCAAAATACACTTCATGTCCCATAGGAATCTACTTGCATTGATGTTAAATTGGGTCAGTTACTGCAGAAATATTAGGATTTGTATGCACAATTCACTGAAGTTAGTTTTGAGTACTAGGAAACAGATATGTGTATCAGGAAAATGAATATTTCTGAGAATATTCTTGTGAAAAGTTGATTATAAATCCACATACATAAATATGAATGAATTTAGGGAGTGTATGTAACACACATATATTTCATATTTTAAAAAATCTGGAATATATATATATATATATATATATATATATATATATATATATATATATATAAAATCACACACACACAGACATTAAAAAGTAGCAAAATATATCCCAATCGAAATTCACCATGAGATGTATATCATCCACAGATGAAAAATTTTCATTTTACTGAACATGGATTTATGTATAATGTTGTCCAAATAGGAAGCTCTCCCTTAGGTTGAATTTTCAGTTCCAACAGACTTTAGGAGGAGTGATCTCCTCTCACAATTTGTGTCTGCCAATTCATCCACCTCATAAGAATGTACGTGGAGTACAAGGTAGGATTCTGTGTGTGCATATAAAAATACATGTGCTGAATAGGCTACAGAGAAAGTGAGACAGGAATACACATATTTGTTAACTTTAAAAACACAAGGGGAACTATTTCAATAAACAATTGAATAGATTTATAAATCCTACCCTATATAATGCAAAAAGCAAGTCCAACTATACACCATGCCTCCTCTGAACTGCTTGTATTTCTATTCTGTTTGTGTTATTTTTCTCCATTATATTAGGATTAGTAGTCAGAGTCTAGTAGTTTATGAGTTAGTGTCAGGGATTCAGTATTTCGAATGGAAAATTGGAAAAGCTATTTGATGTGTATATAAATATGTGCTGCACAAAATCATGCCACTCTAGTCCAGAACAATGCCTTGACATTACCTTTGCTCCAAGTAAGACACAATTAGAGGAGAAGAGTTAGAAAATCTGTGAATACATGTATGGAATGGAAAATGCTTGGAGGTGGTAGAGGAGTTTCCAAAAGTAAGGGACATGGTAAACACTCCACAAATATGGAGCTATGCTGGCCTAAAGACTTCTTGAGAAACTGCCTCTGAGGTTGGGCACTTGAAATATATCTTGTTTTCAGGAGCTTTAGCTTCCTTTGCAGTGAGACCATCAATGCTGGGTCAGCAACTATGTGACCTGGAAGACATGGTTTCTTATTCTCCAATGAACATGAGGCAGCAGTGATGAATTCTCTTTTTGTATGTAAACTGTGGACACTGGCGGCTAAGTGTCTCCCCGTGTGGAATGTGAAGCCATTTAGTCATCCTCCACTATTCATGGTGATTCTTACTGCTGCACTGGGAGTTTGGTATTTGCTTCACGAAATACAAGGTGTTCAACTTGGACACGGTGCTGGAGGGAGTTCTTTCCCATGTGGTGTGTCAGGGTCTGCAGGAGAATGCACCAACCAGGCTTCTATCCCACATAGATTCCCCCCTTGACCATAGCAACCTGATTTTGAATATTGCCCTAAAACGTCTCCATACAACAAGATGCCTTTTCATATAAGGGTCTGCTGGCTGCACCATGTCAGTCACAAGCCATTTGGAACCCAATGGCAATTCCACATGGACCCACCTAGATATTTCATCACACAACCACACACCACTGCTCTAGGCCCACTTCTCATCAGGCTCCAACCTAATGGCATCTCTGTTTTACACCATTTTTATGAAACCCAGTCAATCAGGGCACTGCATGGTTGTTTTAGTAATCCATGCTCACTTTCCATTTCGCTTTGGTTAAAGTTTAATAAAATAGGTACTTGTCACTTCCTGTTTTTCTGTATGCTTAACAAAACACTGTTGAAAACTTGAGAACTGTTTGCTAATTTTGTTCCCAGAATGTGCTGTCCCTAACTGCCAAACTGCAGAATGTACTCCCTCACCCGGTTGCAATCAAAATGCCCACTCACTCTGACCTGTCAATAAATTTTCTTTCCTGCCCTCTCCAAGGAAAGTATATAAGCTCTACTTAAGCTGTTCTCAGGACTCTCTGCTCTATTCAAGTGAGCTCTGAGCCCCAGCATGCTGGACCCCCAATAAAAGCTTTGCTGTTGCTGAGTGAAAATGGTATACTGTTCTGGACTTAAAAGATGATTTCTTTTGCTTGCTTCTGCATAAAGGTAGTCAGTTGCTGTTTGCTTTAGAGTGGGTAGACCCAGAAACCGGAACATCTGGTCAACTAACTTGGACTAGACTCCCACAGGGGTTCAAAAACTCCCCCACTCTTTTTGATGCATCCCTCCACAGTGATCTCAACAACTTCAGAACTACGCACCCCGAAGTCACCCTGCTTCAATATGTGGATTTCTTGCTACTGGCAGCCAACACCAAGAAAAACTGTGAGTCTGGGACCCAAGCACTATTATCGGAGCTTGCTCAACTCGGGTACAGAGCTTCTGCCAAAAAGGCCCAAATTTGCCAGCAAGAAGTAATCTTCCTGGGTTATTCCCGTAAGGGCATTAAATGATGGCTCACTGTGCTCAGAAAACAAACCATTGTGCAGATACCACCCCCATCTAACAGGAGACAACTCAGAGAGTTTCCTGGAACTGCTGGCTTTTCCAGGTTATGGATACATGGGTTTTTGTTCTTAGCTGCTCCTTTATACCCGCTGTTAAATGAGGATGCCCAATTCCAATGGACCCCTGAGCACCAGCAAGCTTTTGGTAATATCTAAGGACACTGACTCTGAACTCCTCAACTTCACTGAGCCCAGCCTGCAATTACAGAAAGCCCTACACTACGTTAAAAATGTACATCAACTCATTCACCTTGGTTCAAAGAAACTGCAGGCATTCCTGAAGGATCAAGAACAGAGTATTCCACTAACCAACTCACAACGAAAGGAAATATCTGAATGGGTAACAAAAGCCTGTAGGGTCTGTGAATTGGATAATGCTTACCCTTCAAAGCTTCCTGCAGGAAAGCCCCTATGAGGAACCAGACCAGGACAATTCAGGGAAGTGGAATTTACTGAAATTCAGCGAACAAGGTATGGGCTTAAATATCTCCTAGTCTTTGTAGATACATTTTCAGGATGGATTGAAGCTTTTCCCACAAAATAAAAATCAGCGGTGCAAATGGTGGTCAAGAATATCCTGAAAGATATTTTTCCAAGATATGGCCTGCCTAAGGTAATAGGGTCTGATAATGGACCAGCGTTCATGGCCCAGGTAAGTCAGAGGTTAGCCAGGACCCTGGGGATTAATTGGAAGTTACATTGTGCTTAGAGATGCCAGAGCTCAGGATAGGTTTAAAAAAAAAAAAGAACCATTAAAGAGACCTTAATGAAATTAAGCTTAGAGACCAGCATAAAAGATTAGACTATGCTTCTGCCTTATGCATTGTTTCATGAAAGAAATACTCCCTCTGTTTCTTTGTGTAAAATCACCCCCTATGAAATTCTCTATGGGGCTCCTTCTCCAGTAAGGGCCCTAACCCCAACCCTAAGACCTAAAGATCCCTTCAACACCCCCTTGCTTTAAATACTTAAAACTCTTGAAAGAACTCAGAGATACCTGTGGAAACATCTGGCCACTCCCTAACAACCTTGGGACGAGGGGACTTCACATCAATATCAAGTTAGAGACTTCATCTATATAAGACAATATCAGGTGTCATCCCTGGAACCCCGCTGGAAAGGACCATAGCAGGTGCTACTTATAACACCTAAAGTGGTAAAAGTAGACAGAATCACTTCCTGGATCCATGCTTCTCATCTAAAGCCTGAGCCCTGTCCAGACTCTGGCTGGAATCTGGAAAACAGTGTAACCCTTTCAAATTGCGTATTTGCCATGTGGATAAGGCTATAGACTCTCCTCTTGGCCACCAGTAGTCCTAACCCTCATCAGCCCGTTCTGCAGCGATGGCTGATCACAAATCCTACTGAACAAGAAGTATGGTCTATCTCGCATACAGCCCCCTTAGGGACCTGGTGGCCATCTCTCCATCAAGAGATTTGTCTGCTGGCTATAGGTCTTTCGTATTGGGATATCCCTGATGAAGAGGATCCCACTAAAATTCCATTAAATCCCTTCTGTACCATAGATAATGGAAACAAACGTTATAGATATAGGGACACGCGAGCCAAATGTAGGTTGGCCAGCCTAGATTACTGTTTGTCCGGGCGACTATCAAAGCCACAAACAGCCATGGCTGTGTGGGGGAAAAGCCGACTTCTTCTGTAAGTCCTGGTGATGTGAGCACACAGGGGGTGCCTGGTGGAACCCAAACTCCTCATCAAATTCAGTACACAGCATTGGACATATTACCAATTAGACAACAAAACCAATGGCCCCCAGATGTGTCTCTACATCCTCAAATTCTGTGTGACCTTTTTCAACTTCTGCAAGTGCTCAAAAGGGTGAATGGAGATTCCCCTATGTGGAGGCCTTTTCCCTCCTTCACTCAAATCCTGAAATATGCTTCTCCAATAGATCCTCACCCTCAGCCTTCTGCTCCAGACTCTCTGCTGTCACTCCCATCTCAGCAATCTGATTTCGATTTCTCCCCTCAAGTTACTAGATCAAAAACCCAAACCTCCGCCAGTTCTCAGACCATTGCCCCCTTTGCTGAGGTAGCATGTACTGAGTCACCCCTCCGCCCACTCACTCCTCTCTTCTCCTGTCAGTGCCCGCACCGGGTCCCACCAGGTCTCTTACCAGCTAACCCAAAGCTCAAACCAGCTGAGGAGAACCCTCAGACCCCTATCCAAGATGTAATGAAAATGGTCTTTAAATTTGCTTTGTCATCACTGAAAACAGGTTACTTATAATTTAAAGTCCATCACAGGCTTTTTGGGATAAACACTCCCGTCTTCCCCTCAGCTCTATCTGTTCTACTGCTCAATTTTTTGTTGCTAGGAAAATCCCAAACCCCTTTCCCATTATTCTTTTACATCTCTCCTTCCTCATACTCATTTCCACGGAGCTGATTTCACCCCACACCTTCCCCATCTTCACCCTCTATACCAGGCCCCCAGAAAAGTCTTAACTGACCTTCTCCAGAAATCTTCACCATGGCTGACTTTAATACTTTCAGCAAAAGAGTCCCTATAAAAGAGTTCAATGTAGATAAACTTCCTCTTTTAATGTTGCCTGTTTTACTTGGCCACTGGCTGGAAAACATCAGCACTCCTGAGCTAGACACCCCCTTACTAGTTTTTCACAAAATATGTGAACATGGCCCCTTGCTTGAGCTGGGGCTTCACAGAGATTGCTAAATTTGTAAGATAAAGAAGTTACCAACTGGGCTCCATGGTAACAGCTGGCATGGAGAAAAAAAAAGAGAAGAAAAAAGCTCTCCCCCTCCCAGGTGTCCTTAAAAATGTAACTTGCCCAGAACAGAGGTAAAAAAAAAAAAAGAAAAAAAGAAACAAAAACTGCTTTTTGTGAACTTCTGCAGATTGTGAATTTCTGAGCAACTTATGTTACATGTTGGGTACAAAATTCTGAAACTACCTAAACGTGGGGTTCAGGGGATTAATTGATTACAACAGAAGCAATGCCCTCTAAATCAGGTTGCAACTAAATGGGACTGTTTCCCTGTCTTCTATTTTATCTTAGGTGCCTTGCCTTGTCCATACCTAAAACAGTATAATTCTATATACTTAAACATTGTTTATGTTTTCATAAAATGGTCAACAGATGTGATTAATTATATAATGGTGCAGATGTTTCCCAGAGTGCTCTATCAATGCGCAGGATCATTTAAAGATCAAATAGGGGGGCATACAACCCGGTTCTGCCAGGAATATGTATCCCTTACTTTAGAAATCCTATTAGGAATAGGAGTTGCTGCAAGGGTGGGCACAGAAACCACTGCCCTAGTATATGGGACACAACAAATGACCCAATTAGAAGCAGCAGTAGACCAAAGCTTAAATATATTAAAAACCTCCATCACAGCTTTACAGGAATCTTTAACCTCTCTCTCTGAAGTTGTTTTACTGAACAGGTGAGGGATGGACCTCCTCTTCATGAGAAAAGGGGGACTTTGTGCTGCATTGAGGGAAGAATGTTGTTTTTATGCCGACCATACTGGTTGTAAAAGAATCTATTAGTAACTTAAGAAGACCCCTTGAAGAGCGTCAACGCGAGAGAGGTCCAAAAAGGCTGGTTTGAGTCTTCGTTCACACAGTCCCCCTGGTTAACTACACTTTTATCAGCCCTGGCAGGTCCATTAATAATCCTCATTTATTGCTAACTGTAAGACACTGTTTGCTCCATCCTGTAGTTTTTTTTCTCCAAGCTCAAATTGGACAAGTTAAACTTTTAGTAATCAGAAAACAATATTCCCCACTAGCAGAAGTAAAATGTGACACCACCCAATGATCACTTTTACCATTAAAAGTAACCAGAAGAATTGGGGAATGAAAAGTTAATAAAATAGGTATTTGTCACTTCCTGTTTTTCTGTATGCTTAAAAAAACACTGTTGAAATCTTGAGAACTGTTTGCTAATCTTGTTCCCAGAATGTGCTGTCCCTAAACTGCCAAACTGCAGAATGTAATCCCTCACCCGGTTGCACGCAAACCGCCCACTCGCCTGACCCATCAATAAACTTCCCTCCCTGCCCTCTCCAATGAAAGTATATAAGCTCTGCTTTAGCTGTTCTGAGGGCTATCTGCTCTATTCAAGTGAGCTCTGAGCCCCAGCATGCTGGACCCCAATAAACCCTTTGCTGTTGCATGAGACAGTCTCTTGGTGGTCTCGTCCTCTGACACTCAAACGACCTTTACGTTGGTACAATCAGAAGTGTGACATTTGCTTTTTGTGTCCAGAATATTTCTGTGATAAAATGTACATGTAGATCAGGGGACATTAGGATTTCTTTCACCATTTCTGGGAGCAATATTTTGAAGATGTATAAATTAGAATTGGGAGTACAAATAGGTGTAAAATGTGACAATGCATATAGAGATAATGCATGAATAGACCATATTGTGAATTAATAATATAACTAGTTCCAACTTTAAATAATGGATTGAATTGATATCTGAAAAAATACAGAAAATCTTATATTGATATACATACATTCATTTCAATGAGTTATTCATCTAATGGTAATATTAGGGTTATGGTTTATCATGAAGAGTGTGTGAGTTTTGCTTCAAAAGTGACTATAGAAATTGAAAAAAATGTGTTAGGAAAGAAGTCGCATGAAAAGACTAGTCAAGAAATATGGAAGAATACATGTGTTCTGAAGCAGGAAGTGATTGAAAGTGAAACAAATGCCTATAAATTTTCTCAATTGTGGATGAAATATATACCCTATGATGTGCATAAATTGAAGAAATTGTAATGTACAATGTTGAATAAAAATTAACATCAAAATATACATCATGATCAGCAACAGGACATCCAAAGGTTCTCCAGTGCCACCTGGTCGTGCAAATTTCAAAAATTTTATGGTATTTATCTAGTCATTTTTCAAGGATAAAGTTGGAGGCACTGTGGGTTTCAATACATTCAGTAACCATGAAGTGTTGACGAAGCTCATTTCCATGAAAGTTCTGGAGAACTCACAGGCAAGGCTTCCAAAAGAGTGGCCAAATGTCACATGAGGCGAAGCCCTTTTAGGTATACAATGTGCGGTCCATGTGTGTTTTTACTCTCAACTATGGCTACCACGTCTTTCAGAATAAAAAAGTGTGATATCTTGACTGAGAATCCCAGCGTTCTGTGGAAAGCCACCCTGGGCCTAGATCTCAGTTTCCAAGGGCGACTCTCATGAGTGGCCTCCTAAAATCCCAAAACAATTCATGGCAATACTTCTCTGAGGTCAGTTCCCGAATGCAGGCTCTAAGGGGAATCACACCAGAGTTCAAGCCCAGGTGACCCAGTCATCTCTTCCAACCTCCACACAAATGACCACAATTAAACAAAAACACTCCCACATGGCCCTCATCTTCTTCTATATAGACACTCATCATTACCTCTGGATGGAGGTTTCCATGAGGGGCGCAGCCCAAGACAGTGTCCAAAATAAGCTTTCTTGGCCCTCATTTGCCTAAAGTCAGGGTGGCCTGGACACCCTTCCTGTGAACCAGGAGTGATCAAATAGGCCTGCCATTAATACTGCTCCACTTCTCCAATTTGATGCCTACTGACTGTGGGATTTAGATTTTTTATGTGAATTGGAGTCATGAGAAAACCAAAGCACCTACGTGCTAGCCTCTGCAGGGCTCTGAAGAACTCATTTGACCCAAAGGATAACTATTCTCACTTGATGGAGGTCAGGAACATTACAGAGGAAGGCAAGAGACTTTATGCACAATGACTGCTCTTTGGCTAATTTGGTTTTGGATGCACACATGGGATCATTGTTTAGATCCATCAGGTGCTGTGAATCTAAGCCACAGGCTCAAACAGGGCCTAGATGCTGACTCAGACACATCCCTTTCCAAAGCAATTAAGCACAGAGCCACTAGTGATGCACTTTGATTTCCATTAGAAAACTCTTTTCTTCAGGATTCCCAAAGGGTTGGTCTCAGGTAAACAAATTTGTGGCATTCAGGACAACAGAACAATATGTAAGCACTAGGCCCAATGCAGGGATTCTCCACTGAGACTTTCCTAGTCACACTGATATCTGAGTTTTCTGAGATGCTCGCCATTCTCTTCAGCTATGCAGTACATGGCTATGACACAGAGCTTGGATGTGGTACATTTCTCAGACACAAAACCATGAGCCTATTCTGGAGAGTGGCCAGATTTCAGAAAGAAAAAAGGAACTTATGAAGATAGCAGGTGTTGCCCATCAATAAGGCAAGCCGCAGTCCATTCATAAATTGGACAGGATGAATGCTCAAAGCCTTTTAGTAGACAGGACACATCCATTGATGCATTCTCTTTTCTAATGTCTACAACCACGAACACAGTGGGATACACACACATAAAAACACTCGCATTGTCAAAGGACTTACTAGAATCAGTTCACTCCAAATCAAGGAAACTGCCTTTCCAACCTATTCTTAGAACATGAGACCAAACCACAAACCCACACCCACACCCACAAAGGCAACTCTTTCCCCCAAGTAGGTCTGTGACTATCCAGAGTGTCCTCTGACTGGTGGGCCATACTATATTTCCCCAAAATGGCCTGTCCTGTCTCAAATCTGGCCTACTTGGTTAACTCTGTGAAGTTGTTTGTAGATAGTATTGAGCCACTACCTGCTTTCTCAGGAAAGACCCCTTTTCAGAGCTATCCTGGCATTTGGCCATCCTCACATCAGTAGGTACCAAGAAAGACTGACTTTGTCCTTGCTAAATCGAAGCAAGTGAGACCACTGGTTTAGGACTGGGACTGGCTCTGAGTGCCTGGCTTCCTGATTCCCATGTTCAGAGAGTTCTATAACCAAGGAAGTGAGGCGAAATCACTTCTGTTAGTAACTGAATGAAGTCACTGCCTTGGCAAACACTTTGTCCTAACAGTTGCTTCCAAGTGTCCCATGAGATAGAAGCTGCCCCTACTAGCTGTGACACTTTCACAAGTTAGAATGCTATATTTACCATAGGCACCTGGGAACAGCTCTCCAAATAGGCCTGGTTTGGTCCATCTTCTCTACATTAAGAAGAGAGAGGCTGATTCAGACACAAACCTTCATACTGACCAGGTTGTTTGCCATGGAAGATGACTTTTGCTCTCTCAGTTCCTTCAAAGATGCCTACATCTTCTCCAGGGATCATTTCTGCATTGAAATTTGAGGTTCTCAGCTGGTGAATGATCCCCTACATTCCTGTATTGTAAGTCGAACTCTGTCCCTGCATTTCTGTAAAGTTAGATTGAGGGAAAAGTGTATGGTTAGGGTTAAAAATATGTTCGATTTATGTTGCAAATCATACTGCTGTGTGAATAATGGTATTGGGAACCTGTGATATTTATAAGAATATAGACCTGAAATATATGTATGAAAACAGAAATATAAGTAATATTTGAAGCCCAGAAGGGCATTGGGCCCTCAATTGCTATACTTAGCATTGAATTACTTTGTGCACAGTTGTCTCAGATAAATCGATATAAAATTGCATAGGACCTTGTACCTTGGATGATTGAATGTAGAAGTGAACATCCATTCAATCAAAGATAGTCGGTAGGATCAGGAAGATAGTCGGTAGGTTTAGGAAGAAGAGTGAGTATACGATTTGCACCAAAAGTTCTTTAGCAATAGGGTTTCTGTTAGAAAGCGAATGTAAATGTCAGCACATGTGAAGATTAAGTCAAAATGATGAACTGGGGTAATTATGTAGAAAAGCAGATACCAATAGAGAAATTAGGAAATTAGGCAAAGTATAATGTGAGTGATGGGATTAGACATTTTCAACAGGGTTGAGTTTGAATATATAATCTTAGGAAGAAACAAATATGTAGTCACCAATACGATTTATATTTGAGAGCATTAGGCAACTTGGATTGGATGTTTTTACTAATCCATGTTCACTTTCCATTAAGGATTTGGTACAATCATAAGTGTGAACTTTGCATTTTTTGTCCAGAATATTTCTGTGATAAAATGTATATGTAGAATAGCTGAAAATATATAAGAAATCTTATATTGATATACAATCATTCATTCCAACCAGTTATACATATATTGGTAATATTAGGGTTATGGTTTATCATGAAGGGTGTGTGAGTTTTGCTTCAAAAGTGATTATGAAAAATGAAAGTAATGTGTTAGGAAAGAAATCTCATGAAAAGTCCAGTCAAGAAACATTGAGGAATACATGAGTTCTGAAGCAGGAAGTGATTTAAAGTGAAAGAAATGCCTATTAATTTTTGAACTTGTGTATGAAATATATATCCTAAGATGTGCATAAACTAAAGTAATTGTAATGTGCCAGTGTTGAATAAAAATGACCATAAAAATACACATCATGTTCCATAGGAATCTACTAGCATTGATGTTAAACTGGGTCAGTTACTTTAGAAATATTTGGATTTGTGTGCACCATTCACTGAAGTTAGTTTTCAATACTAGGAAACAAATATGCATTTCAGGTGGATGAATATTTCTGAGAATAATCTTGTGAAAAGTTGATTATAAATCCACATACATGAATTAGAATAAATTTAGGGAGTGTATATAAGACAATTATATTTCATATTTTGAAAAATCTGGAGACTGTGTACACACACAGATATTAAAAATTAGCAATATATGCCAATTGAAATTCACAGTGAAATATATATAATTCACAGATCCAGAAATATTCAAATATTCTTTTTACTGAATATGGATTTATGTATAATTTAGTTAAACACATAGGTTGAATTTTCAGTTCCAACAGCATTTAGGAAGAGTGATCTCTTCTCACAATTTATATCTGCCAATTTAGCCACCTCACAAGAATGTACGTGTGATACCAGGTAGGATTCTATATGTGCATATTAAAATACATGTGCTCAATAGGCTACAGAGAAAGGGAGAATGGAATTCACATATGTGTTAACTTTAAAAAAAACATGGAGAAGTATTTCAACAAAAAATTGAATAGATTTATAACTCCTAGCCTATATAATGCAAAAGGCAAGTCCAACTATTCAACATGCCTCCTCTGAACTGCTTGTATTTCTATTCTGTATGGGTAATTTTTTTCCATTTTATTAGGATTAGTAATCAGAGTCTAATAGGGTAGGTTTTAGTGTCAGGGATTCAGTATTTCAATTGGAAAATTGGAAAATAAATCCAAAGTGTTTTTACATATGTGCTACACAAAAATCTTCCCGCTCTCATCCAGAATAATGCCTTGATATTACCGTCGCCTCTAGTAAGACCCAATTAGAGGAGAAGAGTTAGAAAATCTGTGAATACATATCTGGAATGGAATATGCTCAGGAGTTCACAACCCTGGAGGTGCTAGAGGAGTTTCCAAAAGTAAGGGACAGGGTACACACTCCACAAACATCGAGCTCTGTTGGCTCTGTTGGCCTAAAACTTCGTGAGCAACTGCCTCTGGCGTTGGGCACTTGAAATATATGGTGTTGTCAGGAGCTTTATATTCCTTTGTAGTGAGACCATCAAAGCTGGTCTGCATCTATGTGACCTGTAAGACATGGTTTCTGATTTTCCAATGAACATGAGACAGCAGTGCTGATTTCACTCTTTGAATGTAAACTGTGGCCACTGGGGGCTAAGTGTCTCCCCGTGTAGACTGTGAATACATTTGGTCATCCTCCACTTTTCCTTCTGTTTCTTGCTGCTGTAAAGGGAGTTTTAAATTTTCTTCACAAAATAAAAGGAGTTCAACTGGGACACAGTGCTGGAGGGAGTTCTGTCATGTGTGGTGTGTCAGGGTATGCATGAGCATGCACCAAACCGGCTTATATACCACATAGATTGCCTCTTTGACCATAGCAACCTGAATCTGTAAATTACCCTGAAACCTGTCCATATTACAAGATGCCTTTACTTATAATGGTTTCCTGGCTGTACCATGTCCATCTCAAGCCATTTTGAATCCAATGGCAGATCTACATGGCCCCACCACAGATGTTTTATCACATTCTTACCCACCACTGCTCTAGGCCCTCTACTCAGCAGGTTCCATCTTACTGGCATCTCTGTTCTACACCAATTTTATGAAACCCAATCAATCAAGGCACTGTCTGGTACACTCATGATAAGCAATAAGACATCCAAAGTTTCTGCATGCCACCTGGTCATGGGAATTTCAAAAATTTCATGGTATTTATCTAGCCATTTTTCAAGAATGAAGTTGGAGGCACTGTGGGTTTCAATTCTTTCAGGAACCATTAAATGGTGAGAATGTTCGTTTGAAAGAAAACTCAAGAGAACTCTCATAGGCAAGTTTTCCCAAGGTGTGTCCAAAAAGTCACATGAGGTCAGGCCCATTGAGGTCTACCATTGAGGTCCATGAGTGTTTTGATCTCAACTATGGTTTCCAAGTCTTTCAGAATAATATCTTGTGATATCCTGGCTGAGCTTCCCAGTGCTCTGTGGAAAGCCAACCTGGGCCTATATCTCAGTTTCCAAGGGCGACATTCATGCGTGCCCTCCTAAAATCCCAGCACAATTCATGGCAATACTTCTCTGAGGTTAGTTCCAGAACTCAGTTTCTAAGGGGAATCACACCAGAGTTCAGGCCAGGTGGACCCAGTAATCTGGTCCAACCACCACACAAATGACCACAATTAAAACCAAAACACTCCCACATCGCCCTTATTTTCTTCCATATAGACACTCATAATAATCTCTGGCTGGAGGTTTCCATGAGGGGTGCAGTGCAAGACAGTGTCCATAATAAGCTCCTTTGCCACTCATTTGTCTAAAGTAAGGGTAGCCTGAACACCTTTCCTGTGAATCAGGAGTGATCAAATAGGCCTACCATTAATACTGCTGTGCTTTTCCAATTTGAAGCCACTGACTGTGGGGTTCAGATTCTTTATGTGAATTGGAGTCATCAGAAAACCCAAGCATCTATGTTCTAGCCTCTGCAGGGCTTTGAAGAACTATTTGATACAAAGGATCCAGATTCTCACTTGATTGAGATCAGGAACCTTTCAGAGGAATGTGAGAGACTTCATCTACAATGACTGCCCTTTTGGTCATTTTGGTTTTGGATGCACACATGGGAACTTTCTTTAGATCCATCAGATGCTGAGAATCTAAGCCACAGCCTCACACAGGGCCCATCCCTTTCCAAAGCAAATTAAGCAAAGAGCCAAAAGTGATGCCCATTCATTTCCAACTGAAAACTGTTTTCTTCAGGCTTCACAAGTGGTGGCCTGAGGCAAAGACCTTCCTGACATTCAGGGCAATAGTACAATAGGTAATCAAAAGGCCTAAAGCAGGGTTTCTCCACTGAGAGTTTAGTGGTCACACTGATATCTGAGTTTGCTGATATGCTCGCCATTCCTTTCAGGTATCCAGTACATGTCTATGACACAGAGCTTGGAGGTGGTACATATCTAGGACACAAAACCATAAGCCTATTCTGGAGAGTGGCCAGATTTCAGGAAGAAAACAGGAAGTTAGGAAGATAGCAGGTGTTGCCCATTAATAAGGCAAGCTGCAGTCCCTTCATAAATTGTGCAGGATGAATGCTGGGAAGCTCTCTATTAGACAAAACACATACATTGATGCATTCTATTTTCTAATGTCTACAACCACTGACACAGTGGGATACACAGACAAGGAAACACTCGCCTTGTCAAAGGACTTACTAGAAACTGTTCACTCCAAACCAAACAAACCGCCATTCCCACATATTCTCAGAACATGAGACAAAACCACAAACCCTCACCCACACCCACAAAGTCACAAACTTCGCCCAAGTAGGTCTGTGACTATACAGAGTATCCTCTGACTGGTTTCAGTTAGAGACCTGGAGGACATGGTTTCTTATTTTCCCATGATCATGAGGTAACAGAGCAGATTTCTCTCATTGTAGATAAACTGTGGCAAGTGGGGGCTAAGTGTCTCCCCATGTGGACTGTGAAGCCATTTGGTTATCCTCCACTTTTCTTGGTGTTTCTTGGTGCTGCACTGGGTGTTTGGTATTTTTTTTTTCATAAAATACAAGGATTTCAAATGGGGCACAGTGCTGAAGGGAGTTCTGTCACTTGTGGTGGGTCAGGGTCTGCAGGAGAATGCACCAAAAAGGTTTTATCTCACATAGCACGGAAACCTATCCATAAAACAAGATGCCTTTACATATTAGGGACTGCTGGCTACACCATGTAAGTCACAAGACATTTGGAAGACAATAGCATGTCCACATGTCCAAAACACTGATTTTTTATCACAAACCTGCACACCACTGCTATAGGCCCACTGCTCATCAAGCTCCAACTTACTGGCATCTCTGTTCTACACCATTTTCATAAACCCAGTCAATCAAGGCACTGTCTGGTACACTTATGATCGGCAACAGGACATCCAGAGATCTCCAGTGCAACCTGGTCATGGGAATTTCAAAAATTTCATGTTATTTATCTAGCCATTTTTCAAGGATGAAGTTGGAGGCACTTGGGGTTTCAATTCATTCAGGAACAATTAACTGGTGAGGAAGCTCATTTCAATGAAAGCTCTGGAGAGCACTACAGACAAGGCTTCAGAAAGAGTGGCCAAAGGATACATAAAGTAAGGCCCATTGAAGTCTACAATGTGAGGTCCATGTGTGTTTTGACTCTCAACTATGGCTGCCAAGTCTTTCAGAATAAAACCATGTGATATCCTGGCTGAGATTCCCAGGGCTCTGTGGAAAGCCACCCTGGGCCTAGACCTCAGTTTCCAAGGGCGACACTCATGCATGGCCTCCTAAAATCCCAACACAATTCATGGCAATACTTCTCTGAGGTCAGTTCCTGAACTCAGTCTCTAAGGGGAATCACACCAGAGTTCAAGCCCAGGTGGACACAGTCATCTCTTCCAACCTCCACTCAAATGACCACAATTAAAACCAAAACACTCCCACATGGTCCTCATCTTTTTCCATATAGACACTCATCACAACGTCTTGCTGGAGGTTTCCATGAGGGGTGCAGCCCAATACAGTGTCCAAAATAAGCTCCCTTGCCCCTCATTTGCCTAAAGTCAGGGTGGCCTGGACACCTTTTCTGTGAACCAAGAGTCATCAGGTAGGCCTGCCCGTAGTAATGATCTACTTCTCCAATTTGAGGACTACTGATGTCAGGAATAGAATCTTTATGTGATTTGGAGTCATGAGAAAATCCAAGCACCTATGGGGTAGTGTCTGCAGGGCTTTGAAGAACAAATTTGACCAAAAGTATCCCAATTCTCACTTGACGGAGGTCAGGAACCTAACAGAGGATGGCAAGAGACTTCATGCACAATGAAGGAAATTGTTGTCATTTTGGTTTTGGAAGCACACATTGGATGTTTCTTTAGATTCATCAGGTGCTGACAATCTAAGCCACAGCCTCACACAGGGCCAAGAGGATGATTCAGATATATCTTTTACCAAAGCAATTAAGTTAAGAGCCACAGGTGATGCCCATTCATTTCCATTTGAAAACTGTGTCCTTCAGGCCATGGAAAATGACTTTTGCTCTCTCCGGTCCTTCATAGCTGCCTACATCTTCTCCAGGGATCATTTCTTCATGGATCTTTGAGTTTATCAGCAGGTGGACGTTACCCTACTTTCCTGTATTGTAAGATCAACTCTGTCCTTGCTCTTCTGTAAAGTTAGATTGAGGGAACAGTGTATGTTTAAGATTAATAACAGGTTCAATTTCAGTTAGGAAACATTCTGCGGGATGAATAATGATATTGGGAACCTGCGATATTTAAAAGAATATATAGGTAAAATATAAGTATAAAAACAGATATCGAGGTAAAATTTGAAGCCCAGAAATGCATTGTGCCCTTGATTGGGATACTTAGCTTTGAATTAAGTTCTGCACAGATGTCTCAGTTAAAATGATATACAATTGCATAGGACTTTGTACCTTGGGTGATTGAATGTCAAAGAGAACATCCAGTCAAAAAGAGATAGTCATTAGAATTAGGAAGATAGTCGGTAGGTTAAGGAACAAGAGTGAGTATAGGATTTGAACCACATGTTCTTTACCAACAGGGTTTCGATTAGAGTGAGAATGTAAATGTCAGCACATGTGAAGAGACAGTCACAATGATGATCTGGGGAAAATATGTAGGAAAGCAGATATCAATAGAGACATAATGAAGTCAGGCAAAGTATAAAGTGAGTAATAGGATTAGACATTTTCAACAGGGTTGGGTTTGAATTTATTATTACAGGAAGAAACAAATATGCAGTCACAAATAGAATTGACATTTGAGAGCATTAGGCAAACTGGACAAGAATGTTTTAGTAATCCATGTTCACTTTCCATTTAGGCTTTGGTACAAACAACAATGTGAACTTTGCATTTTGTGTCCAGAAATTTACTGTGATAAAATTTATATGTAGATCAGGTGATATGAGTATTTCTTCCACCATTTCTGGGAGCAATATTTTGAAGACGCATATACTAGTATAAAGGGAACAAAGAGGTGTACTCTCTGTCTATAAATATAGAGATAATGCATGAATAGACCATACTGTGAATAAATAATATATTTGGTTCCACTTTAAGTAATGGATTGAATTGATATCTGAAAATATATAAGAAATCTTGTATTGATATGAAATCATTCATTCCAACCAGTTATACATCTATTCGTAATATTAGGGTTATGGTTCATCATGAAGGGTTGTGAGTTTTGCTTCAAAAGTAATTATGCGAGTCAAAAATAATTTGTTTGGAGAGAAGTCTCATGAAAAGACCAGTCAAGAAACCTGGAGGAATACATGTGTTCTGAAGAAGGAAGTGATTGAAGGTGAAAAAAAGCCTATAAATTTGTGAACTTGTGTATGAAATACATATCCTATGATGTGCATAAACTGAAGAAATACTAATGTACTAGGGTTGAATAAAAATGAACGTCAAAGTTTATATCTTGTCCCATAGGAATATACTTGCATTGATGTTAAACTGAGTCAGATACTGTAGAAATATTAGGATTTGTATGGACCATTCACTGAAGTTAGTTTTCAGTACTAGGAAACAATTATGTTTTTCAGGTAGATGAATATTTCTGAGAATAATCTTGTGTAAAGTTGATTATATATCCACATACATGAACATGAATTAATTTAGGGAGTGTATGTAAGACACATAGATATCATATTTTGAATAATCTGGAGAGTGCATATATATATATATATATATATATATATATATATATATATATATATATATATATCCACACACAAAACACACACACACAAACATTAAAAATAGCAATATATATGCCAATCGAAATTTATCATGAAATATATATCATCTACAGATGCAAAAATATTCATTTTACTGAACATGAATTTATGTATAACTTTGTTTTACTAGGAAGCTCACCCAAAGGGTGAATTTTGAGTTCCAACAGCGTTTAGGAGGAGTGAGTTTTTCTCACAATTTGTATCTGCCATGTCATCCACCTCATAAAAATGTACGTGTGATACCATGTGGAATTCTATATGTGCATATAAAAATACATGTGCTGAATAGGCTACAGAGAAAGGGAGACAGGAATTCACATATTTGTTAACTTTAAAAACACATGCAGAACTATTTCAATTAACAATTGACTAGATTTATAACACCTACCCCTTATCATGCAAAAGGCAAGTCTAACTATAGACCTTGCTTCCTCTGAACTGCTTGTATTTCAATTCTGTTTTGGTTATTTTTCTCCATTATATCAGGATTAGTAGTCAGAGTCTAGTAGGGTATGGGTTAGTTTCAGGGATTCTGTACTTTGAATGGTAAATTTGAAAATTAATCCAATGTGTATGAAAATATGTGCTTCACAAAAATCTTCCTACTCTCATTCAGAACATAGCCTTGACATTACCTTCACCCCAAGTAAGACACAATTAGTGGAGAAGAGTAAGAAAATCTGTGAACTCATATCTGGAATTGAAAATACTCAGGATTTCACAACCTTGGAGGTGGTAGAGGAGTTTCCATAAGTAAGGGACAGATTAAAAACTCAACAAACATGGAGCTATGCTGGCCTAAAACTTCTGGTGAAACAGCCTCTGAGGGTGGGCCCTGGAAATATATGTTTTTGTCAGGATCTTTAGCTTCCTTTCTAGAGAGACCATCACAGCTGTGTCTGCATCTATGTGATCTGGAGGACATAGTTTCTTATTTTCCAATGAACATGGGGCAGAAGTGCAGAATTCTCTCTTTGTAGGTAAACTGTTGCCACTGGGGGCTAGGTGTCTCCAGGTGTTGACTGTGAAGCCATTTGGTCATCCTACATTTTCGTGGTGTATCTTGCTGATGCACTGGGAGTTTGGTAATTGCTTCATGAAATACAAGGAGTTCAACTGGGACACAGTGCCTGAGGGAGTTTTGTCACATGAGGTGGGTCAGGGTCTGCAAGAGAATGCACCAACCAGACTTCTGTCCAATATAGCTTGCCCCCTTGACCATAGTAACATTGCCGTGAAACCTTTCCATATAACAACATGCCTTTACATACAAGGTTCTGCTGGATGCACCATGTCAGTCAAAAGCCATTTGGAAGCCAATGGCAGATCCACATGACCCCACCACAGATGTTTTATCACACACCTGCACACCAATGCTCTAGGACCACTACTCAGCAGGTTCCAACAAACTGGCATCTCGGTTCTACAACATTTTCATGAATCCCAGTCAATCAAGGCACTGTCTGGTACACTCATGATCAATAACAGGATTTCAAATGTTCTCCAGTGACACCTGGTCATGGAAATTTCAAAAATTTATGGTATTTATCTAGCCATTTTTCAAGGATGAAGTTGGGGGCACTGTGGGTTTCAATTCATTCAGGATCCATCAAAATGGAGGAAGCTCATTTCAAAGAAAGCTCTGGAGAACTCTCACAGGCAAGACTTCCCAATGAGTGGCCAAAAGGTCACATGAAGCCCATTCCATTGAGGTCTACAATGTAAGGTCCTTGTGTGTTTTCACTCTCAACTATGGCTGCCAAGTCTTTCAGAAAAAAAATTATGTGATATCCTGGCTGAGCATCCCAGTGCTCTGTGGAAAGACAACCTGGGCCAAGATCTCAGTTTCCAATGGCTACTCTCATGCGTGGACTTCTAAAATCCCAACACAATTCATGGCAATACACTCAAAAATGTACGTGTGATATCATGTAGGATTCTATATGTGCATATAAAAATACATGTGCTGAATAGGCTACAGAGAAAGGGAGACATTAATTCACATATTTGTTAACTTTAAAAACCCATGGAGAACTATTTCAACTAAAATTGATTAGAGTCTAGTAGGGTATGGGTTAGTGTCAGGGATTCCATATTTCAAATGGAAAATTGGAAAATATATCCAATGTTTATGCAAATATGTGCTACACAATAATCTTCCCACTCTCATCCAGAACAATGCCTTGACATTACCTTGGCGCCAAGTAAGACACAATTAGAGGAGAAGAGTTAGAAAATCTGTGAATACATATCTGAAATGGAAAATGCTCAGGAGTTCATAACCTTGGAGGTGGTAGAGGAGTTTCCAAAAGTAAGGGACAGGGTTGATCACCCAACATGATCTTTCATTAAAATTGTGAGCCATCTTGCCACAAAGCCATGAAAAGGTAATTTTGGCTTTACTATAAATCACTGCAAATTCTGAACCTGCTTGGAATGTCTGCACATGCATTGAACTCACCCATGCCTGGCTCTCTGACCAGAACTCAGCCCTCTCTGAAACTTTAGTGACACCTCATAAATATTTGCCTTCCTTGGCCAGACAACGATCCTCTCTGAGGCTCTAATGCTCCTCATAATTTCTGGTGCTGGGGCCAGCAAAAAAAAATAAAAATAAAAAATAAACTACAATTAGTGTGATGCGTGTCAAAGTTCTTTTTCTGTTTCCCATTTGTGGAACTTTATGGGCTATAAAGCTGGGCAGTAGTAAAGGTAAGTTTGCTGTTTTGTTCTCGCCATTTTGAGAGGGAGAGGCAGCCAGGCTGGTTGAAATTATAAGCTTGACTCAATTTGATTTTACTTGGAGTCAGTGGTCTTTTCTTGCATCCTGGTCTAACATTTTGGAGTTTCCCAGTGAGATGACCCAACCAGAACACAGGACCAGAATGGTGGGCCTTGGAGTGAGCCTTCGGTCCGGGAAGCACTGCAGTGAACCATCTCACTAAAACTATTAGCAAGCACCTGGTGGAGGAGGCCTCCATAGGTAAGTGGCGCCTTTATAACATCTGATATTCGGTTAAGGGAGATCTCTTCTGATGACAGAGAGGTGACCTGGGGAAGGTCACATATACTTCTGTCCAGGACAGTAACGAGAATCTTTCTGTCCTCTGTTCTGTTCTGTAGGGAATTCCTCTGAAAGGGTAGAGAGGAGCCAATGGGTATGCAGGAGCTCCTACCCCAGAGCTTTAGCATGACGTTGTACTCCTCCTCTGTTTTTCTGTTTCTTCGCCGAGTTTCTGTTTCTTTGTGTTTTGTTCTGTGTTCTATATGTTTTTTGTTTGTTTGTTTTTGTGCGTTTTGTTGTGTGATTTCTCTGGTATAAACTTAAGGATATTGGACGTGAAAATGGGTAATAAAGCAAGTATGCCTGACACTCCTTTAGACTGTGTTTTAAGGAACTGCGATGAACTTTACCCCCGTTTGTTAAGCAGGATGAGAGAAGCCCCTAGATGGCTGCCTGAAGCACACCCACTGCAGAGGGCAATGCCTGCTGGGGACCTAAGAACTGAGTATCTCCCAGGTTAACAAGTGAAACTCCTTTAAAACTCCTTGTCCCTCCATATCAAGAGAGTCACCAACTTTGGGCAGAGTCCCCTGTGTTTCTCCTTTGTTAGCAAAGCAGTAAACCTCCCAATTTCTTTTTCACAAAACCTGTCCTTGTGATTAAATTTGTATTAATTGACTTCAAGATCAGGAACCAAAATTTAAGTGACAGATTTTGATACCCCCCCTGACCCCAGAACTTTTAGAGAGCTGACTACTGAAATGTTAGGAGATGGAGCATGCTTCGGGTGAAACTGAACCAGAGGAGCTAATCCTGTAAGTAAAAGACAGGACTGAGGGACTCCCAGCAGCTGCTGAAGCCCTGTTGCTTCAGGGAATTCCATCCTTCCTTCCCTGCACTGTAAGGATTATGCCACCTCTGTCTTCTTAAAAAAGAAGAAAAAAAGGGGACACTGAATGCAGTATAGTCACCATGGAGACCCTTGATATTACATTTCTTGTTGCCCCTCTGTGAAAACATCTGATCCCTTTGTGGGGACATCTATCGTGCCACTGGTGTAGGAGATTTTTTCTCTTATTTGCACTGGTGTAGGAGATTTTTCTCTTATTTGCTCTTGTGGCTGTCCTGTCAGCCACAGTCTGGAGCTCCTTTCTGTCTGTATTGTATCTTTGTTTCGGGCCCCTTAAGACATGTGCAATAATGTGTTGATATTATAAATTGTTTCTTGGGAATGATCTTAGCTGAATGTGTGTCTAAATGATGTGGTTTCATTGTAATAATCTGGTATATGAATGGGTTTTTGAAGCAGTGCACAATCTTGCAGTTAAAAGTTGGGTTTAGGTAATTTTTTAGTTTGTGATTTAAGATAATTCATGCCAGAGAACTTAAATACTTAGGATGAAAAACTAAAGAACTCTACTTCCAAGTTGGCAAGTAACTTCCCAAACATTCAGTATTTTTTTTCACCAATTTTTAATTGGGTAGCCTGGGAAAATGTCACAGTGTGTACCAGTGTATTAATTTGGAGAAGGATAGTAAATCATAGTATGGTATCTGTTGACAAAACAAGATGTAAAGATATAAAATTTTGTGAATTGTATCTTAAAATTGTATCATAATTTTCAACAACCGAACCTGAAAATTATGGTTAAAATGCCTTAGGCCTGAAGTGTCTGCTCAGAATAGCAGTTTTTCCCTGCTCCTTCCAGACCTCATCTGGAACCTATGTTGAAATGCAAATGAAAGAAGCCTGCAAGCTCAGTAAGAGATTGCTCTGTGGTCTAAGGTGGAAAAAAAGTTTAATTGTATGGTATTTACTAAATACTGCCCAGTCATTTTTTCTAGGACTCTTATTTTTTCCTTAGATTCTGTATTGTTTTTTTGAGCTCATGATTTTGATTCTAAAGACCTAGGTTAATATTTTTCGGATCAGTACTATCTTTGACCAACAGTCGAGTTTTTGAAACATTGCAATGGAGATTTCACCTGTGAAAAGCTACAAGGCCTTTACTATTATTATGTGTGCACACTTTTGTTATGTGTTGTATGTCTATATATACATATATCCGTATATCATATATATGATATACAAATTAACATATATAAGGATATATATAACATATATCATAAAAAAATGGAGCGCTCATTAAAACAAATTTTAAAAAGTGTATCCAAAGATCTTTAATTCACGTGAATTAAATGGTTCACTTTAAATTGGATAAACAGATAACAATGAATGTCTTTAAATTTAAGCTTACAAGTTTTTATAGGTGTTCAAAAATCTAATAAAATATTAATGTCTACAAAAGGTCTAATATGCTTTTGATCTAGAACTTTTCCTTCAACAGAAAAAATGGTTTACACTTTTCAATACATTTGTCTAATATTTTGATAAAAAGTAAAGTAAATTTCATATGGGATTACTCATTCATGAGTACTTTTGTTTGATACCTGATTGATTTACTAAGGCTGTATAAGTTTGTACTAGAGTCTGTATCAGATTGTGAAAATCAGTCATTTGTTAAAGAGACAAAAATTTCTGAAAATACAAGTTTACCCATATATTGTGTTTAATAAGTTTTATTTTTAATAGAGCAAGCAACCATAAAAATTAAACAACTGATTAAATAAGAACTGTTATTTTAGAGAACTGTACTGCCATTTCTTTAAAAGCTAAACTTGGTTAATAGAGAAATATCAATGTAATTGTGATGCTATCAATGTGCTCATATCTTCCAGGTATACAAGTCTGTAAGGTAGAAACTTTAAAAGAGCATTATTTCAAGCTGGTGTTCTTAACTTGTATGGTAAAAAATATATATTGGGGATTTATTTAACTGTTATCAATGAGATATGTAAAGTTTTATGTTACTTTTTACATTGGGAAACAATTTAAATGTATTTTTAAGTTAATGAGAGCCTAATCTATGTAAATGTTAAAAACTTTCAGCCTTTCTTTAATTCATGTTTTAAATGTTATATCATATGGTGTTAGCTTATGTTCATGTGAACTCAAGCAATTTAGGTAAATTTTGTGAATTGATATTTTTTTAAAAAAAGATCAGCTTTAGAACTAAAACACTTAAAATTTATAAAGAGCCTTGCCTTATCTGATATAAGGCTCTGTGTCCCATCTTACTACATGTGAGAATGACTACAAAAGCAGTAAGTCAGATTTTATTTCATTTAAAGTTATGTTCAAAAGTTTCTTTTTCTTTTTTTTTTTTTCTGTCAAGATTTCTAGGATCTAAAACAGGGGATATAATGTATAACTCAGCCAAAAAATTCAGGATAGCTATTACACAAACGAAATATTTTTACTCTTGTTAAAAAAAAATTTATTTTGTAATTCCCTTATAAGTGATCTAAAGATTCCCTGTTATTGTTTTAAAGAAGTGTTGCTTTAAGAACACAACATGGGTTTACTTAAGATAATAAGTCATCACCTACAAAACAGACAGAATAATACAGATCCCAATTAATAAAAAGATAAATAATGATAAAGTTATAGAAATTAAAGCCCAGTACTCTTAATATAAGGCTGTTAAAATTTATTTCCTGGATGTTTAAGATTAGGATTTAAAATTAAAGTTAAATGAAAAGGTCCAAGAAAACCAATATTTGGCTCTTGCCCTCTGAGTCAGTCTCAATCCAGGAAACAGGGAACTTCTCTAAGAGCTTTGCAACTCTGGGCCACATAACCTCCCAATCAGAGAGATTAGTGAGACCACTGGAGAACAGAAAGACAATCAGTGCATTTTCTTGAAGAGGAGAGTAATCATAGAAGGGAGACATCCCTGGTGCATCCGAGGGAAGCCACATGGTCAAGCAAGACCTGGACCCACCTAGCGCAAATGGCACTAGCAGAACTGAGAAGCTGCTCTCAAGTTTCCCAAGGAATGACTCCCATTAAATCTCAGCTGAGTGTTAACAATAGATAGAAACAGAAGTCAGTTTCACTGCTTCATCTTAAACACTTATCAAAGACAGTTAAAACCAAAATGCAGCCATTCCTGGGCATTTTAATAATAATAATAATCATCATCATCATCATCATCATCATCATCACATTTTAAGGTATAACTTTATGTTAGCCTACAAAAATAAGTAAGACTGGAGGCTACAAAGAAGGAATCTCAGACAGGAATACCTGACAACTATAAAGAGAGACGATCAAGAGGAGCTGACAGAGGCAGAAGTTTTTAGTTTAAGACCTACAGATGTTCCTAACCTACACAGGTAGACTTGGTGTTTGCTAGTACGATTATTCATCCCTGAGTAACATAATTAAAGGTTTCTCTATTAGTCACAGAGGTCACACTAGTAAAAGGATATTGCAAGATCAGATGACATTAAATTATTACACTGTATCTTATGGGGAGGGGCAACTGTAAAACTAAAAGTAAAAGGTTGAGAGTCCTGATAACTGGGAATACTAAAGCCTGGTGAGGGAAATTCTATACAGCGACATGTTCCACTGCTGCAACTTTTATTCCATACTCATGGATTTTCTTTCTCTCATTGAGAAACAAAAACATTCAGAGCAGCAGAACAATAGGTTATCAAAAGGCCCAAAGCAGGGTTTCTCCACTGAGACTTTCATGGTCACACTGATATCTGAGTTTTCTGAGATGCTCGCCATACCCTTCAGCTATCCAGTACATTGCCAAGTCACAGAGATTGGAGGTGGCACATATCTTGGACACAAAACCATGAGCCTATTCAGGAGAGTGGCCAGAATTCAGGAAGAAAACAGGAACTTAGGAAGATAGCAGGTGTTGCCCATCCATAAGGCAAGCTGCAGTCCATTCATAAATTGGGCAGGATGAATGCGGGGAAGCTTTCTACTAGACAGGACACATCCATTGATGCATTCTCTTTTCTAATGTCTACAACCAGGGACACAGTGGGATACAGACATTGAAACACTCGCCTTGTCAAATGACTTACTAAAAACTGTTCACTCCAAACCAAATAAACCACCTTTCCTAATTATTCTCAGAACAAGAGACAAAACCACAAACCCACAACAACATCCACAAAGGCACCTCGTTACCCCCAGTAGGTCTGTGACTCTCCAGACAGTCCTCTCACTGGTGGGCCATACTATGATCACCGAAAATGGCCTGTCCTATCTCAGATGTGGTCTCCTTGGCCAATTCTGTGAAGTTGTCAGAAGCAAGTGGTGAGCCACTAACTGCTTTCTCAGGAAATGCCCCACTTCAGAGCACTCCTGGAATTTGGCCATCCTCACATCAGTAGGTACCAAGAAAGACTGACTCTGTCCTTGGTAAATCCAAACAAGTGACACCACTGGGACTGGCTCGGGGTGCCTGGCTTCCCGGATCCCAAGTTCAGAGAGTTCCATCACCAAGGAATTGAGGTGAGGTCACTTCCTTCCTGAACTGAATGAGGTCACTGCCTTGGCAACCAATTTGTCCTAACAGTTGCTTCCAAGGGTCCCATGAGTTGGAGTCTGCCCCTACTTCCTATGACACATTCACAAGTTAGAATGGTATATCAACCATAGGCACCCAGGAACAGATCTCCACACAGGCCTGGTTTGGTCCATCTTCTCTACATTAAGAAGAGAGAGGTTGATTCAGACACAACCCTTCATCCTGACCAGGTTGCTTTCCATGGAAGATGACTTTTGCTCTCTCAGTTCCTTCATAGCAGCCTACATCTTCTCCTGGAATCATGTTTGCATGGACCTTTGAGGTTCTTAGCAAGTGTAAGATCCCCTACATTCCTGTATTTTAAGACCAACTCTGTCCCTGCTCTTCCGTAAAGTAAGATTGAGGTTGATTTCCAAGTATTTCTTTTTTTTTTTAAGGATATTGTGCATGGAGTGGTTTTTCTCATTTCCATTTCAGAATTTTTTTTTCTGATATACAGGAATGCCTTTCATTTATGCGTGTTGATTTTATATCCTGCCACTTTGTTGAATTCATTTATTAACTCTAGCAGTTTCTTTTTAGACCCTTTTGGGTCTTTTATGTATATTATCATGTCATGTGCAAATAGCGATAATTTATGTTCTTCTTTTCCTATTTTTATGCCTTTAATTTATTTTGTCTGTCTAATTGCTCTGGCTAGTATTTCAAGAACTAAATTGAATAGAAGTGGTGAAAGAGGGCATCCCTGTCTAGTTCCAGATTTTAGATGGAATGCCTTCAGTTTTTCTCCATTTAGAATGATGCTAGCCTGAGGCTTAGCATATATAGCTTATACAATGTTGAGGTAAGTTCCTGTTATCCCTAGTTTTTCTAGTGTTTTGAACATAAAGGATGCTGTACTTTGTCAAATGCTTTTTCTGCATCTATCGAGATGATCATATGGTTCTTATCTTTAAGTCTATTGATGTGGTGAATAACATTTATTGATTTCCTTATATTGAACCAGCCTTGCATCCCAGGGATGAATCCTACTTGATAATGGTGCACAATTTTTTTGATATGCTTTTGCATTTGATTCACCAGGATTTTATTGAGAATTTTTGCATCTAAGTTCATTAGAGATATTGGTCTATAGTTTTCTTTCTTTGAAGTGTCTTTGTCTGGTTTGGGGATCAGGGTTAAGTTTGCCTCAGAGAATGAATTTGGAAGAGCTCCTTCTTTTTCTATTACTTGAAATAGCTTGAAAAGTATTGGTGTTAATTCTTCTTTGAAGGTTTTGTAAAACTCTGCTCTATACCCATCCAGTCCCGGGCTTTTCTTAGTTGGTAGTTTTTGATGGCCTCTTCAATTTCTTCTTTTGTTATTGGTCTGTTTAAATTGTGTGTGTCTTCCTGACTCAATCTGGACAGATCATATGACTTGAGAAATTTATCGATATCTTCATTATCTTCTATTTTATTGGAATATAGGTTTTCAAAATACTTTTTAATTATCTTCTTATTTCTGCAGTGTCTGTTGTGATATTGCCTTTTTCATCCAGTATGTTAGTAATTTGAGTTATCTCTCTTCTTCTCTTTGTTAGGATGGCTAAGGGTCTGTAGATCTTATTTATTTTTTCAAACAACCAACTTTTAGTTTTATCAATTTTTTCAATGTTTTTTTTTTTTATTTCAATTTTGTTAATTTCCACTATGATTTTAATTATTTCTTGTCTTCTTCTATATTTGCTATTGTTTTGGTCTTCTTTTTCTGAGGTTTTAAGATGTAGTGTGAGTTCATTTATTTGTTGTTTTTTTTTCTTTTTTTGAGGAATGTACTCCAGGAAATGAATTTTCCTTTTAAAACTGCTTTCATTGTGTCCCATTGATTCTGGTATGTTGTGTCTGTATTGTCGTTTATCTCTAGGAATTTTTGATTTCCTCCTTTATATCTTCTGTTACCCATTGATCATTCAGTAACATATTGTTCATTTTCCAGGTGATGCAGGATTTTTTCTTCCTTCTTTTATCATTCATTTCCAGTTTTATTCCCTTATGGTCAGATTTGGTGCATGGTATTATCTCCACACGTTTATATTTATTGAGAGTCGCCCTATGGCATGATATATGGTCTATCTTTGAGTAGGATCCATGTGCTGCTGAGAAGAATGTGTATCCACTTTATGATGGTTGATAAAATGTTCATGGATAGGCAGAACTAACATCATCAAAATGGCGATATTAACCAAAGTTCTCTACAGGTTTAATGTGATGCCAATCAAAATCCCAATGGCATTTCTTGTGGATATAGAGAAAGCAATAATGAAATTCATATGGAATAACAAAAGACCCAGATTAGCAAAAGCAATTCTAAGCAGGAAGTGTGAATCTGGAGGTATAGCAATACCAGAGTTCAAACTGTATTACAAAGCAATAGTAACAAAAACAGCGTGGTACTGGTACCAAAACAGGCAGGTGGATCAATGGTACAGAATAGAGGACACAGAAACCAATCCACATAAACAACTTTCTTATATTTGATAAAGGGGCTAAAAACATGAAATGGAAGAAAGATAGCATCTTCAACAAATGGTGCTGGGAAAATTGGAAATCCATATGCAACAAAATGAAACTGAATCCCTTTCTCTTGCCATGCACAAAAGTTAACTCAAAATGGATCAAGGAGCTTGATATCAAATCAGAGACCCTGCACCTGATAGAAGAAACAGTTGGCTCCAATCTACATATTGTGGGGTCAGGCTCTAAATTCCTTAATAGGATGCCCATAGCCTAAGAGTTAATAACAAGAATAAACAAATGGGACTTACTTAAACTAAAAAGTTTTTTCTCAGCAAGAGAAACAATAAGAGAAGTAAATAGGGAGGCTACATCCTGAAAACAAATCTTTACTACTCACACTTCAGATAGAGCCCTAATTTCCAGAATATACAAAGAACTCAAAAAATTAAACAATAAGATAACAAATAACCCAATCAACAAATGGGCCAAGGACCTGAACAGACACTTCTCAAAATAGAACATACAATCAATCAATAAGTACATGGAAAAATGCTCACCATCTCTAGCAGTCAGAGAAATGCAAATCAAAACCATGCTAAGATACCATCTCACTCCAGTAAGATTGGCAGCCATTAAGAAGTGAAACACCAATAAGTGCTGGCGAGGATGTGGGGAAAAGGGTACACTTGTACATTGCTGGTGGGACTGCAAATTGGTGCGGCCAATATGGAAAGGAGTATGGAGATTCCTGGGAAAGCTGGGAATGGAACCACCATTTGACCCAGCTATCGCCCTCCTAGGACTATTCCCTGAGGACCTTAAAAGAGCATACTATAGGGATACTGCCACATCAATGATTATAGCAGCACTATTCACAATAGCTAGACTGTGGAACCAACCTAGATGCCCTTCAATAGATGAATGGATTAAAAAAAAGTGGCATCTATACACAATGGAGTATTATGCAGCACGAAAAAATGACAAAATCATGGAATTTGCAGGGAAATGTATGGCATTAGAGCAGATTATGCTAAGTGAAGCTAGGCAATCCTTAAATAACAAATGCCAAATGTCTTCTTTGATTTAAGGAGAGCAACTAAGAACTGAACAGGGGAGAAGAGCATGAGGAAAAGTTAACATTAAACTGAGATGAGTGATGAGAGGGAAAGGGAGAGAGAAGGGAAATTGCATGGAAACGGAAGGAAACCCTCATCGTTATACGAAATCAGAAATATGAGGTTGTGAAGGGAAAGGGGGGGAAGGGAGAGAACTGAACAACAACAGATGAGGTAGAGAGGGAAGATGGGAGGGGAAGGCAGGGGGATAGTAGGGGATAGGAAAGGCAGCAGAATACAACAGTCTCTAATATGGCATTATGTAAACATTGTGAATGTGTAACAGATGTGATTCTGCAATTTGTATTTGGGGTAAAAATTGAAGTGCATAACTCACTTGAATCAAATGTATGAAAGATGAAAAAAATAAAATAAAAAAAAGATTGAGGGAAGAGTGTATGGTTAGGGTTAATAACAAATTCGATTTCAGTTAGGAATCATTCTGAAGGATGAATAAATGTATTGGGAACCTGCAATATTTACAAGAAAGTATAGTTGAAATATAATTATGAAAACAGAAATCTAAGTAACATTTGAAGCCCAGAAGGGCATTGGGCCCTTGATTGGGATACTTAGCATTGAATTAAGTTCTGCACAGATGTCTCACATAAATCGATATACAGTGGCATAAGACCTTATACCTGGGATGATGGAATGTAGAAGAGAACATCCAGTCAAAAAGCGATAGAATTTAGGATTAGAAAGATAGTCAGTAGGTTTAGGGAGAAGAGTGAATATAGGATTTGGAAAAAATGTTTCTTAGCAATAGGGTTTCGGTTAGAGACTGAATGTGTCACCACATGTGAAGATTCTGTCACAATGATGAACTTGGGAAGAATATGTAGGAAAGAAGATATCAATAGAGACATTACAAAATCAGGCAAAGTATAAAGTGAGTGACAGGATTAGACTTTTTCAACAGGGTTGAGTTTGAATATAAATTCCTTGGAAGTAACAAATATGTAGTCACCAATAGGATTTGCATTTGAGAGCATTAGGCAACCTGGACATGGATGTGTTTAGTAATCCATGTTCACTTTCCATTTAGGTTTGGTACAATCATAAGTGTGAGCTTTGCGTTTTTTGTCCTGAATATTACTGTGATAAAATGTATATGTAGATCAGGTGACATGGGTATTTCTTCCACCATTTCTGGGAGCAATATTTTGAAGACGTATAAATTAGTATTGGGGATACAATTAGGTGTACCCTGTGTCTATGATTATAGAGATTATGCATGAATAGACGATACTGTGAATAAATAATATAGCTGATTCCACTTTAAATAATGGATTAAATTGATAGCTGAAAATATATAAGAAATCTTATATTGATATACATTCCTTCATTCCAACCAGTTGTACATCTAATATTAACACTAGGGTTATGTATTATCATGAAGGGTGTGTCTGTTTTGCTTCAAAAGTGATTATGGAAATCGAAAATAATGTGTTTGGAAAGAAGTCTCATGAAAAGACCCATCAAGAAGCCTGGAGGAACATATGTGTTCTGAAACAGGAAGTGATTGAAAGTGAAACAAATGCCTCTAATTTTGCGAACTTGTCCATGAAATATATATCCTGTGATGTACATTAACTGAAGAAATAGTAAAGTACCAGTGTTGAATAAAAATGAATGTGAAAACACACATTATATCCCATAGGAATCTACTTGCATTGATGTTAAACTGGGTGAGTTACTGTGGAAATATTAGGATTTGTATGCACCTTTCACTGAAGTAAGTTGCCAGTACTAGGAAACAATATGTATTTCAGGTGGATGAATATTTCTGAGAATAATCTTGTGAAATGTTGATTATAATCCACATACATGAACATGAATGAATTTATAGAGTGTATAATAAGACACATATATTTCATATTTTGAAAAATCTCGAGAGAGAGAGAGAGAGAGAGAGAGAGAGTGTGTGTGTGTGTGTGTGTGTATATATATATATATATATATATATATATATATATATATATATATATATATATATATAGCATAGACAATAAAAAGTAGCAATATATATGCCAATCGAAATTCATCTTGAAATATATATCATCCACAGATCCAAAAATATTTATTTTACTGAACATTGATTTATGTATAATATTTTTCATCTAGGACATTCACCCATAGTTTGAATTTTCAGGTCCAAAATCGTTTAGTATGAGTGATCTCTGCTCACAATTTGTATCTGCCAAATCAGCCATCTCAAAGAATTTACATGTGATACCAGAAAGGAATCTATATGTGCATATAAAATTACATGTGCTGAATAGGCTACAGAAAAAGGGAGACAGGAATTCATATATTTGTTAACTTAAAAAACACATGGAGAACTATGTCACCAAAAAATTGACTAGATTTATAACAGCTACACTTTATCATGCAAAAGGCAAGTCCAAGTGTACAACATGCCTCCACTGAACTGCTTGAATTTCCAATCTGTTTGGGTTATTTTTCTCCAGCATATTAAGATTAGTAGTCAGCGTGTAGTAGGGTATGGGGTAGTATTAGGGATTCAGTTTTTCAAAGGAAAATTGGAAAATGAATGCAATTAGTAGGCAAATATGTGCTACAAAAAAATACTCCCAAACTCATCCAGAACAATGACTTGACATAACCTTTACCCAAAGTAAGACACAATTAGAGGAGGAGAGATTGAAAATCTGTGAATATATATCTGAAATGGAACATGCTCAGGAGTTCACAACTTTGGAGGTGGTAGAGGAGCTTCCAAAAGTAAGGGACAGCATAAACATGCACAAACATGGAGCTCTGCTGGAATAAAGACTTCCTGAGAAACAGCCACTGAGATTGGGCACATGAAACACATGTTGTTGTCAGGAGCTTTAGCTTCCTTTGTAGTGAGACCATCATAGCTGGGTCTGCATATATGTGACCTGGAGGACATTGTTTCTTATTTTCCAATGATCATGAGGCAGCAGTGCTGAATTCTCTCTTTGTAGGTAAACTGTGGTCAGTGGAGGCTAAGTGTCTCTCCGTGTGGACAGTGAAGACATTTTGTCATCCTCCACTTTTCGTTGTGTTTCTTGCTGCTACACTGGGATTTTGGTATTGGCTTCATGAAAGCCAAGTAGTTCAACTGGGACACAGTGCTGGAGAGAGTTCTGTCATGTGTCATGGTTCAGGATCTGCAGGAGAATTCACCAATCAGTCTTCTACCCACATAACTTGCCCCCTTGTCCATAGCAACCTGATTTTTAGCATTGCCCTGAAAACTCTACATATAACAAGATGCCTTTACATACAAGGGAATGCTGACTGCACCATGTCAGTTAGAAGCCATTTGGAAGACAATGGCAGATCCACATGGCCCCAACACAGATGGTTTATCACACACCTGCACACCACTGCTCAAGGCTCACTACTCAGCAGGCTCCAACTTACTGGCATCTCTGTTCTACATGATTTTCATGAAACCCAGTCAATCAAGGAACTGTTTGGTACACTCATGATCAGGAACACGACATCCAAAATTCTCCAGTGTGACCTGTTTATGGGAATTTCAAAAATTTCATGGTATTTATCTAGCCATTTTTCAAGGTTAAAGTTGGACACACTGTGGATTTAAATTCATTCAGGAACCATTAAATGGTGAGGAAGCTCATTTCAAAGAAAGATCTGGAGAACTCTCACAGGCAAGGCTTCCCAAAGAGTGGCCAAAAGGTCACATGAAACCAGGCGTTTGATGTCTACAATATGAGGTCCATGTGTGTTTTGACTTGCAACTATGGCTGCCAAGTCTTTAAGAATAAAATCATATGATATCCTTCCTGAGATTCCCAGTGCTCTGTGGAAAGCCATCCTGGACCTAGATCACAGTTTCCAAGGGCGAATCTCATGCGTGACCTCCTAAAATCACAACACAATACATGGCAATACTTCTTTGAGGTCCGTTCCAAAACTTAGTCTCCTCAGGGAATCGCACCAGTGTTCAAGCCCAGGTGGACCCAGTCATCTCTTCCAACGGCCACACAAATAACCACAATTAAATCCAAACACTCCCACATGGCCCTCATCTTCTTCCATATAGACACTCATCATAACATCAGGCTGTAGGTTTCCATGACGGGCACAACCAAAGACAGTATCCAAAGTAAGCTACCTTGCCCTCATTTGCCTAAAGTCAGTGTGGCCGAGACACATTTCCTGTGAACCAGTAGTGATCAAAGAGGCTTGCCGTTAATACTGCTCTGATTCTCCATTTTGATGCCTAATGACTGTGGGGTTTAGATTCTTTATGTTAATTGGAGTCATGAGAAAACCCAAGCACCTATGGTCTAGCCTCTGAGGGCTTTGAAGAACTCATTTGACCAAAAGCATCTCTATTCTCAAAGATGGAGGTCAGGAACCTTACAGAGGAAGGCGAAAGACTTCATCCACAATGACTGCTCTTTTGGCTAATTTGGTTTTGGATGCACACATGGGATTTTTCTTTAGATCTATCAGGTGCTGAGAATCAAAGACACAGCCTCACACAGGGCCAAGAGGCTGATTCAGACAATCCCTTTCAAAGCAATGAAGCAAAGAGCCAAAGTTGATGTCCATTCATTTCCATTTGAAAACTGTTTTCTTCAGGCTTCACAATGGGGTGGCCTGCGGCAAAGACCTTCCTGACATTCAGGGCAACAGAAGAATAGACAAGCAAAAGGACCAAAGAAGGGGTTTCTCCACTGAGACTTTCCTGGTCAAATTGATATCTGAGTTTTCTGAGATGCTCTCCATTACCTTCAGCTATCCAGTACATGGCCATGTCACATAGCTTGGAGGTGGTACATATATTGGAAACAAAATCATGAGCCTATTCTGCATATTGGCCAGAATTCAGGAAGACAACTGAAACTTAGGAAGATAGTAGGTGTTGCCCATCCATAAGGCAAGCCGCAGACCATTCATATATTGGGCAGGATGAATGCAGGGAAGATTTCTACTTGAAAGGACACATCTATTGATGCATTCTCTTTTCTAATGTCTACAACCACGGACACAGTGGGATACACAGACATAGAAAAACTCGCCTTGTCAAACGACTTACTAGAAACAATTCACACCAAACCAAACAAAACGACTTTTCTACCTATTCTCAGAACATGAGACAAAACCACAAACCCACACCCACACCCAAACCTACACAAACTCCCAAGTAGGAATGTGACAATACGAAGTGTCCTTTGACTGGTGGGTCATAATATATTCCCCCATAATGGGCGGTCCTGTCTTAGATCTGGTCTCCATGTCCAACCCTGTGAAGCTGTCAGGAGCCTGTGTTGAACCACTACCTGCTTTCTCAGGAAAGGCCCCTCTTCAGACTTTCCTGGCATTTGGCCATCCTCACATCAGTAGGAAACAAGAAAGACTGACTCTGTCCTTGGTAAATCCGAACATGTGTGACCACTGGGACTTGGACTGGGACTGGCTCTGGATGCCTGGCTTACTGGATCCCATTTTCAGAGAGTTCCATCTCCAAGGCAGTGAGTTGAGTTCACTTCCTTCAGGAACTGAATGAGGTCACTACCTTGGCAACCACTATGTCCTAACAGTTGCTTCCAAGGGTCCCATGAGATGAAGGCTGCACCTACTTGCTCTGACATTTTCACAAGTTACAATGGTATATCAACCATAGGAACCCAGGAACAGCTCTCCACACAGCCCTGGTTTGGTCCATCTTCTCTACATTAAGAAGAGAGAGGCTGATTCATACATATCCCTTCATCCTGACCAGGTTATTTGCCATGGAAGAAGACTTTTGCTCTCTCAGGTCTTTCATAGCTGCCTACAACTTATCCAGGTATCATCTCTGTATGGACATTCAAGGTTCTCAACAGGTGGAAGATCGCCTACATTCCTGTATTGAAACACCAAGTCCTTCCCTGCTCTTCTGTAAAGTTAGATTCAGGGAAGAGTGTATGATTAGGGTGAATAACAGGTTCAATTTGGGTGAGGAATCATTCTGATGGTTGAATAACGGTATTGGTAACCTGTGATATTTACAAGAATATATAGGTGAAATATAAGTATGAAAACAGAAATCTAGGTAAGATTTGAAGCCGAGAAGGTCATGGGAACTTGATTGGGATACTTAGCATTGAATTACGTTCTGAACAGATGTCTCAGATAAATCGATATACAATGGCATAGGACCATGTACCTTGGATGATTGAATGTAGAAGAGAACATCCAGACAAAAAGGAATAGTCGGTAGGATCAGGAGATAGTCAGTAGGTTTAGGAAGAAGAGTGAGTGTAGGATTTGGACCAAAAGTTCTTTAGCAATAGGGTTTCGGTTAGAGAGTGAATGTAAATATCAGCACATATAAAGAGTCAGTCAGTATGATGAACTGGGGAAAATATGTAGGAAAGCAGATATCAATAGAGACATTAGGAAATCAGGCAAAATATAAAGTGAGTCATTGGATTAGACATTTTCAACAGGGTTGAGTTTGGATATAGAATCTTAGAATGAAACAAATATGTAGTCACCAATAGGATTGACATTTGAGAACATTAGGCAACCAGGACATGGATGCTTTTAGTAATCCATGCTCACTTTCCATTTAGGCATTGGCACAATCATAAGAGTGACCTTTGTTTTCTGTGTCCAGAATATTACTGTGATAAAATGTATATGTAGATCAGGTGACATGAAAATATCTTCCACCATTTCTGGGAACACTATTTTGAAGAACTATAAATTAGTATTGGGGGTACAAAGGGGTGTACCTTGTGTCATAGAATATATTGATAATGCATTAATAGACCATCATGTGAATAAATAATATAACTGGTTCCACTTTAAATAATGCATTGAATTGATATCTGAAAATATATAAGAAATCTTATATTGATATACAGTCATTCATTCCAACAAGTTATACATCTAATGGTAATATTAGGGTTATTGTTTATCACAAAAGGTGTGTGAGTTTCCCTTCAAAAGTGATTATGGAAATCGAAAATAATGTGTTTGGAAAGAAGTCTCATGAAAAGATCAGTCAAGAAACATGGGGAAATACATGTGTTCTGAAGCAGGAAGTGACTGAAAGTGAAACAAATGCCCATCAATTTGCTAATTTATGGATGAAATATGTATCCTATGATGTGCATAAACTGAAGAAATAGCAATGTACCAGTGTTGAATAAAAATGAACTTCAAAATACACATCATGTGCCATAATAATCTACTTAAATTGATGTTAAACAGGGTCAGTTACTGTAGAAATGTTAGGATATGTTTGCACCATTCAACGAAGTTAGTTTTCAGTACTAGGAAACAAATATATATTACTGGTGGATGAGTATTTCTGAGAATAATCTTGTGAAATGTTGATTATAAATCCACATACATGAATATGAGTGAATTTAGGGAGTGTACAATAAGACACATGTTTCATATTTTGAAAAATCTGGAGAGAGTGTATATATATATATATATATATATATATATATACACTCTCTCCAGATTTTTCAAAATATGAAACAATATATATATATATATATATATATATATATATATATATATATATATATATATATATATACACACACACACACAGACATTAAAAATAGCAATATATATGCCAATCGAAATTTATCATGAAATATGTGTCATCATCAGATCCAAAAATATTAATTTTACTGAACATGGATTTTTGTATAAGGTTGTTCAAATAGGAAGCTCACCCATGGGTTGAATTTTCAATTCCAACAGCGTTTACGAGGAGTGATCAATCTAGTCAATTATTTTTTGAAATAGTTCTCCATGTCTATTAAAGTTAACAAATATGTGAATTCCTGTCTCCCTTTCTCTGTAGCCTATTCAGCACATGTATTTTTATATGCAAATTTAGAATCTTACCTGATACCACACGTACATTCTTGTGAGTTGACTGACTTGGAAGATACAAATTGTAAGAGATCACTCCCCATAAACGCTGTTGGAACTGAAAATTCAACCTATGAGTGAACATCCTAGTTGAACAAAATTATACATAAATCCATGTTCAATAAACTAAATACTTTTGGATCTGTGGATGATATACATTTCATGGTGAATTTAAATTGGCATGTATTATGCTATTTTTAATGTCTGTGTGTGTGTGTATATATATATATATATATATATATATATATATATATATATATACTCTCCAGATTTTTCAAAATATGAAATATGTGTCTTATTATACACTCCCTATACTCATTCATATTCAAGTATGTGGATTTATAATGAAATTTTCACAAGAGTATTCTCAAAACTATTCATTCACCTGAAATACATATTTGTTTCCTAGTACTGAAAACTAAGGTCAGTGAAAGGTGCATACAAATCCTAATATTTCTAGAGTAACTGACACAGTATAACGAAAAGCGCAGGACCGTATGGGTATACAGCAGAGTTTTACAAAACCTTTAAAGAGGAACTAATACCAATACTTTTCAAGTTAGTTCAGGAAATTGAAAAAGAGGGAGATCTTCCAAATTCATTTTACGAGGCCAATATAACCCTAATTCCTACACCAGAAAAAGACACTTCAAAGAAAGCAATTTACAGACAAATATCTCTAATAAACCTAGATGCAAAAATCCTCAATTAAATTCTGGCTAATCGGATACAAAAACATATCAAAAAAATTGTGCACCATGATCAAGTAGGATTTATCCGTGGGATGCAAGGATGGTTCAATATATGGAAATCAATAAATGTTATTCACCACATGAATAGACTTAATCGTAAGAACCATATGATCATCTCGATAGATGCGGAAAAAGCATTCGACATAGTACAGCATCCATTTATGTTCAAAACTCCAGAAAAACTAGGGATAACAGGAACATACCTCAATATTGCAAAAGAAATCTGTGCTAAGCCTCAGGCTAGCATCATTCTGAATGGAGAAAAATTGATGGCATTCCCTCTAAAATTTGGAACATGACAAGGATGCCCTCTCTCACCACTTCTGTTCAACATAGTTCTCGAAACACTGGCCAGAGCGATTAAACAGATGGAAGAAATTAAAGGCTTAAAAATAGGAAAGGAAGAACTTAAATTATCACTATTGCAGATGACATGATTCTATACCTAGCAGACCCAAAAGGGTCTAAAAGAAACTAATAGAGCTAATAAATGAATTCAGCAGAGTGGCAGGATATAAAATCAACACGCATAAATCAAAGGCATTCCTGTATATCAGCGACAAATCCTCTGAAGTGGAAATGAGGACAAGCATTCCATTTACAATATCCTAAAAAAAAATAATAATAATTGGGAATCATCCGAACAAAAGAGGTGAATGTCTTATACAATGAAAACTATAGAATCCTAAAGAGAGAAATAGTGGAAGATCTTAGAAGATGTAAAAATATACCCTGTTCATGGATAGGCAGAACTAACATCATCAAAATGGCGATATTACCAAAAGTTCTCTAGAGGTTTAATGCAATCCCAATCAAAATCCCAACGGCATTTCTTGTAGAAATAGAGAAAGCAATCATGAAATTCATATGGCAAAATAAAAGACCCAGAATAGCAAAAACAATACTAAGCGGGTAGTGTGAATCAGGCGGTATACCAATACCAGACTTCAAACTATACTACAGAGCAATAGTAACAAAAATAGCATGGTATTGGTACCAAAACAGGCGGGTGGACCAATGGTACAGAATAGAGGACACAGAAACCAATCCACTAAACTACAACTATCTTATATTTGATAAAGGGGCTAAAAGCATTCAATGGAGGAAGGATAGCATCTTCAACAAATGGTGCTGGGAAAACTGGAAATCCATATGCAACAAAATGAAACTGAATCCCTTTCTTTCGCCATGCACAAAAGTTAACTCAAAATGGATCAATGAGCTTGATATCAAATCAGAGACATGGCGTCTGATAGAAGAAAAAGTTGGCTATGATCTATATACTGTGGATTAGGGCTCCAAATTCCTCAATAGGACACCCATAGCACAAGAGTTAATAAATAGAATCAACAAATGGGACTTATTCAAACTAAAAAGTTTTTTTCTCAGCAAAAGAAACAATAAGAGAGGTAAATAGGGAGCTTACATTCTGGGAACAAATCTTTACTCCTCACACTTCAGATACAGCCCTAAAATCCAGAGTATACAAAGAACTCAAAAAATTAGACAAGTAGATAACAAATAATCCAATCAACAAATGGGCCAAAGACCTGAACAGACACTTCTCAGAGGAGGACATACAATCAATCAACAAGTACATGAAAAAATGCTCACAATCTCTAGCAGTAGGAGAAATGCAAATCAAAACCACCCTAAGATACCATCTCACTCCAGTAAGATTGTCAGCCATCATGAAGTCAAACAACAACAAGTGCTGGCTAGGATGTGGGGAAATAGGTACACTTTTACATTGCTGGTGGGACTGCAAATTGTTGCAGCCAATTTGGAAAGCAGTTTGGAGATATCTTGGAAAGCAGGGAATGTACTCACCATTTGACCCAGCTCTTCCCCTTCTCGGTCTATTCCCTAAAGACCTAAAAAGAGCATGCTACAGGGACACTGCTACATCAATGTTCATAGCAGCACAATTCACATTAGCAAGAATGTGGAACCAACTTAGATGTCCTTCAATAGAAGAGTGGATAAAAAATGTGGCATTTATACACAATGGAGTATTACTCTGCATTCAAAAATGGCAAAATCATAGAATTTGCAGAGAAATGGATGGCATTAGAGCAGATTATGCTAAGTGAATCTAGCCAATCCCTAAAACAAATGCCAAATGTATTCTTTCATTTAAGGAGAGTAACTAAGAACACAGTAGGGACGAAGAGCATGTGAAGAAGATTAACATTAAACAGAGATGAGAGGTGAAAGGGAAAGGGAGATAGAAGGGAAATTGCATGGAATTGGAAGGAGACCCTCAGGGTTATACATAAATACATACAAGAGAAAGTAAGGGGAAAGGGAAAAATAATACAAGGGAGAGAAATTTATTACAGTAGAGGGGCAGAGAGAAGAGGGGAGGAGAGGGGAGGGGAGAAAGATAGTAGAGGATAGGAAAGGCAGAAGAATACATCAGACACTAGTATGGCAATATGTGCATCAATGGATGTGTAACTGATGTGATTCTGCAATCTGAATACGGGGTAAAAATGGGAGTTCATAACCCACTTGAATGAAAGTGTGAAATATGATATATCTAGAACTATGTAATGTTTTGAACAACCATAAATATAAATTAAAAAAAAAAAAAAGAAAACTAACTTCGGTGAATGATGTAAAGGTAACACTTATGGTTGTACCAAAGCCTAAATGGAAAGTATATTCTTGTTAATATCGCAGGTTCCCAATACCATTATTCATCGCACAGAATGATTCCTATCCCTTATCAAACTTGTCATTAACCCTACACATACACTGTTCCCTCAATCTCATTTTACAGAAGAGCAGGAACAGAGTTGTTTTTACAATGCAGAAAAGTAGGAGACCTTCCACCTGCTGAGAACCTCAAAGGTCTATACAGAAATGATACCTGGAGAAGTTGTAGGCAGGTATGAAGGACCTGAGAAAGCAAAAATCATCTTCCATGGCAAACCACCTGGTCAGGATGAAGGGATGTGTCTGAATGAGCTTCTCTCTTCTTGTTGTATAGAAGATGGACCAAACCAGGCCTGTGTGGAGAGCTGTTCCCAGGTGCCTATGGTTGATATACCATTCTAACTTGTGAAAGTGTCACAGGAAGTAGGGGAAGCCTCAATCTCATGGGACCCTTGGAAGCAACTGTTAGGACAAAGTGGTTGCCAAGGCAGTGACCTCATTCAGTTCCAAAGAAAGTAACATACCTCATTTCCTTAATGATGGAACTGTCTGAACTTGGAATCCAAGAAGCCAGGCACACAGAGGCAGTCTCAGTTCCATTCCCAGTGGACTCACTTGTTTGGATTTACCAAGGACAGAGTCAGTCTTTCTTGGTACTTACTGATGTGAGGAAGGCCGTATGCCAGAAGAGCTCTGAACAGGGACCTTTCCTGAGAAAGGATGAAGTGGCTCACCACTTTTTCCTGACAACTTCACAGAGTTGGCCAAGGAACCCAGATCTGAGACAGGAAAGGCCATTTTGGGGGAATATAGTGTGGCCCATCAGTCAGAGGACACTTTGGGGAATCACAGACCTAAATGGGGGAAGGAGGTGCCTTTGTGGGTGTGGATGTGATTTTGTAGTTTTCTCTCATGTTCTGAGAATAGGTAGGAAAGGCAGTTTTTTTGGTTTGGAGTGGACTGTTTCTAGTAAGTCGTTTGAAAAGTCGAGTGTTTCTTTGTCTGTGAATCCCACTGTGTCCATGGTTGTAGACATTAGAAAAGAGAATGCATCAATGAATATGTCCTGTCTAGTAGAAAGCCTCCCAGCATTCATCCTGCACAATTTATGAATGGACTGTGGCTTATTTATGGATTGGTAACCCCCACCTACTATCTTTCTAATTTCCTGTTTTCTCTCTCAATTTTGGTCACTCTCCAGAATAGTATCATGGTTTTGTGTCCAAGATATGTACCACCTCCAAGATCTGTGACATGGCCATGTACTGGATAGCTGAAGGTAATGGCTAGCATCTCAGATATCTCAGATATCAGTGTGACCAGGAAAGTCTCAGTGGAGGAACCCTGCTTTGGTCTTTTTACTTACCTATTGTTCTGTTGCCCTGAATGTCAGGATGTTCTTTGCTTCAGGCCACCACTTCATGAAGCCTGAAAAAAACAGTTTTCAAATGGAGATGAATGGGCATCACCTGTGGCTCTTTGCTTAATTGCTTTAGAAAGGGATGTGTCTGAATCAGACTCTTGGCCCTGTGTGAGGCTGTGGCTTAGATTCTCAGCACCTGATGGATCTACAGAATGATCCCATGTGTGCATCCAAAACCAAAATGGCAAAAAGATCAGTCATTGTGGATGAAGTCTCTCGCCTTCCTCTGTTAAGTTTCTGACATCCATCAAGTGAGAATAGGGATCTTTGGGCCAAATGAGTTCGTCGAAGTCCTGCAGAGGCTAGCCCATAGGTGCTTGGTTTTTCTCATGACTCCAATTCACATAAAGAATCTAAACCCCACAGTCAATAGACCTCAAATTGGAGAAGAAGTGCCTTATAAACGGGTATTAGGGATGAACGTATTAGGGATTCTTTGGGTCAAATGAGATCTTCAAAGCCATTCAGAGGTTCTTGGGTTTTCGCATGAATCCAAATAACATAAAGAATCTTTACCTGAAAGTCAGTAGGCCTCAAATTGGAGAAACAGAGCAGTATTAAAGGCAGGCTTATTTGATCACTCCTGGTTCACTGGAAGGGCCTACTGACTGACAGGTATAGATTCTTTATGTCATTTGGAGTCATGAGAAAACCCAAGCACCTATGGTCTATCCACTGTAGGGCTTTGAAGAACACTTTTGAACAAAAGGATCCATATTCTCACTTGATGGAAGTGAGGAACTAAAAAGGTCGGACGAACGTCGTAGGAAAAGACCACCAAGAGTCTGTCTCATGCCACCGCAAAGGGTTTATTGGGGGTCCAGCATGCTGGGGCTCAGAGCTCACTTCAGAGGAGCAAAGAACAAAGAGGCCCGAGAACAACTTGAGCAGAGTTTATATACATTCTATAGAGAGGGCAGGGTCTTTACATACATCATAGCCTCCTTTTACAAATCCTCATATACCGTGGCAAAATCAAATAACAACTCTAAAACATTATTAGCACATTCATTGTCGGGAACAGGTTGCGCAGCGGGTGATTGGTCAGCCCTGAGAAGGGGTATACATTTAAACTGATTGGTTGAAGCCCTGAGATGTATACGTGCAGATCTGCATGGTTTCTGGAAAGGGGTGTTAAGTAACTAGCTGGTCAGGGAAGATTTCAACACACATCTAGTTGGAAGATCAGGAATTGTCTTAAGTGCCACAGAAATTTCCGGTTCTGAGTGCAGCTTGGAAACTTTACCAAACCTGGTTCTTTACATTTCAATTTCAATTTATTTTATTCTTTCATTTCCCACTTCTTTTTCTGACTACTTTTAATCTTAAAAGTAATGAATCATAATTATTGCGGGGTCTCACATTCTATTTCTGCCAGTGGAGCGTATTTCTGTCTGATTACCATGAGTTTTACCTAACCAATCTGAGCCTGGAGAAAGGAAACTATGCGGTTAAGCAAACAAGGTCTCACAGTTAGCAACACCATAAGGATGATCAGGGGTCCAGCTAAGTCTGATAGGAGTGTAGTTAATCAGGGGGACTGGGTAAACCATGATTCAAACCACCCTTGTTAATTCTCCCTTTCTCTCTGGTGCTATTCAAGGTGTTTTCTTAATTTACTCATGGATTATTTTGCAACTCCAGTATGGTCCGCATAAAAACAGCATTCTTGTCTCAGTGCAGCACAGAGGCCCCCCTCCCTCATGAAGAGGAAGTCTAAGCCTACCCTGTTCTGTAAAACAACTTCAGAAAGAGAGGTTAAGGATTCCTGTAGCGCTGTGATTGAGGTCTCTAACGTCTTCAAGTCTTGATCTATTGCTGTTTCTAATTGGGCCAATTGTTGTGACCCACGGATCATAGCAGCTGTTCCCGTAGCCACTCCTGCAGCAGCTCCTGTCCCCAATAGGATGGCTAGAGTAAGGGACAATGGCTCCCGGAGAAATTGGGTTGATTGTACACCTAGTAGACCTTCAAATGATTCTGCATCAGGATAGAGCACCCTGGGGAGTATCTGCACCATTACACAATAATTTACAGAGCTGTCCAATAACTGTGCTGAAGTGCAAGGAGTTCTGACTGTGTGGAGTTCAGTACCATAAAGGATCCTTTAATTAGTTCCCAGGGGGAGGAGTCAGCTGTACTCTGGACTGGGGAAGTAGGCAAAGATGGAAACCGGGAAAAATGAGATGGGAGAGGGGTTCTGGTAGATCTAGGCATGAGAGGTTTAGGAGGCTTAATTCCTGGCTTGAGGGGATTGGGCCCTATTGCTGTGGGATTTTCTTCCTTTTTAAGCCGGATGGTGAACCAGAGACCAAAGTCATAACCCGGGCCATAAACATAGAATCGCATTCCCCATGTATTTCCCATAGGCCATGTTGTTCTGAGGTAGCCCCTTCCTTTGGAAGTGAAAGTTATATTGAGGGGATAACATAGACTACTCTTTCCACAGCGAGTTTTTGACACCACTTGGCTAGCAGCACATTTCTTGGGATCAATCCAGGTGTCATTTCATCCAACCCGAATCATGCTGTCTGGGGATTTTGGGTTCCACCATGCAACTTCCGTTTCTTCACAACCCTGAGATCTACATGAAAGTCACTGGGTCCACCACAGGTTTGGGCCTGTTTGTGACTTTGGAAATCAGGTGGGCACACATAATAGTCAAGACTGGCTAGTTTACACCTGAGATGTGGGAGATGACTTCCATAATTCATGGGGTAAGGTGGTCTATGTTGCCCTGGTTTGGGTTTGAGTGGAATCTGTGTGGGGTCCTCTATGTCAGGGAGATCCCAGTCAGAGAGGCCTATGGCAAGCTGACAAATGTCCGGGTGGAGAGATGGCCACCAAGTCCATAAGGGGGCTGTATGTGAAATAGACCACACTACTTGCCCAGTAGGATTTATAGCTTGCCATTGTTGCTGAACAAGCTGATGGGGATTAGGATTGCTGGTGGTCAGGGGAAGAATCCATGCCCTACCCACAGGATGGACACACAACTTGAGATGGTTACCAGTCTGTTTCAGTTTCCAGCCAAAGTCTGTACAGGGTGCAGGCATTAGGATAATCTTTTATCCATTTCTGGGATAGTTTGCCTATTTGATCAGTTCTAGGGGGCGCGAAGCGTTGATGTTCATCTTCTACGGACATAGTCAAAGCCGTGACTATGGGAGTTTTCACTTAAGGCTTTAGAAACACCACTTGTGAACGATCAGGGTTAAAGGTTATTCTAGCATGCAGTTTGTTAAGCAGATCCCTGCCCATCAATAGGGCCGGGCATTCTGGGATTACTAGGAAAGAGTGGTGGACTTTTCCATTTTCTAGTTCCATTGTCTTCTTAGTTGTCCAAGCCCATTATCTACTGCCATTAGCCCCTTGAACAAGAGACTATTTATTTGATAAGGGGCCCAGTGGGGTCTTAAAGGCTGAGTATACTGCTCCTGTATCCACTTCAAAGTTCACTGGGGTTCCCTCCACTTCAAATGTTACCCTGAGCTCAGGGATGAGATCCGAGCCCCGAGTTTTCTAGTCCTCTTCTAGAGTCAGCACGGCGGGCTGGCGTGGCTGCTTCGTTTGGGGGCACTCTTTGGCCCAGTGTCTTTTTTTTTTTTACAGTAGACACATTGATCTGAGGCCAAAGGCAGCCTTTGGCATGGGCCCATATATCCCTTCCTGTCTCCCTGCTTTTTAACTTGTGGCCTATTTGCTACTCTGACCAGAACCTTAGCCAATGCTTTAGTGTGCCTTTAGCTCCTTTCATCCTCCTTTTGTTCCCTTTCCTTCTCTCTCCTGTGTTCTCATTCCTCCTCAGTTTCTCTCTTATAATATACTTTCTCAGCTTCTCTGACTAAATCTCTTAAGGTCATATCTTGTAATCCATCTAGACATTGTAACTTTCTCTTAATATCTAGGGCAGCCTGCTGGATAAAGGCCATTGCAACAGATGTCTTTTCTTCCTCTGCCTGAGGATCAAAAGGAGTATATTTCCTTTATGCTTCAATAATTCTCTCCAGAAACATAGAGTGAGACTCATTAGGCCCTTGGATAATCTCTTTACCTTGGCCAAATTAGTCGGCCCTCTGGCGGTCACTCGGAAACCCGCTATTAGAGCCCAGCGATAAGAGGACAGATGCTACCTACCTTCAAAGGTGTTGGGTCCCAGTTTGGTCGGTTCATGGGCCCATTGGGACGGAGAGGAAGAATCACAGGGGCTTCTGAGTTTTCTATTATCCGTCGCTGGCGGGTTCCTTTAGGTGGTCCAGCTTTCTTCAGGGGATGAGGGGCTGCTGCTGCTACGGAGAAGTCCCTGAAGTGCTTGGGTCTGGCCCAATTGCCTCTAGTGGCGGAGAGGCTGAGTCAGTGGCGGGAGGATCATCTGAAATGTGTTGGGGGTTGGGGAGCGAGGGTAGAGGATAAAGAGGGGGAGGAGTGTCCAGTCTTGTGACTCAGGGAGAAAGGAGGGAAGAGGCGAGGGAAGGGAAAGTTTGAATAATAGGATCCTGGGGAAGAGGTATATGGCTGTTGATCTGGGTGGCCTCGTGGTCCTGGCTGAAAGACAATATCTCTGACTTTTCAGATTAAAGGGAAGTAGAAGGATTATTCTGGAGGCCACCTGACTGCGAGGATGGGCCATTCTGAACCAAGGAGAGTCTGCCAGGTCCGGCATTTTACTGAAAAAGAAAGATTCAGGGCCCTTGTGCGGACATCAATCCAGTGATCAAGGGTCAGGGACAGAAGCGTGGAAATGCTTTGTCCCATAATGGGAGATACTCAAAGAAGGACAGTGAAGACACAAACGCAACACAGACAAAGACAAACAGTAAACGTTTAACATGGGTCCAAGACAAAGATTAGAACTGAGTAACTGGCAAAACCTGATGGGTTAGACAATAAAGACAGACAGTAAACTCAACATGAGTTCAGGACAATGAACAAAACTGAGTAGCCGACAAAATCTGATGGGCTGGCAAAACTAATCCTGAAGCAAAATATAACCTAGTTGAGGAAACTACTATTTCTTGATTTCCCTCGTCCTCTGGAGTGTCCCCCAGGGACGTGGCCTGTATATCTCTGACACGTCTGTCAGCAACCGTCTGAAAGAGCTAATGCTCTTCACCGACAGCCACTTTGCCAAGCCCCAACCTGAAACCCGAAACCAGAAAGAGGCGCCTTACTTACCCCGAGAGGATTCCCTTGGGTTCTTTCGTCCGTCGTGGCAGATATCTCACCTGCGGCCTCCAGATGAAAAGGTGGGGCAAACGTTGAAGGAAAAGACCACCAACAGGCTTTCTCATGTGACACCAAAGGTTTTGTTGGGGGTCCAGCATGCTGGGGCTCAGAGCTCACTTCAGAGGAGCAAAGAACAAAGAGACCCGAGAACAACTTGAGCAGAGTTTATATACATTCTTTAGAGAGGGCAGGGACTTTACATACATCATAGCCTCCTTTAGCAAATCATCATATACCGCAGGAAAATCAAATAACATCTCTAAAACATGATTAGCACATTCATTGGCGGGAACATGTTGGGCAGGAGGTGATTGGTCAGCCCTGAGAAGGCATATACATTTAAACTGATTGGTTGAAGCCCTGAGATGTATACATGGGGAGCTGCACGTTTTCTGAAAAGGGGTTGTTAAGTAACTAGGTGGTCAGGGAAGATTTCAACACACATCTAATGTGCAGATCCGGGAATTGTCTTAACTGCCACAGGAATTTCAGGGGCTGAGTGCAGCTTGGAAACTTTACAAAACCTAATTATTTACATTTAAATTTCAATTTCTTTTATTCTTTCAGAACCTTAGAGAGGAAGGCTAGAGAATTCATCCACATTGACTGCTCTTTTGGCCAATTTGGTTTTGGATGCACACATGGGATCTTTCTTTAGATCCATCTAGTGCTGATAATCTAAGCCAAAACCTCAAACAGGGTCAAAAGGCCAATTAAGACACATCCATTTCCAAAGCAATTGCTACTCTGATGTCAGTTATAGAACTCAGTATCTGAGGAGAATCACACCAGTGTTCAAGCCCTGGTGAACCCAGTCATCTCTTCCAACAGCCACACAAGTGACCACAATTAAAACCAAAATAATCCCACATGGCCCTCATCTTCTTCCATATAGTCACTAATCATAACCTTTGGCTGGAGGTTTCCTTAAATGGTGCAGCCCAAGAGAGTGTCCAAGATAAGCTCCCTTGCCCCTCATTTGCCTAAACTCAGGGTGTCCTGGACACCCTTCCTGTGAACCAGGATTGATCACATATGTCTGCCATTAATACTGCTCTGCTTCTCCTATTTGAGGCCTACTGACTGTTAGGTATAGATTTCTTATGTGATTTGGAGTAATGATTAAACCCAAGCACCTCTGCAGGGATTGGACGAACTCATTTGACCCAAACCATCCCTATACTCCTTTAATGTAAGTCAGGAACCTTACAGAGGAAGGTGAGAGACTTCATCTACAATGACTGCTCTTTTGGCCATTTTGGTTTTGGATGCACACATGGGATCATTCTGTAGATCCATCAGGTGCTGAGAATCTAAGCCACAGCCTCACACAGGGCCAAGAGGCTGATTCAGACACATCCCTTTCTAAAGCAATTAAGCCAAGAGCCACAGGTGATGCCCATTCATTTCCATTTGAAAACTGTTTTCTTCAGGCTTCAAAAAGGGGTGGCCTGAGGCACAGACCTTCCTGACATTCAGGGCAACAGAACAATATGTAAGCAAAATGCCCAAAGCAGGGTTTCTCCACTGAGACTTTCCTGGTCACACTGATATCTGAGTTTTCTGAGATGCTTGCCATTCCCTTCAGCTATCCATTACACGGCCATGTCACAGAGTTTGGAGGTGGTACATATTTTGGACACAAAACCATGAGCATATTCTGGTGAGTGGCCAAAATTCAGGAAGAAAACAGGAACTTAGGAAGATAGTAGGTGTTGCCCATCGATAAGGCAACCTGCAGTCCATTCCTAAAATGGGTAGAATGAATGCTGGGAAGCTTTCTACTAGACAGGACACATCCATTGATGCATTCTCTTTTCTAATGTCTACAACCACGGACACAGTGGGATACACAGACACAGAAACACTCGCCTTGTCAAAGGACTTTCTAGAAACAGTCCACTGCAAACCAAACAATCTGACTTTCCTACCTATTCTCAGAACATGAGACAAAACCACAAACTCACACCCACACTCAAAAAGGCACCTGCTTCCCCCAAGTAAGTCAGTGACTATCCAGAGTGTCCTCTTATTGGTGGGCCATACTATGTTCCCCCAAAATGGCCTGTGCTATCTCAGATCTGGTCTTCTTGTCCAACTCTGTGAAGTTGTCAGGAGCCTGTGCTGACCACTACATGCTTTCAGGGAAAACCCATCTTCAGAGCTCTCCTCACATTTGGCCATCCTCACATCAGTAGGTACAAAAAAGACAGACTCTGTCCTTGGTAAATCCAAACAAGTTAGCCCACTGGGACTGGAACTCGGACTGGCTGTGTGTTCCTGTCTTCCTGGATCCCAAGTTCAAAGAGTTCCATCACCAAAGAAGTTAGGTAGGTCAATTCTTTCAGGAAATGAATAAAGTCAATTCCTTGGCAACCAATATTTTATTAAACTTCCAATATAATTATGAAAACAGAAATCTAGGTAAGATTTGATGTCCAGGAGGGCATTGGGTCCTTGATTGGGATACTTAATATTCAATTAGGTTTTGCACAGTTGTCCGAGATAAATCGATATAAAATGGCATAGGACCTTGTCCCTTGGATGATTGAATGTAGAAGAGAACTTCCCGTCAAAAACGGATAGTCGGTAGGATTAGGAAGATAGTCAGTAGGTTTAGAAAAAAGAGTGAGTATAGGATTTGGACCAAAAGTTCTTTTGCAATCATGTTTCGGGTAGATAGTGAACATAAATATCAGCACATGTGATGAGTCAGTCACAATGATGAACTGGGGAAAATATGTAAGAATGCAGATATCAATAGAGTCATTAGGAAATCAGGCAAAGTATAAAGTGAGTGATAGGATTAGACATTTTCAACATGGTTGAGGTTGAATATATAATCTTTGAAAAAAACAAATATGTAGTCACCAATAGGATTGACATTTGAGAGCATTAGGCAACCTGGACTTGGTTGTTTTAGTAATTCATGGTCACTTTCCATTTCGCTTTGGTGAAAGGTTAATAAAATAGGCACTTGTCACTTCCTGATTTTCTGTATGCTTAACAAAACACTGTTGAAATTTGGAGAATTGTTTGCTAATTTTGTTCTCAGAATGTGCTCTCCCCAACTGCCAAACTGAGGATTGTACTCCCTCACCCGGTTGTACCAAACTGCCCATTCGCTCTGACCCATCAATAAATTTCCCTACCTGCCCTCTCCAAGAAAATATATAAGCTCTGATTAAGCTGTTCTCAGGGCTCTCTGCTGTATTCAAGTGAGCTCTGAGCCCCAGCATGCTGGAGCCAAAATAAACACTTTGTTGTTGCTGAGTGAAAATGGTATACTGTTCTGGACTTAAAACATGCTTTCTTTTGCTTGCCTCTGCATAAAGATAGTCAGTTGCTGTTTGATTTAGAGTGGGTAAACCCAGAAACCGGAACGTCATGTCAACTAACTTGGACTGGACTCCAACAGGGGTTCAAAAACTCCCCCACTCTCTTTGATGAAGCCCTCCACAGAGATCTCAACAACTTCAGAACTACACACCCCGAAGTCACCCTGCTTCAATATGTGGATGTCCTGCTACTGGCAGCCAACACCAAGGATAACTGTGAGTCTGCAATCCAAGCACTGTTATCTGAGCTTGCTCAACTTGGGATAGAGCTTTTGCCAAAAAGGCCTAAATTTGCCAGCAAGAAGTAATCTTCCAGGGTATTTTTTTAGGGGCGGTAAATGATGGCTCACTGAGCCCAGAAAACAAACCGTTGTGCAGATACCACCCGCATCTCAAAAAAGATAACTCAGAGAGTTTCTTGAGACTGCTGGCTTTTGCAGGTTATGAATACCTGGGTTTGTGTTCTTAGCTGCTCCTTTATACCCGCTGTTAAATGAGGATGCCCAATTTCAATGGACCCCTGAGCACCAGCAAGCTGACTTCTTCTGTATGTCATGGAGATGTGAGCATACAGGGACTGCCTGATGGAACCCAAATTCCTCATCAAACTCCGTACACAGCATTGCCCATATTACCAATTAGATAACCAAAACTGATGGCCCCCAGTGGGGTCTCTGGATCCTCAAATTCTGCGTGGTGTTTTTAACTTCTGCAAGAGCTGAAGAGGGTGAAAGGAGATTCCCCTTTGTGGAAGCCTTTTCCCTCCTTCACTCACATCCTGAACTATGCTTCTGCAATTGATCCTCACCCTCAGCCTTCTGCTCCAGACTCTCTGCTGTCTTTCCAACTCAGCAACTTGATTTCTCCCCTCCAATTACTAGATCAAAAACCCAAAACTTTGCGGGTTCTCAGACCATTGCCCTCTTGCTGAGGTAGCAGGTACTGAGGCACCCCTCCACCCACTCACTCCTCTCTTCTCCTATCAGTGCCCGCACCGGGTCCCACCAGGTCCTCTTACTAGCAAACCCAAAGCTCAAACCAGCTGAGGAGAACCCTCAGACCCCTATCCAAGATGTAATAAAAATGACCTTTAAAGTTGCTTTGTCATCACTGAAAACAGTTTACTAAGAATTTAAAATCCCTCACAGGCTTTTTGGGATACTCACTTCGGTCTTTCTCTTGGCACTATCTGTTCTACTGCTCAAGTTTTTGTTGCTAGGAAAATCCCAAACCCCTTTCCTATTATTCTTTTACATCTCTCCTTCCTCATACTCAGATCCACAGAGCTGCTCTCACCCCCCACCTTCCTCGTCTTCCCCCTCTGTACCAGGACCACAGAAGAGTCTTAACTCACCTTCTCCAGAATTCTTCACCATGACTAACTTTAGGACTTTCAGCTAAAGAGTCCCTATAAAAGAGTTCAATGTAGATAAACTTCCTCTTTTCATGATGCCTGTTCTACTTGGGCACTGGCTTGAAAAATCAGCACTCCTAAGCAAGACACCCCCTTACTAGTTTTTCACAAAAATTGTAAACAAGGCCCCTGGCCTTTAGCTGGGGCTTCACAGAGATGGCTACATTTCTAAGATAAAGAAGTTACCAACTGGGCTCCATGGTAACAGCTGGAAGGGAGAAAAAAAGAGAAGAAAGAAGCTCTTCCCTCCTAGGTGTCCTTAAAAATTTAACTTGCCCAGAAGAGAGGGAAAAAAAAAACAGAAACAAAAACTCCTTTTAGTGAACTTCTGCAGACTGTGAACTTCTGAGCCCCTTTCCTTACAATTTGGGTACAAAATTTTGAAACTACCTAAACTTGGGGTTCAGGGAGTTAATTGATTACAACAGATGCAATGCCTTCTAAATCAGGTTGCAACTAAATAGGACTGTTTCCATGTCTTCCATTCTATCTTAGGTACCTTGCCTTGTCCATACCTAAAACAGTATATATCTATATATTAAACATTGTTTATGTTTTCATAAAATGGCCAACAGATGTGATTAATTATGTAATGGTGCAGATGTTTCCCAGAGTGCTCTATAATGACGCAGGTTCATTTGAAGTTCATATAGGGGGGCATACAACCCGGTTCTGCCAGGAACCTGTATCCCTCACTTTAGCCATCCTATTAGGAATAGGTGTTGCTGCAGGGGTGGGCACAGGTACCACTGCCCTAGTCCATGGGACACAACAAATGACCCAATTAGAAGCAGCAGTATACCAAACCTTAAAGATATTAAAAACCTCCATCACAGCTTTACAAAAATCTTGAACCTCTCTCTCTCTGAAGTTGTTTTAAAGAACAGGCGAGGGTTGGAACTCCTTTTCATGAGAAAAGGGGGACTTTATGCTTCATTGAGGGAAGAATGTTGTTTTTATGCTGACCATACTGGTTGTAAAAGAATCTATGAGTAAATTAAGAAGACCCCTTGAAGAGCATCAACGAAAGAGAGAGGACCAAAAAGGGTGGTTTGAGTCTTCGTTAACATCGTCCCCCTGGTTAACTACGCTTTTATCAGCCCTGGCTGATCCATTGATATTCCTTATTATTTGCTAACTGTAGGACTTTGCTTGCTCCACCATGTAGTTTCATTTCTCCAAGCTCAAATTGGACAAGTTAAACTTTTGGTAATCAGACAACAATATACCCCACTAGCAGACATAAAATGTGACACCGTCCAATGATCACTTTTATGATTAAAAGTAACCAGAAGAAGTGGGGAATGAAAGGTTAATAAAATAGGTATTTGTCACTTCCTGTTTTTCTGTATGCTTAACAAAACACTGTTGAAATCTTGAGAACTTTTTGCTAATCTTATTCCCAGAATGTGTAGTCCCCAACTGCCAAACTGCAGAATGTACTCCCTCACCCGGTTGCACGCAAACTGCCCACTCGCCCTGACCCATCAATAAACTTCCCTCCCTGTCCTCTCCAAGAGAAGTATATAAGCTCTGCTTAAGCTGTTCTCAGGGCTCTCTTCTCTATTCAAGTGAGCTCTGAGCCCCAGCATGCTGGACACCCAATAAACCCTTTGCTGTTGCATGAGACAGTCTCTTTGTGGTCTCTTTCTCTGACGCTCGAAAGACCTTTACAGTGGTACAATCATAAGTGTGAAATTTGCTTTTTGTGTCCAGAATATTACTGTGATAAAATGTATATGTAGATCAGGTGACATGAGTATTTCTTCCACCATTTCTGGGAGCAATATTTTGAAGATGTATAAATTAGTATTGGGGGTACAAACAGGTGTACCCTGTGTCTATGAATATAGAGATATTGCATGAATAGACCGTACTGTGAATAAACAATATAACCAGTTCCAACTTTAAATAATGGATTGAATTGATATCTGAAAAAATATAGGAAATCTTATATTGATATACATACATTCATACATTCATTACAACAAGTTATACATAATTTTGTTTAAACAGGAAGCTCACACATAGGATGAATTTTCATTTACAACAGCATTTAGGAGGAGTGATCTCTTCTCACAATTTGTATCTGAAAATTCAGCCACCTCACAAGAATGTACGTGTGGGACCAGGTAGGATTCTATATGTGCATATAAAAATACATGTGCTGAATAGGCTACATAGAAAGGGAGACATGAATTCACATATTTGTTAACTTTAAATTCACATGGAGAATAATTTCAACAAAAAATTGACCAGATCTATAACTCCTACCCTATATAATGCAAAAGGCCCGTCCAAATATAAAACATGCCTCATCTGAACTGCTACTATTTCTATACAGTTTAGGTAATTTTTCTCCATCTTATTAGGATTAGTAGTCAGAGTCTAATAGCGTAGGTTTTAGTGTCAGGGATTCATTATTTTAATTGGAAAATTGGAAAATAAATTCAATGTGTTTTTAAATATGTGCTACACAAAAATTTTCCCACTCTCATCCAAACAATGACTTGATATTACCGTCACCCCTAGTAAGACCAATTAGAGGAAAAGAGTTAGAAAATCTGTGAATACATACATGGAATGGAATATGCTCAGGAGTTCACAACCCTGGAGGTGGTAGAGGAGTTTCCAAAAGTAAGGGACAGGGTACACAATCCACAAACATGGAGCTTTGTGGGCCTAAAGAATTCTTGAGAAACTGCCTCTGGGTTTGGGCACTGAAAATCTATGGTGTTGTCAGGACCTTTAGCTTACTTTGTAGTGAGACCATCAAAGCTGGGTCTGCATCTATGCGACCTGGAGGACATGGTTTCAGATTTTCCAATGAACACGAGGCAGCAGTGCTTAAATCTCTCTTGGTAGGTAAACTGTGGCTACTGGGGGCTAAGTGTCTCCCTGTGTGGACTGTGAAGCCATTTGGTCATCCTCCATTTTTTCTGGTGTTTCTTGCTGCTGCACTGAGAGTTTGATATTTACTTCAAAAAATACAATGAGTTCATCTGGGACACAGTGCTGGAGGGAGTTCTGTCACTTGTGGTGTGTCAGGGTATGCATGAGTATGCACCAAACCAGCCTATATACCGCATAGCTTTCCCCCTTGACCATAGCAACTTGATTCTGTATATTACCCTGAAGCCTCTCCATATAACAAGATGCCTTTACTTATAATGGTCTCCTAGCTGCACCATGTCCGTCTCAAGATTTTGGAATCCAATGGCAGATCCACATGGCCCCAACTGAGATGTTTTATCACACACCTGCCCACCACTGCTCTAGGGCCTCTACTCAATAGACTCCATTACTGGCATCTCTGTTCTACACCATTTTGATGAAACCTAATCAATCAAGGCACTGTCTGGTACACTCATGATGAGCAATAGGACATCCAAAGTTCTGCATGCCACCTTGTCATGTGAATTTCAGAAATTTAATGGTATTTATCGAGCCATTTTTCAATAATGAAGTTGGATGCACTGTGGGTTTTAATTTATTCAGGAACCATTAAATGGTGAGGAAGCTCATTTCAATGAAAATTCTGGAGAACTCTCATAGGCAGGCTTCCCAAAGAGTGTCCAAAAGGTCACATGAAACCAGGCCCATTGAGGTCTACAATTGAGGTCCATGAGTGTTTTGATCTCAACTATGACTGCCAAGTCTTTCAGAATAATATCTTGTGATATCCTGGCTGATTTTCTCAGTGCTCTGTGGATAGCCACCCTGGGCCTATATCTCAGTTTCCAAGGGCGACACTCATGCGTGGCCTCCTAAAATCCCAACACAATTCATGGCAATACTTCTCTGAGGTCAGTTCCAGAACTCACTGTCTAAGGGGAATCACACCAGAGTTCAAGCTCAGGAGGACCCAGTCATCTCTTCCAACCACCACACAAATGACTACAATTAAAACCAAAACACTCCCACATGGCCCTCATCTTCTTCCATATAGAAACTTATCATTACCTCTTGCTTGAAGTTTCCATAATGGGCGCAGACAAAGACAGTATCCACAATAAGCACCTTGGCCCCTCATTTGCCTAAAATCAGGGTGGCTTAAACACCCTTCCTGTGAACCAGGAGTGATTAAATAAGCCTGCTTTTTATACTGCTCTGTTTCTAAAATTGAGGACTACTGACTGTCAGGTATAGATTTTTTATGCGATTTGGATTCATGAGAAAACACAAGCACATCTGCAGGTCTTTGAAGAACTCATTTGACCCAAAGAATCCCTATTCTCACTTGATAGAGGTCAGGAACCTAACAGAGGAAGCCGAGAGTCTTTATCCACAATGACTGATCTTTTTGCCATTTTGGTTTTGGATGCACACATGAGATTTTTCTTTAGATCCATCAGGGGCTGAGAATCTAAGTCACAGTAACACAGAAGGCCAAGAGGCTAATTCAGACACATCCGTTTCTAAAGCAATTAAGCAAAGAGCCACAGTGCTGCCCATTCATTTCCATTTGAAAACTGTTTTCTTCAGGCTTCACAAAGGGGTGGCTTGAGGCAAGGACCTTTCTCACATTCAGTGCAACAGAATAATAGGTAAGCAAAAGGCCCAAAGCAGGGTTTCTCCACTGTGACTTTCCTGGTCACACTGATATCTGAGTTTTCTGAGATGCTCCCCATTTTTTCAGCTCTCCAGTACATGGCCATGTCACAGAGCTTGGGGGTGGTACATATCTTGGACACAAAACCATGAGCGTATTCTGGAGAGTGGCCAGAATTCTGGAAGATATCAGAAACTTAGGAAGATTGTAGGTGTTGCCCATCCATAAGTCAAGCTGCAGTCTATTCATAAATTGGGAAAGATTAATCCTGAGAAGCTTCCCACTAGACAGGACACATCCATTAATGCATTCTCTTTTCTAATGTCTACAACCACGGACACAGTGGAATACACAGACATAGAAACACTAGCCTTGTCAAACGACTTACTAGAAACTCTCCAATCCAAACCAAACAAACCGCCTTCCCTACCTATTCTCAGAACATGAGACAAAACCACAAACTCACACCCACATCCACAAAGGCACCTCCTTCCCCCAAGAAGGTCTGTGACAATCCAGAGTGTCCTCTGACTGGTTGGCCATTTTATGTACCCACGAAATGGCCTGCCCTGTCTCAGATCTGGTCTCTTTGGTCAAATCTGTGAAGTTGTCAGGAGCCAGCGGTGAGTCACTACCTGCTCTCTCAGGAAAGTCTCCTCTTCAGAGCTCTCCTGGCATTTGGCCATCCTAACATCAGTAGGTACCAAAAGAGACTGACTATGTCATTGGTAAATTCAAACATGTGAGCTCGCTGGGACTGAGACTTAGACTGGCTCTGTGTGCCTGGCTTCCTGGATCCCAAATTCAGAGAGTTCCATCACCAAGGAAGTGAGGTAGGTCACTTTCTTCAAGAATTGAATGAAGTCACTGCCTTGGCAACCACTTTGTCGTAACAGTTGCTTCCAAGCGTCCCATGAGATGGAGCCGGCCCCTACTTCCTGTAACACTTTCACAAGTTAGAATGGAATATCAACCATAGGGAACCAGAAACAGCTCTCCACAGAGTCCTGGTTAGGTCCATATTCTCTATATTAAGAAGAGAGAGGCTGATTCAGACACATTTCTTCATCCTGATAAGTTGTTTGCCATGGAAGATGACTTTTGCTCTCTTAGGTCCTACAAAGCTGCCTACAACTTCTCCAGGGATCATTTCTGCTTGGACCATTGAGGTTCTCAGCAGGTGGAAGATCCCCTAGATTCCTCTATTGTAACACCAACTCTGTCCCTTCTCTTCTGAAAAGGTAGATTGAGGGAACAGTGTATGGTTAGGGTTAATAACAGGTTCGATTTGGGTGAGGAGTCATTCTGCTGGATGAATAATGGTATTGGGAACCTGCAATATTTACAAGAATATATAGGTGAAATATAAGTATGAAAACAGAAATTTAGGTAAGATTTGAAGCCCAGAAGGGCATTGGGCCCTTCATTGGGATTCTTAGCTTTGAATTATGTTCTGCACAGATTTCTAAGATAAATCGATATACAATGTTAAAGGACCTTGTTCCATGAATGATTGAATGTCGAAGAGAACATCCAGCCAAAAAGGGATAGTCGGTAGTACTAGGAAGACAGTTGGTAAGTTTAAAAAGAAGAGTGAGTATAGGATTTGGACCAAAATTTCTTTAGCAATAGGGTTTCGGGTAGAGAGTGAATGTAAATGTCAGCACGTGTGAAGAGTCAGTCACAATTATGAAGTGGGGAAAATATGTAGGAAAGCAGATATCAATAGAGACATTAAAAATAAGGCAAAGTGTAAAGTGAGTGATAGGATAAGACATTTTCAATAAGATTGAGTTTGAATATATAATCTTAAGAAGAAACAAATATGTAGTCCCCAACAAGATTGAGAAGTGGGAGCATTAGGCAACCTGCACATGGATGTTTTTAGTAATCCATGTGCATTTTCCATTTAGGCTTTGGTATAATCATAAGTGTGATCTTTGCATTTTGTGACCAGAATATTTATGTGATAAAATGTATATGTAGATCAGGTGACATGAGTATTTCTTCCACCATTTTTTGAAGCAATATTTTGAAGATGTAAAAATTATTATTGTGGGTAAAATTTGATGTACACTGTGTCAATGAATATAGAGATAATGCATGAATAGGCCATACTGTGAATAAATAATGTAACTTGATCCAACTTTAAGTAATGGATTGAATTGATATGTAAAAATATTCAGGAAATCTTATATTGATATACATAAATTCATTCCAACCAGTTATATATCTAATGGTAATACTAGGGTTGTGGTTTATCTTGAAGGGTGTGTGAGTTTTGCTTCAAACTGATTATGGAAATAAAAAATAATATTTTTGGAAAGAAGTCTCATGAAAAGACCAGTCAAGAAACATGGAAGAATACATGTGTTCTGAAGCAGGTAGTGATTGACAGTGAAACAAATGCCTACAAATTTGTGAACTTGTGGATTATATATATACCATATGATGTGCATAAACTGAAGAAATAGTAATGTACCAGTGTTGAATAAAAATGAACATCAAAACACACATCCTGTCCCATAGGAGTCTGCTTTCATTGATGTTAAACTCAGTCAGTTTCTCTAGAAATATTAGGATTTGTATGCACATTTCACTGAAGTTAGTTTTCAGTACTAGGAAACAAATATATATTTCAGGTGGATGAATATTTCTGAGAATAAACTTGTGAAAAATTGATTATAAATCTAAATACATGAATATGAATGAATTAAGGGAGTGTATATAAGACACATAAATTTCATATTTTGAAAAATCTGGAGAGTATATATATATATATATACATATATATATATATATATATATATATATATACACACATATATATACAAAACACAGACACGGACATTAAAAAGTAGCAATACATATGCTAATCGAAATTCATCATGAAATATATATCATTCACATATGCAATAATATTTATTTTACTGAACATGGATTTATGTATAAAGTTTTTCTTCTAAAAAGCTCACCCATAGGTTGAATTTTCAGTTTCAACAGCGGTTAGGAGGACTGATCTCTTCTCACGATTTGTATTTGCCAAGTCACACAACACACAAAAATTAACCTGTGATATCAGGTAGGATTCTATATTTGCATATAAATATACATGTGCTGAATAGTTTATAGAGAAAGGGAGAGAGGAATTCAAATATTTGTTAATTTTAAAAACAAATGGAGAATTATTATAACCAAAAATTGACTTGATTTATAACACCTATCCTTTATCATGCAAAAGGCAAGTCCAAATATACACCATGCCTCCACTGAAATGCCTGTATTTCTATTCTGTTTGGGTTATTTTTCTCCATCATATTAGGATTAGTAGTCAGAGTCATGGTTTCAGTATTTTAATTGGAAAATAAAAAAATGAATCCAATGTGTATGCAAATATGTGCCACACAAAAATATTCCCACTCTCATCCAGAACAATGCCTTGACATTACCTTCGACCCAAATAAGACATAATTAGAGGAGAAGAGTTTGAAAATCTGTGAATACATATCTGGAATGGAACATGCTCAGGAGTTCACAACCTTGGAGGTGGTCGAGGAGTTTCCAAAGTAAGGGTCAGGGTAAACACTCCACAAACATGGATCTCTGTTGGCCTAAAGACTTCTTGAGAAACTGCCTCTGAGATTGGGCCCTTGAAATACATCTTCTTTTTTTAATTTTTTTTTATTGTTGGTTGTTCAAAACATTACATAGTTCTTGGTATATCATATTTCATACTTTGATTCAAGTGGGTTATGAATTCCCATTTTTACCCCGTATACAAATTGCAGAATCACATCAGTTACACTTCCATTGATTTTTATATTGCCATACTAGGGTCTGTTGTATTCTGCTGCAAAGAAAGGCAGCAAAATATATGTTCTTGTCAGGAGCTTTATTTTCATTTGTAGTGAGACCATCAAAGCTGGGTCTGCATCTATGTGATCTGGAGTACATGGTTTCCTATTTTTTAATGAACATGAGGTAGCAGTGCTGAATTCTCTCATTGTAGGTAAACTGTGGCCACTGGGGACTAAGTGTCTCCCCATGTGGACTGTGAAGCCATTTGGTCATCCCCCACTTTCTGTGGTGTTTCTTGCTGCTGCACTGGGAGTATGGTATTTACTTCACGAAATACAATGAGTTCAACTGGGACAAAGTGCTAGAGGGAGTTCTGCAGGTGTGGTGGGTCAGTGTGTGCAGGAGAATGCACCAACAATTCTTCTATCCCACATAGATTGTCCCCTTGACCATAGCAACCAGATTCTTAAAATTGCCCTTAAACCTCTCCATATAACAAGATGCCTTTACATATAAGGGTCTGCTGGCTACACTATGTCAGTCACAAGCCATTTGGAAGTAAATGGAAGATCCACATGACCCCACCACAGATGTTTTATCACACACCTGCCCACCACTTCTCTAGGCCAACTACTCAGCAGGCTCCAACTTACTGGCATCTCTGTTCTACACCATTTTCATGAAACCCAGTCAATCAAGGCACTGTCTGGTACACTCATGATCAGCAAAAGTATATCCAAAGATTCTCCAGTGCCACCTGGTCATTGGAATTTCAAATATATCATGGTATATATCTAGGATTAGGAAGTTAGACGGTAGAATTACAAAGAAGAGTGAGTAAAGGATTTGGACAAAAACTTCTGCTTCTCCAATTTGAGGCCTACTGTCATGCGTGTGTGACTCTCATGCCTCTCCTCCTAAAATACCAAAACAATTCATGGAAATACGTCTCTAAGGAAATTTCCAAAACTCTGTTTCTAAGGGGAATCACACCAGAGTTCAAACCCAGGTGGACCCAGTCATCTCTTCCAACCACCGCACAAATGACCACATTTAAAACCGAAACACTCCCATATGGCCCTCATCTTCTGCCATATAGACACTCATCATAACCTCTGGCTGGAGATTTCCATGAAGGGTGCAGCATAAGACAGTGTCCACAATAAGCTGCCTTGGCCCTCATTTGCCTAAAGTTAGGGTGTCCTGGACACCCTTCCTGTGAACCAGGAGTGATCAAATAGGCCTTCAATTAATACTGCTCTGCTTCTCCAATTTGAGGCCTACTCTCTGTGGGGTTTAGATTCTTTATGTGAATTGGAGTCTTGAGAAAACCCAAGCACCTCAGGGATGCACTCTGCAGGGCTTTGAAGAACTCATTTGAGTGAGTCTAGGAGTTGGACCAAATGTTCTTTAGCAATACGGTTTTGGTGAGAGAGTGAATGTAAATGTCAGCACATTTGAAGGGACATTCCCAATGATGAACTGGAGAATAGGTGTTTGAAAGAAGATATCCATGGAGATATTAGGAAATCAGGCAAAGTACAAAGTGAGTGGTAGGATAAGACATTTTTAACAGGGTTGAGATTGAATATATAATCTTAGAAAGAAACAGATATGTAGTCACCAATAGGAATGATATTTGAGACAATTAGAGAACAAGGACATGGGTGTTGTTAGTAATACATGCTCACATTCAATTTAGGCTTTGGTACATTCATAAGTGAGACCCTTGCATTTTGTGTCCGGAATATTACTGTGATGAAATATATATGTATATCAGGTGATTATAGTATTTCTTCCACCATTTCGGAAAGCAATATTTTAAAGACTTATAAATTAGTATTGGGGATACATTTAGGTGTACCCTGTGCCTATGAATATAGAGATGATGCCTTAATAGACCATACTGTGAATTAATAATATAACTGGTTCCACATTTAATAATGGATTGAATTGATATCTGAAAATATTTAAGAATTTTATGTTGTTATACAACCATTCATTCCAACAAGTTATACATGAAGTGGTAATAATAGGGTTACGGTGTATCATGATGGGTGTGTGAGTTTACTTCAAAAGTGATTATGGAAATCGAAAATAATGTGTTTGGAAAGAAGTCTCATGAAAAAAACAGTCAAGAAACCTGAAGGAATACATGTGTTCTGAAGCAGGAAGTGATTCAAAGTGAAACAAATGCCTATAAATTTGCAAACTTGTGGAAGTAATATATATCCTATGATGTGCATAAAATGAAGATAAAGTAATGTACCAGTGTTGAATAAAATTGAACGTCAAAATAGACATCATGGAACATAGGAATCTACTTGCATTGATGTTAAACGGGGTAAGTTACTTTAGAAATATTAGTATTTGTATGCACCATTCACTGAATTTAGTTTTCAGTACTAGGAAACAAATATGTAGTTCATGTAGATGAATATTTCTGAGAATAATTTTGTGAAAAGTTGATTAGAAATCCAAATATATGGACATTAATGAATTTAGGGAGTGTAAAATAAGACGCATATATTTTACGTTTTGAAAAATCTGGAGAATATATATATATATATATATATATATATATATATATATATATACAAAACTCACACAGAGACATTAAAAAGTAGCAATATATATGCCAATCAAAATTCATCGTGAAATATATATCGTCCACAGATCCAAAAATATTTATTTTACTGATTCTGGATTTATATATAATGTTGTTCAACTAGGAAGCTCCCCCATAGGTTGAATTTTCAGTTCCAACAGCGATTAGGAGGAGTGATCTTTTCTCACAATTTGTATCTGCCAAGCTGGCCACCTCACAAGTATGTACGTGAGATACCAGGTAGGATTCTATATGTGCATATACAAATACATGTGCTGAATAAGCTACAGAGAAAGGGAGACAGGAATTCACATATTTGTTAACTTTAAAAACACACGGAGAACTACTTCAATTAAAAATATACTAGATTTATAACTCCTAACCTATATATTGCAAAAGTCAAGCCCAACTATACACCACCCGTTCTCTGAACTGCTTTTATTTCTATTCTGTTTGAGTTATTTTTCTCCATCATATTACGATAAGTACTCAGAGTCTAGTAGGGTATGGGTTAGTGTCAGGGATTCAGTATTTCGAGTGGAAAATTGGAAAATTAATCCAATGTGTATGCAAATATGTGCTACACAAAAATCTTCCCACTCTCTTCCAGAACAATGCATTGTCATTATCTCCACCCTAAGTAATACATAATTAGAGGAGAAGAGTTAGAAAATCTGTGAATACATATCTGGAATGAAATATGCTCAGGAGTTCACAACCTTGGAGGTATTAGAGGAGTTTCCCAAAGTAAGGGACAGTGTAAACTTTCCACAAACATGGAGTTCTGGTGCCCTAAAGACTTCTTGAGACACTGCCTATGAGGGTGGGAACTTGAAATATATGTTTTTGTCAGGAGCTTTTGCTTTCTTTCTAGTGATATCATCAAAGCTGGGTCTCCATCTATGTTACCTGGAGGACATGGTTTTTTATTTTCCAATGAACATGTAGGTAAATTGTGGCCACTGTGGGCTAAGTGTCTCCCCTTGTGGACTGTGAAGCCATTTGGTAATCCTCCAATTTTCATGGTGTTTCTTGATGCTGCACTAGGAGTTTGGAATTTGCTTCATGATAAATAAAGAGTTCAACTGGGACACAGTGCCGGAGGCAGTTTTGTCACTTGCAGTGGGTCATGGTTCTCAGGAGAATGCACCAACCAGGCTTCTATCCCTCAGAGCTTGCCCTCTTGCCCATAGCAAACTGGTTCTGAACATTGCCCTGAAACCTCTCCATATAACAATATGCCTTTACATAGAACATTCTGCTGTCTGCACCATGTCAGTTACAAGCCATTTGGAAGCCAATGGCAGATCCACATGCCCCAAACAGATGTTTTATCATACACCTTTCCACCTCTGCTCTAGGCCCACCTCTTAGCAGGCTCCAACTTATTGGTATCTCTGTTCTACACCATTTTCATGAATCCCAGTCAATCAAGGCACAGACTGATACACTCATGATCAGATGTAGGACATCCAAAGGTTCCCCAGTGCGACCTGGTCATGGGAAATTCAAAAATTTCATGGTATTTATCAGGACATTTTTCAAGGATGAAGTTGGAGGCACTGTGGGTTTCAACTCATTCTGGAACCATTAAATTGTGAGGAAGCTCATTTCAATTAAAGCTCTGGAGAACTCTCACTGGCAAGACTTTCCAAAGAGTGGCCAAAAGGTCACATGAAGCCAGGCTCATTGAGGTCTTCAATGTGAGGTTCATATTTGTTTTGATTCTCAACTACGGCTGCCATGTCTTTCAGAATAAAATCATGTGATATCCTGGCTGAGATTGCCAGTGCTCTGTGGAAAGGCACCCTGGGCCTATATCTCAGTTTCCAATGGCGACTCTCATGCGTGGCCTCGTAAATTCCCAACACAATTAATGGCAATACTTCTCTGAGGTGAGTTCCAGAACTCATTCTCTAAAGGGAATCACACCAGAGTTCAAGCCCAGGTGGACCCAGTCATCTCTTCCAACCACCACACAAAAGAACACAATTGAAACCAAAACACTCCCACATGGCCCTCATTTTCTTCCACATAGACATACATCATTAACTTTGCTAGATGTTTACATGAGGGGCACAGTCCAAGACAGTGTCCAAAATAAGCTCCCTTGCCCCTCATTTGCCTAAAGTTTGAGTGGCTTGGACATCCTTCCTGTGAACTAGGAGTGATCCAATAGGCCTGCATTTAATACTTCTCCACTTCTCCAATTTGAGGACTATTGACTGTGGGGTTTAGATTGTTTATGTGTATTGGAGTCATGAGAAAATGCAAGCCTCAATGGGCTAGCCACTGCAGGGCTTTGAAAAACTCATTTGACCCAAAAGATCCCATTCACACTTGATGGAGGTCAGGAACCTTACAGAGGAAGTCGAGAGACTTCATCCACAATGACTGCTCTTTTGGCCATTTTGGTTTTGGATGCACACATGGGATCTTTGTTTACATCAGTCAGGTGCCGACAATCTAAGCCACAGCCTCACACAGGGCCAGGAGTCTTATTCAGACACATACCTTTCCAAAGCAATTAAGCAAAGAGCCACAGGTGATGCCCATTCATTTCCATTTGAAAACTATTTTCTTCAGGCTTCTCAACGGGTTGGCCTGAGGCAAAGACCTTCCTGACTTTCAGGGCAAAGAACAATTGTTAAGCAAAAGGCCCAAAGCATGGTTTCTCCACAGAGAGATTAGTATTCACACTGATATCTGCGTTTTCTGAGATGCTCATCTTTCCCTTCAGCTATCCAGTACATGGCCATGTGACAGAGCTTGGAGGTGGTACATTTCTTTGACACAAAACCATGAGCTTATTCTGGAGAGTGGCCAGAATTCAGGAAGAAAACAGGAACTTAGGAAGATAGCAGGTGTTGGCCATTGATAAGGCAAGCCCTGGTCCATTCATTAACTCGGCAGGATGAATGCTGGGAAGCTATCTAGTAGACAAGACACATCCATTGATGCATTCTTTTTTCTATTGTCTACAACCCCCACGGACACAGTAAGATACACACGACTTAGTAGAAACAGTTCACTCCAAACCAAACAAACCGCCACTCCTACCTATTCTCAGAACATGAGACAAAACCACAAACCCACACCGACACCCACAAAGGCACCTCCTTTCCCCAAGTAGGTCTGTGACTATCCGGAGTGTCCTCTGATTGCTGGGCTATACTATGTTCCCCCAAAATGGCCTGTCCTTTCTCAGATCTGGTCCCCTTGGCCAACTCTGTGAAGTTGTCAGGAGTCAGCGGTGAGCCACTACCTGCTTTCTCAGGAAAGGCCGCTCTTCAGAGCTTTCCTGGCATTTGGCCATACTCACATCAGTAGGTACCAAGAAAGACTGACTCTGTCCTTGGTAAATCCAAACAAGTGATCCCACTGTGACTGGGACTGGGACTGGCTCTGGATGCCTGGCTTCCTGGATTCTAAGTTCAGAGAGTTCCATTACCAAGGAAGTGAGGTGAGGTCACTTCCTTCAGGAACTGAATGAGGTCACTGCCTTGGCAACCACTTTGTCCTAACAGTTACTTCCATACTTTCTGTGACACTTTCACAAGTTAGATCGGTATATCAAACACAGGACCCCGGGAACAGCTCTCTACACAGGCCTTGTTTGGTCTATCTTGTCTACATTAAGAAGAGAGAGGCTGAATGAGACACAACCCTTCATCCTGACCAGGTTGTTTGCCATGGAAGATGACTTTTACTCTCCCAGGTCCTTCATAGCTTCCTCCATGTTCTTTAGGGATCATTTCTGCATGGACCTTTGAGTTTTTCAGCAGGTGGAAGATCCACTACATTTCTGTATTGTAAGACCAACTCTGTCCCTGCTCTTCTGTAATGTTAGATTGAGGGAACAGTGTATGGTTAGGGTTAATAACATGTTCGATTTGGGTTAGGAATCATTCTGCTTGATGAATAATGGTATTGAGAACCTGTGATATGTGTGAGAATATATAGGTGAAATATATGTATGAAAACACAAATCTAGGTAAGATTTGAAGCCCAGAAGAGCATTGGTCCCTTGATTGGGATACTCAGATTTTAATTACGTTCTGCACAGATGTATCAGTTTAATCGATATACAATGGCATAGGACCTTGTATCTTGGATGATTGAATGTCGAAGAGAACATCCAGTCAAAAAGGGATAGTCGGTAGTGCAAGGTTAATAATACAGGTACTTGTCACTTCCTGTTTTTCCTGTATGCTTAACAAAACACATTTGAAATCTTGAGAACTCTTTGTTAACCTTGTTCCCAGAATGTGCTCTCCCCAACTGCCAAACTGCACAATGTACTACCTCACCCGTTTGCATGCAAACTGCCCACTCACCCGAACCCATCAATAAACTTCCCTCCCGGCCCTCTCCAAGGAAATTATATAAGCTCTGCTTAAGCTGTTCTCAGGGCTCTCTGCTCTATTCAAGTGAGCTCTGAGCCCTAGCATGCTGGACCCCCAATAAACCATTTGCTGTTGCATGTGACAGTCTCTTTGTGGTCTCTTCCTCTGATGCTCGCCCGACCTTTACATTTGGAGGTTCCACTGAGATCCAGCAGCGGCAGACGCGAGATCCCGTGTGTCCTTGCTTTCATTGTTTGTGTATCTTTCATTATGGGAAAGAGCACTTCAATGCCTCTGTCCCTGACCCTTGATCACTGGACTATAGTCCGCTTACATTCTCAGAATCTTTCTTATTTAGTAAAACGCTGGACCTGGCCAACCCTGTGCCTCAGAATGGCCCACCTTTGGAGTCAGATGGTCTCTTGAAAGATCTTTCTACTTCCCATTAATTTAAAAAGTCAGAGATATTGTCTTTCAGCCAGGGCCACATAGCCATCTGGATCAACAGCCATATGTCTTAACTTGGGAGGACCTCTGCAAATCTCCTCCTCCATGGGTGAAGCCTTTCCTTGCCCCTGCCCCCGCCACTACTCTTTCCCCCACGTTCTCTCAAACACTCTGCTCCTCTTCCTCCTCCACCCTCTGTTCTCCCTGAGTCACAAGATTTGACTCTACTGGATTCTCCTCCCCCTCTTTGTCCCCTGCCCTCTTCTCGCAACCCCCAACACCCTCTAAGTGATTCCCCTGCTGCTGACTCAGCCTCTCCGCAGCGCCCACCAGATAGCTCCCCGGCGGCACACACAGCCCCTCATTCCCTTGAGGAAGCTGGCCCGACAAAAGGAATTCGCCAGCAGCGAACGATAGAAAACCATGGAACTCCAGTGATGCTCCCCCTCCGTCCCTATGGGCCAATGATTGATGACGGCCATGGGGGAAAAATGCAAGCCTACCAGTATTGGCCTTTCTCCTCTTCAGACCTACATAACTGGAAAAATAACAATCCCCCTTTTTCCGAAGATTCCACCTGGCTCACAGGTCTGGTTGAGTCATTGATATTTTCACACTAGCCTACTTGCAGTGATTGCCAACAACTCATATGGACTGTCTTCATGACAGGGAAACAAAAGAGAATACTCCTGGAAGCTGGAAAAAAAAATCCTCTGACCAGATGCGTGACCGACACAACTTCCCAACATAATCAAAGCCAGCTTTCCTTTGAACTGACCCAACTGTGGCCCCAAAATCTTTGAAGGTAGAGAGCATCTGTCCTCTTATCGCCGGGCTCTAACAGTGGGATTCTGTGTGGCCACTAGGCGACCAACTAATTAGGCAAAGGTAAGAGAGATTATTCAAGGGCCTGGTGAACCTCCCTCTATGTTTCTAAAGAGAATTATGGAGGCATATAGGAGATATACTCCTTTCGATCCTCAGGCAGAGGATCAAAAGGCATCTGTCACAATGGGCTTTATTGGGCAAGCTGCCCTGGATATTAAAAGAAATTTACAATGCATAGATGAATTACAAGATATGACTTTGAGAGATTTACTCAGAGATGCCGAGAAGGTACTCTTTAAGAGAGAAACTGAGGAAGAGAAGGGAGCAAAGGGAAGATAAAAGAAACAAAAGACAGACTAAGGCGTTGACTAAGGTCCTGGTGACAACAAAAAATAGGGCAGAAATTAATAAACAGGGTGACAGGAAGGGATACCTGGGCCCACGCCAGAGGCCACCCCTGGCCTCAGATCACTTTGCCTATTGTAAAGGCAAAGGACTCTGGGCCAAAGAGTGCCCTAGAACAGACAGCCATGCCCGGCAGCCAGCCAATCTGACTCTTGAGGATGATTACGAAAGTCGGGGCTCAGATCCCCTCCCCGAGCTCAGCGTAACTTTTGAAGTGAAGGGGACCCCAGTAAACTTTGAAGTGCATACAGGGGCATTATACTCAGCCCTTAAGGCATCATTGGGCCCTCTATCAAATAAAAGGTCTCTAGTTCAAGGGGCTAATGGCAGTAAGTATCGGGCTTGTACAACTAAGAGCACCATGGACCTGGGAAAAGAAAAATCCATCAATCCTTCCTAGTATTCCCAGAATGCCCGGCTCCATTGATGGGCAGAGATCTACTCACCTAGCTCTGTGTCAAAATAACTTTTAACCTTGAAGGCCCACAAGTGGAATTTCTAAATCCTCTGTAAAACTCATGTAGTAACAGCTCTAACTATGTCAGTAGAAAATGTATATCAACTCACTCCCCTTGGTTCAAAGAAACTGCAGGCATTCCTGAAGGATCAAGAAAGAGTTTTCCACTAACCAACTCACAGTGAAAGAAAATAACTGAAAGGGTAACAAAAGCCTGTCGGGTCCATCATTTGGTTAATGCTTACCCTTCCAAGCTTCCTGCAGGAAAGCACCTACGAGAACAAGACCAGGACAATTCTGGGAAGTGGACATTACTGAAATTAAGCCAACAAGGTATGGACTTAAAAATCTCCTAGTCTTTGTAGATACGTTTTCAGGATGCATTGAAGCCTTCCCCACAAAAAAAAAAAAAAAAAAAAAGAAAGAAACAGCACAAATGGTGGTCAAGAAGATCCCGGAAGATATTTTTCCAAGATACGGCCTGACTAAGGTAACAGGGTCTGATACTCTACCTGCATTCGTGGCCCAGGTATGTTAGGGATTAGCCAGGACCCTGGGGATTAATTGGAAGTTACATTGTGCTTATAGACCCCAGAGTTCAGGACAGGTAGAAAGAATGAATAGAACGATTAAAGAGACCTTAATGAAATTAAGCTTAGAGACCAGCATAAAATATTAGACTATGCTCCTGCCTTATGCACTGTTTCATGCAAGAAATTCTCCCTCTGTTTCTTTGTGTAACCTCACCCATATGAAATTCTCTATTGGGCCCCTCCTCCAGTAAGGGACCTAAACCCAACACTAAGACCAAACGATCCCTTCCACACCCCTTTGCTTGCCAGACTTAAAGCTCTTGAAAGAACTCAGCGATACCTGTGAAAACAGCTGGCCACTGCCTACCAACCTGGGGAAGTGGGGATACCATATGGATATCACATAAGAGACTTCGTCTACGTAAGACGACGTCAGGTGTCATCCCTTGAACCCCGCTGGAAAGGATCATAGCAGGTGCTACTTATAACATCTACAGTGGTAAAGGTAGACAGAATCACTTCCTGGATCCAAGCCTCTCATCTCAAGCCTGCGGCTTTTCCAGACACTGGCTGGAAACTGGAAAAGTCTGGTAACCCTTTCAAATTGGGTATTCACCATGTGGATAAAGCTGTAGACTCTCCCCTTGACCACCAGTAGTCCTAAACCTCATCAGCCCTTTCAGCAGCAATGGCTGATCACAAAACCTACTGGACAAGAAGTAATATCTATCTCGTGTATAGCCCCCTTATGGACCTGGTGGCCATCTCTGCACCCAGACATTTGTCAGCTGGCTATAGGTCTTTCCTATTGGGTTATCCCTGATGAAGAGGATCCCACTAAAATTCCATTAAATCCCTTCCATACCATAGATAATGGAAACAAAAATTATGGATGTAGGGACAGTCAAGCCAGATGCATGTTGGCTAGCCTAGATTACTAAGTTTGCCCAGCGGACTATCAAAGCCACAAACCGCCATGGCTGTGTGGGGAAAAAGCCAACTTCTTCTGTAAGTCATGGGGATGTGAGCATACAGGGGCTGCCTGATAGAACCCGAACTACTCATCAAATTCTGTAAACAGCATTGGCCATATTACCAATTAGACAACCAAAACTGATGGCCCCCAGAGTGGTCTCTAGATCCTCACATACTGCATGACCTTTATGACTTCTGCAAGTGCTCAAAAGAGTGAAAGGAGATTCCCCTATGTGGAGGCCTTTTCCCACCTTCCCTCACATCCTAAACTATGCTTCTCCAATAGATCCTCACCCTCAGCCTTCTGCTCCAGATTATCTGCTATCACTCCAACCTCAGCAACCTGATTTCTCCCCTCCAATTACTAGATCAAAAACCCAAACCACCACCGGTTCTCAGACAATTGCCCTTTTGCTGAGTAGCAGGGACTGAGGTACTCCTCCACCCACTCACTCCTCTCTTCTCCTGTCAGTGCCCACAACGGGTTACACCAGGTCCTCTTACCACCTAACCCAAAGCTCAAACCAGTTGAGGAGAGCGCTAAGATCGTATCCACGTATAATTAAAATGGCCTTTACAGTTGCTTTTTCATCACTGAAAACAGGTTACTAAGAATTTAAAATCCCTCAGAGGCTTTGTGGGATACTCACTCCCGTCTTCCCCTCTGCTCTACCAGTGAAACTGCTCAAGTATTGTTGCTAGGAATATTCCAAACCCCTTTCCAATTATTATTTTACATATATCCTTTCTCATTCTCAGATCCATGAAGCTGCTCTCAACCCCGACTTCCCCGTCTTCCCCCTCTGTACCAGGTGCACAGAAAAGTCTTCACTGACCTTCTGCAGAAGTCTTCACCATGGCTGACTTTAAGACTTTCAGCAAAATATTCCCTATAAAAGATTTCAGTGTAGAAAAACTTCCTCTTTTCATGTTGCCCTGTTCCACTTGGCCACTGGCTAAAAAAATCAGCACTCCTAAGCTTATACCCCCTTAAGTTTTTCACAAAACATGAGAACCATTCCTCTGGCCTTGAGCTGGGGCTTCACAGAGATGGCAACATTTCTAAGATAAAGAAGTTACCAACTAGGCTCCATGGTAACAGCTGGCAGGGGGGAAAAAGAAAGGGAAGTAAAAGCTCTCCCCCAACCAGTTGTCCTTGAAAAGTTAACTTGCCCAGAACAGAGGAAAAAACAGAAACAAAAACAGCTTTTTGTGAACTTCTGCAGAGTGTGAACTTCTGAGCCCTTTTCCTTACATGTTGGGTACAAAATTATGATACTACCTAAACTTGGGATTCAGAAAATTAATTGATTACAACCAAAGCAATGCCCTCTGAATCCGGTTGCAACCAGATAGGACTGTTTCCCTGTCTTTGGTGCTATCTTAGGTGCCTTGCCTTGTCCATCCCTACAACAGTATAATTCTATATACTTAAACATTGTTTAAGTTTTCATAAAATGGACAACAGATGTGATTAATTGTGTAATGGTGCAGATGTATCCCACAGTGCTCTATCATGACACAGGTTCTTTTGAAGATCAAATGGGGGGGCATACAACCTGGTTTCACTGGGAACATATGTCCCTTATTTTAGCCATCCTATAAGGAATAGGAGTTGCCGCAGAGGTGGGCACAGAAACCACTGCCCTGGTCCACGGGACACAACAAATTACCCAATTAGAAGCAGCAATAGACCCAAACTTAAAGATGTTAGAAACCTCCATCACAGCTTTGCAGGAATCTTTAACCTGTCTCTCTGAAGTTCCTTTACAGAACAGTTGAGGGTTGGACCTCCTCTTCAAGAGAGAAAGGGCCTTTGTGCTGCATTGAGAGAAGAATGTTGTGTTTATTCCGAGCACAATGGAGTTGTAAAAACAATTATGAGTAAATTAAAAAGTCACCTTGAAGAGCCTCAATGAGAGAGAAAGAGAGGACAAAAAAGGGTGGTTTGAGTCTTGGTTCACATTGTCCCCTTGTTTGACTACTTTTTTTTATTAACCTTGGCCTGTCCAATAATAATTTCCATATTATTGCTAACTATAAAACCCTGTTTTATCAACCGTGTAATTTCTTTTCTCCAAGCTCAAATTGGACAAGTTAAACTTATGGTAATACCCCACTAGCAGACGTAGAATGTGACACCCCCCAATGATCACTTTTATGATTAAAAGTAGCCACAAGAAGACGTGGGGAATGAAAGGTTAATAAAATAGGTACTTGTCATTTTTTTCTGTATGCTTAACAAAACACTGTTGAAATCTTGAGAACTGTTTGCTAATCTTGTTCCCACAATGTGCTGTCCCAAACTGCCAAACTGTGGAATGTACTCCCTAACCCAGTTGAACGCAAACCGCCCACTCACCCTCACCCATCAATAAACTTCGCTCCCTGCCATCCCCAAAGAAAGTATATAAGCTTTGCTTAAGCTCTTCTCAGGGCTCCCTGCTCTATTCAAGTGAGCTCTGATCCCCCGCATGCTGGATCCCCAATAAACCTTTTGCTGTTGAATGAGATAGTCTTTTGGTGGTCTCTTCCTCCGAAGCTCGCCCAATGTTTACATTGATGATTGAATGTAGAGGAGAACATTCAGTCAAAAAGGGATAGTCGGTAGGATTAGGAAGATAGTCGTTAGGTTTAGGAAGAAGAGTGAGTATAGGTTTTGGAAAAAAATATTCTTTAGTAATAGGGTTTCGTTTAGAGTGTGAATGTAAATGTCAGCCCATGTGAAGAGTCAGTCACAATGGTGAACCGGAGTAAATATGTAGGAAAACAGATATCAATAGAGACATTACGAAATCAGGCAAAGTATAAAGTGGGTGATAGGATTAGACATTTTCAACAGGGTTGAATTTGAATATATGATCTTAGAAAGAAACCAATATATAGTCACTAATTGGATTGATATTTGAGAGCATTAGGCAACATGGACATGGCTGTGTTTAGCAATCCATGTTCACTTTCAATTTAGGCTTTGGTACAATAATAAGTGTGACCTTTTCGTTTTGTGTCCAGAATATTACTGTGATAAAATGTATATGTAGATCAGGTGACATGAGTAATTTTTCCATCATTTCTGGGAGCAATATTTTGAAGATGAATAAGTTAGTATTGGGGGTACAAAGAGGTGTACCTTCTGTATATGAATATAGAGATAATGCATTAATAGACCAGACTATGAATAAATAATATAACTGGTTCTACTTTAAATAATGCATTGGATTCATATCTTAAAATATATAAGAAATCTTATATTGATATACATACATTCATTCCAACTAGTTATACATCTAATGGTAAAATTAAGGTTATGGTTTATCATGAAAGGTGTGTGAGTTTTGCTTCAAAAGTGATTATGGAAATCGAACATAATGTGTTTGGAAAGAAGTCTTATGAAAAGACCAGTCAAAAAACATGAAAAAATACATGTGTTCTGAAGCAGGAAGTGATTGAAACTGAAACAAATGCCTCTAAATTAGCGAACTTGTGGATGAAATATATATCCTATTATGTGCATAAACTGAAGAAATACTAATGTACCAGTTTTGAATAAAAATGAACATCAAAATACACATCATGTCCCATAGGAATCAATTTGCATTCATGTTAACCTGGGTCAGTTACTGTATTAATATTAGGATTTGTATGCACCATGCACTGAAGATAGTTTTCAGTACTAGGAAACAAATATGTATTTCAGGTGGATGAATATGTCTGAGGAAAATCTTGTGAAAAGTTAATTATAAATCCACATATATGAATATGAATAAATTTATGGAATGTATAATAAGACACATGTATTTCATATGTTGAAAAATCTGGAGAGTTTGTATACACACACACACACACACACGCACACACAGACATTAAAAAGTAGCAATATATATGCCAATCGAAATTCACCATGAAATATAAATCATCCACAGATCCACAAAAATTTATTTTACTGAACATGGATTTATGTATAATGTTGTTAAACTAGGAAGCTCACCTAGAGGTCGAATTTTCACTTCCAACAGCGTTTAGGAGAAGTGATCTCTTCTCACAATGTGTATCTGCCAAGTCAACCACCTCACAAGAATGCACGTATTGTACCTTGCATATAAAAATACATTTGCAAATAGGCTACAGAGAAAGGGAGACACGAATTCACATATTTGTTAACTTTAAAAACACATGGAGAACAATTTCAACAAAAAATTGACTAGATTTATAACTCCTACACTATATAATGCAAAAGGCAAATCCAACTATATACCATGCCTCCTCTGAACTGCTTTTATTTCTATTCTGTTTGGATTACTATTCTCCATCATATTAGGATAAGTAGTCAGAGTCTAGTAGGCTATGGATTAGTGTCAGGGATTCAGTATTTCGAATTGAAAATTGGAAAATGTATCCAATGTTTATGTAATTATGTGCTATAAAAATTTTTCCCACTCTCATTGAGAACAATGCCTTGACATTACCTTCGCCCCAAGTAAGACACAATTAGAGAAGAAAAGTTCAAAAACATGTGAATATATATATGGAATGGAATATGCTCAGTTGTTTACAAACTTGAAGGTGGTGGAGGAGTTTACAGTAAGGGACAGGGTAAACCCTCCACAAAAATGGAGCTTTGCTTGCCTAAAGACTTTTGGAAACTGCCTCTGAGGTTGGGCACTTGAAATATATGTTGTTGTCAGGAGCCTTATTTTCCTTTTTAGTGAGACCATTAAAGCTGGTTCTGCATCAATGTGACCTCAAAAACATTGTTTCTTATTTTCCAATGAACATGAGGCAGCAGTGCTGAATTCTCTCTTTGTAGGTAAACTGTGGCCACTGGGGGCTAAGTGTCTCCCTGTGTGGACTGTGAAACCATTTGGTCATCCTCCAATTTTTGTGGTGTTTCTTGCTGCTGCACTGGGAGTTTGGTATTTGCTTCACGAAATACAAATATTTCAACTGGGACACAGTGCTAGAGGGAGTTCTGTCACGTTTGGTGTGTCAGGGTCTGCAAGAGAATGCACCAACCAGGCCTCTATCCCACATAGCTTGCCCTCTTGACCATAGCAAACTGATTCTGACCATTGCCTTGAAAACTCTCCATATAACAAGATGCATTTACATATAAGGGTCTGCTAGCTACACTATGTCAGTCACAAGCCATTTGAAAGCCAATGGCAGATCCACATGACCCCACCACAGATGTTTTATCACACACCTGCACACCACTGCTCTAAAACCAATACTCAGCAGGCTCCAACAAACTGGCATCACTGTTCTACAACGTTTTCAGGAAAACCAGTCAATCAAGGCACTGTATTATATACTCATGATCAGCAACATGACATCCAAAGTTTCTCCAGTGCCACCTGGTCATGCGAATTTCAAAAATTTCATGGTATTTATCTAGCCATTTTTCAAGGATGAAGTTGGAGGGACTGTGGGTTTCAATTCATTCAGGAACCATTAAATGGTGAGGAAGCTCATTTCAATGAAATCTCTGGAGAACTCTCACAGGCAAGGCTTCCCAAAGAGTGGCAAAAAGGTGACATGAAGCCAGGCCCATTGATCTCTACAATGTGAGGTCCATGTGTGTTTTGACTCACAACAATGGCTGCCACGTTTTTCATAATTAAATCATTTGAGATCCTGGCTGAGATTTCCAGTGCTCTGTGGAAAACCAAATTGGGACTAGATTTGAGATTCCAAGGGTGACTCTCATGTGTGGCCTTCTAAAATCCCAACACAATTCATGACAATACTTCTCTGAGGTCAGTTCCAGAACTCAGTCTATAAGGTGAATCACACAAGAGTTCAAGCCCTGGTGGACCCAGTCTTCTCTTTCAAATGCCAAAAAAATGACCACAATTATAACCAAACCACTCCCACATGGCCCTCATTTTCTTCCATATAGACACTCATCATAACTTCTGGCTAGAGGTTTCCATGAGTGGTGCAGCTCAAGACAGTGTCCAATATAAGCTCCCTTGCCCCTCATTTGCCTAAAGTCAGTGTGGCCTGGACACCATTCCTGTGAATCAGGAGTGATCAAATAGACCTGCCATTAATACTGCTCTGCTTCTACTATTTGAGGCCTACTGACTGTCAGGTATAGATTCTTTATGTGGTTTGTAGTTATGAGAAAACACTAGCACATCTGCAGGGCTTTGAAGAACTCATTTGACACAAGGGTCCCGATTCACACTTGATGGAGGTCAGGAACCTAACAGAGGAAGGTGAGAGACTTCATCGACAATAACTGAACTTTTTGAATTTTGGTTATGGATGCACACATGGGATCTTTTTTTAGATCCATCAAGTGCTGACAATCCAAGCCCCAGCTTTACACAGGGCCAAGAGGCTGATCAGACACATCCATTTCCAAAGCAATTAAGCAAAGAGCCACAGGTGATGCCCATTCACTTTCATTTGGAAACTGTTTTCTTCAGGCTTTACAAAGGGGTGGCCTGAGCCAAAGACTTTCCTTACTTTTAGGGCAACAGAAAAATAGGTAAGCAAATGGCCCAAGTCAGGGTTTCTCTACTGAGCCTTTCATGGTCACAGTGATATCTGAGTTTTCTGACATGTTCCAATTCCCTTCAGCTATACAGTACATGGCCATGTGACAGAGCTTGGATATGGTACATATCTTGAACACAAAACCGTGAGCCTATTCTTGAGAGTGTCCCGAATTCAGGAAGAAAACAGGAACTTAGGAAGATAGTAGGTTTTGCCCGTTGATAAGGGTAGCAGAAGTGTATTCATAAATTGGCAGGATGAATGCTGGGAAGCTTTCTACTAGAAAGGACACATCCATTGATGCATTCTTTTTCTAATACTACAACCACGGACAGAGTGGGATACACAGTAATAGAAACACTTACCTTGTCAGATCACATACTAGAAAAAGTACTCTCCAAACCAAACAAATCGCCTTTCCTACCTATTCTCAGAACATGAGACAAAACCACAAACTCTCACCCACACTCAAAAAGGCACCTCCTTCCTCATACTAGGTCTGTGACTATTCGGAGTGTCCTCTGACGGGTGGGCCATACTACTTTTTCCCGAAATGGACTGTTCTGTCTCAGTTCTGGTCTCCTTGGCCAACTCTGTGAAGTTGTCAGAAGCCAGTGGTGAGCCACTACCTGCTTTCTCAGGAAACGCCCCTCTTCTTAGCTTTCCTGGCATTTGGCCATGTTCACATCAGTAGATACAAGGAAAGACTGACTCTGTCATTGGTAAACCCAAACAAGTGAGCTCACTGGGACTGGGACTGGGACTGGCTGTGGTTGCCTGGCTTCCTAAATCCCAAGTTTACAGAGTTCCATCACCAAGGAAGTTATGTGAGGTAACTTCCTTCAGGAAGTGAATGAAGTCACTGCGTTGGCAACCACTTTGTCCTAACAGTTGCTTCAAAGGGTCCCATGAGATGGAGGATGCCCCTACTTCCTGTGACATTTTCACAAGTTAGAATGGTATACCAACCATAGGCACCCGGGAACAGCTCTCCACACAGGCCTGCTTTGGTCCAACTTCTCTACATTAAGATGAAAGAGGCTGATTCAGGCACATCCCTTCATCATGACCAGGATGTTTACCATGGAAGTTGACTTTTCCTCCCTCAGGTCCTTCATATCTGCCTACATCTTCTTCAGGGATCATTTCTGCCTGGACCTTTGAGGTTCTCAGCAGGTGGAAGATCCCCTACACTCCTGTATTGTAAGACCAACTCTGTCCCTCCTTTTCTGTAAAGTTAGATTGAGGTTAGGATAATAAAAGGTTCGATTTGGGTTAGGACTCATTGTGTGGGATGAATAATGGTATTGGGAACCTGTGATATTTACAAGAATATATAGGTGAAATAAAAGAATGAATACAGAAGTCTAGGTAAGATTTGAAGCCCAGAAGAGCATTAGGCCCTTGATTGGGTTACTTAGCATTGAAATACCTTCTGCAAAGATGTCTCAGATATATCGATATACAATGGCATAGGACCTTGTAAATTGGATGATTGAATGTAGAAGAAAACATCCACTCAAAAAGGGTAGTCAGTAGGATGAGGAAGATACTCAGTAGGTTTAGGAAGAAGAGTGAGTATAGGATTTGGACCAAAAGTTCTTTCGCAGTAGGATTTTTGGTTGAGAATGAATGTAAATGAAAGCACATGTGAAGAGTCAGTCACAATGATGAACTGGGGAAAATATATAGGGAAGAAGATATCAATAAAGACATTAAGAAATCATGCAAAGTATAAATTGAGTGATAGGATTAGACATTTTCAACAGGGTAGAAGTTGAATATGCAATCTTAGGAAGAAACAAATATTTAGCACGAATAGGATTGACATTTGAGAGCATTAGGCAATATGGACTTGGATGTTTTTAGTAATCCCTGCTTACTTTCCATTTAGGCTTTGAAACAATTATAAGAGTGAACTTTGCATTTTGTGTCCAGAATATTACTGTGATAAAGTGTATATGTAGATCAGGTGACATGAGTATTTCTTCCACCATTTCTGTGGGCAATATTTTGAAGATGTATTAATTAGTATTCGGTGTACAAATAGGTGTACCCTGTGTCTATGAATATAGATAAAATGAAAGAATAGACCATAATGTGAATTAATAATATAACTGGTTCCTACTTTAAATAATAGATTGAATTGATATCTGAAAATATGCAGGAAATCATATATTGATATACATACATTCATTACAACCATTTATACATCTAATGGTAATATTAGGGTTATGCTTTATGATGAAGAGTGTGTGAGTTTTGCTTCAAAAGTGATTATTAAAATCTAAAATAAAAAGAAGACTCATGGAAAGACCAGTCAAAAAACATGGAGGAATACATGTGTACTGAAGCAGGAAGTGATAGAAAATGAAACAAATGCCTATAAATTTGCAAACTTGTGAATGAAATATATATGATATGATGTGCATTAACTGAAGAAATAGTCATGTAACAGTGTTGAATAAAAATGAACGTCAAAATACACATCATGTCCCATAGGAATCTACTTGGATTGATGTTAAAGTGGGTCAGTTACAGTGAAAAAATTAGGACTTCTATGCACCATTCACTGAATTTAGATTTCAGTACTAGAAAACAATATGTATTTGATGTGGATGAATATTTCTGATAATGATTTTGTGAACATTTGATTATAAATCCACATACATAAATATGAATGCATTTAGGGTTTGTATAATAAGACACATATATTTTATATTCTGAAAAATCTGGAGAGTGTGTGTGTGTATATATATATACATATATATATGTATATATATATACACACACACACACACACACACACACACACACACACACATACGCACATGCACAGACATTAAAAGGTAACAATATATAAGCCAATCGAAATTCATCATGAAATATATATCATCCACAGATCCAAAAATATTCATTTTACTGAACATGGATTTATGTATTATCTTGTTCAACTTGGAAGCTCACCTATAGTTTTAATTTTCAGTTCCAACAGCGTTTAGGAGGAGTGATCTCTTTTTACAATTTGTATCTGCCAAGTCAGCCACCTCACAAAAATGTACATGTGATACCAGGTAGGATTCTATATGTGCATACAAAAATATATGTGCTGAATAGGATACAGATAAAGGGAGACAGGAATTCACATATTTGTTAACTTTAAAACACACGGAGAACTATTTCAATTTAATATTGACTAGATTTATAACACCTACCCTTTATCATTCAAAAGGTAAATCCAGCTATACACCATGCCTCCTCTGAACTGCTTGTATTTCTATTCTGTTTGGGTTATTTTTCTCCATCAATTTAGGATTGGTGCAGTCTGGCTGGGCAGAATTCAGGAGCCACTTGTCAAAAGAAACTAATTTTATTTTTAGAACCACACACGCCAAAAAAAATAGCTCCTCGGGAAAAACCCTCAGAACACAACTGCCACCACCGGCTTCCCACAAGCTCTCAAACTCCCCACTTCTCCTGCTCTTAAGGTCGATTGGCTGGGTCGTGTGGGCAGAGCCAAAAAAGTTCCCCAATGAGCATCTCCGTAATTTAAAAGAGTGGGGAATCAGCCCAATGGGCATCACCGCAGAGGAGCCAATCAGCTAGATGTTGCTGGGGTCGCTGTGAGCCAACCATAAGCTGACAGTCTGAAAGTTTGCTTTTCCTCTTGGGCTGAGGATCGCAACATCTTCCCCTCTCTGTTTAAACAAGAAGCATGTGGCTTAGGGACCCTGCCTGCCTTAGGTTCTCCAATAGTACATATAGTCCTTACCCATATCGAATGAGTTGACCTCAAGATGTCAGCCTCCTGTTTTAGGTTGGTATCATTGCAATTGGATCTTACTCGTCACTGACTACAGGTCCAGTATACAGCCACACCTGTGGAGAAGTCTTTGTACCAGCGGGGGACTGAGGTTCTTTGCCTCACCTCTGTTGGCCCCCAAATTTTAGCTGAACGACCATGACAAGCAGAAGGGAGGAAGATTCACCAAGCCAATTGACGGCTCCTTTTGAAAAAATTGTACCACTGATGACATCATCAGAAAAATACCCCAACACTACCATAAGTCGCTGCACCAACAGATCAGATAGTTCACAATGCATGAAGGTGAGTTCACAATGCATACAAGTGATACATAGTCCAGGCAAGTTCTGCAAGCTGTTCAGTGATGGATATTGCAGAAGCTGTAGATTGGTTTTATCTTTGTCTTCACAGGCACTGGGATGAAGATAGAAATTCTGGCAAAATGCCTAAAGAAAAAATTATGTAACACTCCAGAAGGCACTTAAAGAAAACAATTTTCTTAACAATTTACATTGTCTTGAAGAGAGTTATTAAATATAGTGAAAAGGAAAGGTAAATGTAAACAAACAGATTTGTTAAACTCCCTTTATGTTCACATTTTAAAACAATCCTCAACAGGTGTTAACCCAATTTAAATGAAAACATTTACATCACGTGAATAAAAAAAATATTTGGATCCATTTTTTCATGAGCACTCATCATATATGATATATGGAAATATGTGCATTCAAACATATAACACAAAACACAAGTGTGCACACATAATATAATACATAAAACACATAACATAATAGTAAAGGCCTTATAACATTTTACAGGTGAAATCTCCATTGCAATGTCTAAAAAATCTATAGTCAAAAAATAGAACTGATCAGCAAAACATTAACCTAGGTCTGTATGAGCTCAAAAAACAAAATAAAACTTCATGATATAGGAAAGGGCAATAATAAAATAGATATTGAAAAAAGCATCCTGGTTCTGTCACAGATGTAAGAATAGCCAAACTGGAGTTCTGGATATCAGCTGTTATGGATTTGAGCCAAATCATCTTCTTTTTGGTCTGTAGAATTCGCTTTAGTTAATCTCTCTGGAATCCAAATTGGCTCCTGTTCTCCCTGTGAAAACACATAAACAGACCCCCGACTCCATGCAATCACTGTGTCAGGACCTTAGTTAATCTCTCTGGAATGCAAATCGGCTGCTGTTCTCCCTGAGGAAACACACAAACAGACCCCAGACTTCAGACAATTAAAGGGTCAGGACCTTCCTATTGCCCTGTTAGAATATCCTTCGAAAGTACCTTGGGCTTATGTACATTTTTTGGACATATATGCCTTTCCGCAGCACTAAGCCCTGATGAATCCAAATTTAAAAAGTTTAGAGTAAAAAGGGTTATTTTAAGTTTATCTTTGGGGAATATATACCCCTTCCCAATTCCTTCTTTTTGCTTTAATCAGTACGTTTTAAAAGTTTGATGTGCTCTTTCAACTATGCCTTGTCCCTGCGGATTGTATGGGAATCCTGTTATATGAGTAAGGCCAAATGATGAGCAAAATTGTTTAAAAGAGGTAGAAGTATAACCAGGGGCAAATTTTGTAAGCAATGAGCTATAACATCTTTAGTTTTTTTCTCCGGCAAGAAGGGAGCCCATAAAAAATCCAGAAGAAGTATCAACTGTAACATGCAAATATTTTAATTTTCCAAGTGGTGGCAAATGTGTGACGTCCATCTGCCAAATACGGTTAGGTATCAATCCTCTAGGATTGACTCCAAGATTAACTTGTGGTAAAAAGGTCACACAATTTTGACATTGTTTTATTATTTGTCTAGCTTGTACCGTAATTATTTTAAAGTGCTTTTGTAAAGTATTAGCATTGACATGGAACTTTTTATGAAAATTTGTAGCTTCTTATACTGTAGACAAAATATGTATGCCATGTGTAGTTTTATCTGCTAAATCATTGCCCAAATTAAGGGCTCCAGGCAATCCGGTATGTGTTCTGATATGTTCTATAAAGAACGGATCTTTTCTGTCCCAGATTAGAATTTGTATATTGGAAAGCAAAGAGAAAACAGTAGAGGAAGGGGAAATCCTACCAGCATCTTCAAGGGATACTATAGCATTTTCTATATACTGACAATCAGAAATAAATTAAATACAGAATCTTTAAACATCACAAAAGGTTGTAATACTGCATTAAGCTCTACCTTTTGAGCTGATTGTTTGGGAACTAAAAATGTAAAAGTTTGATCAGGTGTAACTATTGCTGCTGTACCATTATTTGACCCATCAGTGAATATATTTGGAGCATTCATGAAAGGTGTATTTCTTGTCATTTTTGGAAAAATTACAGGATGCGATGACCAAAAAGACAATAAAGGATTAGATGGTAAGTGGTTATCAAATGAAACATTAGATTTGCACGTGATTTTTGCCCAAGTATTTAACTCATTAGCTAACTCATCAATTTGATTCATAGTATATGGAGTAATAATTTTATTCAGAGATATTCCAAACACTCCCTTTGCTGCTTTTATTTCTTTGAGTGTTAATTGTTCTGCAGCCTCAGTATACGGAGTAAGAATAGTGTCAGGAGAATAAGATAAATGTATCCATAATAATGGACCTTCTTGTCAAAATACTCCTGTAGGAATATTTTTTGTTGGTAGTACAATAAATAATAAAGGCAAACTTATATCAATTCTATCAAAATGCATATTTTCCATATATGTTTCACTGATTTTTAATGCCTTTCTTGCTTCAGGTGTTAACATTTGGGGTGAATTTGGATCTGATGGACCTTTTAGGATATCAAATAAAGGTTCCAAAGTCATTAAGTGATTTGAGTTGATATATTCGTATTTGAATTTTTGGTCGACAGACCATGGTTGAGGATAATAGAACTCCTAAATAATTAATTGGAAAATATAATTGTACTTTATCTATTGTTATCTCTAGTTTATATTTTTTAAATATGTTTTTAAGTGTGGCATAACATTCTAGCAATGTGTCTTTAGCTTTCTGTGCTAATAATACATCATCCATATAGTGAAATATTTGTAGTTCAGGATTTTGATTTCTATGTGGCTGGATTACTTTGTTAACATTAATTTGACACATTTTTGGGCTGTTAGGCATCCCTTGAGGCAGTACTTTCCACTCATATCTCTGATCAGGACCTTCATGATTCAGTGTAGGTATAGTAAATGCAAAACATGGACTATCCTCAGGATAAATTGGAAATGAAAAAAATAAACAATTTTTAATATGTATAACTAAAACATACAGAGTTTTTGGCAAAGCAGACAATTGAGGAATTCTTGATTGAGCAGATCCCATAATGACCATCTCATTATTAATGGCTCTTAAATCTTGCAATAATCTCCATTTACCAGATTTCTTTTTGATGACAAAAATGGGAGTATTATGGGGAGATACAGAAGGTTTTATATGTCCTTCTGGTAATTGTTGTTTGACCAGGTACTAAGCTGCTTGTATCTTTTCTTTAGTCAGGGGCCACTGTGGAACCCATATTGGTCTTTCTGATTTCCAAGTAATTTTTATTGTCTTACTGGCCCTTTCTTAAAATCCAACCCATGTCTGTCTGTTCCTTGATCTATTTGTATTGGTGCTACTATAACTTGATATTGTTTTTCTAATCTTTTTCCTTTCCTAAAACCTTGTCTAACCATTATTATGGGTACATTTTGATTGATGTTATTTGTTAATGTCAAACTTAATTGATCTAGGACATCTCATCCCCACAAATTTACGGGAAGATGATCCAATACATATGGCTGTATAGTTCCATCACGTCCTTCAGGATCCTTCCAATCTAATACCACTGCTCTTCTATGGGGATTAGTCGCCACTCCAAGGCCTTGAAGTGTTTGAGTGGCTTGTTGTAATGGCCAATGTTTTGGCCATTCTTGACGAGAGATGATGCTAAGTTCTGCATCTGTATCCAGTAGCCCATTAAATTCATGTCCTTGAATATTTAGTTTTACCATGGGGCGAGAATCTAAATTTAAAGAAAACATAGCCCAGTCTACACCTGTGGAGCCTAATCCCTTGGAACCTCTTTCTACAGCACGACTGGAAAAATATATCATGTAGGCTTGGTATTATTAGTAACTGTACTATTCTGTCTCCTGGTGAAATTACTGATATACCCTTTGGAGAACTGGCTATAATTTTAAATTCACCTTCATAATCGAGATCAATTACACCAGGACTTATCATAAGTCCTTTTAGAGTAAAAGAGCTGCGTCCCAATAATAAGCCTACTGCTCCTTGGGGAAGAGGTCCTTTTACCCCTGAGGGAATGATTTGAACTCCCATATCTGGAGTTAGTACTGCTCTGAAAGAGGTGCAGATGTCCAACCCTGCACTCCCTCTGGTTTGTCTGATGAGGGATCTGATGGACAATGTGTCCTGGGCACTACCCTGATGGGGTTGATGGGTTCCTCCAATGCTCCGTAAATTTGTGGTTTTGGGCCCCAGAGCATTGGGCCCCCCTGTTCATTTTCTGGCAACGTAGCCCGATGCCTTTCTCCACGATATCATGGATAAACACCTTGTCCTTGTTCGTTTTTTGATAATGTACTACCCTCAATGGTTTTTTGAGAACGGCAATCATTAGCCCAATGTCTCCCTCTATGGCATCGTAGGGTAAACAGTGAAGAGGTAAAAGAGGCTGTGACAACCTATGGTCCTCAAGCACCCTTTACTGTAAACATGGTCGAATCCATTAAGAACTTGAACATGACACAAGCAGATTGGGCTAATATGTGTAAAGCTGTGCTAAATGGAGGACAATACCTGTTATGGAAGGTTGCCAATGAGGAATTTTGCAAGGAGACGGCTAGGTGAAATGCAGCAGCTGGTTATCTTCAGAGAAATCTAGATATTTTCTTAGGAAAGGGACCTTATGTGGATCAGCAGCAACAAATTGCATATGATCCTGGTGTATACGCACAAATTGCTGTAGATGCAGTTAAGGCATGGAATACTTTACAAGGACATGGAGGTTTACAAGGTCAATTATCTAAAGTAATACAAAGAGCTCAAAGAGGGGCAAGGGAGCTTATTTTGGACACTGTCTTGGGCTTCGCCGCACATGGAAACCTCCAGACAGAGCTTAGGATGAGAGTGTATATATGGAAGAAGATGAGGGCCACGTGGGAGTGTTTTGGTTTTAATTGTGGTCATTTGTGTGGTAGTTGAAAGATATGACTGGGTACACCTGGGCTGAACTCTGGTGTGATTCCCCTTAGACACTGAGTTCTGTAACTGACCTTAGAGAAGTATTACCATGAAACGTGTTGGGATTTCACTTGGCCATTCATGAGAGTCGCCCTTGGAAACTGAGATCTAGGCCCAGGTTTGCTTTCCATAGAGCACTGGGAATCTCAGCCAGGATATCACATGGTTTTATTCTGAAAGACATGGCAGCCATAGTTGAGAGTCAAAACACACATGGACCTCACATTGTAGACTGTAATAGGCCTGGCTTCATGTGACCTTTTGGCCACTCTTTGGAAAGCCTTGCCACTGAGATTTCTCCAGAGCTTTCATTGAAATGAGCTTCCTCACCATTTAATTGTTCCTGAATGAATTTAAACCCACAGTGCCTCCAACATCATTCTTAAAAAATGGCTAGATAAATACCATGAAATATTTGAAATTCCCATGACCACAACAATGGTGTAGAACAGAGATGCCAGTAAGTTGGAGCCTGATGAGAAGTGGGCCTGGAGAATTGGTGTGCAGGTGTGTGATAAAATATCTGTGGTGGGGCCATGTGGATCTGCCATTGGCTTCCAAATGGCTGGTGACTGACATGGTGCAGCCAGCAGACCCTTCTATGTAAAGGCATCTTGTTATATGGAGAGGTTTCAGGGCAATGTTCAGAATCAGATTGCTATGGTCAAGGGTGCAAGCTATGTGGGATTGAAGCCTGGTTGGTGCATTATACTGCAGACCCTGACACACCACACGTGACAGAACTCCCTGCAGCACTGTGTCCCAGTTGAACTCCTTGTATTTTGTGAAGCAAATACCAAACTCACATTGCAGCAGCAAGAAACACCACGACAAGTGGAGGATGCCGAATAGCATTACAGTCCACATGGAAAGAGACTTAGCCCCCAGTGGCCACAGTTTACCTAGAAAGAGAGAATTCAGCGCTGCTGCCTCATGTTCATTAGAAAATAAGAAACCATGTCCTCCAGGTCACTTAGATACATAGCCAGCTTTGATGGTCTCTCTACAAAGGAAGCTAAAAATCCTGACAACAACAAATATTAAAAGTGCCCAAACTCAGAGGCAGTTTCTCAAGAAGTTTTTAGTCCAGCAGAGCTCCTTTTTTGTTGAGTATTTACCTGTCCCTTACTTTTGGAAACTCCTTTACCACCTTAAAGGTTGTGAACTCTTGAACAGATTCCATTCCAGATATGTATTCACAGATTTTCTAACTCTTCCACTCTAATTGTGTTTTAGTTGGGGCGAAGGTAAAGTCAAGGCATTGTTCTGGATGAGAGTGGGAAGATTTTTATGTAGCACATATTTACATATACATTGGATTCATTTTCCTATTTTTTATTCAAAATACTGAATCCCTGACACTAACCCATTCCCTACTAGACTCTGACTACTAATTCTAATATGATGGAGAAAAATAACCCAAACAGAATAGAAATACAAGCAGTTTAGAGAAGGCATAGTGTATAGTTGGACTTGCCTTTTGCATTATACCGGGTAAGAGTTATAAATCTAGTCAATTTTTTGTTGAAATAGTTCTCCATGTGTTTTTAAAGTTAACAAATAGGTGAATTCCTCTCTCCCTTTCTCTGTAGCCAATTCAGCACATGTAATTTCATATGCACATATAGAATCATACCTGTTATCACATGTACATTCTTGTGATGTGGCCTACTTGGCAGATACAAATTGGAAGAAGAGATCACTCCTCCTAAACACAGTTGGAACTGAAAATTCAACCTATGGGTGAGCTTCATAGTTGAACAACATGATGAATAAAATCATGTTCACTATAATGAATATTTTTGAATCAGTGGATGATATACATTTCATGATGAATTTCAATGCCATATATATTGCTACTTTTTAATGTCTGTGTGTGTGTGTGTGTGTATATATATATATATATATATATATATATATATATATATATATATATATATATACATTTACACTCTTCAAATTTTTCAAAATATATGTGTCTTATTGTAAACTCCCTAAATTCATTCGTATTCATGTATGTGAATTAATAATCAAATTTTCAAAAAAATATTCTCAGAAATATTCATCCACCTGAAATACATATTTGTTTCCTAGAACTGAAAACTAACTTCCATGAATGGTGCATACGAATTCTAATATTTCTACAGTAACTGACCCAGTTTAACATCAATGCTAGTAGATTATTATGGAACATGATGTGTATTTTGATGTTCATTTTCAGTCAACACTGGTACATTACTATTTCTTCAGTTTATGCCCATCATAAGATATAGATTTCATACACAAGTTAGCAAATTTATAGGCATTTGTTTCACTTTCAATAACTTCCTTCTTCAGAACAAATGTATTCCTCCATGTTTCTTGACAAGTCTTTTCATGGAGACTTCTTTCTAAACACATTATTTTCGATTTCCATAATCACTTTTGTAGCAAAACTCACACACTCTTCATGATAAAATATAACCCTAATATTACCATTAGAAGTATAACTGGTTGGAATGAATGATTGTATATCAATATAAGATTTCCTGTATATTTTCAGATATCAATTCAATCCGTTATTTAAAGCAGAACCAGTTATACTATTTATTCACAGTATGGTCTATTCTTGCATTATCTTTATATTCATAGAGAGATGATACACCTCTTTGTACCCCCAATACTAATTTATATATCTTCAAAATATTGTTCCCAGAAATGGTGGAAGAAATACTCATGTCACCTGATCTACATATACATTTTATCACAGTAATATTCTGGAAAATATAGCAAAGATCACACTTATGATTGTACCAAAGCCTAAATTTAAAGTGAGCATGGATTTCTAAAATCATACGTGTCCATGTTGCCTAATGCTCTCAAATGTCAATCCAACTATTGACTACATGTTTGTTTCTTTCTAAGATTATATATTAAAACTCAACCCTGTTGAACACGACTAATCCTATCAGTCACTTTATACTTTGCCTGATATCCTAATGTCTCTATTGATATCTGCTTTCCTTCATAACTTCCCAGTTCATCATTTTGACTGTTCATTTGTGCTGACATTTACATTCACTCCAGGTTGCAAGAAAAGACCACTGTCTTTAATTAAAATCAGATTAAAGCAAGCTCATTTTTTCCACCACCCCGGCTGCCTCTCCCTCCCAAAACAGCCGGAACAAGAGAGCAAACCCACCTTTACTGCAGCCCAGCTTTATAGCCCAGAAAGTTACACAAAAGGGGGATTACAGAAAACAGAACTCTGACAAGCATCACACTAATGGTAGTTTACATTTTTTTTTGCTGGCCCCAACATCAGAATTTATGAGGACCATTAGAGCCTCAGAGAGTGTCATCTGGCCAGGGAAGGCCAATATTAATGAGGTGTCATAAAGTTTCAGAGAGGTCTGTTATCTGGTCAGAGAGCCAGACATGGGTGAGTTCAAGGCACGGACAGGCATTCCAAGCAGGTTCAGAATTTGCTGTAATTTATAGTTAAGCAAAAATTATCTTTTCATGGCTTTGTGGCAAGATGGCTGAAAATTTTAATAAAAGATGAGGTTGGGTCTATCATTCCTGCCTTTTCTAATGTATCCCTTTCAAATCTTTGATAGGGTAAGGGAAGAGCACTGTGGGAATTTTAATCCCTCAGGTAACAGTCTCCCTATTTTTTGAACTCACCCAGAAACAGGTCTCCCTGATTTTACCTGACTTAATTAATTACTTATATTGATAGTCTATTTATTTTTGTCTCCATTGTTGTAAGAAGAAAGGCGTCACTCATTTGGGCTTCTTCTTAGCTGAGAGAGTGTGACGTGAGGGGGCACGGCCTGAGGGACATGAGTCGCCTTTTAGAAGTCAGGTCGGTTTGAAGTCTGGTTGTGGAAGAACAGGTTGTAAAGTCATCTGGGGATGGGTTCTTCTATGAGAGAAACAAAAACCATAAGTACTGAATAAATGTTGCAGCAGCTGGAACATGTCACTGTATAGAACTTCCCTAACCAGTCATTAATATCCCCAGTTATCAGGACTGTCAACTTAATATTTAACTTTTAGTGTTACAGTTGTCCCTCCCCATAAGATACAGTTTAATAATTTAATGTCATCTGATCTTTCAAAATCCTTTTACTAGTATGACTTCTGTGTCTAATAGAGAAAACTTTAATTCTCTTACTCAGGGCTGGATAATTGCACTAACAAACACCAAGCCTACCTGTTTAGGTTAAGAACATCTGTAGGCCTTAAACTAAAAACTTCTGCCTCTGGCAGATCCTCTTGATAGTCTCTTTTTATAGTTATCAGGCATTCCTGTCTGAGAATTCTTCTTTGTAGCCTCCAGTCTTACTTATTTTGGGAGGCTAACATAAAGTGTATATCTTAAAATATTATTATTATTATTATTATTATTTAAAATGCCCAGAAATGGCTGTATTTTGGTTTTAAATGTCTTTGCTAAGTGTTTAAGATGAAGGAGTCAAACTGACTTTTGTTTCTATCTATTGTTAACAGTCAGCTGAGCTTTAATGGGAGTCATTCCTGGAAAAACTTGAGAGCAGCTTCTCAGTTCTGCTAGTGCCATTTGTGCTAGGTGGGTCCAGGTCTTTCTTGACCATGTGGCTTTCCTCGGAAGCATCAGGGATTTATCCCTTCTCTGATGACTCTCCTCTGCGTAGCAAATGCACTGATTGGCTTTCTGTTCTCCAGTGGTCTCATTATTCTCCCCCCTTATCAAAAGGTTAGGTGGTTCAGAGTTGCAAAGCTCTTTAGAGAAGTCCGCTGTTCCCTGGACACAGAATGAGTCAGAGGGCAAGAGCCAAATATTGGTTTTCTTGTCCCTTTTCATTTAACTTTAATTTTAAATCCTAATCTTAAAAATCCAGCAAATAAATTTTAAGAGCCTTATATTAAGAGTACTGGGCTTTAATGTCTATAATTTAAAATTATTAATGTTTTTATTAATTGGGATTTGTATTATTCTGTCTGTCTTGTAGGTGATGATTTATTATCTTAAATTAACCCATGTTGTGTTCTTAAAGCAACATTTCTGTAAAACACTAACAGGGAATCTTTATGTCACCTATAAGGAAATTACAAAATAAAATTAAGCAGAGTAAACATACTTAGTTCGTGTAATAGCTACCCTGAACTTTTTGGCTGAGTTATACATTATATCCCCTGTTTGACATTCTAGTAATATTGACAGAAAAAAAAACAAAAACTTTTGAACATAACTTTAAATGAAATAACATCTGACCTACTGCTTTCATAGTCATTCTCACATGCAGTTAGATCGGACATAGAGACTTATCTCAATTAAGGCAGGGCTCTTTATAAATCTTAAGTGTTTTAGTTCTAAAGCTAATCATTGTTTTTTTAAAAAATCATTTTACAAAGTTAACATAAATTGTTTGAGGTCACATGAACATTAGCTAACACCATATGAAATAACATTTAAAACATGAATTATAGAAAGGCTGAAAGTTTTTAACATTTACATAAATTAGGCTCTCATTAACTTAAAAATACATATAAGTTGTTCCCCAATGTAAAAAGTAACATAAAATTTACATATCTTATTGATAACAGGTAAATAAATCCCCAATATATTTTTTTTTACCATACAACTTCAGAACACCAGCTTGATATAATGCTCTTTTAAAGTTTCTACCTTATATACTTGTATACCTGGAAGATATGAGCACATTAATAGCATCACAATTGCCTTGATGTTTCTACATTAACCAAGTTTAGCTTTTAAAGAAATGGCAGTACCGTGCTCTAAAATAACAGATCTTATTTAATCAGTTGTTTAAATTTATGGTTGATTGCTCTAGAAAAATAAAACTTAATAAACACAATGTTATGGGAAAACTCATGTTTTAAGAAATTTTTGTCTCTTTAACACATGACTGATTTTTACAATCTTATACAGACTTTAGGACAAACTTATGCAGACTTTAGTAAATCAATCAGATATCTAACAAAAGTACTCATCAATGAGTAACCCCATATCAAATTTATTTACTTATTTATCAAAATATTAGACAAATGTATTGAATAGTGTAAACCATTTTTTTCTTGTTGAAGGAAAAGTCCTACAAGCAAAGCATATTAGACCTTTTGTCGATATTAATATTTTATTAGATTTTTGAAAACCTAGAAAAACTTGTAAACTTAAATTTAAAGACATTTATTTTTACCTGTTTATCCAATTTAAATTGAATTAATTATATCACGTGAATTAAAGATCTTTGGATCCACTTTTTAAAATTTGTTTTTATGAGTGTTTTTTTTTATTTTATGAGCGCTCCTTATATATGTTAATTTGTATATCATATATATCATATACGGATATATGCATATATAGAGATACAACACATAACAAATGTGTGCACACATAATAATAGTAAAGGCCTTGTAGCTTTTTGCAGGTGAAATCTCCAATGCAATGTTCCAAAAACTCCACTGTTGGTCAAAGATAGAACTGATCAGAAAAACATTAACCTATATCTGAAGGATCAAAATTAGGAGCTCAAAAAAAAAAACAAAAACAGAATCTAAGGGAAAAAATAAGAGTCTTTCACCCCTTAGGCCTCAGATAAGTCTCCTACTGAGCTTGCAGGCTTCTTTCATTTGCATTTCAACATAAGTCCTGGCTGAGGTCTGGAGGGAGCTGGGAAAAACTGCTATTCTGAGCAGACACCCCAGGTCTAAGGCATTTTAACCATAATTTTCAGGTTCGGATGTTGAAAATTATGATACATTTTTAAGATAAAATTCATAAAATTGCATATCTTTACATCTTGTTTTGTCAACAGATTCCTTACTATGATTTACTATCCTTGTCCAAATTAATGCACTGGTACACACTGTATTATTTTCCCAGTCTACCCAATTCAAAATTGGTGAAAAATAAGACTGAATGTTTGGGAAGTTACTTGCCAACTTGGAAGTAGAGTTCTTTAGTTTTCCATCCAAAGTATTTAAGTTATCTGGCATGAATTATCTGAAATCATAAACTAAAGAATTACCTAAACCCGACTTTTAACTGCAAGATTGAGCAATGCCTCAAAAACCCATTTAGATACCAGATTGTTACAATAAAACATCATCATTTAGACACACATTGAGCTAAGATCATTCCCAAGAAACAATTTATAATATCAGCATATTATTGCACATGTCTTAAAGGGGCAGAAACAAAGACACAAGACAGAAAGATAGGAGCTCCAGACTATGGCTGACAGACAGAAGCCTTTAAAACAGAGAAGATAAGAGAAAAATATCCTACAGCAGTGGAACAATAGATGTCCCCACAAGGGGATGAGATGTTTTCACTGAGGGGCAACCTGAAATGGAATATCTAGGGTCTCCATGGTGCCTTTACTGCATTTAGTGTCCCCTTTTTCTTTTTTATGTTTTTTTAGAAGACAGAGGTGGCATAATCCTTTCAGTGCAGGGAACGAATGAGGGAATTCCCTGAAGCAACAGGTCTTTGGCAGCTGCTGGGAGTGCCTCAGTCCCTCCTTTTACTTACAGGATTAGCTCCTCTGGTTCGGTTCCACTCCAAGCACGCTCCATCTCCAAACATTTCAGTAGTCAGCTCTCAAAAAGATCCGGGGTCAGGGGAGGGGGTATCAAAATTCATAACTTAAATTTCAGTTCCTGACCTTGAGGCGAATTAATACCTATTTAATAATGAGGACAGGGTTTGAGAAAAATAAAAAGGGAGGTTTACTGCTTTGCTAACAAAGCAGAAACACAGGGGACTCTACCCAAAGGTTGTGACTCTCTTGATCTGGAGCAACAAGGGGTTTTAAAGGAGTTTCCTTTGTTAACCTGGGAGATACTCTTTTCTTAGGTCACCAGCAGGTTTTGCACTCTGCAGTGCGTGTGCTCCTGGCAGCCAGCTAGGGGCTTCTCATCCTGCTTAACAAAGTTAAGAACTGCTTAACAGTTCCTTAAAACACAGTTCAAAGGGGTGTCAGGCTTAATTGCTTTATTACCCATTTTCACATCCAATATCCTTAAGTTTTTACCACAGAAATCACACAAGATGCACAAAAACAAACAAACAAAAAACATATACAACACAGAACAAAACACAAAGAAACAGAAACCTCGTGAAGATACAGAAAAACGGACGAGCAATGCAACATCTTGCTGAAGCTCCGGGGTAGGAGCTCCTGCGTGCCCGGCTGCACCTTTCTACCCTTTCAGAGGAATTCCCTACAGAACAGAACAGAGGACAGAACAATTCTTGTTACTGTCCCAGACAGGAATATATGTGAACCTCTCAGGCCACCTCTCTGTCATCAGAAGACATCTCCCTTAACCGGATATCAGAAGTTATAAAGGCACCACTTACCTATGGAGGCCTCCTCCAGCAGGTGCTTGCTAATAGTTTTATTGCGATGGTTCACTGCAGTGATCCCCGGAACGAAGGCTCACTCCAAGGCCTTGGAACATGGCTCTCCAGCACTGAACCCTGGAGGAAAGGCCAGATTCAGAATTTCCAGCAGTCTGGTCTTGTGATCTGGTCGAGTCATCTCGCTGGGGAACTCCAAAATGTTAGACCAGGATGCAAGAAAAGACCACTGACTCCAATTAAAATCAAATTAAAGCAAGCTTATTAGTTCAACCGGCCGGGCCGCCTCTTCTTCTCAAAACGGCGGGAACAATTCAGCATCCCCACCTTTTTTACACCCCAGCTTTATAGCCCAGAAAGTTACACAAAAAGGGATTTTTAGAAAACAGAACGTTGAAAAGCATCACACTAATTGTAGTTTACATTTTTTTTTGCTGGCCCCAGCATCAGAAATTATGAGGACCATTAGATCCTCAGAGAGGGTTGTTGACTGGCCAGGGAAGGCCAATATTTATGAGGTGTCATTAAAGTTTCAGAGAGGGCTGTGATCTCGTCAGAAAGCAAGGCATGGGTGAGCTCAAGGCATGGACAGGCATTCCAAGCAGGTTCAGATTTTGCAGTAATTTATAGTAAAGCAAAAATTATCTTTGCATGGCTTTGTGGCAAAATGGCTCCCAATATTAATGAAAGATCAGGTTGGGTGATCACCCCTCTTACTTTTGGAAACTCCTCTACCACGTCCAAGGTTGTGAACTCCTCAGCATTATCCATTCCAGATATGTATTCACAGAATTTCTAACTTTTCTCCTCTTATTGTTTCTTACTTGGGGCAAAGGTAATGTCAAGGCATTGTTCTGGATGAGAGTGGGAAGATTATTGTATTCCACATATTTGCATACACATTGGATTCTTTTTCCAATTTTCCATTCAAAATACTAAATCCTTGACAATAACCCATACCCTACTAGACTCTAACTACTAATACTAATATGATGGAGAAAAATAACCCAAACAGAATTGAAATACAAGCAGATCAGAGTAGGCATGGTGTATATTGGACTTGCCTTTTGCAAGATAAAGGGTGGGTGTTATAAATCTAGTAAATTTTTAATTGAAATAGTTCTCCATGTGTTTTTAAAGTTAATAAATATGTGAATTCCTGTCTCCCTTTCTGTGTAGCCGATTCAGCAAATGTATTTTTATATGCACATATAGAATCCTACCTGATAACACGCGGATATTTTTGTGAGGTGCCTGACTTGCCAGATACAAATGGTGAGAAGAGATCACTCCTCCTAAACGCTGCTGAAAATAAAAATCCAAGCTATGGGTGAGCTTCCTAGTGGAACAACATTATACATAAATCCCTGTTCAGTAAAATGAATGTTCTTGGATCTGTGGATGATATATATTTCATGGTGAATTTCGATTGACATATATATTACTACTTTTAAATGTCTGTATTTGTTTGTGTGTGTGTGTGTGTGTGTGTGTGTGTGTATGTATATATATATATATATATATATATATATATATATATATATATATACTCTCCAGATTTTTCAAAATATGAAATATATGTGTCTTATATACACTCCCTAAATTCATTCATGTTCATAGTGTGGATTAATAATCAACATTTCACAAGATTATTCTCAGAAATATTCATCAACCTGAAATACATATTTGTTTCCTAGTACTGAAAACTAACTTCAGTGAAAGGTGCATACAAAACCTAATATTTCTACTGTAACTGACCCAGTTTAAAATCAATGCAAGTAGATTCCTATGGGACATGATGTGTATTTTGACGTTCATTTTTATTCAACACTGGTACATTACTACTTCTTCAGGTTATGCACATCATAGGATATATATTTCATCCACTATTTAGCAAATTAATAGGCATTTGTTTCAGTTTCAATCACTTCCTGCTCCAGAACTCATGTATTTCTCTGTGTTTCTTGACTGATCTTTTCATGAGACTTCTTTTCAAATACATTATTTTTGATTTCCATAATCACTTTTGAAACAAAACTCAAACACCCTTCATGATAAACCTTAACCCTAAGATGACTATTAGATATATAACTGGAATGAATGACAGTATATCAATATAACATTTCTTGTATATTTTCAGATATATATTCAATCAATTATTTAAAGTGGAACCATTTATATTATTTATTCACAGTATGGTCTATTCATGCATTAACTCTATATTCATAAACACAGGATAGACCTATTTGTACCCCCATACTAATTTATACGTCTTCAAAATATTGCTCCAAGAAATGGTGGAAGAAATACTCATGTCACCTGATCTACATATACATTTTATCACAGAATATTCTGGACACAAAAAGCAAAGGTCACACTTGTGAATGTACCAAAGCCTAAATGGAAAGTGAACATGGATTACTAAAAACATCCATTTCCAGGTTGCCTAATGCTCTCAAATGTCGATCCAATTGATGACTACATATTTGTTTCTTCCTAAGATTATATATTCAAACTCAAGCCTGTTGAAAATGTCTAATACTATGACTCTTTTTATACTTTGCTTGATTTCCTAATGTGTCTATTGATATCTGTTTTCCTACATGTTATCCCCAGTTCGTCATTGTGACTGACTCTTCACATGTGCTGACATTTACATTCACTCTCTACCCGAAACCCTATTGCTAAAAAAGTTTTGGTCCAAATTTTATACTCATTCTTCTTCCTAAGCCTACCAACTACCTTCCTAATCCTTCCGACTATCGCTTTTTGACTGGAGGTTCTCTTCATCATTCAATCATCCAAGGTACAAGGTCCTATGCCATTTTATATTGATTTATCTGAGACAAATGTGCAGCACATAATTCAAACCTAAGTATCCCACTCAAAGGCCCATTGCCCATCTGGGCTTCAAATCTTACCTAAATTTCTGATGTCATCTTTAGATTTCACCTATATACTCTTGTAAATATCGCAGGTGGCCAAAAACATTATTCATCCCGCAGGATGATTCCTAACCCAAATCGAAGCTGTTATCAAACATAACCATACACTCTTCCCTTAATGTAACTTACAGAAAGCAGGGATAGAGTTGGTCTTACAATATAGGAATGTAGTTGATCTTCCACCTGCTGAGAAACTCAAAGATCCATGGAGAAATGATCTTTGGAGAAGATGTAGGAAGCTATGTAGGACCTGAGAGAGCAATAGTCATCTTCCATGGAAAACAACATGGTCAGGATGAATTGATTTGTCTGAATCAGCATCTCTCTTCTTATTCATCCAGAAAACCAGCATTGCAAAGCATCTTGAGCAAAACACTACACAAGGAAGAATTAAAAAAAAAATCAGTGGGAAGTGCCTCTATAAAGACAGAGGGTGGGGAGATAGCTAATCATGGAGAAATAAACTAATTTAAAAAAAAAGAAGATAAATAGTCAAACATGGCTGGAAGTACAAACCATATATCAACAGTAACTCTAAACGTTAATGGCTTAAACTCTACAATAAAGCAACAGAAGCTGGTAACATGTATTAAAAAAACAAATTTAACAATATGCTGCCTCCAGGAGACACATCTGATTGAAAAAGACATACACTGGCTGAAGGTGAAAGTTTGGGAAAAAAATATACCACACACACGGTCCTCGTAAGCAAGCAAGGGTGGCCATCCTCATATTGAATAAAATTGACTTCAAGACTAAGTTAATCAAAAGGGATAAGAAAGGACATTATATACTGTTAAAAGGAACCATTCACCAACAAGACATAACAGTTATCAAAATTTATGTACCAAATAATGGTGCTCCGATGTTCATTAAACAAATTCTCCTCAAGTTCAAAAATCAAATAGACCACAACACCATAATTATGGGTGACTTCAACACACCTCTCTCACCATTGGACAGATCATCCAAACAAAAATTCAATAAAGAAGCTATAGAATTCAATATCACAATCAACAACCTAGACTTGATGGACATATATAGAATATATCAACCATCATCAAGTGGATATACTTTTTTCTCAGCAGCACATACATCCTTCTCAAAAATAGACCATATATTATACCATAGGGCAACCCCCAGTAAATATACAGAGGTGGAGATAATACCATGCATATTATCTGTTCATAATGGAATGAAACTGGAAATCAATAATAAAAGAAGAAAGGAAAAATCCTACATCACATGGAAAATGAACAATATGTTTCTGAATGATCAATGGGTTACAGAAAACATAAAGGAGGAAATCAAAAATTCTTAGAGATAAATGAAAATACAGACACAACATATCGGAATCAATGGGACAGAATGAAAGCAGTTTTAAGAGGGAAATTTATCGCCTGGAGGTCATTCCTCAAAAAAAACCTTAAAAAGAGAAGTAGAAGAAGATCTTAGAAGTTGGAAAAATATACCTTGTTCATGGATAGGCAGAACTAATATCATCAAAATGGCGATATTACCAAAAGTTCTCTCTAGGTATAACGCAATACCAATCAAAATCCCAAGGGCATTTCTTGTAGAAATAGATAAAGCATTCATGAAATTCATATGGAAAAATAAAAGACCCAGAATAGCAAGAGCAATTCTAAGCAGGAAGTCTGAATCTGGCGGTAGAGTGATACCGGATTTAAAACTATATTACAGAGAAATAGTAACAAAAACAGCATGGTACTGCTACCAAAACAGGGGGTTTGACCAATGGTACAGAATAGAGGACACAGAGACTAATCCACAGAGCTACAACTATCTTATATCTGATAAAGGATCTGAAAGCATGCAATGGAGAGAGGATAGCATCTTCAACAAATGGTGTTGGGAAAACTGGAAATTCATACACAACAAAATGATACTGAATCCTTTCCTTTCGCCATGCACAAAATTTAACTCAAAGTGGATCAAGGAGCTAGATATCAAATCAGAGACTCTGCGTCTGATAGAAGAAAAAGTTGGCTCCAATCTACATATTGGGGGTTCGGGCTCCAAATTCCTTAATAGGACACACATAGAACAAAAAAGTTAATAACACGAATCAACAAATTGGACTTACTTAAACTGAACAGTTTTCTCTCAGCAAGAAAAACAATAAGAGAGGTAAATAGGGAGCCTAAATCCTGGGAACAAATTTTTACTTCTCACACATCAGATGGAGCCCTAATATCCAGAGTATACAAAGAACACAAAAAATTAAACAATAAGAAAACAAATAACACAATCAAAAAATGGGCCAAAGACCTGAACAGACACTTCTCAGAGGAGAACATACAATCAATCAACAAGTACATGAAAAAATGCTCACCATCTCTAGCAGTCAGAGAAATGAAAATCAAACCCCCCTAAGATACCATCTCACTTCAGTAAGATTGGCAGCCATTATGACGTCAAACAACAACAAGTGCTGAAGAGGAAGTGGGGAAAAGCAAACTCTTGTACATTGCTGGTGGACTGCAAACTGGTGCAGCCAATTTGGAAAGCAGTATGGAGATTCCTGGGAAAGCTCGGAATGGAACCACCATTTTACCCAGCTATTGCCCTTCTCAGACTACTCCCTTAAGACCTCAAAAGAGCGTATTACAGGGATACTGCTACTTTGATGTTCATAGCAGCACAATTCAAAATTGCTAGACTGTGAAACCAACAAGATGCCCATCAATAGATAAATGGATAAAAATAATATGGCATTTATACACCATGGAGTATTACACAGCACTCAAAAATGACAAAATCATGGAATTTGCAGGGAAATGGATGGAACTAGAGCAGATTATGCTTAGTGACACTAGCCAATCCCTAAAACACAAATACCAAATGTCTTCTTTGATATAATGAGAGCAACTAAGAACAGAGCAGGGAGGAAGAGCAGGAAGAAAAGATTAACATTAAACAGATACATGAGGTGTGAGGGAAAGGTAGAGAAAAGGGAAATTGCATGATAACGGAGGGAGACACTCATTGTTATACAAAATTACATATAAGAGGGGAATGGGAAAAAAAAACAAGGAGAGAAATGAATTACAGTACATGGGGTAGAGAGAGAAGATGGGAGGGGAGGGGAGCGGTGATCGTAGAGGATAGGAAAGGTAGCAGAATACAACAGTTACTAATAGTGCATTATGTAAAAATGTGGATGTGTAACCAATGTGATTCTGCAATCTGTATTTGGGGTAAAAAAGGGAGTTCATAACCAACTAGAATCTAATGAATAAAATATGATATGTCAAGAGCTTTGCAATGTTTTGAACAACCAAAAAGAATAAAAATTATAAAAAAAAGAGACCAGGACAATACAACCATGACACAAACACGGACACACAGTTAACGTTTAACACGAGTTCAGAAGTAAAGATTAGAACCTAGTAACTGTCAAAACCTGATGGGTTAGACCACAAAGACAGACAGTGAATTCAACCTGAGAAAAAAAAGTAGCCAGCAATACCTGATGGGTTGGCAGCAGAGTTACCTAATGAGGGCTCATCCGTCCCTCCTCACCTAATCAGGGAACTTCCGTCCCTCCTCACCTAATGAGGGCACATCCGTCCCTCCCCGAATCCTCCAAGGCTTTCCTTGCAAGGACATGGCCTGTGGCCTCAGAAAACGTTTATCCACCACCGCCATGGGGAACTTACGCTCTCCGCTAGTAGCCACTCTGCCAACCCAAACCGAAAACCGAAAAACCGAACCTGAACAGTAAGCTCTGAGCGATTGCAAGGAAAAATGGAAAGAGGGCCCTTACTTACCCCCAGAGGGGTCCGTTGGGGTCTCCTTGTCCGGCGCCATGCGATTTCTGGCCAACACACCAAATGTAAGGGTCCGGCGAACGTCGGAGGAAGAGACCACCAAGAGACCGCAGCTCATACAAAAGCAAAAGGCGTTTATTGAGGATCCAATCCAGCATGCTGGGGCCCCATGCTCACTAATAAGGGAGAGCTGCCCAGAGCCCGGAGTAGGGGTTTAGCAGTGCTTAAGTACACTTTTTGGGGTGGGCGGAACATTACATAAATCACAGTCTACTTTAACAAATCATACACCGTGGAAAAATCAAGCAACAATTCCTAAACATGATTAGTTCATTCATTGGTGGGAACACGTTGGGCGGGAGTGATAGATCACTTCTAAAGTGGGGTACACAAACAGATTGGTTTAGTCCCTGTGATGCCTATGTGCCAGGCCACACAGAGTCCTAGGTTATTAAACAACCAGGCGGTCAGGGGGAATATTTACTGGGCAGTCCGGGAATTGTTGTACAAGCTACAGGAATTTCAGGTATTGCGTGTAGCATAGGAACTTAACAATACCTGGTCCTTTACATTTAACTCAGTCCTTGCAGCTTAGAAACTTTACAACACCCGGTCTTTCACACTTTAACTTTTACACCTTAATTTTAATTCTTTTTTACCCATACAGATCACTCCTGGTTCAAAAGAAGGGTGTCCAAGCCACCATGACTTTAGGCAAATGAGGGCCAAGGGAGCTTATTTTGTACACGGGCTTGGGCCTTACCCCTAATGGAAAACTCCAGCCAGTGGTTATGATGAGTGTCTATATGGAAGAAGGTGAGGGCCCTGTGGGAGTGTTTTGGTTTTAATTGTGGTCAATTGTGTGGCGGTTAGAAGAGATGACTGGGTCCACATGGGCTTAAACTCTGGTGTGATTCCCCGTAGAGACAGAGTTCTGGAACTAACCTCAGAGAAGTATTTCCATGAATTGTGTTGGGATTTAAGAAGGCCACGCATGACAGTCGCCCTTGAAACCTGAGATCTAGGCCCAGGGTGGCTTTCCACAGAGCACTGAGAATCTCAGCCAGGATATCACATGATTTTATTCTGAATAACTTGGCAGCCATAGTTAAGAGTCAAAATACACATGGACCTCACATCGTAGACCTCAATGGGCCTGGCTTCGTGTGACCATTTGGCCACTCTTTGGGAAGCCTTGAATATGAGAGTTCTCCAGAACAACAAATATGTGAATTCCTCTCTCCCATTCTATGTAGCCTACTAAGCACATCTATTTTTACATGCACATATAGAATCCTACCTGGTATCACAAGTACATTCTTGTGAGGTGTCTGACTTGGAAGATACAAATTGTGAGAAGTGATCACTCCTCCAATCGCTGTGAGATCTGAAAATTCGCTCTATGTGTGAGCTTCCTAGCTGAACAATATTATACATAAATCCATGTTCAGTAAAATGAATATTTTTTGATCTCTGGATGATATATATTTCATGATGAATTTCGATTGGCATATATACTCGTACTTCTTAATGTCTGTGTGTGTGTGTTTGAATATATATATATATATATATATATATATATATATATATATACATATATACTCTAGATTTTTGAAAATGTAAAATATATGTGTCTTATTATACAATCCCTAAATTCATTTATATCCATGAATGTGGATTTATAGTCATTTAATCATTTATAGTCATATAATCATTTCACAAGATTATTCTCGGAAATATTCAACCACCTGAAATACATGTTTGTTTCCTAGTACTGAAAACTCACTTCAGTGAATTTTGCATACAAATCCTAATATTTCTACAATACTTGACCCAGTTTCTCATCAATGCAAGTAGATTCCTATGGTACATGATGTGTACTTTGAAGTTCATTCTTATTCACCATTGGTACATTACTATTTCTTCAGTTTATGCACATTACAGGATATATATTTCATCCACATGTTAGCAAAATTATAGGCATTTGTTTCACTTTCAATCATTTTCTGCTTCAGAACACATGTATTTTTCCACGTTTTTTTTTACTGGTATTTTTATGAGACTTCTTTCCAAACATATTATTTTCGATTTCCATAATCACTTTTGAAACAAATCTCACACTCCCTTCATGATAAACCATAACCCTAATATTACCATTAGATGTATAACTGGTTGGAATGAATTATTGTATATCAATATAAGATTTCTTTATATTTTCAAATATCAAATCAATCCATTATTTAAAGTGGAACCAGTTACATTATTTATTAACAGTATGGTCTATTCATGCATTATCTCTACACTCAAAGACACAGGGTACACCTCTTTGTAAACCCAATACTAATTTATACATCTTCAAATTATTGCTCCCAGAAATGGTGGAAAAAATACTCATGTCACCTGATCTACGTATATATTTTATCACAGTAATATTCTGGAAACAAGAAGAAAAGGTCACACTTATGTTTGTACCAAAGCCTAAATATAAAGTGAACATTGATTCCTAAAAACATCCATGTCCAGGTTGCCTAATGCTCTCAAAATTCAAGCCTATTTGTGACAACATATTTGTTTCTTCCTAAGATTATATATTCAAACTCAACCCTGTTGAAAATATCTAATCCTATCTCTCACTTTATACTTTTCCTGATTTAATAATATCTTTATTGATATCAGCTTTCCTACATATTTTCCCCTTTTCATCATTGTGAATGACACTTCACATGTGCTGAGATTTACATTTACACTGTAATTGAAACCCTATTGCAAAGGATCTTTTGTTCCAGAACCTATACTCACTCTTCTTCCTAAACTTACTGACTATTTTCCTAATTCTACCCATTATTCCTTTTTCACTGGATGTTCTCTTCTACATTCAATAATCCAAGGTACAGGGTGTTATGCCATTGTATAGTGATCTATCTGAGACATCTGTGCAGAACATAATTCAACGCTCAGTATCACAATGAAAGGCCCAATCCTCTTCTGGGCTTCAAATCTTACTTAGATTTCTGTTTTCTTACATATATTTTACCTATATATACTTATTAATGTCGTAGGTTCCCAATACAATTATTCATCCAGCAGAATAATTCCTAACCCAAATTGAACATGTCATTAACCGTAACCATACACTGTTCCCTCAATCTAACTTTACTGAAGTCAGGGACAGAATTGGTCTTACAATACAGGAATGTAGGGGATCTTCCACCTGCTGAGAACCTCAAAGGTCCATGCAGAAATGATCCCTGAAGGGAGCTATGAAAAACCTGAGAGAGCAAAAGTCATCATTCATGGCAAACAACCTGGTCAGGATAAAGGGTTGTTTCTTAATCAGCCTCTCTCTCCTTAATGTAGAGAAAATGGACCAAACCAGGCTGTTGTGGATAGCTGTTCCCGGGTGCCTATGGTTGAAATACCATTCTAACTTGTGAAAGTGTCACAGGATGTAGGGGCAGCCTCCATCTCATGGTAGCCTTGAAAGCAACTGTTAGGACAAAGTGGTTACCAAGGCAGTGATCTGATTCAGTTCCTGAAGGAAGTGACCTCACCTCACTTCTCTGGTGATGGAACTCTCTGAACGTGGGATCCAGGAAGACAGGCACCCAGAGCCAGTCCCAGTCCCAGTCCCAGTGGTCTCACCTGTTTGGATTTACCAAGGACAGAGTCAGTGTTTCTTGAAACCTAATGATGTGAGGATGACCAAAAGCCAGGAAAGCTCTGCAGAGGAAATTTTCTGAGAAAGCAGGTAGTGGCTCACTGCTGGCTCCTGACAACTTCACAGAGTTGTCCAAGGAGACCAGATTTGAGACAGGACAGGCCATTTCATTCAAACATAGAAGAACACACCAGTCAGAGGACACTCCGGATAGTCACAGACCTACTTGGGGGAAGGAGGTGTCTTTGTGGGTGTGGGTGTAAGTTTGTGGTTTTGTCTCATGTTTTGAGAATAGGTTGGAATGGCGGTTTGTTTGGTTTGGAGGGAACAGTTTCTAGTAAGTCTTATGACAAGGTGAGTGCTTCTAGGTCTGTGTATCCCACTGTGTCTCTCGTTGTAGACATTAGAAAAGAAAATGCATCAATTTATGAGTCCTGTCTAGTAGAAAGCTTCCCAGCATTTATCCTGCCCAATTTATGAATGGACTGTAGCTTGACTTATCGATGGGCAACCCCTGCTATCTTCTTAAGTTCCTGTTTTCTTCCTGAATTGTGGAAAGTCTCCAGAATAGGCTCATTATTTTGTGTCCAAGATATGTACCACCTCCAAGGTCTGTGATATGGTCATGTACTGGATAGGTGAAGGGAATGGCCTTTATCTCAGAAAACTCAGATATCAGTGTGACCAGGAAAATCTCAGTGGAAAAACCCTGCTTTGGGCATTTTGCTTACCTATTGTTCTGTTGCCCGAAAGTCAGGAAGGTCTTTGCCTCACACCACACCTTTGTGAAGCCTGAAGAAAACAGTTTTCAAATGGAAATGAATGGGCATCACCTGTGGCTCTTTGCTTAATTGCTTTGGAAAGGGATGTGTCTGAATCAGCCTCTTGGCCCTTTGTGAGGCTATGGCTTAGATTCTGAGCACCTGATGGATCTAGAGAAACATCCCATGTTTGCATTCAAATCCAAAATGGCCAATAGTGCAGTCATTGTGGAGGAAGTCTCTCCCATTCCTCTGTGAAATTCCTGAACTCCATCAAGTTAGAATAGAGATCCTTTCGGTCAAATGATTTCTTCAAAGCCCTGCAAAGGCTAGCCCATAGGTGCTTGGGTTTTCTCATGACTCCATTTCACATAAAGAATCTGTACCCTACAGCCAGTAGGCCTCAAATTTTAGAAGCAGAACACTTTAACAGCAGAAATATTTGATCACTCGTGGTTCACAGGAAGACTGTCCAGGCCACCAAGATTTTAGTCAAATGAGGGGCAAGTGAGCTTATTTTGGACACTACCTTGGGCTTCACCCCTCATGGAAACATCCAGCCAGAGGTAATGATAAGTGTCTATATGAAAGTAGATGAGCGCCATATGGGAGTGTTTTCTTTCTAATTGGGGTCATTTGTGTGGTGGTTGAAAGAGATGACTGGGTCCACCCGGTCTTGTTCTCTGGTGTGATTTCCCTCAAAGACTGAGTTCTGGAACTGACCTCAGAGAAGTATTGCCATGAATTGTGTTGGGATTTTAGGAGGCCACGCATGAGAGTTGCCCAGGGTGGCTTTTCACACAGCACAGGGAATCTAAGCCAAGATATCACATGATTTTATTCTGAAAGTCTTGGCAGCCATAGTTGAGAGTCAAAACACACATGGACCTCACATTGTAGACCTCAATGTGCATGGCTTCATGTGACCTTTTGGCCACTCTTTGGGAAGCAATGCCTGTGAGAATTTTTCAGAGCTTTCATTGAAATGAGCTTCTCAACATTAATGGTTCCAGAATGAATAGAAACCGACAGTGCCTCCAACTTCATCCTTGAAAAATGACTAGATAAATACCATGAAATTTTTGAAATTCCCATCACCAGGTGGAACTGGAGAACCTTTGGATGTCCTGTTGCTGATCATGAGTATACCAGACAGTGCCTTTATTAACTGGGTTTCATGAAAACGGTGTAGAACAGAGATGCCAGTAAGTTGGAGCCTTCTGAGTAGTGGTACTAGAGTAGTGGTGGGCAGGTGTGTGATAAAACATCTGTGGTGGGGCCATGTGGATCTGCCATTGGCTTCCAAATGGCTTGTGACTGACATGGTGCAGCCAGCAGTCCCTTCTAATTAAAGGCATCTTGTGATATGGAGAGGTTTCAGGGCAATGTTCAGAATCAGGTTGCTATGGACAAGGGGGCAAGCAATTTGGAATAGAAGTATGGTTGGTGCATTCTCCTGCAGAAACTGACCCACCAGATGTGACAGAACTCCCTCCAGCACTGTGTCCCAGTTGAACTCATTGTATTTCGTGAAGCAAATACCAAACTCTCAGTGCAGCAGCAAGAAACACCATGAAAATTGGAAGATGAAAAAAATGGCTTCAGAGTTCATAAGGGGAGTCACGTAGACCCCAGTGGCCACAGTTTACCTACAATAAGCAAATTCAGCACTGCTCTGTCATGTTCATTAGAAAATAAGAAACCATGTCCTCCAGGTCACATAGATGCAGACCGAGCTGTGATGATCTCACTACAAAGTAAGCTAAAGCTCCTGACAACAACATATGTTTCATGTGCAAAACCTCAGAGGCAGTTTCTCAAGAAGCCTTTAGGTCAGCAGAGCTCCATGTTTGTGAAGTGTTTACCCTGTCCCTTACTTTTGGAAACTCTTCTACCACCTCCAAGGTTGAGAACTCCTTATCATATTCCATTCGAGATAAGTATTCACATATTTTCTAACTCTTCTTCTCTAATTAGGTCTTAATTGGGGTGAGGATAATGTTAAGCCATTGTTCTGGATGAGAGTGGGAAGATTTTTCTGTAGCACATATTTGCATACACATTGGATTCATTTTTCAATTTTCCATTCGAAATACTGAATCCCAGGCAATAACCCCTACCCTACTAGACTCTAACTACTAATGGAAATATGATGGAGCATAATAACCTAAACAGAATAGAAATACAAGCAGTTCAGAGGAGGCATGGTGTATAGTTGGACTTGCCTTCTGCATTATATAGGGTAGCAGTTATAAATCTAGTCAATTTTTGTTGAAATAGTTCTCCATGTGTTTTTAAAGTTAACAAATATGTGAATTCCTGTCTCCCTTTCTCTATAGCCTATTCAGCACATGTAATTTTATATGGACATATGGAATCCTACCTGGTATCACACGTATATTTTTTTGTGGTGGCTGACTTGGCAGATACAAATTGTGAGAAGAGATCACTCCTCCTAAATGCTGTTGGAACTGAAAATTCAACCTTTGGGTGAACCTCCTAGTTGAACAAAATTATACATAAATGTATGTTCAGTAAATTGAATATTTTTCGATCTGTGAATGATATGTATTTCATGATGAAATTTGATTGGCATATATATTGCTAGTTTTTGATGTCTGTGTGTATGTGTGTGTGTGTGTGTGTGTGTGTGTATACATATATAAACATACATATACATACACTTTCCAGATTTTTCAAAATATGAAATATATGTGTCTGATATACACTGCCTGAATTCATTCATTTTCATGCATGTGGATTTTTACTCAACTTTTCACAAGATTTTTCTAAGAAATATTCAACCACCTAAAATACGTAATTGTTTTGTAGTACTGAAAAATAACTTCAGTGCATGGTGATTACAAATCCTAATGTTTCTACAGTACCTGACCCAGTTTAACATCAATGTCATTAGATTCCTATGGGACATGATATATATTTTGACGTTCATTTTTATTCAACACTGGTACATTACTATTTCTTCAGTTTATGCATATCATAGGATATATATTTCATCCACAAGTTTGCAAATTTTTAGAGGAGTCAGATTGTGGGAGGTTGAGAGTCTGTGGGAAGCAAGTCGTGGCAGTTGGGCTCTGAGGGTTTTTCCTGAGGAGCTGTTGGGGTTTTTTTTGGTGTGTGTGTTTCTAAATGAAAAATTAGTTTCTTTTGACAAGTATCTCCTAAATTTTGCAAAGCCAGACGGAGGCATTTGGTGGCTTGCATGGGTAACGACTGAGGGTAAGTGATAAAGTAAACTGCTCACCCCTGAGGGCAGGGCAAGAGGATAGGTATTCATTTTAAGATTCTTCTTTTGTTTTGCTTCAGATTTGTTTTAAATTGCCTGTCCCTGGAGATTAGTGAGACAAAAGAAAAACCGCTCACATCTGAGGAAAAAGTATTTGCATCTGAGGAACAGATAGAGAGAAAGGACGGATGCACATTTCAGGAGGATAGAAAGGCTATAATGATATTTTGTTGTTCCATTTTATTTCATTCTGTCTCGGTTTTTTTGGCATCATCTCGTTGGATTGTATTATAGTAGAAATATGGGATCAGAAATAAGTAAAAAACAAACAAAAAAGTGTTAAGTAAATTGTTAGAGGAAGGAGGCATCCCAGTAAAATCTAGAGCAGTTAGGGTATACGTTGATACAATACAAAAATGTAGCCCATGGGTTTTTCATGAGGAGTCTTTGAATATATCACAATGGAAACATTATGGTGAAGATTTACAAAGAGTAGAAAAGAACAGCCTATGGAATCTGCCAGTTGACACATTGCCATTGTGAATGTTTGTATCTTGTTTGCTTAGTCCAAAGCCTTCAATTCAGACAAAGGTAGAGGAAGAAGAAGACGTATTTATTCAAGTAAAAGAGAAGGTCTCTCAAGTTACTCAGAAAGATGAAAATTCAAGTAAAAGAGAAGGTCTTTCGAGCTAGTCAGAAAGAGGAAGGAAGTTTAGAGCAGAAAAAGCTATCAGGGAAAAAATTGCAACAGAAGACTTCTACTAACTTCTTTCTATCACCAGAGGGCATAAGTGTCCAACCAAGAGCACAACGTCCATATGCTGGGAGGCTCCTAATCCCCACAGTAGATAGTTGCGATGCTGAGACAGGATCTCAAATATTAACATGCCCTGTATTTGAGGCAGGAGGGGAGGGAATTCCCCATGCTTTAAATTTCAAAACAGTGAAGCAGCTAAAAGATTCTCTAATAACCTATGGTCCTCAAGCACCCTTGACTGTAAGCTTGGTTGAATCCATTAACAACTTGAACATGACGCCGGGAGATTGGGCTAATATGAGTAAAGCTGTGCTAAATGGAGGACAATACCTGTTATGGAAGGTTGCCAATGAGGAATTTTGGAAGGAGATGACTAGGCGAAATGCAGCAGCAGGATATCCTCAGAGAAATCTAGATATGTTGTTAGGAAAGGGACTTTATGAGGATCAGCAGCAACAAATTGCATATGATTCTGGGGTATACACATAAATTGCTGCAGAGGCGGTTAGGGCATGGAAGACTTTACAAGGACATGGATGTTTACAAGGTCAATTATCTAAGGTAATACAAGGAGCTAATAAATCTTATGCTGAATTTGTAGATAGGCTCATTCAAACAGCTACCAGAGTTTTTGGGAATACAGAACAAACAATGCCATTAACAAAACAACTGGCTTATGACCAAGCAAATCATTGGTGCAGAGAAATCATTAGACAATGGAAACATGAATATTTAAACACATATATATAGAGAGATATTAATGAACAAGGGCAAATTGTGGCAGCTGCCGTAAAACAGGCTTTAGATGCCAGGCTAAGAACATGCTACAATTGTGAACAAACACGACATTTTCAAAGGAATTTTCCCATAGGAGGAGGGTTTAACAAAACTAGGTATCAAAGGAGTAGAATACCGTGTATTTGCCCATGATGCTGTAGAGGGAGACATTAGGCTAATGAATGCCATTCTCAAACCACCATAGAGGGTACTCCATTATCAAAAAATGAACAAGGACCAGGTGTTTTTCCAAGATATCATGGAGAAAGGCATCGGGCTCCATTGCCAAAAAATGGACAGGGGGGCCCAATGCTCCAGGGCCCCAAAACCACAATTATATGGAGGACTCGAGGAACCCAGCAACCACATCAGAGTAGTGCCCATGACACATTGTCCATCAGGTCCCTCATCAGACAAACCAGAGGGAGCGCAGGGTAGGACATCTTTGCCTCCGCCAGAGCAGTACTAACTGCAGAGATGGGAGTTCAAATCATTCTCACGGGGGAAAAAGGACATCTTCACAAAGGAACAGTAGGCTTATTACTGGGACACAGCTCTTCTATTCTAAAATGACTTATGATAAGTCCTGGGGTAATTGATCCTGATTATGAAGGTGAAATAAAAATTATAGTCACGAACAGTAGGCTTATTATTGGGACGCATCTCTTCTACTCTAAAAGGACTCATGAGAAATCTTGGGGTAATTGATCCCGATTATGAAGGTGAAATAAAAATTATAGCCAGTGCTCCAAAGGGTATATCAGTAATTTCACCAGGAGATAGAATAGCACAGTTACTTATAATACCCAGCCTACATAATAAATTTTCCAGTCATACTGTAGAAAGAGGTTCCAAGGGATTAGACTCCACAGGTGTAGATTGGGCTATGCTTTCTTTAAATTTAAATTCTCGACCCATGCTAAAACTAAATATTCAAGGACATGAATTTAATGGTCTACTAGATACAGATGCAGAAATTAGCATCATCTCTCGTCAAGAATGGCCAAAACATTGGCCATTACAACAAACCACTCAAACACTTCATGGCCTAGGAGTGGCGACTAATCCCCATAGAAGTGCAATGGTAATAGATTGGAAGGATCCTAAAGGATGTGAATGAACTATACAGCCATATGTATTGGATGATCTTCCTGTAAATTTATGGCAATGAGATGTCCTAGATCAATTAGGTTTGACATTAACGAATAACATCAACAAAAATGCACCCACTATTATGGCTAGACAAGGTTTTAGGAAAAGGAAAAGATTAGAAAAACAAGAACAAGGTATAGCAGCACCAATACAAATAGATCAAGGAACAAACACACATGGGTTGGATTTTCAGAAAGGGCCACTGAGACAATAAAAATTACATGGAAATCAGAAAGACCAGTATGGGTTCCTCAGTGGCCCCTGACTAAAGAAAAGATACAAGCAGCCCATGACCTGGTCAAACAACAATTAGCGGAAGGACATATACAACCTTCTGTATCTCCCCATAATACTCCAATTTTTGTCATCAAAAAGAAATCTGGTAAATGGAGATTTTTGGAAGATTTAAGAGCCATTAATAATGAGATGTTTATTATGAGACCTGCTCAATCGGGGATTCCTCAATTGTCTGGTTTGCAAAAAACTTGGTATGTTTTAGTTATAGATATTAAAAATTGTTTTTTTTTATTTCCAATTCTTCCTGAGGATAGTCCACGTTTTGCATTTACTATCCCTGCAATGAATCATGAAGATCCTGATCAGAGATATGAATGGAAAGTACTCCCTCAAAGGATGGCTAACAGCCCAACAATGTGTCAAATTTATGTTAACAAAGTAATTCAATCACTTAGAAATCAAAATCTTGAACTACAAATATTTCACTATATGGATGATGTATTATTAGCACACAAAGCTAAAAACACATTGCTAGAATGTTATGCCACACTTACAAACCTATTAAAAAATTATAATCTAGAGATAGCAATAGATAAAGTACAATTAAATTTTCCAATTTATTATTTTGGAGTTCTATTATCATCAACCATGATCCGTCCACCAAAAATTCAAATACGAGTAGATCAACTCAAATCACTTAATGACTTTCAAAAGTTATTAGGAGACATAAATTGGATAAGGCCTTATCTAGGTATACCAACAGGAGAGTTGGGACCTTTATTTGATATCCTAAAAGGTTCATCAGATCCATATTCATCCAAAATGTTAACACCTGAAGCAAGAAAGGCATTAAAAATTATTGAAACATATATGGAAAATATGCATTTGGATAGAATTGATATAAGTTTGCCATTATTATTTATTGTACTACCAACAAAAAGTATTCCTACAAGAGTATTTTGCAAGAACGTCCATTATTATGGATACGTTTATCCTATTCTCCTAACAATATTCTTACTAGGTATCCTGAGGCTGTAAGACAATTAATGCTCAAAGCAATAAAAGCAGCAAAGGGAGTGTTTGGAATTTCTCTCAGTAAAATTATTACTCCATATACTATGAATCAAATTGATGAGTTAGCTAATGAGTTAAAAACTTGGGCAATAATCATGTGCAAATCTAATGTTTCATTTCATAACCACTTACCATCTAATCCTTCATTCTCTTTTTGAGCATCACATCCTATAATTTTTCCAAAAATGACAAGAAAAACACCTATTATGAATGCTACAAATATATTCACTGATGGGTCAAATAATGGTACAGTAACAATAGTTACACCTGATCAAACTTTTACATTTTCAGTACCCAAAAAATCAGCTAAAAAAGGTAGAGCTTAATGCAGTATTACAAGATTTTGTGATGTTTAAAGATTCTGTATTTAATTTATTTTCCAATAATCAGTATATAGTTAATGTTATAGTATCCCTTGAAGATGCTGGTAGGATTTCCCCTTCCTCTACTGTTTTCTCTTTGCTTTCCGCTATACAAAGTCTAATTTGGAACAAAAAAGATTCGTTCTTTATAGGACATATCAGGGCACATACAGGATTGCCTGGAGCCCTTTGTTTGGGCAATGATTTAGCAGATAAAACTACACATGACATACATATTTTCTCTACACTAGAAGTAGCTACAAATTTTCATAAAAAGTTCTATGTCAATGCTAACACTTTACAAAAGCGTTTTTAAATAACTAAGTAACAAGCTAGACAAATAATAAAACAATGTCAAAATTGCGTGACCTTTTTACCACAAGTTAATCTTGGAATCAATCCTAGAGAATTGATACCTAACCATATTTGGCAGATGGACGTCACACACTTGCTAGAATTTGGAAAATTGAAATAATTGTATGTTACAGTTGATACTTCTTCTGGAGTTTTGATGGGCTCCCTTCATGCTGGAGAAAAAACTAAAGATGTTATAGCTCATTGCTTACAAAATTTTGCCACTGTGGGCGTTCCAAAACAGTTAAAAACAGATAATGCCCCTTGTTATACTTCTACCTCTTTTAAACAGTTTTGTCATCATTTGTCATTACTCATATTACAGGAATCCTATACAATCCTCAAGGACAAGTCATACTTGAATGAGCTCATCAAATAATTAAAATGTACTCATGAAAGCAAAAAGAAGGAATTGGGAAGGGGTATATATTACCCGAAGATAAACTTAAAATAACCCCTTTTAGTCTAAAATTTTTAAATTTGGATTCATCAGGACTGAGTCCTGCGGAAAGGCATATGAGTCCAAAAAATGAACATAAGCCCATGTTATTTTGGAAGGATATTCTAACAGGACAATGGAAAGGCCCTTACCCAGTAATTGTCTGGAGTCGGGGGTCTGTTTTGGGTTTCCACAGGGAGAACAGCAGCCGATTTGGATTACAGAAAGATTAACTAAAGAGATTTGTACAGACCAAAAAGAAGATGATTTGGCTCAAATCCATAACAGCTGATATTCAGAACTCCAGTTTGGCTATTCTTACATCTATGACAGAACCAGGATGCTTTGTTCACTATCTTTTTTTTTATTGCCCTTTCCCATATCATGAAATTCTATTTTGTTTTTTGAGCTCATACAGACCTAGGTTAATGTTTTGCTGATCAGTTCTATTTTTGGACTATAGAGTTTTTAAACATTGCAACGGAGATTTCAACTGTAAATTTATAAGGCTTTTACTATTATGTTATATGTTGTATGTATTATATTATTTGTACACACTTGTGTTTTGTGTTCTACGTTTGAATCTACGTATGTCCATATATCATATCTGATGAGTGCTCATGAGAAAATGGATCCAAATATTTTTTTTAATTCACATTATTTAAATGGTTTAATTTAAATTAGGTAAACAGCTGTTGAGGATTGTTTTAAAATGTGAACAAAAAGTGAGGTTAACAAATCTGTTTGTTTACTTTTACCTTTCCTTTTCATTATATTTAATAATTCTCTTCAAGACAATGTAAATTGTTAAGAAAATTGTTTTCTTTTAGTGCCTTCTGGAATGTTACATAATTTGTTCTTTAGCCATTATTGCCAGAATTCCTATCTTAATCCCAGTGCCTGTGAAGACAAAAATAAATCCAATCTACAGCTTCTGCAATAGCCATCACTGAACTGCTTGCAGAACTTGCCTGGACTATGTATCACTTTTATGGGTTGTGAACTCACCTGCATGCATTGTGAACTATCTGTTGGAGCAGCAGCTTGTGGTATTGTTGGGGTATTTTTGCTGATGATGTCATCGGTGGTACAATTTTTCCAAAAGGAGCCTTCAATTGGCTTGGTGTATCTTCCTCCCTTCTGCTTGTCATGTCTGTTCAGCTAAAATTTGGTGGCCAACAGAGGTGAGGCAAAGAACCTCATCCCCCCGCTTGTGCAAAGACCTCTCCACAGGTGTGGCTTTATACTGGATTGTTAGTCAATTAAGGGTAAGATCCAATTGCAATGGTACCAACCTAAGTCAGGAGGTTGACACCTTGAGGTCAGCTCATCCGATAATATGTAAGGACCATATGTACTATTGGACAAACTAAGGCAGGCATGGTCCCTAAGCCACATGCTTGTTGTTTAAAAAGAGAGTGGGAGATGTTGAGAGCCACAGCCCAAGGTGTCCCAGCAAACTTTCAGACTGCCAGCTGATGATTGACTCACAGCGGCCCCAGCAACATCTAGATGATTGGTTCCTCTGCGGTGATGCTCATTGGAGATGCTCATTGAGATTTTTCCCTGCACTTTCAGACTGCCAGCTGATGATTGACTCACAGCAGACGCAGCAACATCTAGCTGATTGACTGCTCTGCGGTGATGCTCATTGGGCTGTTTCCTCACCCTTTCAGACTACGGAGCTGCTCATTGGAGGACTTTTTTTGGCTGTGCCCACACGACCCACCCAATCAGCCTCAAAAGAAGGAGGAGTGGGGGAGGTTGAGAGGCTTGTAGGAAGCCGGTGGTGGCAGTTGGGCTGTCAGGGTTTTTTCTGAGGAGCTGTTTTGTATGGCGTGTGTGGTCCTAAATATAAAGTTAGTTTCTTTTGACAAGTGACTCCTGAATTGTGCCTAGCCAGACTGCGGCAATCCTAATGTGATGGAGAAAAACAACCAAAACAGAATAGAAATAAAAGCAGTTCAGAGGAGGCATGGAATATAGTTGGACTTGCATTTTGCATGATAAAGGGTAGGTGTTATAAATTTAGTACATATTTAATAAAATAGTTCTCCATGTGTTTTTAACAAATATGTGAATTCCTGTCTCCCTTTCAATGTAGCCTATTTATAACATGTATTTTTATATGCATATATAGAATCCTACCTGACATCACATGTACATTCTTGTGAGTTTGGCTGACTTGGCAGATACAAATTTTGAGAAGAGATCACTCCTCCTAAACCTGTTGAAACTGAAAATTCGAACTATGAATGAGCTTCCTAGTTGAACATATTATACACAAATCCATGTTCAGTAAAATAAATATTTTTGCATCTGAGGATGATATACATTTCATGATCAATTTCGATTGGCATATATATTGCTACTTTTTAATTTCTGTGTGTGTGTGTCTATATATATATATATATATATATATATATATATATATATATATACACACTCTATCGATTATTCAAAATATAAAGTATATGTGTCTTATTATACACTCTCTAAATTCATTCATGTTCATGTATGTGGATTTATGATGAACTATTCACAAGATTATTCTCAGAAATATTCATCCACCTGAAATACATTTTTGTTTCCTAGTACTGAAAACTAACTTCAGTGAATGGTGCATACAAATCCTAATAATTCTACAGTAACTGACCCAGTTTAACATCAATGCAAGTAGATTCCTATGGGACATGATGTGTATTTTGATGCTCATTTTTATTCAACACTAGTACATTACTATTTCTTCAGATGTTGCACATCATTGGATATATATTTCATACACAAATTCACAAATTTATAGGCATTTGCTTCACTTTTAATCACTTTCTGCTTCAGAACACATGTATTCCTCCAGGTTTCTTGACTGGTCTTTTCATGAGACTTATTTCAAAACACATTATTTTAGATTTCCATAAACCCTTTTGAAGCATACTCACACAATTTTCATGATAAACCATAACGTTAATATTACCATTAGATGTATAACTGGTTGGAATGAATGATTGTATATCAATATAAGATTTCCTTTATATATTCAGATATCAATTCAATCCATTATTTAAAGTTGGAACAAGTTATATAATTTATTCACAGTATGGTCTATTCATGCATTATCTCTATATTCATTGACACCGGGACCAAATATTTGTACCCCCAATCCTAATTTAAACGTCCTCAAAATATTGCTCCCAGAAATGGTGGAAGAAATACTCATGTCACCAGATCTACAAATACATTTTATCACAGTAATATTCTGGACACAGAAAGCAAAGGTCACACTTATGATTGTTCCAAAGCCTAAATGGAAAGTGAGCATGGATTACTAAAAACATCCATGTCCAGGTTGCCTTATGCTTCCAAATGTCAATCCAATTGGTGACTACTTATTTGTTTCTTCCTAAGATTATATATTCAAACGCAACCCTTTTGAAAATGTCTAATCCAATCACTCACTTTATACTTTGCCTGATTTCATAATGTCTCTATTGATATCTGCGTTGCTACATGTTTTTCCCAGGTCATCATTGTGACTCACTCTTCATATGTGCTGACTTATACATTCACTCTCTACCCGCAACCCTATTGCTAAAAACTTTTGGTCCAAATCCTATACTCACTCTTCTTCCTAAACCTACTGACTATCTTCCTAAACCTACTGATTATCATCCTAATCCTACCGACTATCCCTTTTTGACTGGATGTTCTCTTCTACATTCAATCATCCAAGGTACAAGGTCCTATGCCATTGTACATCGATTTATTTGAGTCATCTGTGCCGGATATTATTCAAAGTTAAGTATCCCAATCAAGGGCCCAATGCCCTTCTGGGCTTCAAATCATACCTAGATTTCTGTTTTCAAACATATATTTAATCTATAAATTCTTATAAATATCGCAGGTTCACAATACCATTATTCATACCACAGAATGATTCCTAACAAATATGGAACTTGTTATTAACCCTATCCATACACTGTTCCCTCAAACTAAATTTACAGACGAGCAGGGACAGAGTTTGTCTTACAATACAGGAATGCAGGGGATCTTCCACCTGCGTAGATCCTCAAAAGTCCATGCAGAAATGATCCATGGAGAAGATGTAGGCAGCTATGAAGGACCTGAGAGAGCAAAAGTTCTCTTGCATGGCAAACAACCTGGTCAGGATGTAGGGATGTGTCTGAATCAGCCTCTCTCTTCTTAAAGTAGAGAAGATGGACCAAACCAGGCCTGTGTGGAGAGCTATTCCTGGTTGCCCATGGTTGATACATCATTCTAACTTGTGAAAGTGTCATAGGAAGTAGGGGCAGCCTCCATGTCATGGGACCTTTGAAAGCAACTGCTAGGACAAAGTGATTGCCAAGGCAGCTACCTCATTCAGTTCCTGAAGGAATTGACCTCACGTCACATTTTTGGTGATGAAACTCTCTGAACGTGAGATCCAGGAAGCCAGGCAATCAGAGTCAGTCCCAGTCCCAGTCCTAGTGGCTCACTATATGGATTTACCAAGGACAGAGTGAGTCTTTCTTGTACCTACTGATTTGAGAATGGCCAAATGCCAGGAAAGCTCTGAACAATGGCCTTTCCAGAGAAAACAGGTAGTGGCACACCGCAAGCTCCTGACAACTTCAGAGAGTTGGCCAAGGAAACCAGATCTGAGACAAGACAGGCCATTTTTGGGGAAACATAGTATGGTTCCCCAGTCATACCACCCTCCAGATAGTCACAGACCTACTTGGGGGAAGGAGGTGCCTTTGTGAGTGTGGGTGTGGGTTTGTGGTTTTGTCTCATGTTCTGAGAATAGGTAGGAAAGGCGGTTTGTTTGGTTTGGAGTGAACTGTTTCTAGTAGGTTCTTTGACGAGGTGAGTTTTTCTATGTCTGTGTATCCCACTGTGTTAGTGGTTTTAGACATTAAAAAAGAGAATGCATCAATGGATGTATCCTGTCTAGTAAAAAGCTTCCCAGCATTCAACCTGCCCAATTTATGAATGGACTGTGGCTTGCCTTATGGATTGGCAACGCCATCTATCTTCCTAAGTTCTTGTTTCATTCTAAATTCTGGCCACTCTCCACAATAGGCTCATGGTTTTGTGTCCAAGATATGTAGTACCTCCAAGCTCTGTGACATGTCCATGTACTGGATAGCTGAAGGGAATTGCGAGCATCTCAGAAAACTCAGATATCAGTGTGACCAATAAAGTCTCAGTGAAAAAACCCTGCCTTGGGCTCTTTGCTTAACTATTTTTCTGTTGCCCTGAATATCAGGAAGTTCTTTTCTTCAGGCCACCCGTTTGTGAAGGAAACAGTTCACAAAGGTAAATGCATGGGCATCACCTGTGGCTCTTTGCATAATTGCTTTGGAAAGGGATGTGTCTGAATCAGTCTCTTGGCCCTGTGTGAGGTTGTGGCTTCAATTCTCAGAATCTGATGGATCTAAAAAAGATCCCATGTATTCATACAGAACCAAAATGTCCAAAAGAGCAGTCATTGTGGATGAAGTCTCTAGCCTTCCTCTTTACGGTTTCTGACATACATCAAGTGAGAATACGGATTCTTTGGGTAAAATGAGTTTTTCAAAGCTCTGCAGAGGCTAGCCCATAGGTGCTTGGTATTTTTCATGACTCCAATTAACACAGAGAATCTAAAACACACAGTCAGTAGTCCTCAAACTGGAGAAGAAGAGCAGTATTAATGGCAGGCCTATGTGATCACTCGTGGTTCACAGGAAGGGTGTCCATGCCACCCTGAATTTAGGCAAATGAGGGGCAAGGGAGCTTGTTTTGGAGACTGTCTTGGGCTGCACCCCTAATGGAAACCTTCAGCCAGAGGTTATGATGAGTGTCTAATTGGAAGAAGATGAGGGACATGTGCGCATGTTTTAGTTTCAATTGTGGTCATTTGTCTGACGGTTGGAAGAGATGACTGGGTCCACCTGGGCTAGAACTCTGGTGTGATTCCCCTGAGAGATTGAGTTCTGGAACTGACCTCAAAAAAGTATTGCCATAAATTTTTTGGGAATTTTAGGAGGCCACGCATGAAAGTCACCCTTGGAAACTGAGATCTAGGCCCATGGTGGCTTTCCACAGAGCATTGGAAATTCAGCCAGGATATCACATGATTTGTTCTTAAAATCTTGGTAGCCACAGTTGAGAGTTAAAACACACATGGAGCTCACATTGCAATCCTCAAAGGGCCTGGCTTCATGCGAACTTTTGGCCACTCTTTGGGAAGTCTTGCCTGTGAGAGTTCTCCACAGGTTTCATTGAAATGAGCTTCCTAACCTTTTAATGGTCCTGAATGAATTGAAACCCACAGTGCCTCCAACTTCATCCTAGAAAAATGGCTAGACAAATACCATAAAATTTTTGAAATTCCCATCACCAGGTGGCATGAAAGAACCTTTGGATGTCTTGTTTCTGATCTTGAGTATAACAGACAGTGCCTTTATTGACTGGGTTTCATGAAAATGGTGTATTACAGAAATGCCAGTAAGTTGCAGCCTGCTGAATAGTGGGCCTAGAGCAGTGGTGGGAAGGTGTGTGATAAAATATCTGTGGTGGGACCATATGGATCTGCCTTTGCCTTCCAAATGGCTTGTGATTGACATGGTGCAGCAAGCAGACCATTATAGGAAACAGCATCTTGTTATATGGAGAGGATTCAGGGCAATGTTCAGAATCAGGTTGATATGGACAAGGGGGCAATGGGGCAAGCTATGAGAGAGAGAAGCCTGGTTGGTGCATTCTCCTGCAGACCCTGACCCACCACACGTGAAAGAACTCCCTCCAGCACTGTGTCACAGTTGAGCTCCTTGTATTTTGTGAAGCAAATACCAAACTCCCAGTGCAGCAGCAAAAAACACCACAAAAAGTGCAGGAGGAACAATGGCTTCACATTCCACACGGGGAGACACGTAGTCCCCAGTGGCCACAGTTTACCTACAAAGAGCGGATTCAGCACTGTTGCCTCATGTTCATTGGAAAATAAGAAACCAGGTCCTCCAGGTCACGTAGATGCAGACCCAGCTTTGATGGTCTCACTACAAAGGAAGCCAAATCTCCTGACAACAACATACATTTCAAGTGCCCAACCTCTGAGGCAGAATCTCAAAAAGTTCTTAGGCCAGCAGAGCTCCATATTTGTGGAGTGTTTACCCTTTTCCATACTTTTGGAAACTCCTCTACCACTTTCAAGGTTTGAACTCCTGAGCGTTTTCCATTCCAGATATGTTTTCACAGATTTTCTAACTCTTCTCCTCTAATTGTGTCTTACTTGGGGCGAAGGTAATGTCAAGGCATTGTTCTGGATGAGAGTGGGAGGATATTTGTGCAGCACATATTTACATACACATTGGATTCATTTTCCAATTTTCCTTTTGAAATACTGAATCCCTGACACTAACCCATACCTACTAGACTCAGACTACTCATCCTAATATAATGGAGAAAAATAACCCAAAAAGAATAGAAGTACAAGCAATTCAGAGGAGGCATGTTGTATAGTTGGACTTGCCTTTTGCATTATATAAGGTAGGAGTTATAAATGTAGTCAATTTTTAATTGAAATTGTGTTCCATGTGTTTTTAAAGTTAACAAATATGTGAATTCTTGTTTCCCATTCTCTGTAGCCTATTCACACATGTATAATTATATGCACATATAGAATCCTACCAGGTATCACAGGTACCTTTATGTGAGGTGGCTGAATTGGCAGATACAAATTGTGAGAAGAGATCACTCCTCCTAAACGCTGTTGAAACTGAAAATTCAACGTATAGGGGAGCTTCCTAGTGGAACAACATTATACATAAACTCATGTTCAGTAAATAAATTTTTTTGCATCTGTGGATGATATATATTTAATGATTAATATCGATTGGCATATATATTGCTACTTTTTAATGTCTGTGTGTGTTTTGTGTGTGTGTGTGTATGTATATATATATATATATATATATATATATATATATATATATACTCTCTAGATTTTTTGAAAATATAAAATATATGTGTCTAATATACACTCTCTAAATTCATTCATGTTCATGTATGTTGATTTATAATCAACTTTTTACAAGATTATTCTCAGAAATATTCATCCACCTGAAATTCATATTTGTTTCCTTGTACGGAAAACTAACTTCAGTGAATGGTGCGTACAAATCCTGATAGTTCTACAGTAACTGACCCAGTCTAACCTCAATGCAAGTAGATTCCTATGGGACATGATATGTAATTGGACGTTCATTTTTATTCAACACTGGTACATTATTATTTCTTCAGTTTTTGCACATCATAGGATATATATTTTATCCACAGGTTCACAAATTTATAGGCATTTGTTTCAACTTTAATCACTTTCTGCTTCAGAACACATGTATTGTCAGGGTTTCTTGACTGGTCTTTTCATGAGAATTTTTTCCAAACACATCATTTATCGATTTCCATAATCACTTTTGAAGCAAAACTCACACTCTTCATGATAAACCAAAACCCTAATATTACCATAGATGTATAACTTGTTGTAATGAACGATTGTATATCAATATAAGATTTCCTGTAACTTTTCAGATATCAGTTCAATCCTTATTTAAAGTTGGAACAAGTTATATTATTTATTCACAGTATGGTCTATTCATGCTTTATCTCTATATTTATAGACACAGGGTACCTCTCTTTGTACCCCCAATACTAATTTTACATCTTCAATATATTGCTCCCAGAAATGGTGGAAGAAATACTCATGTCACCTGATGTACATGTACATTTTATCACATAAATATTCTGGAAAAAAATGTAAAGGTCACACTTATGATTGTACCAAACCTAAATGGAAAGTGAACATGGATTACTAAAAATATCCATGTCTAGGTTGCCTTTTGCTCTCGAATGTCAATCCTGTTTGTGACTACATATTTGTTCCTTCCTAAGATTATATATTCAAACTCAACCATGTTGAAAATGTCTATTCCAGTCACTCACTTTATAATTTGCCTGATTTCGTAATGTCTCTATTCATATCTGCGTTGCTACATATTTTCCCCAGTTCATCATAGTGAGTGACTCTTCATATAACCTGACATTTACATTCACTCTCTAAACGAAACTCTATTGCTAAAGACATTTTGGTCCAAATCCTATACTCACTCTTCTTCCTAAACCTACCGAATATCTTTCTAATCCTACCTACTATCCCTTTTTGACTGGATGTTCTCTTCTACATTCAATCATCCAAGGTACAAGGTCCTATGCCATTGTATATCGTGTTATCTGAGACATCTTTGCAGAACATAATTCAAAGCTAGGTATCCCAATCAAGGGCCCAATGCCCTTCTGGGATTCAAATCTTACCTAGATTTCTGTTTTCATACTTATATTTCACCTCTATATACTTGTAAATATCGCAGGTTCCCAATACCATTATTCATCACACAGAATGATTCCTAACCCAAATCGAACCTGTTACTAACCCTAAACATACACTCTTCCCTCAATCTCATTTTACAGAAGAGCAGAGACAGAGTGGTTATTACAATACAGGAAAGTAGTGGACCTTCCACCTGCTAAGAACCTCAAATGTCCATGCAGAAGCGATACCTGGAGAAGCTGTAGGTAGGAATGTAGGACCTGAGAGAGCAAAAGTCATCTTCCATGACAATCAACCTGGTCAGGATGAAGGGATGTGTCTGAATCAGCCTCTCTCTTCTTATTGTAGAGAAGATGGGCCAAACCAGGTCTGTGTGGAGAATTATTCCTGGGTGCCTATGGTTGATATACCATTCTAACTTGTGAAAGTATCACAGGAAGTAGGGGCAGACTCCATCTCATGGGACCCTTGGAAGCAACTGTTAGGACAAAGTGGTTGCCAAGGCAGTGACCTCAATCAGTTCCAAAGAAAGTGACATACCTCATTTCCTTGGTGATGGAACTCTATGAACTTTGTATCCAAGAAGCCAGGCACCGAGAAGCAGTCCCAGTCCCAGTCCCAGTTCGATCACTTGTCAGGATTTACCAAAGACAGAATCAGTTTTCTTGGTAACTACTGATGTGAGAATGGCCAAATGCCAGGAGAGCTCTGAAGTGGGTCCTCTCCTGAGAAACCAGGCAGTGGCTCACCACTTTTTCCTGACAACTTCACAGAGTTGGGCAAGGAAACCAGATCTGAGAGAGGACAGGCCATTTTGGGGGAACATAGTATGGCCCACCATTCAGAGGACACTCTGGATAGTCACAGACCTACTTGGGAAAATGAGGTGCGTTTGTGGGAGTGGGTGTGGGTTTGTGGTATTGTCTCATGTTCTTAGAATAGGTAGGAAAGGGGGTTTGTTTGGTTTGGAGTGGACAGTTTCTAGTAAGTTGTTTGACAAGGCAAGTGTTTCTATGTCTGTGCATCCCACTGTGTCCATTGTTGTAGACATTAGAAAAGAGAATGCATTAATGGATGTGTCCTGTCTAGTATAAATCTTCCCATTATTCATCCTGCCCAATTTATGAATGGACTGCAGCTTGTCTTATCGATGGGCAACACCTGCTGTCTTCCAATGTTGCTGTTTTCTTCCTGAATTCTGGCCACTCTCCAGAATAGGCTCATGGTTTTGTGTCCAAGATATGTACCACCTCCAAGCTCTGTGACATGGCCATGTACTGGATAGCTAAAGAGCATGGCGAGCATCTCAGAAAACTCAGATATCAGGGTAACTAGGAAAATCTCAGTGGAGAAACCCTGCTTTGGGTCTTTTGCTTACTTATTGTACTGTTGCACTGAATGTCAGGAAGGTCTTTACCTTAGGCAACCCCTTTGTGAAGCCTGAAGAAAACAGTTTTCAAATGGAAATGAATGGGTATCACCTGTGGCTCTTTTTTATTGCATTGGAAAGGGATGTGTCTTAATTAGCCTCTTGGCCATGTGTGTGGCTCTAACTTAGATTCTCAGCACCTGATGGATCTAAAGAATGATCCCATGTGTGCATCCAAAACTATAATAGCAAAAAATCAGTCATTGTGGATGAAGTCTCTCCCCTTCCTATGTGAGGTTCCTGACCTCCATCAAGTGAGAATAGGGATTCTTTGGGTCAAATGAGTTCTTCAAAGCCCTGCAGACGTGCTGGGTTTTCGCATGACTCCAAATCACATAAAAAATCTATACCTGAAATCAGTAGGCCTCAAATGGGAGAAAGAGAGCTGTATTAATGGCAGGCTTATTTGATCACTCCTGGTTCACAGGAAGGGTGTCCAGGTCACCCTGACTATGGGCAAATAAGGGGCAAGCAAGCTTAATTTGGACATTGTCTTGGGCTGCGTTCCTCATGGAAAACTCCAGTCAGAGGTTAAGATGAGTGACTGTATGGAAGAAGATGAGGGCCATGTGGGAGTGTTTTGGTTTTAATTTTGGTCATTTGTGTGGCGGTTGGAAGAAATGACTGGGTCCACCTGGGCTTGAACTCTGGTGTGATTCCCCTTAGAGACTGAGTTGTGTAACTGACCTCAGAGAAGTATTGCCATGAATTTTGTTGGGATTTTAGGAGGCCACGCATGAAAGTCACCCTTGGAAACTGAGATCTACGCACAGGGAGGATTTCCACAGAGCACAGGGAATCTCAGCCAGGATATCACATGATTTCATTCTTAAAGACTAGGCAGCCATAGTTGAGAGTCAAAACACACATGGACCTCACACTGTCGACGTCAATGGGCCTGGCTTCATTTGACATTTTAGCCACTCTTTGGGAAGCCTTGGCTCTGAGAGTTCTCCAGAGCGTTCATTGAAATGAGCTTCCTCACCATTTAATGGTTCCTGAATAAATTGAAACCCACAGTGCCTCCAACTTTATCCTTGAAAAATGACTAGATAAATACCATGAAATTTTTGAAATTCCCATGACCAGGTGGCACTGGAGAACCTTTGGATATCCTGTTGCTGATCATGAGTATACCAGACAGTGCCTTTATTGACTGGGTTTCATGAAAACGTTGTAGAACAGAGATGCCAGTAAGTTGGAGCCTGCTGAGTAGTGGGCCTATAGCCGTGGTGGGCAGGTGTGTGATAAAACATTAGTGGTAGGGCAATGAGGATCTACCATTGGATTCCAAATGGCTCATGACTGACATGATGCAGCCAGCAGAACCTTATATGTAAAGGCATCTTGTTAGATGATGAGGTTTTAGGGCAATGTTCAGAATCAGGTTGATATTGACAAGGGGACAATGAGGCAAGCAATGAGAGATAGAAGCATGGTTGGTGCATTCTCCTGCAAACCCTGACACACCACACGTGACAGAACTCCCTCCAGGACTATGTCCCTGTTGAGCTCCTTTTATTTCATGAAGCAAATACAAAATTACCAGTGCAGCAGCAAAAACACCACAAAAATTGCAGGAGAACCAAATGGCTTCACAGTCCACATGGGGAGACACTTAGTCTCCAGTGGCCACAGTTTACCTACAAAGGGAGGATTCAGCACTGCTGCCTCATGTTCATTGGAAAATAAAAAACAATGTCCTCCAGGGCACAGGGATGCAGACCCAGCTTTGATGGTCTCACTACAAAGGAAGCCAAACATCCTGTCATCAACATATATTTCAAGTTCCCAACCTCTGAGGCATTTCTCAAAAAGTTTTTAGGCCAGCAGAGTTCCATGTTTGTGGAGTGTTTACCCTGTCCCTTACTTTTGGAAACTCCTCTACCACCTCCAAAGTTGTGAACTCCTGAACATTTTCCATTCCAGATATGTATTCACTGATTTTCTAATTCTTCTCCTCTAATTGTGTCTTACTTGGGGAGAAGGTGATGTCAAGGCATTGTTCTGGATTAGATTGCTAGGATATTTGTGCATCACATATTTGCATACACATTGGATTCCTTTTCCAATTTTCCTTTCGAAATACTGAATTCCTGACACTAACCCATACCTACTAGACTCAGACTACTCTTCCTAATATAATGGAAAAAAAACCCAAACCGAATAGAAATACAAGCAGTTCAGAGGAGGCTTGTTGTATAGTTGGACTTGCCTTTTGCATTATATATAGTAGGAGTTATTAATCTAGTAAATTTTTAATTGAAATAATTTTTCATGTGTTTTTAAAGTTAAGAAATATGTGATTTATTGTTTCCCTTTCTCTGTAGCCTATTAACACATGTATATTTATATGCACATATTGAATCCTACCAGGTACCACACGTACATTTTTGTGAGGTGGCTGACTTGGAAGTTAAAAATTGTGAGAAGAGATCACTCCTCTTAAACACTGTTGGAACTAAAATTCATCTTATAAGGGAGCTTCCTAGTAGAACAACATTATACATAAACTCATGTTCGGTAAAATAAATATTTTTTTCATCTGTGGATGATATATATTTAATGATGAATATCGATTGGCATATATATTGCTACTTTTTAATGTCTCTGTGTGTGTGTGTGTGTGTGTGTGTGTGTGTGTGTGTGTATATATATATATATATATATATATATATATATATATATATCCCCAAATCTCCAGGTTTTTCAAAATATAAAAAATATATGACTTATATACACTCTCTAAATTCATTCATGTTTATTTATGTGGATATATAATGTACTTTATACTAGATTATTACCAGAAATATTCATGCACCTGAAATACATATTTGTTTCCTACTATTGGAAACTATCTTCAGTGACTGGTGCATACAAATCCTAATAATTCTATAGTAACTGACCCAGTCTAACATCAATGGAAGTAGATTTCCATTTGACATGATATGTAATTGGACGTTCATTTTTATTCAACAATGGTACATTATTATTTCTTCAGTTTTTGCTCATCATAGGATATGTATTTCATTCACAAGTTCACAAATTTATAGGCATTTGTTACAAATTTAATCACTTCCTGCTTCACAACACATGTATTGTCAGGGTTTCTTGACTGGTCTTTTCATGAGAATTCTTTCCAAAGACATTATTATCAATTTCCATAATCACTTTTGAAGCAAAACTCACACACTCTTCATGATAAACCAAAACACTAATATTACCATTAGACGCATAACTGGTTGGAATTAATGATTGTATATCAATATAAGATTTCCTGTAATTTTTCAGATATCAGTTCAATACATTATTTAAAGTTGAAACAAGTTATATTATTTATTCACAGTATGCTCTATTCATGCTTTACCTCCATATTCATAGACACAGGGTACACCTCTTTGTACCCCCAATACTAATTTTATGTCTTCAATATATTGCTCCCAAAATGGTGGTAGAAATACTCATGTCACCTGATCTACATATACATTTTATCACAGTAATATTCTGGACAAAAATGTAAAGGTCACACTTATGATTGTACCAAAGCCTAAATGGAATGTGAACATGAATTAGTAAAATCATCCATGTCCAGGTTGCCTAATGCTCTCAAATTTCAATCCTTTTTGTGACTAGATATTTGTTTCTTCCTAAGATTATGTATTCAAACTCAACCATGTTGAAAATGTCTAATCCTATCACTCACTATATACTTTCCCTGATTTTGTAATGTCTCTATTGATATCTGCTTTTCTACATATTTTCCACAGCTCATCATAGTGACTGACTCTTCATATGTGCTGACATTTACATTCACTCTCTAACTGAAACCCTATTGCTAAAGAACTTTTGGTCCAAATCCTATACTCACTCTTCTTCCTAAACCTACCGAATATCTTTCTAATCCTACCTACTATCCCTTTTTGACTGGATGTTCTCTTCTACATTCAATCATCCAAGGTACAAGGTCCTATGCCATTGTATATCGATTTATCTGAGACATCTGTGCAGAACATAATTCAAAGTTAAGTATCCCAATCAAAAGCCCAATGCCCTTCTGGGATTCAAATCTTACCTAGATTTCTGTTTTCATACTTATATTTTACCTCTATATTCTTGTAAATATCGCAAGTTCCAAATACCATTATTCATCGCACAGAATGATTCCTAACCCTAATCGAACCTGTTATTAACCCTAAACATACACTGTTCCCTCAATCTCATTTTACAGAGGAGCAGGGACAGAGTGGTTATTACAACACAGAAAGTAGGGGAGCTTCCACCTGCTGAGAACCTCAATGGTCCATTAAGAAATGATAGTTGTTTGCAGGTATGAAGGACCTGAGAGAGCAAAAGTCATCTTCCATGGCAAAAAACCTGGTCAGCATGAAGTGATGTGTCTGAATCAGCCTCTCTCTTCTTATTGTAGAGAAGATGGACCAAAAAAGGCCTCTGTGGAGATCTGTTCCCGGGTGCCTATTGTTGATATACCATTCTAACTTGTGAAAGTGTCACAGGAAGTAGGGGCAATCTTCATCTCATGGGACCCTTGGATGCAACTGTTAGGACAAAGTGGTTGCCAAGGCAGTGACCTCATTCAGTTCCAAGAAAGTGACGTACCTCATTTCCTTGGTGATGGAACTCTCTGAACTTGGTATCCAAGAAGCCAGGCACCCAGAGGCAGTCTCAGTCCCTGTCCCAGTGAGCTCACTTGTTTGAATTTACCAAGGACAGAGTCAGTCTTTCTTGGTACCCACTGATGTGAGGAAGGCCAAATGCCAGGAGAGCTCTGGAGAGGGACCTTTACTGAGAAAGCAGGTAGTGGTTCACCACTTTTTCCTGACAACTTCAAAGAGTTGGCCAAGGAAACCAGATCTGAGAGAAGACAAGATATTTCTTGGGGACTTAGAATGGCCCACCAGTCAGAGGACACTCAGAATAGTCACAGACCTACTTGGGGGAAGAAGGTGACTTTGTGGGAGTGGGTGTGGTTTTGTGGTTTTGTCTCATGTTCTGAGAATAGGTAGGAAAGGTGGTTTGTTTGGATTGGATTGGACTGTTTCTAGTAAGTCGTTTGACAAGGCGAGTGTTTTTATGTTTGTGTCCGTTGTTGTAGACATTAGAAAAGAGAATGCATTAATGGATGTGTCCTGTCTAGTATAAAACTTCCCATAATTCATCCTGCCCAATTTATGAATGGACTGCAGCTTGTCTCATCGATGGGCAACACCTGCTATCTTCCTAAGTTGCTGTTTTCTTCCTGAATTCTGGCCACTCTCCCGAGTAGGTCTATCGTCTTGTGTTCAAGATATGTACCACCTCCAAGCTCTGTGACATGGCCATGTACTGGATAGCTGAAGGGAATGGCGAGCATCTCAGAAAACTCAGATATCATGGTGACCAGGAATGGCCCAGTGGAGTAACCCTGCTTTGTGCCTTGTGCTTACTTATTGTTCTGTTGCCCTGGAAGGTCTTTGCCTCAGGCCACCCCTTTGTGAAGCCTGAAGAAAACAGTTTTCAAATGGAAATGAATGGGCATCATCTGTGGCTCTTTTCTTAATTTCTTTGAAAAGGGATGTGTCTGAATTAGCCCCTTGGCCCTGTGTGAGGCTTTGGCTTAAATTCTAAGGACCTGATGTATCTAAAGAAAGTTCCCATGTGTGCATCCAAAACCAAAATGGCCAAAAGAGCAGTCATTGGGATGAAGCCTCTCGCCTTTCTATGTAAGTTTCCTGACCTCCATCAAGTGAGAATAGGGATCCTTTGGGTCAAATGAGTTTTTCAAAACCTGCAGAGGCTAGCCCATAGGTGCTTGGGTTTTCTCATGACTCCAATTCACATATAGAATCTAAACCTTACAGTCAGTAGGCCTCAAATTGGAGAATTGGAGCAGTATTAAAGGCAGGCCTATTTGATCACTCCTGGTTCACAGGAATGGTGTCAAGGCCAACCTGAAGTTATGCAAATGAGGTGAAAGGAAGCTTATTTTGGACACTGTCTTGGTCTGCACCCCTCATGGAAACTTCCAGCCAGAGGTTATGTTGAGTGTCTATATGGAAGAAGATGAGGGCCGTGTGGGAGTATTTTGGTTTTAATTGTTTTCATTTGTGTCACGGAAGAGTTGACTGGGTCCACCTGGGCCTGAACTCTGCTGTGATTTCCCTTACAGACTGAGTTCTTGAACTGAACTCAGAAAAGTATTGCCATGAATTGTGTTGGCATTTTAGGAGGCCAGGCATGAGAGTTGCCCTTGGAACCTGAGATCCTGGTCCAGGTTGCCTTTCCAAAGAACACTGGAAATCTCAGCCAGGATATTACATGATTTAATTCTGAAAGTCTTGGCAGCCAAAATTGAGATTCAAAACACACATGGACCTCACTTTTTAGACCTCAATGGGCCTGGTTTTATGTTACTTTTTGGCCACTCTTTTGGAAGCCTTGCCTGTGAGAGTGCTCCAGAGTTTCACTGAAATTAGCTTCCTCAGCATTTAATTTTTCTTCAGTGAATTGAAACCCACAAGGCCTCCAACTTCATCCATGAGAAATTCCTGGATAATTACAATGAAATTTTTGAAATTCCCATTACCAGCTGAAACTGGAGGACCTTTGGATGTCCTCTAAATGATCATGAGTATACCAGACAGTGCGTTAATTGACTGGGTTTCAAGAAAATGGTGTATAACAGAGATGCCAGTAAATTGGAGCCTGGTGAGTAGTGGGCCTAGAGCAGTGTTATGCAAGTGTATGATAAAACATCTGTGGTGGGGCCATGTGGATCTTCCATTGGCTTCCAAATGCCTTGTGACTGACATCCTGCAGCCAGCAGACCCATATATGTAAAGGCATATTTTTATATGGAGAGGTTTCAGGGCAATGTTCAGAATTATGTTGCTATTGTCAAGGGGGCAAGATACGTGGGATAGAACCCTGGTTGGTGCATTCTCCTGCAGACCCTGCCCACCACACCTAACAGAACTCCATCCAGCACTGTGTCACATTTGAACTCCTTGTATTTCGTGAAGAAAATATCAATCTCCAAGTGCAGCAGCAAGAAACACCACGAAAATTGGAGGATGACAAAATGGCTTCACAGTCCACACGGGGAGACACTTAGCCCTCAGTGGCCACAGTTTACCTACAAAGAGAGAATTCAGCACTGCTGCCTCATTTCCATTGGAAAATAAGTAACCATGTCCTCCAGGTCACATAGATGCAGAACCAGCTTTGATGGTCTCACTACAAAGGAAGCTAAAACCCCTGACAACAACATACATTTCAAGTGCCCAACATCAGAGGCAAATTCTGAAAATTCTTTAGGCCAGCAGATCTCCATGTTTGTGGAGTGTTTACCCTGTCCCTTACTTTTAGAAACTCCTCTACCACCTCCAAAGATGTGAAATCTGGAGCATTTTCCATTCCAGATAGGTATTCACAAATTTTCTAACTCTTCTACTTTAATTGTGTCTTACTTGAGGTGAAGGGTATGTCAAGGCATTGTTCTGGATGAGAGTGGGATGATTTTTCTGTAGCATATATTTGTATACACATTGGATTCAATTTGCTATTTTTCATTCAAAATACTGAATCCCTGACACTAATCCATACCCTACCAGACTCTTACTCCTTAACCTAATAGGATAGAGAAAAATAACCCAAACAGAATAGAAATACAAGCAGTTCAGAGGAGGCATGGTGTATACTTGGACTTGCCTTTTGCATGATACAGATTAGGAGTTATAAATCTAGTCAATTTTTTGATAAAATAGTTGTCCATGTATTTTTAAAGTTAACAAATATGTTAGTTTTTATCTCCCTTTCTCTGTAGCCTATTCAGCACATGTATTCTTATATGCACATATAGAATACTACCTGGTACCACACGAACATTCTTGAGGGTAGCTTACATGGAAGATACAAATTGTGAGAAGAGATCAATCCTACTAAACACTGTTGAAACTGAATATTCAACCTATGGGTGAGCTTCCTAGTTGAACAACATTATACATAAATCCATGTTGAGAAAAATGAATATTTTTAGATCTGTGGATGATATATATTTTATGATGAATTTTGATTGACATATATATTGCTACTTTTTTGTCTCTGTGTGTGTTTTGTATATATATATATATATATATATATATATATATATATATATATATATACACACACACACACACTCTCCATATTTTTCAAAATATGAAATATGTGTCTTATACACACTCCCTAAATTCATTCATGTTCATGTATGTGTATTTATAATCAAATATTCACAAGATTATTGTCAGAAATATTCATCCACCTGAAATTTGCCTAATGCTCTCAAATGTCAATCATATTGGTGATTACATATTTGTTGCTTCCTATGATTATGTATTCAAACTGAACCCTGTTAAAAATGTCTAATCCTATCACTCAATTTATACTTTGCCTGATTTCATAATGTCTCTATTGATATCTGCTTTCGTACATATTTTCCCCAGTTCATCATTGTAACTGACTCTTCACCTGTGCTGACATTTACAATCACTCTCTAACCGAAACCCTATTGCTAAAGAACTTTTGTTCCAAAACCTATACTCACTCTTCTTCCTAAACATACTGACTATCTTCCTAATCTTACTGACTATCCCTTTTTGACTGGATGTTCTCTTCTACATTCAATCATCCATGTAAATGTCGGGCGAGCTTCGGAGGAGGAGACCACCAATAGACCATCTCCTGCAACAGCAAAGGGTTTATTGGGTGTCCAGCATGCTGTGGCTCAGAGCTCAATTGAATCGAGCAGATAGCCCTGAGAATAGCTTAATTAGAGCTTATATACTATCCCTGGAGAGGGCAGGGAGGAAAGTTTATTGATGGGTCAGGACGAGTGGGCCGTTTGCGTGCAATTGGTGAGGGAGTACATTCTGCAGTTTGGCAGTTGGGGACAGCACATTCTGGGAACAATATTTGCAAGCATTTCTCAAGATTTCAACAGTGTTTTGTTAAGCATACAGGAAAACAGGAAGTGACAAGTACCTATTTTATTAACCTTTCATTCCCCACTTCTTCTTCTGGCTACTTTTAATCATAAAAATGATCATTGGGGGTTGTCACATTCTTTGTCTGCTAGTAGGGTATTACCATAATTTTAACTTGTCCAATTTGAGCCTGGAGAATAGAAATTACACGGTTGGGCAGACAGGTTTTCTACTTAGCAATAATATGAAGATGATTATTTTACCCGCCAGGGTTGATAAAAACATAGTTAACCAGAGGGACTGTGTGAACCAAGACTCAAACAATCCTTTTTGGACCTCTCTCTCTTGTTGATGCTCTTCAAGGTGTCTTTTTAATTTACTCATATAATTTATTACAACTCCAGTATGGTTGGCATAAAAACAACATTCTTCCCTCAATGCAGTAAAAAGGCCCCCTTCTCTAATGAATTGGAAGTCCAACCCTCGACTGTTCAGTAAAACAACTTCAGAGATACAGGTTAAAGATTCGTGCAAAGCTCTGATGGAGGTTTCTAATATCTTAGTTTTGGTCTATTGCTGCTTTAAATTGGGTCATTTGTTGTGTCCCATGGACAAGGGCAGTGGTTCCTGTGCCCACCCGTGCGGCAACTCCTATTCCTAATAGGATGGCTAAAGTGAGGGATACATGTTCCCAGTGGAACCGGGTTGTATGCCCCCCTATTTGATCTTCAAATGAACCTCCGTCATGATAGAGCACTCTGGGAAACATCTGCACCTTTACACAATTAATCACATGTGTTGCCCATTTCATGAAAACATAAACAATGTTTATGTATATAGAATTATGGTATTGTAGGGACGGACAAGGCAAGGTACCTAAGATAGCACTGAAGACAGGGAAACAGTCCTATTTGGTTGCAACCGGATTCAGAGGACAATGCTTCTGTTGTAATCAATTAATCCCCTGAAACTCAAGTTTAGGTAGTTTCAGAATTTTGTACCCAACATGTAAGGGTAGGGGCTCAGAAGATCACAGTCTGAGAAGTTCGAAAAAGCAGATTTTGTTTCTGTTTCTTTCCTCTGTTCTGGGCAAGTTAACTTTTCAAGGACACCTGGGAGGGGGAGAGCTTTTTCTTCCCTTTTTATTTTCCCCCTGCCAGCTGTTACCACAAAGCCCATTTGGCAACTTATTTATCTTAGAAATGTAGCCATCTCTGTGAAGCCCCAGCTCAAGGCCAGAGGCCTTGTTTACATATTTTGTGAAAAACTAGTAAGGGCATGTCTAGTTTTGAAGTGCTGAGTTTTTTAGCCAGTGGCCAAGTAGAATAGAGTAACATGGAAAGAGGAAGTTTATCTACATTGAACTTTATAGGGACTCTTTTGCTGAAAGTCCTAAAGTCAGCCAGGTGAAGACTTCTAGAGATGGTCAGTTAAGACTTTTCTGTGGGCCTAGTACAGAGGGGGAAGAAGGGGAAGGCGGGGCTGAGAGCAGCTCCAGGGATCTGAGAATGAGGAAGGAGATATGTAAAAGAATAATGGGAAAGGGGTTTGGGATTTTCCTAGGAACAAAAACTTGAGCAGTAGCACTGGTAGAGCAGAGGAAAAGACGGGAGTTAGTATCCCAAAATGCATGTGAAGGACTTTAAATTATTAGTAAACTGTTTTCAATTATGACAAAGCAACTTTAAAGGCCATTTTCATTACGTCTTGGATAGGGGTCTGAAGGCTCTCCTGAGCTGGTTTGAGCTTTGAGTTAGCTGGTAAGAGGACCTGGTAGGACCCGGAGCGGGCACTGACTGGAGAAGAGAGGAGTGAGTATGTGGATGGGTACCTCTGTACCTGCAACCTCAGCAAGGGGGCAATGGTCTGAGAACTGGCGGAGGTTTGGGTTTTTGATCTAATAATTGGAGGGGAGAATTCAGGTTTCTGAGGTGGGAGTGACAGCAGAGACTCTGGAGCAGAAGACTGAAGGTGAGGATCTATTGGATAAGCATAGTTCAGGATGTGAGCAAAGGAGGGAAAATGCCTCCACATAGGGGAATCTCCTTTCTCCCTTTTAAGCACTTGCAGAAGTTAAAAAGGTCACGCAGAATTTGAGGATCTAGAGACCCCTCTGGGGGCCATCGGTTTTGGTTACCTAATTGGTAATATGGCCAATGCTGTGTACTGATTTTGATGAGGAGTTTGGGTTCCATTAGGCAGCCCCTGTATGCTCACATCCTCATGGCATACAGAAGAAGTTGGCTTTTCCCCCACTGAACCGTGACTGTTTGTGGCTTTGATAGTCTGCCGAGCAAACATAGTAATCTAGGCTAGCCAACCTGCATCTGGCTCGTGTGTCCCTACATCCATAATGTTTGTTTCCATTATCTATGGTACGGAAGGGATTTAATGGAATTTCAGTGGGATCCTCTTCATCAGGGATATCCCAATAGGAAAGACTTATAGCTAGCTGACAAATCTGTGGGTGGAGAGATGGCCACCAGGTCCCTAAGGGGGCTGTATGTGAGATAGTTTATGCTTCTTTTCCAGTAGGATTTGTGATCATCCATCGCTGCAGAATGGGCTGATGAGGGTTAGGACTATTTGTGGCCAAAGGGAGAGTCTCTAGCCTTATCCATACGGCGAATATGCCATTTGAAAGAGTTACCATTCTTTTCCAGTTTCCAGCCAGAGTGTGGACAGGGTGCAGGCTTGAGATGAGATTCATGGATCCAGGAAGTGATTCCGTCTACCTTTTCCACTGTAGGTGTAATAACTAGCACTTGTTTTGGTCCTTTCCAGCGGGGTTACAGGGATGACAACTGATGTCGTCTTACATAGATTAAGTCTCTTACTTGATATCAATGTCGAGTCCCCTCGTCCCCAGTTTGGTAGGCAGTGGCCAGCTGTTTTCACCGGTATTGCAGAGTTTTTCAAGAGCTTTAAGTCTGTCAAGCAAGGGGGTGTGAAAGGGATCCTTAAGTTTTAGAGTTGGGCTTAGGTTCCTTACTGGAGGCGGGGAACCATAGAGAATTTCACAGGGGGTGAGGTTACTCAAAGAAACAGAGGGAGTATTTCTTGCATGAAACATTGCATAAGGCAGGAGCATAGTCCAATCTTTTATGCTGGTTTCTAAGCTTAATTACGTTAAGGTGTCTTTAATGGTTCTATTCATTCTTTCTACCTGTCCTGAACTCTGGGGTCTATAAGCACAATATAATTTCCAGTTAATTTCCAGGTTCCTGGGTAACCCCTGACTGACCTGGGCCACTAATGCCAGTACATTATCAGACCCTGTTACCTTTGGCATGCAGTATCTTTGAAAAATATCTTCCAGGATCTTCTTGACCACCATTTGCACTGTTTCTTTTTTTTCTTTTTCTTTTAGTGGGGAAGGCTTCAATCCATCCTAAAAATGTATCTACAAAGACTAGGAGATATTTATGTCCATACCTTGCTGGCTTAATTTCAGTAAAGTCAACTTCCCAGAATTGTCCTTGTCTGGTTCCTCGTAGGTGCTTTCCTGCAGGAAACTTGGAAGGGTAAGCATTAACCAATTGATGGACCCGACAGGCTTTATTACGCATTCAGTTATTTCCTTTTGCTGTGAGTCAGTTAGTGGAAAACTCTGTTCTTCATACTTCAGAAATACCTGCAGTTTCTTTGAACCAAGGTGAGTGAGTTGATGTGCATTTTCTACTGACATAGTTAGAGCCGTGACTATAGGAGTTTTTACAGAAGGATTTAGAAATTCCAATTGGGGGCCCTCAGGGTTAAAAGTTATTTTGGCCCGGAGCTTGGTGAGCAGATCTCTGCCCATCAAATGGGGCCAGGCATTCTGGGATTACTAGGAAGGAGTGATGGATTTTTCCTTTCCCCAGGTCCATGGTCCTCTTAGTTGTCCAAGCCCGATACTTACTGTCATTAGCCCCTTGAACTAGAGACCTTTTATTTGATAGAGGGCCCAATGGGGCCTTAAGGGCTGAGTATATTGCCCCTGTATCCTTTTCAAAGTTTACTGGTGTCCCCTTCACTTCAAAAGTTACCGTGAACTCGGTGAGGGGATCTGAGCCCCGACTTTCGTAGTCATCCTCCAGAGTCAGAATGGCTGGCTGGCGTGACTGTCTCTTTCTAGGGCACTCTTTGGCCCAGTGTTCTTTTTCTTTACAGTAGGCACATTGATCTGAGGCCAGGGGTGTCCTCTGGTGTGGGACCAGGTATCCTTTCCTGTCTCCCTTATTCTTAATTTCTGGCTTTTTTGGTGTTGTGACCAGGACCTTAGTCAACGCCTTAGTCTGTCTTTTTTTTCTTTTATCGTGCCTTTGCTCCCTTATCTTCCTCAGTTTCTCTCTTATAGTATACTTTCTTGGCTTCTCAGACTAAATCTCTCAAAATCATATCTTGTAATCCATCTAAGCATTGTAACTTTCTTTTAATATCCAGGGCAGCTTGCCCAATAAAGGTCATTGTAACAGATGCTTTTTGATCCTCTGCCTGAGGATCGAAAGGTGTATATCTCCTATATGCCTCCATAATTCTCTCTAGAAACATAGAGGAAGTTTCATCAGGCCCTCGAATAATCTCTCTTACCTTGGCCAAATTTGTTGGAACACAGAGATAAGTGGACAGATGCTTACTACCTTCAAATATATTGGGGATTCAGGTGGATCACTTCAAGGGAACGCTGGCTTTGATTATTTTGGGAAGATGTGTCGGTCTCCCGTCTGGTCTAAGAATATTTTTTTCTAGCTTCCAGGATCATTCGCTTTTTTTCCTCTGTCATGAAAAGAGTCCCTAAGAGTTGTTGACAGTCATCCCTAGCAGGGAGGTATAAAAACATCAATGTCCAAACCAGACCTGTGAGCTGGGTGGGGTCCTCGGAAAAAAAGGGGGATTGTTATTTTTTCAGTTATATAGGTCTGAAAAAAAGAAAGGCCAATACTGGTAGGCTTGCATTTTCCTCCATTGCCATCGTCAATCATTGGCCCGTAGGGACATAGGGGGAGCATCATGGGAGTTCCAGGGTTTTCAATGATTTGCAGCCATCGAGTTTCTTTAGCCGGGCCAGCTTCCACTGGGGAGGAGGTCTGTGTGTGCTGCGGGGGAGTTATCTGGAGGGCCCTGGGCCAGCTTAGCTTTCTCCAATGGCGGAGAGGCTGAGTCAACTGCAGGGGAATCATTTAGAGTGTGTTGGTGGTTGAGGGACGAGGGAAGGGGATAAGGAGGGAGAGGAGAGTCGAGTATAGTCAAATCTTGTGACTCAGGGAGAACAGAGGGTGGAGGAGAAGGATGAGCAGAGGGTTTGAGAGATTGTGGGGGAAGGAATAGGAGCAGGGGAAGGGACAAGGAAAGGCTTCACCCATGTAGGAGGACTTTTGCAGAGGTCCTGCAAAGTTAAGATATATGGCTGTTGATCCGGATGGCTATGTGTGCCCAGCTGAAAGACAATATCTCTAACTTTTTAAATTAGTGGGAAGTAGAAAGATCCTTCTAGGGGCCATACGACTCCAAAGGTGGGCAATTCTGAGGCTCAGAGAGTCTGGCAGGTCCCGGGTTTTACTGAAAAAGAAAGATTCTGAGCCCTTAAGCCAACTTTGGTCCAGTGATTAAGGGTCAGGGACAGAGGCATTGAAGTGCTCTGTCCCATAATGAAACATACACAAACAGTGAATGCAACAACCCATGAAACAGACAAGACAATAAAGACAGGCAATGGACTTCCAAAACTGAGACCAGGACTGAGTAGCCGGCAAAACCCTATGGGCTGGCAATACTGAATCTGAAACAAAATATCACTGAGTCAAGGAGACTATTGTTCCTCAATTTCCCGAGTCCTCTGGGGCGTCCTCCAGGGACGTGGCCTGTGGCTCTGTGACATGTCTGTCAGCCACCATCGGAGAGAGCTCACGCTCTTTATCGACAGCCATTTTGCCAACCCCTAACCTTAAAACTAAAACCACAAAGAGGCGCCTTACTTAGCCGAGAGGAGCCCGTTATGGTCTCTTGTCCGCCGCTGCCAGAACTCGGTGGAACCTCTATATGTAAAGGTCGGGCGAGCATCGAAGGAAGAGACCACCAAGAGACTGTCTCATGCAACATCAAAAGGTTTATTGGGCGTCCAGCATGCTGGGGCTCAGAGCTCACTTGAATAGAGCAGAGAGCCCTGAGAACAGTTTAAGCGGAGCTAATATACTTTCCTTCAAAGGGCAGGGAGGGAAATTTACTGATGGGTAAGGGTGAGTTGGCTGTTTGCGTGCAAACAGGTGAAGGTGTACATTCTACAGTTTGGCTGTTGGGGACAGCACATTTTGGGAACAAGATTAGCAAACAGTTCTCAAGATTTCAACAGTGTTTTGTTAAGCATACAGAAAAACAGGAAGTAAAAACTACCTATTTTATTAACCTTTCACTACCGACTATCCTTTTTTACTGGATGTTCACTTCTACAATCAGTTTTCCAAGGTACATGGTCCTATGTCATTGTATATCAATTTATTCAAAGCTAAGTATCCCAATCAAGGGCACAATGCACTTCTGGGCTTCAAATGTTACTTAGATTTCTGTTTTCATACATATGTTTCACCTATATATTCTTATACATATCACTGATTCACAGTACCATTATTCATTCAGCAGAATAATTCCTAACAAAATTGAATATGTTATTAACCCTAACCATACACTCTTACCTCAATCTAACTTTACAGAAGAGCAGGGACAAAGTTTGTCTTACAATACAGGAATGTAGGGGATCTTCCACCTGCTGAGAACCTCAAAGCTCCGTGCCGAAATGATCACTGGAGAAGATATAGGCACCTCTGAAGAACCTGAGAGAGCAAAAGTCATCTTCTATGGCAAAAAACCTGGTCAGGATGAAGGATTGTGCTGAATCAGCCTCTCTACTCTTAATTTAGAGAAGATGGACCAAATGAGACCTGTGTGGAGAGCTGTTCCCTGATGCCTATCATTGATATACCATTCTAACTTGTGAAAGTGTCACAGGAAACAGGGGCAGCATCCATCTCATGGGACCCTTGGATACAACTCTTAGTACAAAGTCGTTGCCAAGGCAGTGAACTCATTCAGTTCCTGAAGGAAGTGACCTCACCTCACCTCACTTCCTTGTTGATGGAACTCTCTGATATTGGGACCCAAGAAGCCAGTCAAACAGTGCGAGTCCTAGTCCGAGTCCCAGTGGTCTCACTTTTTGGATTTCCCGAGGAAAGAGTCAGTCTTTTTGGTACCTACTTTGGACCATCCTGTTAGGATGGCAAATGGCAGGAAAGCTCTGAATAGGGGCCTTTCCTGATAAAGAAGGTAGTGGCTCACCGCTGGCTCCTGACAACTTCAGAGAGTTAGCCAAGGACACCAGATCTGAGACAGGACAGGCCATTTTGGGGGAACCTAGAGTGGCCCACAGTCAGAGGACACTCCAGATACTCACAGACCTACTTGGGGGAAGGAGGTGCCTTTGTTGGTGTGAGTTTGGGTTTGAGGTTTTGTCTCATGTTCTGAGAATAGGTAGGAAATGCGGTTTGTTTGGTTTGGAGTGAACAGTTTCTAGTAAGTCGTTTGACAATGCGAGTGTTTCTGTGTCTGTGTACCCCACCGCATCCGTGGTTGTAGATATTAGAAAAGAGAATGCGTAAATGGATGTGTCCTGACTGGTAGAAAGCTTCCCAGTATTCATCCTGACCAATTTATTAATGGAATGCAGCTTGCCTTATCAATGGGCAACACCTGCTATCTTCCTAAGTTCCTGTTTTCTTCCTGTAATCTGGCCACTCTCCATAATAGGCTCATGGTTTTGTATCCAAGATATGTACCACCTCCAAGCTCTGTGACATGGCCATGTACTTGATAGCTGAAGTGAATGGCGAGCATCTCAGAAAACTCAGATACCAATGTGACCAGTAACGTCTCAGTGGAGAAACCCTGCTTTGGGCTTCAAATCTTATGTAGATTTCTGTTTTCATACTTATATTTCAACTATATATTCTTGTAAATATCGCAGGTTCCCAATACCATTATTCATCCTGCAGAATGACTCCTAACCCAAATCGAACATGCTATTAACCCTAACCATACAATGTTCCCTCAATCTAACTTTACAGAAGAGAGGGGAAAGTGTGATCAGAAAAGTCTCAGTGGAGAAACCCTGCTTTGGGCCTTATGCTTACCTATTGGTCTGTTGCCCTGAATGTCAGGAAGGTCTTTGCCTCAGGCCACCCCTTTGTGAAACCTGAAGAAAACAGTTTACAAATGCAAATTAATGGGCATCACCTGTGGCTCTTTGCTTAATTGCTTTGGAAAGGGATGTGTTTGAATCAGCCTCTTGGCCCTGTGTGAGGCTGTTGCTTGGATTCTTAGCACCTGATGGATCTAAAGAAAGATCCCATGTGTGCATCCAAAACAAAAATGTCTAAAAGAGTAGTCATTTCGAATGAAGTTTTTCACCTTCCTTTGTAAGGTTCCTGACCTCTATCAAGTGGGAATAGGGAATATACACCAAGCCAATTGATGGCTACTTTTGGAAAAATTGTACCACCGATGATAGCATCAGCATAAATACCCCAACACTACTACAAGTCGCTGCAACAACAGATAGTTCACAATGTATACAAGTGAGTTCACAATGCATACAAGTGATACATAGTCCTGGCAAGTTCTGCAAGAAGTTCAGTGATGGCTATTGCAGAAGATGTAGATTGGTTTTATCTTTGACTTCACCAGCACTGGGATAAAGATAGAAATACTGGCAATAATGGCTAAAGAAAAAATATTGAACATTCCAGAAGGCACTAAATGAAAACAATTTTCTTAAAAAATTACATTATCTTGAAGAGAATTATTAAATATAAGGAAAAGGAAAGGTGAAGTAAACAAACAGGTCTGTTAACCTCCTTTTTTGTTCACATATAAAAACAATCCTGAACAGTTTTTTACCCAATTTAAATTAAACCATTTAAATCACGTGAATAAAAAAAAAATATTTGGATCCATTTTTTCATGAGCGCTCATTATATATGATATATGGACATATGTACATTCAAACATATAACACAAAACACAAGTGTGCACACATAATACATACAGCACATAACATAATAGTAAAGGCCTTATAACTTTTTACAGGTGAAATCACCATTGCAATGATTAAAAACTCTATAGTCAAAATATAGAAGTGATCAGCAAAACATTAACCTAGGTCTCAATGAGCTAAAATAAAAAAAAAAAAAAAGAGAGAACTTCAAGATGTGGGAAAGGGCAATAATAAAATACATATTGAAAAAAGCATCCCTGTTCTGTCGCAGATGTAAGGATAGTCAAACTGGAGTTTTGGATATCAGCTGTTATGAATTTGAGCCAAATCATCTTATTTTGGTCTATAGAAATCGCTTTAGTTAATCTCTCTGGAATCCAAACCAGCTGCTGTTCTTCCTGTGGAAACACACAAACAGACCCCCGATTCCAGTCAATCACTGGATCAGGACTTTAGTTAATCACTCCGGAATCCAAATCGGCGGCTGTTCTCCCTGTGGAAACACACAAAAGACCCCCGACTCGAGACAATCACTGGGTCAGTACTTTATTTAATCTCTCTAGAATCCAAATCGGCTGCTGTTCTCCCTGTGGAAACACACAAAAAGATCCCCGACTCCAGACAATTACTGGGTCAGGACCTTTTAATTGTCCTGTTAGAATATCCTTCCCAAGTACCTTGGGCTTATGCACATTTTTTGGACACATATGCCTTTCCGCAGCACTAAGTCCTGATGAATCCAAATTTAAAAAGCTTAGAGTACAAAGGGTTATTTTAAGTTTATCTTTGGGGAATTTAATACCCCTTCCCAATTCTGTCTTTTTGCTTTAATAAGTACATTTTAATAGTTTCATGTGCTCTTTCAACTATGCATTGTCCCTGTGGATTGTATGGGATTCTTCTTATATGAGTAATGCCAAATGATGAGCAAAATTGTTTAAAAGAGGTAGGAGTATAACCGGGGGCATTATCTGTTTTTAACTGTTTTGGAACATCCACAGTGGCAAAATTTTGTAAGTTATGAGCTATAACATCTTTAGTATTTTCTCTGGCATGAAGAAAGCCCATCAAAAATCCAGAAGAAGTATCAACTGTAACATGCAAATATTTTAATTTTCCAAATTCTGGCAAGTGTGTGAAATTCATGTGCCAAATATGATTAGGTATCAATCCTCTAGGATTGACTCCAAGATTAACTTGTGGTAAAAAGGTCACACAATTTTTACATTGTTTTATTATTTTTCTATCTTGTTTCTTAGTTATTTTAAAACACTTTTGTAAAGTATTAGCATTCACATGGAGCTTTTTATTAAAATTTATAGCTTCTTCTAGTGTAGAGAAAATATATATGTATTTCATGTGTAGTTTTATCTGCTAAATCATTTCCCAAACTAAGGGCTCCAGGCAATCCTGTATGTGCCCTGATATGTCCTATAAAGAATGGATCTTTTCTGCCCCACATTAGACTTTGTATAGTGGAAAGCAAAGAGAAAAGAGTAGAGGAAGGGGAAATCTTACCAGCAATAACTATATACTGACTATCGGAAAATAAATTAAATACAGAATCTTTAAACATCACAAAAGCTTGTAATACTGCATTAAGCTCTACCTTTTGAGCTGATTGCTTGGGTACTAAAAATGTAAAAGTTTGATCAGGTGTAACTATTGCTGCTGTGCCATGATTTGACCCATCAGGGAATATACTTGGAGCATTCATGATAGGTGATTTCTTGTCATTATTGGAAAAATTTCAGGATGCGATGACCAAAAAGACAATAAAAGATTAGATGGTAAGTGGTTATCAAATGAAACAATAGATTTACACATGATTATTGCCCAAGTAAAGTATTTAACTCATTAGCTAATTCAACAATTTGATTCATAGTATATTGAGTAATAATTTTATTGGGTGAAATTCAACACACTCCCTTTGCTGTTTTTATTCCTATGAGTATTAATTGTTCTACAACCTCAGGATACCTAGTAATAATAGTGTTAGAAGAATAAGATAAATGTATCCATAATAATGGACCTTCTTGCCAAAACACTCCTGTAGGAATATATTTTTTTGGTAGTACAATAAATAATAAAGGCAAAATTATATCAAATCTATCCAAATGCATATTTCCTATTTATGTTTCAATAATTTTTAATGCCTTTCTTGCTTCAGGTGTTAACATTCTGGGTGAATTTTGATCTAATGGACCTTTCAGGATATCAAATAAAGGTCCCAACTCTCCTGTTGGTATACCTAGTTAAGGCCTTATCCAATTTATGTCTCCTAATAACTTTTGAAAGTTATTAATTGATTGTAGTTGATCTACTCATATTTGAATTTTTGCTGCACAGACCATGGTTGAGGATAATAGAACACCTAAATAATTTATTGGAAAATTTAATTGTACTTTATCTATTGCTATCTCTAGATTATAATTTTTTAATATGTTAGTAAGTGTGGCATAACATTCTAGCAATGTGTTTTTAGCTTTGTGTGCTAATAATACATCATCCATATAGTGAAATATTTGTAGTTCGGGATTTTGATTTCTAAGTGGCAGGATTACTTTGTTAACATAAATTTGACACATAGCTGGGCTGTTAGCGATCCCTTGAGGGAGTACTTTCTCAGTGTAAGGATAGTAAATGCAAAACATGGACTATCCTCAGGATGAATTGGAAATGAAAAAAAAAAAACAATCTTTAATATGAATAAATAAAAAATACCAAGTTTTTGGCAAAGCAGACAATTGAAGAATCCCCGATTGAGCAGGTCCCATAATAACCATCTCATTATTAATGGCTCTTAAATCTTGCAATAATTTCCATCTGCCAGATTTCTTTTTGATGACAAAAATGGGAGTATTATGGGGAGATACAGAAGGTTGTATATGTCCTTCCAGTAATTGTTGTTTGACCAGGTATTAAGCTGCTTCTATCTTTTCTTTAGTCAGGGGCCACTGAGGAATCCATACTCGTCTTTCTGATTTCCAAGTAACTTTTATTGTCTCAGTGGCCCTTTCTGAAAATCCAACCCATGTCTGTATGTTCCTTGATCTATTTGTATTGGTGCTACTATACTTGTTCTTGTTTTTCTAATATTTTTCCTTTCTTAAAACCTTGTCTAACCATAATAGTGGGTGCATTTTTGTTGATCTTATTTGTTAATGTCAAACCTAATTGATCTAGGACATCTCATCCCCATAAATTAACGGGAAGATGATCCAATACATATGGCTGTATATTTCCTTCACATGCTTCAGGATCCTTCCAATCTAATACAATTGCACCAATCCTAGGCCTCAAAGCATTTTAGTGGCTTGTTGTAATGGCCAATATTTGGCCATTCTTGACGAAAGATGATGCTAAGGTCTGCACCTGTATCCAGTAGCCCATTAAATTCATGTCCTTGAATATTTAGTTTTAGCATGGGGCGAGAATTTAAATTTAAAGAAAGCATAGCCCAATCTACACCTGTGGAGTCTAATCCCTTGGAACCTGTTTCTACAGCATGACTGGAAAATTTATCACGTAGGCTGGGTATTATTAGTAACTGTGCTATTCTATCTCCTGGTGAAATTACTGATATATCATTTGGAGAACTGGGTATAATTTTTATTTCACCTTCATAATCGGGAACAATTACCCAAGGACTTATCCTAAGTTCTTTTAGAGTAGAAGAACCGCGTCCCAATAATAAGCCTACTGTTCCTTTGGGAAGAGGTACTTTCACCCTTGTGGGAATTATTTGAACCCCCATCTCTGGAGTTAGTACTGATCTGGCGGAGGCGCAGATGTCCAACCTTGTGCTCCCTCTGGTTTGTCTGATGAGGGATCTGATGGACAATGTGTCCTGTGCACTATCCTGATGGGGTTGCTGGGTTCCTCCAGTGCTTCCTATATTTGTGGTTTTGGGCCCCAGAGCATTGGGCCCACCTGTCCATTTTTTGGCAGTGGATCCCGATGACTTTCTCCATGATATCGTGGATAAACACCTGGTCCTTGTTCTTTTTTTTGATAATGAGGATTCAATCAGCTAGATGTTGCTGGGGCCACTCTGAGCCAATAATCATCTGGCAGCTGGAAAATTGCTGGCAGCTGGAAGCTTGCTGTGGCCCCTTCAGCTGTGGCTCTCAACAAATTCCTGTCTCCTTTTCCTGTAGCCTATTCAGCACATGTACTTTTATACGTGCATATAGAATCCTACCTGTTATCACACGTACGTTTTAGTGAGGTTTCTGACTTGGCAGATAGAAGTTATGAGAAGAGATCACTCCTCCTAAATGCTATTGGAACTGAAAATTCAACCTATGTGTGAGCTTCCTAGTAGAACACCATTATACATGAATCAATTTTTTAGTGAAATAATTATTTTTGCATCTGTGGATGACATATATTTCATGATGACTTTCGATTTGCATATATATTGCTAGATTTTAATGTCTGTGTGTGTGTGGGTGTGTGTGTGTGTATATATATATATATATATATATATATATATATATATATTATACACTCTCCAAATTTTTCTAATTATGAAATATATGAGTCTTATTATACATTTTTTAAAATCGTTCATATTCATGTATGTGGATTTATGATCAACTTTTCACAAGATTATTCTGAGAAATATACATCCACCTGAAATACATATTTGTTTCCTTGTACTGAAAAATAACTTCAGTGAATGGTGCATACAAATCCTAATATTTCCACAGTAATACCCAGTTTAACATCAATGCAAGCAGTTTCCTATAGGACATGATGTGTATTTTGCAGTTCATTTTTATTAAACAGTGGTACATTACTATTTCTTCAGTTTATGCACATCATAGCATATATATTTCTTCCACAAGTTCACAGATTTATAGGCATTTGTTTCAATTTCAATCACCTCCTGCTTCAGAACATATATATTCCTCCAGGTTTTTTGACTGGTCTTTTCATGAGACTTTTTTCCAAACACATTATTTTCGATTTCCATAATCATTTTTGAAGCAAAACTCACACACTCTTCATGATAAACCAAAACCCTCATATTACCGTTAGATATATAACTGGTTGTAATGAATGTATGTATATCAATTTAAGATTTTCTGTATATTTTCAGATATCAAATCAATCCATAATTTAATGTTGGAACCAGTTATATTATTTATTCACAGTATGTTCTATTCATGCATTTTTTCTATATTCATTGACACAGGGTACACCTCTTTGTTCCCCCAATACAAATTTATATGTCTTCAAAATATTGCTACCAGTAATGGTGGAAGAAATACTCATGTCACCTGATCTACATATACATTTTATCACAGTAATATTCTGGACACAGAAAGCAAACGCCACTCTTATGTTTGTACCAAAGCCTTAATGGAAAGTGAGCATGAATTACTAAAAATATCCATGTCCAGGTTGCCTAATGCTCTCAAATGTAAATCCTATTGGTGACTATATATTTGTTTCTTCCTAAGATTATATATTCAACCTCCAGTCTGTTGAAAATGTCTAATCCTATCCCTCACTTTATATTTGCCTGATTTCTTAATGTCTCTATTGATATCTGCTATCCTACATGTTTTCCCCAGTTCATCATTGTGACTGACTCTTCACATGTCCTGACATTTACATTCACTCTCTTATTGAAAACCTATTGCCAAATAACTTTTGGTCCCAATTCTATACTCACTGTTGTTTCTAAACCTAGCAACTATCTTCCATTCCCTTTTTGACTGGTTGTTCTCTTTGACATTCAATCATCAAAGATACAAGGTATTATGCTATTGTATATCGATTTATCTGAGACATCTGTGAAGAACATAATTCAAAGCTAAGTAACCCACTAAAGAGCCCAATGTCCTTCTGGGCTTCAAATCTTACGTAGATTTCTGTTTTCATACTTACATTTCACCTATATATTCTTGTAAATATCGCAGGTTCCCAATACCATTATTCATCTTACAGAATGATTCCTAACCCTGTGTGGAGACCTGTTCCCGAGTGCCTATGGTTGATATACCATTCTAACTTGTGAAAGTGTCACAGGATGTAGGGGAAGACTCCAATACATGGGACCCTTGGAAGCAACTGTTAGGACAAAGTGGTTGCCAAGGCAGTGACCTCATTCAGTTCCTGAAGGAGGTGACCTCACCTCACTGCCTTGGTGATGAAATGTGGGATCCAGGAAGCCAGGCACACAGAACCAGTCGCAGTTCCACTCTCAGTGGTCTCACTTGTTTGGATTTACCAATGACAGACTCAGGCTATCTTGGTACCTACAGATGTGAGGATTGCCAAATGCCAGGAATGCTCAGAAGAGGGGCCTTTCATGAGAAAGCAGGTAGTGGCACACCACTGGATTCTGACAAGTGTCAGTGAAGAAACCCTGCTTTGTGCCTTCTGATTACCTATTTTCTGTTGCCCTGAATGTCAGTAAGGTGTTTGCCTCAGGCCAACCCTTTGTGAAGCTTGAAGAAAGAGTTTTCAAATGGAAATGAATGGGCATCATTTGTGGCTTTTTGCTTAATTGCTTTGGAAAGGAATGTGTCCAAATCAGCCTCCTGGCCCTGTGTGACCCTGTAGCTTAGATTCTCAGCATCTGATGGATCTAAAAAAAGATCCCATGTACGCATCAAAAACCAAAATGGCCAAAAGAGCAGTCATTGGGGATGAAGTATCTCGCATTCCTCTGTAAGGGTAATGACTTCCATCAAGTGAGAATTGGAATCTTTGCCTCAAATAAGTTCTTCAAAGCCCTGCAGAGGCTAACCCATAGGTGCTAGGGTTTTCTCATGACACTAATTCACATAAAGAATCTAAAGCCCACAGTAGGTAGTCCTCAATTTGGAGAAGCAGAGCAATATTAACGGCAGGCCTATTTGATCATTCCTGGTTCACAGGAAGGGTGACCAGGCCACCCAGACTATAGGCAAATGAGGGGCTTGGGAGCTTATTTTGAATATTGACTTGGGCTGCGCCCCTCATGGAAACCTCTAGCCAGAATTCATGATGAGTGTCTATATGGAAGAACATGAGGGCCATGTAGGAGTGTTTTGATTTTTTTTGTGGTCATTTGTGTGGCAGTTGGAAAAGATGACTTGGTCCACCTGGGCTTGAACTTGCTGTGATTCCCCTACACACTGAGTTCTAGAACTGTTCTCAGAAAAGTATTGCCATGAATTGTGTTGGGATTTAAGACTACACGCATGAGAGTCGCCCTTGGAAACTGAGATCAAGTCCAGGGTAGCTTTCCACAGGACACTGGGAATCTCAGCAAGGATACTATATGATTTTATTCTTAAAGACTTGGCAGCCATAATTGAGATTCAAAACACCCATGAACCTCACATAGTAGACCTCAATGGGCCTGGCTTTTTGTGACCTTTTGGCCACTCTTTGGGAAGCCTTGCCTGTGAGAGTTCTCCAGAGCTTTCATTCAAATGAGCTTCCTCACCATTCAATGGTTCCTGAATGAATTGAAACCCACAGTGCCTCCAACTTCATCCTTGAAAAATGGTTACATAAATACCATGAAATTTATGAAATTCCCTTAACCAGGTGGCACTGGAGAAACTTTAGATGTCCTGTTTCTGATCATGAGTATACCAGACAGTGCCTAGATTGACTGGGTTTAATGAAAATGGTGTATAACAGAGATGCCAGTAACTTGGAGCCAGTTTACTAGTGGGCCTAGAGAATTGCTGGGCAGGTGTGTGATAAAATATCTGTGCTGGGGACATGTGGATCTGCCATTGGCTTCCGAATGGCTTGTGACTGACATGGTGCAGCTAGCAAACCCTTCTATGTAAAGGCATCTTGTTATATGGAGAGGTTCCAGGGCAATGTTCAAAATCAGGTTGCTATGGTCAAGGCGGCAAACTATGTGGGATAGAAGCCTGGTTGTTGCTTTCTCCTGCAGACCCTGACCCACCACAAGTGACAGAACTCCCTTCAGCACTGTGTGCCAGTTGAACTTCTTGTATTTTATGAACCAAATACCAAACTCCCAGTGCAGCAACAAGAAAAACCATGAAAAGTGGAGGATGACCAAATGGCTTCACAGTCCACATGAGGAGACACTTAGCCCCCACTGGCCACAAAGAGAATTCAGCACTGCTGCCTCAGGTTCATTGGAAAATAACATACCATGTCCTCCAGGTCACATAGATGCAGACCCAGCTTTGGTGGTCTCACTATAAAGGAAGCTAAAGCTCCTGACAACAACATATATTTCAAGTGCCCACCCTCAGATGCAGTTTCTCTAGAAGCCTTTAGGCCAGCAGCACTCCATGTTTGTGGAGTGTTTCCACTGTCCCTTACTTTTGGAGATTCCTCTACCACCTCCAAGGTTGTGAACTCCTCAGCATTTTCCATTCCATAAATGTATTCACAGATTTTCTAACTCTCCTCTAATTGTGTCTTACTTGGGATCAAAGGTAATGTCAACGCATTGTTCTGGATGAGAGAAGGAAGATTTTTGGTAGCACATATTTACATGCACATTGGATTCATTTTCCAATTTTCCATTCGAAATACTGAAACCCTAACACAAACTCATTACCTAATAATCTCTGACTACTAATCCTAATATGATGGAGAAAATTAACCAAAACAGATTAGAAATACAAGCAGTTCAGAGGAGGCATGTTGTATTGTTGCACTTGCCTTTTGCATTATATAGGGTAGGAGTTATAAATCTAGTCAATTATTTGTTGAAATATTTCTCCATGTGTATTTGAAGTTAAAAAATATGTGAATTCCTGTCTCCCTTTCTCTGTAGCTTATTCAGCACACGCAATTTTATATGCACATATAGAATCCTACCTGGTATCACATGTACATTCTTTTCAGCTGGCTGACTTGGCAGGTACAAATTGTGAGAAGAGATCACTCCTCTTAAACGCTGTTTGAACTGAAATTTCACACTATGGGTGAGCTTCGTAGCCGAACAACATTATACATAAATCCATGTTCAACAGAATGAATATTTTTGGATCTGTGGATGATATAAATTTCATGGTGAATGTCCATTGGAATATATATTGCTAATTTTAATGTCTCTCTCTCTCTCTCTCTCTCTCTCTCTCTCTCTATATATATATATATATATATATATATATATATATATATATATACTCTCCAGATTTTTCAAATTATGAAAAATGGGTCTTATTATACACTCCCTAAATTTATTTATATTCTTGTATTTGGATTTATAATCAATTTTCCCAAGATTATTCTCAGAAATATTCATCAACCTGAAATACATACTTGTTTCCTAGTAATGAAAACTAATTTCGTGAATGGTGCATACAAATCCAAATATTTCTACAGTAACTGACCAAGTTTAACATCAATGCAAGTAGATTCCTATGGGACATGATGTGTAGTTTAACGTTCATTTTTATTCAACACTGGTACATTACTATTTCTTCAGTTTATACATATTATAGGATATATATATTTCATGCACAAGTTAGTAAATTTATAGGCATTTTTTCACTTTCAATCACTTCGTGCTTCAGAACACATGTATTCCTCCATCTTTCTTGGCTTGTCTTTTCATGAGACTTCTTTCCACACACATTATTTTTGATTTCCATAACCACTTTTGTAGCAAAACTCACATACTCTTCATGATAAACCATAACCCTAATATTACCATTAGTTGTATAACAGGTTGGAATGAATGATTGTATATCGATATAAGATTTCTTATAAGTTTTCAGATATCAATTCAAACCATTATTTAAAGTGGAACCAGTTACATTATGTATTCACAGTAATGTCTATTCATGCATTATCTCTATATTCATAGACACAGAATACACCTCTTTGTTTCCCCAATGCGAATTTATACATCTTCAAATATTGCTCCAAGATATGGTGGAAGAAATACTCATGTAACCTTATCTACTAATACATTTAATCACAGTAATATTCTGGACACAAAATGCAAATGTCATACTTATGATAGTACCAAAGCCTAAGTGGAAAGTGAACATGTATTACTAAAAACTTCCATGTCCAGTTTGCCTAGTACTCTCAAATGTCAATCTTATTGGTGACTACATATTTGTTTCTTCCCAAGATTATATATTCAAACTCAACCATCTTGAAAATCTCTAATCCTATCCATCACTTTATACTTTTCCTGATTTCGTAATGTTTCCATTGATATCTGCTTTCCTACATATTTTCTCTAGTTCATCATTGTGACTGACTCTTCACGTGTGCTGACATTTAACTTCACTCTCTAACTGAAACCCTATTGCTAAAGAACTTTTGTTCCAAATCCTATACTCACTCTTCTTCCTAAACCTACCAACTATCTTCCTAATCCTAACAACTATCCCTTTTTGAGTGGATGTTCTCTTCTACATTCAATCATCCAATAAATGTCGGGTGAGCGTCGGAGGAAGAGACCAAAAAAAGACTGTCTCATGCAACAGCTAAGGGTTTATTGAGGGTCCAGCATGCTGGGGCTCAGAGCTCACTTGAATAGAGCAGAGAGCCCTGAGAACAGCTTAAGCAAATCTTACATACTTTCCTTGGAGAGGGCAGGGAGAAAAGTTTATTGATGGTTCAGGGCGAGTGGGAAGTTTGCATGCAACTGGTGAGGGAGTACATTCTGCAATTTTGCAGTTGGGGACAGCACATTCTGGGAACAAGATTAGCAAACAGTTGTCAATATTTCAACAGTGTTTTGTTAAGCATACAGAAAAACAGGAAGTGCCAAGTACGTATTTAATTAACCTTTCATTCCCCACTTCTTCTTCTGGCTACTTTTAATCATAAAAGTGATCATTTTGGGGTGTACATTCTATGTCTGCTAGTGGGGTATTGCCATAAGTTTAACTTGTCCAATTTGAACTTGGAGAAAAGAAATTACACGGTTGGGCAAACATGGTTTTATAGTTAGCAATAATTTGAGGATTATTATTGGACTTCCCAGGGTTGATAAAAGCATAGTTAAGCATGGAGACTGTGTGAACCAAGACTCAAACCACCATTTTAGGGCCTTTATCTCTGGTTGTTGCTCTTCAAGGTGTCTTTTTAATTTGCTCATAGATTTTTTTACAACTCCAGTATGTTCGGCATAAAAACAACATTCTTCCCTCAATGCAGAACTAAGGCCCCCTTCTCTCATGAAGTGGAGGTCCAACACTCGACTGTTCTGTAAAACAAGTTCAGCAAAAGAGGTAAAAGATTCCTGCAAAGCTCTGATGGATGTTTTTAATATATTTAAGTTTTGGTCTATTGCTGCTTCTAAATGGGTCATTTGTTGTGTCCCATAGACCAGGGCAGTGGTTCCTGTGCCCACCCCTGCAGCATCTCCTATTCCGGATACGATGGCTAAAGTGAGGGTATATGTTCCCTATTTGATTTCAAATGAACCTGCATCATGATAGTGCACTCTGGGAAACATCTGCACCATTACACAATTAATCACATCTGTTGACCATTTCATGAAAACATAAACAATGTTTAAGTATATAGAATTATACTGTTGTAGGGACGGACAAGGCAAGGCACCTAAGATAGCACCAAAAACAGGGAAACAGTCCTATTTGGTTGCAACCGGATTCAGAGGTCATTGCTTCTGTTGTAATCAATTAATCCCCTGAACACCAAGTTTAGATAGTTTCAGAATTTTGTACCCAGCATGTAAGGGAAGAAGCTCAGAAGTTCACAGTTTGCAGAAGTTCACAAAAAGCAGTTTTTGTTTCTGTTTTTTCCTCTGTTCTTGGAAAGTTAACTTTTCAAGGACTCCTGGGAGGGGGAGAGCTTTTTCTTCCCTTTCTTTTTTCCCCCTGCCAGATGTTACCATGGAGCCCAGTTGGTAACTTCTTAATCTTAGAAATCTAGGCATCGCTGTGAAGCCCCAGCTCAAGGCCAGAGGCATTGTTCACATAATTTGTGGAAAACTAGTAAGGGGGTGTCTAGCTTAGAAGTGCTGAGTTTTTAGCCAGTGGCCAAGTAGGTCAGGGCAATATGAAAAGAGAAAATTTATCTACATTGAACTTTTATAGGGTCTCTTTTGGAGAAAGTTCTAAACTCAGCTATGGTGAAGACTTCTGGAGAAGGTCAGTTAAGACTTTTTTGTGGGCCTGGTACAGAGGGGAAAGACGGGGAGGGTGGGGCTGAGAGCAGCTCCAAGGATTTGAGAATGAGGATGGAGAGATGTAAAAGAATAATGGGAAAGGGGTTTGGGATTTTCTAGCAACAAAAACATGAGCAGTAGAACAAGTAGAGCAGAGGGAAGACGGGAGTGAGTATCCCAGAATCCTGTGAGGGATTTTAAATTCTTAAATTCAATGATGACAAAGAAACTTGAAAGGCCATTTTCACTACATCTTGGATAGGGGTCTGAGGGCTCTCCTCAGCTGGTTTGAGCTTTGGGTTAGCTGGTAAGAGGATCTGGTGCGACCTGGTGCGGGCACTGACAGGAGAAGAGAGGAGTGTGTGGGTAGAGGGGTACCTCAGTATCTGCTACCTCAGCAAGGGGGCAATGGTCTGAGAACCCACAAAGTTTTGGGTTTTTGATCTAGTAATTGGAGGGGAGAAATCAGGTTGCTGATGTGGGAAAGACAGCAAAGTGTCTGGAGCAGAAGGCTGAGAGTGAGGATCTATTGCAGAAGCATAGTTCAGGATGTGAGTGAAGGAGGAAAAAGGCTTCAACATAGGGGAATCTCCTTTCACCCTTTTCAGCTCTTGCAGAAGTTAAAAACGTCACACAGAATTTGAGGATCTAGAAACCCCACTGGGGACGATCAGTTTTGGTTATCTAATTGGTAATATGGGCAATGCTGTGTACGGAGTTTGATGAGGAGTTTGGGTTCCATCAGGCAGTCCCTGTATGCTCACATCCCCATGACATACAGAAGATGTCGGCTTTTTCCCCACCCAGCCGTGACTGTTTGTGGCTTTGATATTCTGCCGGGCAAACATAGTAATCTAGGCTAGCCAACCTGCATCTGGTTCACGTGTCCCTACATCCATAATGTTTGTTTCCATTATCTATGATACGGAATGGATTTAATGAAATTTTAGTGGGATCCTCTTCATCAGGGTTATCCCAATAGGAAAGACATATAGCCAGCTGACAAATGTCTGGATGGAGAGATGGCCACAATGTCCCTAAGGGCGAGATAGATTATACTTCTTTTCCAGTAGGATTTGTGATCAGCCATCGCTTCTGAACTGGCTGATGAGTGTTAAGACTACTTGTGGCCAAGGGGAGAGTCTATAGCCTTCTCCACATGGCAATCATGCAATTTGAAAGTGTTACCAGTCTTTTCCAGTTTCCAGCCAGAGTCTGGACAGCACAGGCTTCAGATGAGAGGCATGGATCCAGGAAGGGATTCTGTCTACCTCTACCACTGTAGGTGTTATAATTAGCACCTGGTATGGTCCTTTCCAGTGGGGTTCCAGGGATGACATCTGATGTCGTCTTACGTAGATGAAGTCTCTTTCTTGATATTGATGTGGAGTCCCCTCGTCCCCAGTTTGGTAGGCAGTGGCCAGTTTTTTTCACAGGCATCACTGAATTATTTTAAGAGCTTTAAGTCTGTCAAGCAAGGGTGTATGGAAGTGATGGTTAGGTCTTAGAGTTGTGCTTAGGTCCCTTACTGGAGGTTGGCCACCATAGAGAATTTCACAAGGGGTAGTGTTACTCAAAGAAACAGAGGGAGTATTTCTTGCATGAAACATTGCAGAAGGCAGGAGCATAGTCCAATCTTTTATGCTGGTCTCTAAGCTTAATTTTGTTAAGGTGTCTTTAATGGTTCTATTAATTCTTTCTACCTGTCCTGAACTCTGGGGTCCATAAGCACAATATAACTTCCAATTAATCCCCAGGTTCCTGGCTAACCCCTGAATTACCTGGGCCATGAACACCGGTCCATTATCAGACCCTATTACCGGCTTAGCTTCCTCCAATGATAGAGAGGCTGAGTCAGCAGCACGGAAATCACTTATAGGGGGTTGTGGGTTAGGGGACAAGGGCAGCGGATAAGGAGGGGGAGAAGAGTCCTTTACAGTCAATTCTTTTGACTCAGGGAGAAAAGAGGGTGGAGAAGGTGGAGGAGGAGAGGGTTTGAGAGATCATGGGGGAAGTAGTAGGAGTGGAGACAGGGGCAAGGAAAGGCTTCACCCATGGAGGAGGAGATTTGCAGAGGTCCTGAGAAGTTAAGATATATCACTGTTTATCCAGATGGCTATGTGGCCCCTGCTGAAAGACAATATCTCTGACTTTTTAAATTAGTGGGAAGTAGAAAGATCCTTCTAGGGGCCATACGACTCCCAAGGTGGGTCATTCTGAAGCACCGAGAGTCTGCCTGGTCCAGCGTTTTACTAAAAAAAAGAAAGATTGTGAGCCCTTAAGCCGATTTTCGTCGAGTGATCAAGGGTCAGGGACAAAGGCATTAAAGTGCTCTGTCCCATAATGAAAGATACACAAACTGTAAATGCAACGACACATGACACAGATAAGACAAGACAATAAAGAACGGCAATGGACGTCCAACACTGGGACCAGGAATGAGTTGCCGGCAAAACCCGATGGGATGGCAATACTGAATCTGAAACAAAATATCACTGAGTCGAGGAGACAATTGTTCCTTGATTTCCCAAGTCCTCTGCGGCGTCCCTCAGTAAGGAGCCCTGTGTCTCTGTGAGATGTCTCTTAGCCACCATCGGAGAGAGCTCAGGCTCTTAATTGCAAGCGATATTGCAAAGCCCTAACATGAAACCTTAAACCAGAAAGAGGCGCCTGACTTGCTCCGAGAGGAGCCCGTTGGGGTCTCTCATCCGCCAGTGCCGGTATTCGGTGCAACCTCAATATGTAAAGGTCGGGCGAGTGTCGGAGGAAGAGACCACCAAGAGACTGTCTCATGCAACAGCAAAGGGTTTATTTGGGGTCCAGCATGCTGGGGCTCAGAGGTCACTTGAATAGAGCAGAGAGCCCTAAGAACAGCTTAAGCAGAGCTTATATAGTTTCCTTGGAGAGGGAAGGGAGGGAAATTTACTGATGGGTAAGGGCGAGTGGGCGGTTTGCGTGGCACCAAGTGAGGGAGTACATTCTGCAGTTTGGCAGTTAGGAACAGTACATTCTGGGAACAAGTTTAGCAAACATTTCTCAAGATTTCAACAGTGTTTGTTAAACAAACAGAAAAAAACAGGAAGTGAAAAGTACCTGTTTTATTAACCTTTCACTACCGACTATCCCTTTTTGACTGGATGTTCCTTCTACATTCAATCATCCAAGGTGTAAGGTCCTATGCCATTGTATATCGATTTATCTGAGACACCTCTGCAGCACGTAATTAAATGCTGTGTATCCCAATCAGGGGCCCAATGCCCTTCTGAGCTTCAAATCATACTTAGATTTCTGTTTTCATACATATATTTCACCTATATATTCTTATACACATAGCAAGTTCCCAAAACCATTATTCATCAAGCAGAATAAATTCTAACTCAAACAGAACATGTTATTAACCATAACCATAAACTCTTCCCTCAATCTACCTTTACTGAAGAGCAGGGAAAGAGTTGATCTTACAATACAGAAATGTAGGGAATCTTCCACCTGCTGAGAACCTCAAAGGTCCATGCAGAAATGATCCCTGGAAAAGATGTAGGCAGCTATGAAGGACCTGAGAGAACAAAAGTCATCTTCCATGGCAAACAACCTGGTCAGGATAAAAGGTTGTGTCTGAATCAGCTTCTCTTCTTAAAGTAGAGATGATGCACCAAACCAGGCCTGTTTGGAGATCTATTCCTGGGTGCCTATGGTTGATATACCATTCTAACTTGTGAAAGTGTCACAGGAAGTAGGGGCAGCCTCAATCTCATGGGACCCTTGAAAGCAACAGTTAGGACAAAGTGGTTGCCAAGACAGTGACCACATTCAGTTCCTGAAGGAAGTGACCTCACCTCACTTCCTTGGTGATAGAACTCTCTGAACTTGGGATCCTGGAAGCCAGGCACCCAGAGCCAGTCCCAGTCCCAGTCCCAGTTGTCTCACTTGTTTGGATTTACAAAGGACAGAGTCAGTCTTTCTTGGTACCTACAGATGTGAGTGAGGCCAAATGCCAGGAAAGCTCAGAAGTGGGGCTTTTCCTGAGAAAGCAGGTAGTGGCTCACCGCTGGCTCCTGAGAACTTCACAGAGTTGGCCAAGGAGACCAGATCTGAGACAGGACAGGCCATTTTGGGGAAACATATTATGGACCACAGGTCAGAGGACACTCCAGATAGTCACAGACCTACTTGGGGGAAAAAGCGGCCTTTTTGGGTGTGGTTCTGGGTTTGTGGTTTTGTCTCATTTTCTGAGAATAGGTAGGAAAATCGGTTTGTTTGGTTCAAAGTGGACTCTTTCAAGTAAGTCGTTTGACATGGCGAGTGTTTCTATGTCTGTGTATCCCACTGTGTCCGTGGTTGTAGACATTAGAAAAGAGAATGCATCAATGGATGTGACGTGTCTAGTAGAAAACTTTTCAGCATTCATATTGCCCTACTTATGAATGGACTGTAGCTTGCCCTATCTATGGGCAACACCTGCTATCTTCCTACATTCCTGTTTTCTTCCTGAATTCTGGCCACTCTCCAGAGTAGGTCCATCATCTTGTGTTCAAGATATGTACCACCTCCAAGCTCTGTGACATAGCCATGTACTGGATAGCTGAAGGGAATGGCGAGCATCTCAGAAAACACAGATATCAGTGTGACCAAGAAAGTCTCAGTGAAGAAACCCTGCTTTGGGCCTTTTGCTTACCTATTGTTCTGTTACTCTGAAAGTCAGGAAGGTCTTTGACTCAGGCCATACCTTTGTGAAGGCTGAAGAAAACAGTGTTCAAATGGAAATTAATGGGCATACCTGTGACTCTTTTCTTAATTGCTTTGGAGAGGGATGTGTCTGAATCAGCCCCTTGGCCCTGTGTGAGGCTGTTGCTTAGATTCTCAGCACCTGATGGATCTAAAGAATGTTCCCATGTGTGCATCCAAAACCAAAATGGCCAAAAGAGCCGTCATTGGGATGAAGTCTCTCGCCTTTCTCTGTTAGGTTCCTGACCTCCATCAAGTGAGAATAGGGATACTTTGTGTCAAATGAGTTCTTCTAAACCTACAGAGGCTACACATAGGTGCTTGCTTTTTCTCATGACTCCAATTCACATAAAGAATCTAAACGTCACAGTCATTAGGCCTCAAATTGGAGAATTGGAGCAGTATTAATGGCAGGCCTATTTAATCACTCCTCGTTCACAAGAAGGGTGTCCAGGCCACCCTGACTTTAGGCAAATGAGAGGCAAGGGAGATTATTTTGGACACTGTCTTGGTCTGCGCCCTTCATGGAAACCTGCAGCCAAGGTTAAGATGAGTGTCTATATGGAAGAAGATGAGGGCTATATGGGAGTGTTTTGGTTTTAATTGCGGTCATTTGTGTGGTAGTTTGAAGAGAAGACTGGGTCCACCTGGGCTTGAACTCTGGTGTGATTCCCCTTAGAGACTGTTTTCTGGAACTGAACTCAGAGAAGTACTGCCATGAATTGTGTTGGGATTTAATTGGTCACGCATGAGAGTCGCCCTTGGAAAGTGAGATCTAGGCCCAGGATGGCTTTCCTCAGAGCTCGGGGATCCTGAACCAGGATATCACATGATTTAATTCTTAAAGACTTGGCAGCCATAGTTGAGAGTCCAAACACACATGGACATCACATTTTAGACCTCACTGTTCCTGGATTCATGTGACATTTTGGCCACGCTTTGTGAAGGCTTGCTGTGAGTGTTCTCCAAAGCTTTCATTGAAATGAGCTTCCTCACCATTTAATGGTTCCTGAATTTATTGAAATCCGCAGTGCCTCCAACCTCATCTTTGAAAAATGGCTAGATAAATACCATAAAATTTTTGAAATTCCCATGATGAGGTGGCAGTGGATAATCTTTGGATGTCCTGTTGCTGATCATGAGTGTACCAAACAGTGCCTTGATTGACTGGGTTTCGTGAAAATGATATAGAACAGAGATGCCAGTAAGTTGGAGCCTGCTGAGTAGTGAGCGTAGAGCAGTGGACAGTAGTTGTGTAAATGAATATTTTTTGTCAGACCACCTGGATCTTACATTGGCTTCCAAAAGAATTGTGACTGACATGGTGCAGGCAGCAGATCCTACTATGTAAAGACATCTTGTTATATGGAGAGGTTTCAGGGCAATGTTTAGAATCAGGTTGCTATAGTCAAGGGAGAAATATATGTGTTATATAAGCCTGATTCGTACATTCTCTTGGAGACCATGATCAACCACACATGATAGAACTCCCTCCAGCATTGTGCCCCAGTTGAACTCCTTGTATTTTGTGATGGCAATACCAAACTCCAAGTGCAGCAGCAAGAAACACTTTGAAAAGTGGAGGTTGACCAAATGGTTTCACAGACCAAACGGGAAGACACTTAGCTCCCAGTGGCCACAGTTTACCTACAAAGAGAGAATTCAGAACTGCTGCCTCATGTTCATTAGAAAATAAGGAACCATGTTCTCCAGGTCACATAGATGCATTGCCAGATTTCATGGTGTCACTACAAATGAAGCAAAATCTCCGGACAATTACATATATTTCCTGTGCCCAACCTCAGAGAAAGTTTCTCAAGAAGTCTTTAGGCCAGCAGAGCTCCATGTTTGTGGAGTGTTTACCCTCTCCCTTACTTTTGGAAACTGCTCTACCACCTCCAGTCTTGTGAACTCCTGAGCGTTTTCCATACCTCATATGTATTCATAGAATTTCTAACTCCTCTCCTCTAATTGTGTCTTATTTTGAGCAATGGTTATTTCAAGGCATTGTTCTGGATGAGAGTGGAAAGATTTTTGTGTAACACATACTTGCATACACATTAGATTCATTTTCTTATTTTCCATTTAAAATACTGAATCCCTGACACTAACCCATACCCTACTAGACTCTGACTACTAATCCTAATATCATGGAGAAAAAGAAACCTAACTGAATAGAAATACAGGCCTTTCAAAGGAAGTATGGCGTATACTTGGATTTGCCTTCTGCTTTATCAAGAGTATATGTTTTAAATCTAGTCAACTTTTCATTGTAATATTTCTCCATGAGTTTTTAAAGTTATCACATATGTAAATTCCTGTCTCCCTTTCTCTGTAGCCTATTCAACACATGCATTTTTTATGCATATATAGTATCATACCTGGTATCACACGTACATTCTTGTGAGCTCAATGACTTTGGAATATAAAAATTGTGAGAAGAGATGACTCCCCCTAAATACTGATGGAACTGAAAATTCAACCTTTGTGTGAGCTTCCTATTGAAAACCATATAGATAAATCCATGTTCAGTAAAATGAATATTTTTGGATATGTGGATGAACTATATTTCATGATGAATTTCGATTGGCATATATATTGCTACATATTAATGTAGGTGTATGTGTGTGCGTGTGTGTGTGTGTGTGTGTGTGTGTGTGTGTGTGTGTGTATATATATATATATATATATATATATGTATTATCCAGATTTTCCAAAATATGAAATATATGTGTCTTATTACCTAAATTCATTCGTATTCATGTACGTGGATTTATAATCAACTTTTCACAAGATTATTCTCAGAAATACTCAACCACCTGAAATACATATTGGTTTCCTACTACTGAAAACTCACTTCAGTGAATGGTGCTTAGGAATCCTAATATTTCTACAGTAACAGACCCAGGTTAACATCAATTCAAGTAGAATCCTATGGGACATGATGTGTATTTGAAGTTCATTTCTATTCAACACTGGTACATTACAATTTCTTCAGTTGATGGACATCAGAGGATATATTTTTTCATCCACAAGTTCACAGATTTATAGGCATTTGGTTCACTTTCAATTACTTACTACTTCAGAACACATGAATTCCTCCATGATTCTTTACTGGTCTTTTCACTAGACTTCTTTCTAAACACATTATTTTCGATTCCATAATCATATTTGAAGCAAAACTCACATTTCATGATAAACTGCAACCATTATATTATCATTAGATATATAACTGGATGGAATGAATGTATATATATATATATATATATATATATATATATATATATATATATATATATATATATGTCAATATAAATTTTCCTATACGTTTTTAGATGCAAATTCAATCCATTATTTAAAGTTGGAACCAGTTATATACTTTATTCACAGTATGGTCTATTCATGCATCATCTCAATAATCATCAACACAGGGTACACCTATTTGTATCCCCAGTACTAATTTATAAGTTTTCAGAATATTGCTCCCCGTAATGGTGGAAGAAATACTCATGTCACCTGATCTACATATACATTTTACCACAGTAGTATTCTGGACACAAAATGTCAAGGTCACAATTATGATTGTACCAAAGCCTAAATGGAAAGTGAGCATGGATTACTAAAAACATCCATGTCCAGGTTGCCTAATGCTCTCAAATGTCAATCCTATTGGTTACTACATATTTGTTTCTTCCTAAGATTATATATTCAACCTCAAGCCTGTTGAAAATATCTAATCTTATCACTCAATTTATTCTTTGCCTGATTCCCTAATGTCCCTATTGATGTCTGCTTTCCTACATATTTTCCCCAGTTCATCATTGTGACTGTCTCTTCACATTTGCTGACATTTATACTCACTCTCCAACTGGAACCCTATTGCTAAAGAACTATTGGAGCAATTCCTAGATTCACTATTCTTCCTAAACCTACTGACTATCTTCCTAATCTTACAGACTATCCCTTTTTGAATGGATGTTCTCTTCTACATTCAATCATCCGAGGTACACTGTCCTATGCCATTGTATATCGATCTATCTGAGACCTTGGTGCAGAACATAATTCAAGCTAAGTATACCAATCAAGGGCCCAATTTTTTTCTGGGCTTCAAATCTTTTCTTGATCTGTGATCTCATACATATATTTCACGTCTATATTCTTATAAATATCACAGGTTCCCAATACCATTATTCATCCAGCAGAATGATTCCTAACCCAAATCGAACATCCTATTAACCATAACCATACACTGTTCCCTCAATCTCACTTTACAGAAGAGCAGGGACAGAGTTGGTCTTACAATACAGGAAGGTAGGGGATCTTCCACCAGCTGAGAACCTCAAAAGTCCATGCAGAAATAATCCCTGGAGAAGTTGTAGGCAGCTATGAAGGACCTGAGAGAGCAAAAGTCATCTTCCATGCCAAACAACCCGGTCAGGATGAAAAGATGTATCTGAATCATCCTCCCTCTTCTTAATGTAGAAAAGATGGACCAAATCAGGCCTGTGTGGAGAGCTGATCTTGGGTGCCTATGGTTGATATACCATTGTAACTTGTGAAACTCTCAGAGCAAGTAGGTGCAGCCTCCATCTCATGGGACCCTCGGAATGAACTGTTAAGACAAAGTGGTTGCCAAGGTAGTGACCTCATTCAATTCCTGAACGAAGTGACCTCACCTCACTTCCTTGTTGATGCAACTCTCTGAACTTGGGATCCAGGAAGCCAGGCACCCAGAGCCAGTCCCAGTCCAAGTCCCAGTGGTCAAACTTGTTTTGATTTACCCAGGACAAAGTCAGTCTTTTTTGATACCCACTGATGTGAGGATGGCCAAATGCCAGAAAGGTCTGAAGAGGGGCCTTTCCTGAGAAAGCAGGTAGTGGCTCACCGCTGGCTCCTGACAGCATCACAGAGTTGGCCATGTAGACCAGATCTGAGACAGGACAGCCCATTATGGGGGAATATATTATGGCCCATCAGTCAAAGGACTCTCTGGATAGTCACAGACCTACTTGGGAAGGAGTTGCCTTTGTGGGTGTGGTTGAGGGCTTGTTGTTTTGTCTCAAGTTATGAGAATAGGTAGGAAAATTTATTTGTTTTGGAGTGGACTGTTTCTAGTAAGTCATTTTACAAGGCAAGTGTTTTTGTGTCTATATATCCCACTGTGTCCGTGGTTGTAGACATTAGAAAAGAGAATGCATCAATGGATGTGTCCTGTCTACTAGAAAGCTTCCCAGTATTTATCCTGAGCAATTTATGAATGGACTGCAGCTTGCCATATGGATGGGCAACACCTGCCACCTTCCTAAGTTCCCATTTTCTTCCTGAATTCTGGCCACTCTCCAGAGTACGCTCATGGTTTTGTGTCCAAGATATGTACCATATCCAAGCTCTGTGACATGGCCGTGTACTGTATAGCTGAAGGGAATGGCGAGTATCTCAGAAAACTCAGATATCAGTGTGACCAAGAAAGTCTCACTGGAGAAACTCTCCTTTGGTCCTTTTGCTTATGTTTTCCTCTGTTGCCCTGAATGTCAGGAAGGTCTTTGCCTCAGGCCACCCCTTTTTGAAGCCTGAAAAAAAAACAGTTTTCAAATGGAAATAAATGGGCATCACCTGTGGCTCTTTGTGTAATTGCTTTGGAAAGGAATGTGTCTGAATCTGCCTCTTGGCCTTGTGTGAGGCTGTGGCTTAGATTCTCAGCACCTGATGGATCTAAAGACAGATCCCATGTGTGCATCGAAAATCAAATAGGCAAAAAAAAGCCATCATTGTGAATGAAGACTCTTGCCTTCCTCTGTTAGGTTTCTGTCCTCCAACAAGTGAGAATAGGGATCCTTTGGGTTAAATAAATTCTTCAATGCTCTGCAGATGTGCTTGCGTTTTCTCATGACTCCAAATTACATAAATAATCTATACCTGACATTTAGTAGGCCTCAAATAAGAGAAACAGAGCGGTATTAATGGCAGGCCTTTTTGATCACTCCTGGTTCACAGGAAGGGTGTGTAGGCCACCCTGACTTTAGGCTAATGAGAGGCAAGGGAGCTTATTTTGGACACTGTCTTTGGTTGCGACCCTCATGGAAACCTCCATTCAGAAGTAATGATGAGTGTCTAAATGAACGAAGATGAGGGCATGTGGGAGTGTTTGAGTTTTAATTGTGGTCATTTGGGAGGGGTTTGGAAGAGATGACTGGGTCCACCTGTTCTTGAACTCTGGTGTGATTCACCTTAGAGCCTGAGTTCTGGAACTAACCTCATAGAAGTATTGCCATGAATTGTGTTGGTATTTTAGGAGGCCACTCTTGATAGTCGCCCTTTGAAACTGAGATCTAGGCCCAAGGTGGCTTTCCACAGAGCAATGGGAATCTCAGCCAGGATATCACATGATTTTATTCTGAAAGACTTGGCAGCCATAATTGGCCCTCGGAAGCAAGCAGGAGTGGCCATACTCATATCGAATAAAATCAACTTCAAACCTAAGTTAATGAAAAGTGATAAAGAAGGACACTATATACTGTTACAAGGAACCATTCACCAACAAGACATAACAATTATCAATTTGTATGCACCAAACAATGGTGCTGCAAAGTTCATAAAACAAATTCTCCTCAAGTTCAAGAGTCAAATAGGCTATAACACAATAATTGCGGGTGACTTCAACACACAGCTCTCGCCATTACACAGATCCTCTAGACAAAAGCTGAATAAAGAAACTATAGAACTCAATAGCACAATCAATAACCTAGACTTAAGCAACATATATAGAATATATCAACCACCATCAAGTGGTTACACGTTCTTCTTAGCAGCACATTGATCCTACTCAAATATACACCATATATTATGCCTTAGGGAAACTCTTAGTAAATATAAAGGTATGGAGATAATACCAAGCAACATATCAGATCATAATGGAAGGAAACTTGAAATCAATGATAAAAGAAGCAAGAAAAAATTCTACATCACATGAAAAATGTACAATATTTTACTGAATGATCAATGGCTTACAGAAGACATAAAGGAGTAGATAAAAAAATTTTAGAGACAAATGACAATACAGACACAACATTCCGGATTCAGTGAAAAACAATGAAAGCAGTTTTAAGAGGGAAATTCATTTCTTGGAATTCTTGCCTCAAAAAAGGAAAAACAAACAAACAAAAAAATGAACTCACACTACACCTCAAAAAACTAGAAAAGGAAGAGCAAAACAACAGCAAATATAGTAGAAGACAAGAAATAATTAAAATTAGAGGAGAAATCAACCAAATTGATTCAAAAAAATTTGAAAAAAATTGAAAAAAATAAAAGTTGGTTCTTTTAAAAAATAAATAAGATCGACAGACCATAAGCCATGCTAAAGAAAAGAAGTAGAGAGAGAAATAAAATTACTAACATATGGGATAAAAAAGGCAATATCAAAACACAAACTATGAAAATACAGAAGATAATTAGAAAGTATTTTGAAACCCTATATTCCAATAAAATAGAAGATAATGAAGATATCCATAAATTTCTTAAGTCATATGATCTGTCCAGATTGAGTCAGGAAGACACACACAATTTAAAAACACCAATAACAAAGGAAGAAATAGAAGAAACCATCAAAAGACCACCAACAAAAAAGCCCTGGACCGGATGGGTGTACAGTGGAGTTCTACAAAACCATCAAAGAAGAGATAATACCAATACTTTTTAAGCTATTTCAAGAAATATAAAAAGAAGGAGTTCTTCCAAATTCATTCTATGAGGCCAACATCACCCTGATCCCAAAACCAGACAAAGACACTTCAAAGAAAAAAAACTACAGACCAATATCTCTAATAAACTTGGATGCAAGAATTCTCAATAAAATTCTGGCGAATTGAATACAAAAACAAATCAAAAAAATTGTGCTTCATGATCAAGTAGGATTCATCCCTGTGATGCAAGGCTGGTTCAATATACGGAAATCAATAAATGTAATGCACCACATCAATATACTTAATGATAAGAACCATATAATTATCTTGATAGATGCAGAAAAGCATTCAACAAAGTACAGGATCCCTTTATGTTTAAAACACTATAAAAACTAGGGATAACAGGAACTTATCTCAACATGGGAAAAGCTATATATGCTAAACCTCAGGCTAGCATCATCCTAAATGGAGAAAAACTGAAGGCATTCCCTCTAAAATCTTTGACAAGACAGGGATGCCCTCTATCACCACTTCTATTCAAATTAGTTCTTGAAATACTAGGCAGAGCAATTAGACAGACAAAAGAAATTAAAGGCATAAAAATAGGAAAATAAGAACTTAAATTACCGCTATTTGTGGATGACATGATAATATATTTAACAGACCCAAAAGGGTCTACAAAGAAAATGCTACAGTTAATAAGTGAATTCAGCAAAGTGGCAGGATATAAAATCAACACGCATAAATCAAAGGCATTCCTATATATCAGCAACAAAACTTTTGAAATGGAAATGAGGAAAACCACTGCATTCACAATATCCTCAAAGAAAATAAGATACTTGGGAACAAACTAACAAAAGAGATAAAAGATTTATACAATGAAATCTACAGAACCCTAAAGAGAGAGATAGAAGAAGATTTTAGAGGATTTAAAAATGTACCCCGTTCATGGATAGGCAGAACTAACATCATCAACATGGCGATATTACCCAAAGTTCTCTACAGATTTAATGCGATGCCAATCAAAATCCCAATGGCATTTCTTGTAGAAATAGATAAAGCAATCATGAATTTCATATGGAAAAACAAAAGACCCAGAATAGCAAAAGCAATTCTAAGCAGGAAGTGTGAATCTGGAGGTATAGCGATACCAGAGTTCAAACTGTACTACAAAGCAATAATAACGAAAACAGCGTGGAACTGGTATCAAAACAGGCAGGTGGACCAATGGTAGAGAATAGAGGACACAGAAACCAATCCACAAAAGTACAACTTTCTTATATTTGAAAAAGGGGCTAAAAGCATGCAATGGAGGAAGGATAGCATCGTCAAGAAATGGTGTAGGGAAAATTGGAAATCCAAATGCAAGAAAGTGGAACTGAATCCCTTTCTCTCACCATGCACAAAAGTTAACTCAAAATGGATCAAGGAGGTAGTTATAAAATCAGAGACACTGCGTCTGATAGAAGAAAAGTTGGCTACGAGGTACATACTGTGGGGTCGGGCTCCAAATCTCTCAAATAGACACCCATAGCCCAAGAGTTAATAACAAGAATAAACAAATGGGACTTACTTAAACTAAAAAGTTTTTTATCAGCAAGAGAAACAATACGAGAGGTAAATAGAGAGCCTACATCCTGGGAACAAATTTCTACCCCTCACACTTCAGATAGAGCCCTAATATCCAGAATATACAAAGAACTCAAAAAATTAAACAATAAGATAACAAATAACCCAATAAACAAATGGGCCAAGGACCTGAACAGACACTTCTCAGAAGAGGAAATACAATCAATCAATAAGTACATGAAAAAATGCTCACCATCTCTAGCAGTCAGAGAAATGCAAGTCAAAACCACCCTAAGATACCATCTCACTCCAGTAAGATTGGCAGCCATTATGAAGTCAAACAACAATAAGTGTTGGTGAGGATGTGGGGAAAAGGGTACACTTGTACACTGCTGGTGGGACTGCAAATTGGTGATTAGACCCAGCAATCACCCTTCTAGGACTATTTCCTGAGGGTCTTAAAAGAGCGCACTATAGGGATACTGCCACATCAATGATCATAGCGGCACAATTCACAATAGCTAGACTGTGGAACCAACCTAGATGCCCTTCAATAGACGAATGGATAAAAATAAAGTGGCATCTATACACAATGGAGTATTACGCAGCACTAAAAAATGACAAAATCATAGAATTTGCAGGGAAATGGTTGGCATTAGAACAGATTATGCTAAGCAAAGCTAGCCAATCCTTAAAAAACAAATGCCAAATATTTTCTTTGATATAAAGAGAGCAAATAAGAACAGAACAGGGAGGGAGAGCATGAGAAAAATATTAACACTAAACGGAGATGAGTGCAGGAGAGAAAGGGAGAGAAAAGGGAAAGCATATGAAAATGGTAGGAGACACTCAATGTTACACAAAATTACATATAAGAGGTTGTGAGGGGAAAGTTGGGGAAACAAGGGAGAGAATTGAATGATAGCAGATGAGGTAGAGAGGGAAGATGAGAGGGGATGGGAGGGGGGATAGTAGGCGATAGGAAAGGTAGCAGAATACAACAATCACTAATATGCTATTATGTAAAAACGTGAGTGTGTAACTGATGTGATTCTGCGATTTGTATTTGGGGTAAAAATGCGAGTTCATAACCCAATTGAGTCAAATGTATAAAAGATGATATATCATAAGCTTTATAAAGTTTTGAACAACCAAAAATAAAAGGAAAAAAAAGGAATTGAATTTCCAATAATTGAGTCATTTTACTACTTTAATTTTCAATAAAATTGGCTTTTATTTGTTATCTTACTTGCTGTTATCTGCCTTTCAGTTTTAAAAAACTATGTACTGTAGCCATTCATCCATGTAGTATATAACAGAAAATTTTGAGTGTCTCCCTATAACCAGATTGGCAAGGCATCAAGGTTTCCTTCACAAACAAGATGAAGGCTTTTCCATAAGAAATTTAATATTCTGCAACACAATCTTTTTTCTTTCCAATTAAATTTCCAAAAAAAATTTTTAAAAAAAGAAGAATCTAAACCCCACAGTAAGAATGCCTCAAAGTGAAGAAGTGGTGCAGTATTAACGGTAGGCCTATTTGATCACTCCTGGTTCACAGGAAGGGTGTCCAGGCCAACCTGACTTCAGGCAAATGAGGGACAAAAGAGCTTATTTTGGGCACTGTCCTGGGCTGCGCCCCACATGGAAAACTCCAGCCAGAGGTTATAAGGATTGTCTATATGGAAGAAGATGAGGGCCATGTGGGAGTGTTTTGGTTTTAATTGTGGTCATTTGTGTGGCAGTTGGAAGAGATTACTGGATCCAACTGAGCTTGAACTCTGGTGTGATTCCCCTTAGAGAATGAGTTGTGGAACTGACCTCAGAAAAATATTGCCATGAGTTGTGTTGGGATTGTAGGAAGCCACACATGAGAGTCGCCCTTGAAACCTGAGATCTAGGTCCAGGATGGCTTTCCACAGAGCACTGAGAATCTCAGCAAGGATATCACATGATTTTATTCTGAAAAACTTGGAGCCATAGTTAAGAGTCAAAACACACATGGACTTCACATTGTCGAACTCAATGGGCCTGGCTTCATGTGACCTTTTGGCCACTCTTTGGGAAGACTTGCCTGTGAGAATTCTCCAGATCTTTCATTTAAATGAGCTTCCTCAACTTTTAATGGTTCCTGAATGAATTGAAACCCATAGTGCCAACAACCTCATCTGTGAAAAATGGCTAGATAAATACCATGAATTTTTAGAAATTCCCATGACTCAGTGGCACTGGAGAACTATTGGAAGTCCAGTTGCTGATTATGAGTATAACAGACAGTGCCTTGATTGACTGGGTTTCATGAAAATTGTGTAGAGCAGAGATGCCAGTAAGTTGGATAGTGCTGAGTAGTGGGCCTAGAGCAGTGGTGGGCAGGTATGTGATAAAACATCTGTGGTGGGGCCATGTGGATCTGCCATTGACTTCCAAATGGCTTGAGACAGACATGGTGCAGCCAGAAGACCCTTCCATATAAAGGCATCTTGTTATATGGAGAGGTGTCAGTGCAATGTTCAGAATCAGGTTGCTATGGTCAAGGGGGCAAGCTATGTGGGATAGAAACCTGGTTGGTGCAAACTCCTGCAGACCGTGAAACACCACACGTGACAGAATTCCCTCCAGCACTGTGTCCCAGTTGAACTCATTGTATTTCATGAAGCAAATACCAAACTCCCAGTGCAGCAGCAAGAAACACCACGAAAAATTGAGGATGACCAAATGGCTTCAAAGTCCACATGGGGAGACAATTAGACCCCAGTGGCCACAGTTATCCTACAAAGAGAATTCAGCACTGCTGCCCCATGTGCATTGGAAAATAAGAAACCATGTCCTCCAGGTCACATAGATGCAGACCCAGGTTTGATGGTCTCACTACAAAGGAAGCTAAAGCTCCTGACAACTACATATATTTCAAGTGCCCAACCTCAGAGGCAGTTTCTGAAGAAGTCTTTAGGCCGGAGGAGCTCCATGTTTGTGGAGTGTTTACCATGTCACTTAGTTTTGGAAACTCCTCTATCACCTTTAAGGTTTGAATTCCTGAGAATTTTCCATTCCAGTTATGTATTCACTGATTTTCTAACTCTTCTCCTCTAATTGTGACTTACTCAGGGCGAAGGTAATGTCAAGTCATTTTTCTGGATGAGACGGGGAAGATTTGTGTGTAGCACATACTTGCATACACATTGGATTCATTTTCCAATTTTCCATTCGAAAAACTGAATCCCTGACACTAACCCCTACCCTACTAGACTCTGACTACTAATACTAATATGATGAAAAAATAACCCAAACAGAATTGAAATACAAGCAGTTCAGATGAGTCATGGTGTATAGTTGGGCTTGCCTTTTGCATGATAAAGTGTAGGTGTTATAAATCTATTCAATTTTTATTTGAAATAGTTCTCCATGTGTTTTTTTCCTTTAATTTTTATTGTTGGTTCTTCAAAACATTACATAGTTCTTGACATATCATATTTCACAGTTTGATTCAAGTGGGTTATGAACTTCCATTTTTCCCCGTATACAGATTGCAGCATCCCATCAGTTATATATTCACTTTTTTACATATTGCTATACTAGTGTCTGTTGTATTCTGATGCCTTTCCTGTCCTCTACTATCTCCCATCCTCTCCCCTACAATCTTCTCTCTCTACCCCATCTACTGTAATTCATTACTTCCCCTCCTTTTTCCCCTTTCCCCTCACTTCCTCTTGTATTTAATTTTGTATAACCATGAGGGTCTCCTTTCATTTCCATGCAGTTACCCTTCTCTTTCCTTTTCCCTCCCACCTCTCACCCCTGTTTAATGTTAATCTTCTTCTCATGCTCTTCCTCCCAACCCTGTCTTAGTTACTCTCCTTATATCAAAGAAAATATTTGGCATTTATTTTTTAGGGATTGGCTATCTTCACTTAGCATTATCTGTTCTAATGCCATCCATTTCTCTGCAAATTGTATGATTTTGTCATTTTTTAATGCAGAGTAAAACTCCATTGTGTATAAATGCCACATTTTTTATCCATTCATCTATTGAAGGGCATCTAGGTTGGTTCCACAGTATTTCTATTGTGAATTGTGCTGCTATGAACATCGATTTATCAGTGTCCCTGTAGCATGCTCTTTTTGGGTCTTTAGGGAATAGACCGAGAAGGGGAATAGCTGGGTCAAATGGTGGTTCCATTCCCAGCTTTCCAAGAAATCTCCATACTGCTTTCCAAATTGGCTGCACCAATTTGCAGTCCCACCAGCAATGTACAGGTGTACCCTTGTCCCCACAACCTTGCCAGCACTTGTTGTTTGACTTCATTATGGCTGCCAATCTCACTGCAGTGAGATGGTATCTTAGGGTGGGTTTGTTTTGCATTCCTCTGACTGCTACAGATGGTGAGCATTTTTTCACGTACTTATTGATTGATTCTGTGTCCTCCTCTGTGAAGTGTCTGTTCAGGTCCTTGGCCCATTTGTTGATTGGGTTATTCATTTTCTAATTGTTCAATTTTTTTGAGTTCTTTGTATACTCTGGATATTAGGGCTCTATCTGAAGTGTGAGGAGTAAAGATTTGTTCCCAGGATGTAGGCTCCCTATTTACCTCTCTTATGGTTTCTTTTTTTTTAGAGAGAGAGAGAGAGAGAGAGAGAGAGAGAGAGAGAGAGAGAGAGAGAGAGAGAATTTTTAATATTTATTTTTTAGTTTTCGGTGGACACAACTTCTTTGTTTTTATGTGGTGCTGAGGATTGAACCTGGGCCGCACGCATGCCAGATGAGCGCGCTACCACTTGAGCCATATCCCCAGCCCTCTTATGGTTTCTTCTGCTGAGAAAAATCTATTTAGTTTGAGTATGTCCCATTTGTTGATTGTAGTTATTAACTCTTGTGCTATGGGTGTCCTATTGAGGAATTTGGAGCCCGACCCCACAGTATGTAGACCATAGCCAAAGTTTCTGTCTCTGATTGACATGAAGCTCCTTGATCCATTTTGAGTTAACCTTTGTGCATGGCGAGAGAAAGGGATTCAGTTTCATTTTGTTACATATGGAATTCCAGTTTTCCCAGCACTATTTGTTGGAGATGCTATCTTCCCTCCATTTCATGCTTTTAGCCCCTTTATCAAATATATGACAGTTGTAGTTTTCTGGATTGGTTTCTGTGTCCTCTATTCTGTACCATTGGTCCACCCGCCTGTTTTGGTACCAGTACCATGCTCTTTTTTTTTTTTTTTACTATTGCTCTGTAGTATAGTTTGAGGTCTGGTATTGCAATACCACCTGATTCACACTTTCTTCTTAGAGATGTTTTTGCTATTCTGGGTCTTTTATTTTCCCATATGAACTTCATGATTGCTTTATCTATTTCTACAAGAAATGCTCTTAGGATTTTGATTGGCATTGTATTAAACCTATAAAGAACTTTTGGTAATATCGCCATTGTAATGATGTTAGTTCTGCATATCCATGAACAAGGTATATTTTTCCATCTTCAAAGATCTTCTTCTATTTCTCTCTTTAGGGTTCTGCAGTTTTCATTGTATAAGACTTTCACCTCTTTTGTTAGGTTTATTCCCAAGTATTTCATTTTTTTTTTGAGGATGTTCTGAATTGAGTGGTGTCCTTATTTCCATTTCAGAGGATTTGTCGCTGACATACAGGAATGCCTTTGATTTATGCGTGTTGATTTTATATCCTGCCACTTTGCTGAATTTATTTATTAGCTCTAATAGTTTCTTTGTAGACCCATTTGGGTATGCTAGGTATAGAATCATGTCACGTGCAAATAGTGATAATCTAAGTTCTTCTTTTTCTATTTTTATGGCTTCAATTTCTTTTATTTGTCTAATGCTCTGGCCAGTGTTTCGAGAACTATGTTGAACACAAGTGTTGAGAGAGGGCATCCCTATCTTGTTCCAGATTTTAGAGAAAATGACTTCAGTTTTTCTCAATTAAGAATGATGCTAGTCTGAGGCTTAGCATAGATTGCTTTTACAACATTGAGATATGTTCCTGTTATCCGTAGTTTTTATAGAGTTTTGAACATAAAGGGATGCTGTACTTAGTTGAATGCTTTTTCTGCATCTATCGGGATGATCATATGGTTCATATTTTTAAGTCTATTGATGTGGTGAATAACATTTATTGATTTCCTTATATTGAACCAGCCTTGTATCACAGGGATAAATCCTACTTGATCTTGTTGCACAATTTTTTTAAATATGTTTTTGTATTGGATTCGCCAGAATTTTATTGAGGATTTTTGCATCTAGGTTCATTAGAGATATTGGTCTGTAGTTTTTTTTCTTTGAAGTGTCTTTGTCTGGTTTAGAAATCAGGGTGATACTGGCCTCGTAGAATGAATTTTAAGTTCTCCCTCTTTTTCTATTTTCTGAAATATCTTGAAAAGTATTGGTATTAGTTTCTCTTTAAAGGTTTTGTAAAACTCTGCTGTATACCCATCCGGTCCTGGGCTTTTCTTAGTTGGTAGTCCTTGGATGGCTTCTTCTATTTCCTCAATTGATATTGGTTTGTTTAGGTTGTCTAAATCCTCCTGACTCAATCTGGGCAGATCATATGACTTAAGAAATTTATCGATGTCTTCACTATCTTCTAATTTATTTGAGTATAAGGATTCAAAGTAATTTCTGATTATCTTCTGTATTTCTGAAGTGTCTGTTGTGATATTGCCATTTTCATCCCGTATACTAGTAATTTGAGTTCTCTCTCTTCTTCTGTTCGTTAACATCGCTAAGGGTCTGTTGATTTTATTTATTTTTTGAAAGAACCAACTTTTAGTTTTGTCAGATTTTTCAATTGTTTCTTTTGTTTCGATTTTATTAATTTCAGCTCTGATTTTAATTATTTCTTGCCTTCTTCTTCGTTTGCTGTTGTTTTGCTCTTGTTTTTCTAGGATTTTGAGATGAAGTATGAGATCATTTATTTGTTGGTTTTTTTTTTTTTTAAGGAAAGAACTCCAAGCAATGAATTTTTCTCTTAGATCTGCTTTTAATGTGTCCCATAGATTCCGATATGTTGTGTCTGTCTATTCATTTATCTCTAAGAATTTTTTATTTTTTTTGATGTCTTGTATAACCCATTGATCTTTCATTAACCTATTCATTCTCCAAGTGATGCATAATTTTTCCTTCCTTTTTTTTATCGTTGATTTTCAGTTTCATTCAATTATGATCAGATAAGATGCCTGGTATTATCTGTACTCTTTTATATTGTCTAAGAGTTGCCCTGTGACATAATATATGATGTATTTTTGAGAGGTATCCATGTGCTGCTGAGAAAAAAGTGTAACTGCTTGATGTTGGTTGGTATATTCTATATATGTCAATTAAGTCTAGGTTATTAATCATGTTATTCAGTTCTATAGTTTCCTTATTCAACTTTTGTTTGAAAGATCTGTCCAGTAGTGAGAGAGGTGTGTTGAAGTCTCCCATGTTTATTGTATGGTGGTCTATTAGACTCTTAAAATTGAGAAGAGTTTTTTTTTTTTTGATGAACATAGCTGCACCATTGTTTGGGGCATATATATTTATAATTGTTGTGTCTTATTGGTGGATGGTTCCCTTGAGCAGTATGTAGTTTCCCTCTTTATCCCTTTTGATTAACTTTGGCTTGAAATCTATTTTATTTGATATGAGTATGGACACTCCTGCTTGTTTCTGAAGTGCATATGAGTGATATGATTTTTCCCAACCTTTGACCTTCAGTCTATGTATGTGTTTTCCTATCAAATGCATCTCCTGTAGGCAGCATATTGTTGGGTCTTGTTTTGTGATCCATTCCACTAGCCTGTGTCTCTTAATTGGTGAGTTTAAGCCATTAACATTCAGGGTTATTATTGAGATATGGGTTTTTCTTTCAGTCATATTTGTTTATTTATGTTTCTAAACATGGTTTGTTTTCCTCTTTGATTATTTTTCAACCCTTTACTGTACTACCTCCCACTATTGGTTTTCATTGTTATTTTCCATTTCCTCTTCCTATAATGTTTTGCCGAGGATGTTGTGAAGAGATGGTTTTCTAGCTGCAAATTCTTTTAACTTTTGTTCATCATGGAAGGTTTTAATTTCATCTTCCTTCCTGAAGCTTCATTTCACTGGATACACAATTCTTGGTTGGAACCCATTTTTTTTCAGTGTTTGAAAAATCTAATTTGAGTATCTTCTAGCTTTCAGAGTTTTTGTTGAAAGACCAGCTGTTATCCTGATTGGTTTACCCCTAAATGTAATCTGCTTGCTTTCGCTTGTAGCTTTTAAAATTCTCTCCTTATTCTCTATATTTGGCATCTTCATTATAATATGTCTAGGTGTGGATCCCTTATGATTTTGCACATTCGGAATCCAGTAGGCTTCCAGGATTTGGGATTCTGTCCCATTCTTCATGTCCTGGAAGTTTTCTCGTATTATTTCATTGAATAGATTGCTCATTTTTTTGGATTAGAACTCTATACCTTCCTGTATCCCAATGACTCCTAAATTTGGTCTCTTTATGTTATCCCATATTTCTTGGATGTTCTGCTCATGTTCTGCTCATGGTTTCTTAACAGTCTTGCTGAGCTGTCTTTGTTCTTTTCAAGTTGAAATACTTTGTCTTCATTGTCTGGTGTTCTATATTCAAAGTGTTCTACTCTGCTGGTAGTATTGTCAATTGAGTTTTTAAGTTGCCTTATTGCTTCCTGCATTTCTAGGATTTCTGTTTGTTTGTTTTTGATAACCTCTATCTTCCTGCATAATTGATCTTTTGCTTCTTAGGGATTTGTTTATGTAATTTATTGTCAAGGTGATCTTTCATGGTCTGATTTTGCTGTCTAATGTCTTCCTTGAGACTCCAGATCATCTGAAGCATATATATCCTGAATTCTTTATCTGACATTCCATCTGCTGCAGGTATTACCTCTTCTAATGTTGAGTTGACCTGCATTGCTTATGGTCCTTTCTTTCCTTGTCTTTTCATACTGTTCGCGTTTCTTTCTGCTTGGTGAAACTGTTGTGTTATTGAATTTTACCCCTAAATATTTATATTGCTCTTGTATAGTTGCAAAGTCTCCCTCACAGGCGCGGGCGGTGGCTCTGCCCCTCCTCCAATTGGGGCAATGTGCCTACCACACCAGCAGGCTGCTGGGCCTGTTCTGCCGGTCGGTAGCAGGTCCACCTACCATGCAGGAGCGGGCAGTGGCTCTACCCCCCTATGGGCACTGGGCCTGTTTTGCCAGTGGGTCACAGGTCCGCCTAACTTGCAGGCGCAGGAGTTGGCACTGGCACTCCACACGCCACTGGGCCTCTTCTGTCTGTGGGTTGCAGGTCTGTCTACCTTGCAGGCACGGGTGGCGGCACTGCCCCTCCCCCAACCGGGGCGATGTGTCTACCACGCTGGCAGGTCGCTGGCCCTGTTCTGCCGGTGGGTCAGAGGTGCACCTGCCTTGGAGTTACGGGTGGTGGCTCGGCCCCTCCCGCAACCTGGGCATGTGTCTACAACCCTGACTGGCCCCAAGGCCTGGTCTGTCGGTGTTCACAGGTCGGCCTACTTCGCAGGCGTGGGGAGCGGCTCTGCCCCTCTGAAGGCCGCTGGGCCTGTTCTGCAGGTGGGTCGCAGGTTCACCTACCTTGAATTAGCAAGGGGCGTCTCTGCCTCTTCGTGTGTTGCTGGGCCTGTTCTGCTTGTGGGTCACAGGTCTGCGGAACTTGCAGGCGCAGTTGGCGGCTCTGCCCCTCACCATCTCCATGTGTTTTTAAAGTTAACAAATATGTGAATTCCTGTCTCCATTTCTCTATACCTTATTCAACACATGTATTTTTATATGCACATATAGAATCTTACCTGGTATCACACGTACATACTTGTGAGGTTGCTGACTTGACAGATACAAATTGTGAGAAGAGATCACTCCTCCTAAATGCAGTTGGAACTGAAAATTGAAACTATGGGTGAGCTTCCTAGTTGAACAACATTATACATAAATTGAGGTTCAGTAAAATGAAGATTTTTGGATTTGTGGATGATATATATTTCATGATGTATTTCGATTGGCATATGTATTGCTACTTTTTAATGTCTGTGTGTGTGTGTGTGTGTGTGTGTGTATATATATATATATATATATATATATATATATATATATATATTTCACTCTCAAGATTTTTCAAATTATGAAATATATGTGTCTTATTTTACACTCCCAAAATTCATTCATGTTTATGTATGTGGATTTAAAATCAACTTTTCACAAGATTATTCTCAGAAATATTCATCCACCTGAAATACATATTTGTTTCCTACTACTGAAAATTAACTTCAGTGAATGGTGCATACAAATCCTGATATTTCTACAGTAAATGACCCAGTTTAACATCAATGCAAGTAGATTCCTATGGGAAACGATGTGTATTTTGACGTTCATTTTTATTCAACACTGGTACATTAATATTTCTTCAGTTTTTGCACATAATAGGATACATATTTCATCCACAAATTCACAAATTTATAGGCAATTTTTTTATTTTCAATTTTTTCCTGCTTCAGAACACATGTATTCCCCCAGGTTTCTTGATTGCTCTTTTCATGAGACTTCTTTCCAAACACATTTTTTTTTCCGATTTCCATAATCATTTTAGAAGCAAAACTCACACACACTTCATGATAAACCATAAGACTAATATTACCATTAGATGTATAACTGGTTGGAATGTATGTATGAATATCAATGTAAGATTTCCTGTATATTTTCAGATATCAAATCAACCCATTATATAATTTGGAACCAGTTATATTATTTATTCACAGTATGGTCAATTCATGCATTATCTCTATATTCATATAACACAGAGTACACCTATTTGTCCCCCCAATACTAATTTATACGTCTTCAAAATATTGTTCCCAGAAATGGTGGAAGAAATACTCATGTCACCTGATTTATATATACATTTTATCACAGTAATATTGTGAAAACAAAAAGCAAGGTCACACTTATGATTGTACCAAATCCTAAATGGAAAGTGTGCATGGATTACTAAAATCATCCATGTCCAGGTTGCCTAATGCTCTCAAATGTGAATCCTATTGGTTTCTACATATTTGTTTCTTCCTGAAATTTCATATTCAACCTCAACCCTGTTGAAAATGTCTAACCCTATCACTCACGTTATACTTTGCCTGATTTCTTAATGTCTCTATTGATATCTGATTTCCTATATATTTTCCCCAGTTCATCATTGTGACTGACTCTTCACATGTGCTGACATTTACTTTCACTCTCTACCCAAAACCCTATTGCTGAAGATCTTTTGGTCCAAAACCTATACACACTCTTCATTCTAAACCTACCAACTATCTTCCTAATCCACCAACTATCCCTTTTTGACTGGATCTTCTCTTCGACATTCAATCATCCAAGTGACAAGATCCTATGCCATTGTATATCAATTTATCTGATACACCTGTTCAGAACATAATTCAAAGCAAAGAATACCAATCATGGCCCCAATGCCCTTCTGGGCTTCAAAAATTACCTAGATTTCTGTTTTCATATTTATATTTAACCTATATATTTTTATAAATATGACAAAATTCCAATAATACTATTCATCCCACAGAATGATTCCTAACGCAACTTGAACCTGTTATTAACCTCAACCATACAATGTTCCCTCAATCTAACTTTACAGAAAAGGAGGGACAGAATTGGTCTTCCAATACAGTAATGTAGGGGATCGTCCACCTGCTTATAACCTCAAAGTTTGATGCAGAAATGATCCCTGGAGAAGATATTCCATGGCAAACAACCTGGTCAGGATGAAGGGATGTGTCAGAATCAGCCTCATTCTTCTTAATATAGAGAAGATGGACCAAACCAGGCCTGTGTGGAGAGCTGTTCCCGGCTTTCTATAGTTGATATACAATTCTCAGTTGTGAAAGTGTCACAGGAAGTAGCGGCAGCCTCCATCTCATGGGACACTTGGAAGCAAATGTTAGGACAAAGTGGTTGCAAAAGCAGTGACCTCATTCAATTCATAAAGGAAGTGACCTTCCTCACTTCCTTGTTGATAGAACTCTCTGAATTTAGAATCCAGGAAGCCAGGCACCCAAAGCCTGTCCCAGTACCATTCCCAGTGGGTTCACTTGTTTGAATTTACCAAGAACAGAGTCAGTCTTTCTTGGTACCTACTGTTTTGAGAATGGCCAAATTTCAGGAGAGCGCTGAAGAGGGGCCTTTACTGAGAAAGCAGGTAGGGGCTCACTGCTGGCTCCTGAAAACTTCACAGAGTTGGCAAAGGAGACCAGATCTGAGACAGGACAGGCCATGTTGTGGGAACATAATATGTCACACCAGTCAGAGGACACTCTGGATAGTCACAGAACTACTTTGGGAAAGGAGGTGCCTTTGTGAGTTTGGGTATGTTTTTTGTTTTTTTTCTCATATTCTGAGAATAGGTAGGAAAGGCGGTTTGTTTGGTTTGGAGTGAACTGTTTCTAGTAAGTCGTTGGACAAGGCGAGTGGTTCTATATCTGTGTTTCCCACTGTGTCCGTAGTTTTAGACATTAGAAAAGAGTATGCATCATTGGATGTGTCCTGTCTAGTAGAAAGCTTCCCAGCATTCATCCTGCCATTTTGATGAATGGACTGTGGCTTCCCTTATGGATGGGCAACACCTACTATTTTCCTAAGTTATTGTTTTATTCCTGATTGTGGCCACTCTCCAGAATAGGCTCATGGTTTTGTGTCCAGGTTATGTACCACCTCCAAGCTCTGTGACATGGCCATGTACTGGATAGCTAAAGGGAATGCCTAGCATCTCGGAAAACTCAGATATCAGTGTGACCAGAAAAGCCTCAGGGAGAAACCCTGCTTTGGGCCTTTTGCTAGCCAATTCTTCTCTTCCCCTGAATGTGAGGAAGGTCTTGGCCTCAGCCCACCACTTTGTGAAGCCTGAAGAAAACACTTTTCAAATGGAATTGAATGGGCATCACCAGTGGCTCTTTCTTTAATTGCTTTGCAAAAGGATATGTCTAAATCAGCCTCTTGGCCCTGTGTAAGGCTGTGGCTTAGATTCTCAGCACCTGATGGATCTAAAGAAAGATCCCATGTGTGCATCCAAAACCAAAATGGGAAAAAGATCAGTCATTGTTGATGAAGTGTCTTGCCTTCCTCTGTTAGGTTCCTGACCTCCATCAAGTGAGAATAGGATCCTTTGAATGAAATGAGTTCTTCAAAGCCCTGCAGAGGCTAGCCCATACAAGCTTGTGTTTTCTCATGACACCAAATCACATAAAGAATCTCTACCGGACAGTCAGTAGGCCTCAAATTGGAGAAGCAGAGCAGTATTATTGGCAGGCATATTTGATCACTCCTGGTTCACAGAAAGGGTTTCCATGCCACCCTGACTTTAGGGAAATAACGGGTAAGGGAGCTTATTTTGGACACTGTCTTGGGCGGCGCCCCTCATGGAAACCTCCAGCCAGATGTTCTGAAAAGTGTCTATAAGGAAGAAGATGAGGGCCATGTGGGAGTGTTTTGGTTTTAATTTTGGTCATTATTGTTGTGATTGGAAGAGATGACTGGGTCCACCTGGGCTTTAACTCTGGTGTGATTCCACTTAGAGACTGAGTTCTGGAACTGCCCTCAGAGAAATATTGCCATGATTTTTGTTGTGATTTTAGAAGGCCAAGCATGACATTCTCCCTTGGAAACTGAGATCTATGCCCAGGGTGGCTTTCCACAGAGCACTAGGAATCTCAGCGAGGATATCCCATGATTCTATTCTGAAAGACTTGGCCGCCATAGTTGAGAGTCAAAACACAAATGGACCTCAAATTGTATACCTAAATGGGCCTGGCTTCATTTGACCTTTTAGCCACTTTTGGGGAAGCCTTGCCTGTGAGAGTTTTCCAGAGTTTTCGTTGAAATGAGCTTCCTCAAAAATTAATGGTTCCTGAATGAATTGAAAACCACTGTGCCTCCAACTTCATCCTTGAAATATGGCTAGATAAATACCATGAAATATTTCAAATTTCCATGATCAGGTGGCACTGGATAACCTTTGGATGTCCTGTTGCTAATCAAGAGTGTACTAGACAGTGCCTTGAAGGTGTAGAACTGAGATGCCAGTAAGTTGGAGCATGCAGGGTAGTGGGGCTAGAGAAGTTTTGCGGAGGTGTGTGATTAACCATCTGTGGTGGGTTCATGTGGATCTGCCATTGGCTTCCAAATGGCTTGTGACTGACAGGGTGCAGCCAGCAGACCCTTGTATATAAAGGCATCTTATTATATTGAGAATTTTCAGGGCCATGTTCAGAAACAGGTTGCTATGGTCAAGGGGGAAAGCTATGTGGGATAAAAACCTGGATGGTGCATTCTGCTGCAGATCCTGACCCACCACACGTGACAGAACTCCCTCCAGCTGTATGTCACAGTTGAACTCCTTGTATTTGGTGTAGCAAATAGCAAATTTCCAGTGCAGCAGCAAGAAACACCTTAAAAAGTGGAGGATGGCCAAATGGCGTCACAGTCCACACAGGGAGACACTCAGCCCCCAGTGGCAACAGTTTACCTACAAAGAAAGTATTCAGCACTGCTGCCTCATGTTCATTGGAAAATAAAAAAAAACATGTCCTCCAGGTCACATAGATGCAGACCAAGCTTTTATTTTATTACTAGAAAGGAAGCTAAAGCTCCTGACAACAGCATATACTTCAAGGGCCCAACCTCAGAGGCAGTTTCTCTAGAAATCTTTAGGCCAGCAGAGCTCCATGTTTGTGGAGTGTTTACCCTGTTTCTTTCTTTTGGAAACTCCTCTACCACCTCCAAGGATGTGAACCCCTGAGCATTTTCCATTCCAGATGTGTATTCACAGATTTTCTAACTCTTCTCTTCTGGTGTGTCTTACTTGGGGGAAAGGTAATGTCAAGGCATTTTTCTGAATGAGAGTGGGAAGCTTTCTGTATAGCACATATTTGCATACACGTTGGATTCATTTTCCAATTTACCATTTGAAATACTGAATCCTTGACACTAACCCATACCCTACTAGACTCTTACTACTCATTCTAATATGATAGAGAAAAATCAACCAAACAGAAATGAAATAAAAGTAGTTCAGAGGAGGCATGGTATAGTTGGACTTGCCTTTTGCATGATAAAGTGTAGGTGTTATAAATCTAGGCAATTTTTAAATGAAATATTTCTCCATGTGGTTTTACAGTTAACAAATATGTGAATTTCTGTCTCCCTCTCTCTGTAGCCTATTAAGCACATGTGTTTTTATATGCACATATAGAATCCTATATGGTATCACCCGTATATTTGTGTGAGGTGGCTTATTTGTCAGATACAAATTGTGAGAAGAGATCACTCCTCCTAGAAGCTGTTGGAACTGAAAATTCAAACTATGGGTTAGCTTCCTAGTTAAACAATATTATACATAAATCCATATCCAGTAAAATAAATATTTTTGCATCTGTGGATGATATATATTTCATGATGAATTTCGATTGGAATATACTGCTACTTTTTAATGTCTTTGTATGTATTATTTTATATATATATATATATATATATACATATATATATATATATATATATATATACACTCCAGATTTTTCAAAATATGAAATATATATCTTAATACACTACCTATATTCATTCATGTTCATGTATGTTAACTTATAATCAAATTTTCACAAGATTATTCTCAAATTATTCATCCACCTGAAATACATATTTGTTTCCAGTACTGAAAACTAAGTTCAGTGAATGGTGCATACATATCCTAATATTTCTACAGTAACTTACGCAGTTTAACATCAATGCATGTACATTCCTATGGGACATGATATGTATTTTGACAATCATTTTTATTCAACACTGGTACATTACTATTTTATCAGTTTATGCACATCATAGGATATATATATATATATATATATATATATATATATATATATATATATATATTTCATCCACAATTTCACAAATTAATAGGCATTTGTTTCACTTCAAATCACTTCCTGCTTCAGAACACATGTATTCCTCCATGTTTCTTTACTGGACTTTTCATGAGACTTCTTTCCAAACACATTATTTTCAATTTCCATAATCACTTTTGAAGCAAAACTCACACACCCTTCATGATAAACTATAACTCTAATATTAACATTAGGTATATAACTGGTTGGAATGAATGATTGTATATCAATATAATATTTCTTATGTATTTTCAGATATAAATTAAATCCATTATATACCTGAAACCTGTTGTATTATTTATTCACTTATATGGCCTATTCATGCATTATCTCTGTACGCATAGACACAGGTTACAGCTATTTGTAACCCCAATACAAATTTTATGTCTTTAATATATTGCTCCCAGAAATGGTGGAAGTTATACTCATGTCACCTGATCTACATATATATTTTATCACAGTAATGTTGTGAAAACAAAATGCAAAATTCACACTTATGATTGTACCAAAGCCTAAATGGAAAGTGAGCATTGATTACTAAAAACATTCACGTACATGATGCCTAATGTTCTCATATGTCAATCCTATTGGTGATTACATAATTGTTTATTCCTGAGATTATATATTCAACCTCAAGCCTGTTGAAAATGTCTAATCCTATCACTCACTTTATATTTTGCCTGATTTCCTAATGTTTCTATTGATATCTGCTTTCCTACATATTTTCCCCAGTTCATCATTATGACTGACCCTTCACATGTTCTGAAATTTACATTCACTCTCTACCCGAAACGCTATTGGTAAAGAACTTTGGGCAAATCCTATACTCACTCTTCTTTCTAAACCTACCAACTATCTTTGGAATTCTACCGAGTATCCCTTTTTGACTGGATGTTCTCTTCGACATTCAATCATCCAATGTACAAGATCCTATGCCATAGTATATTGATTTATCTGAGACATCTGTGAAGAACATAATTCAAAACTAAGTATCCCAATCAAGGGCCCAATGCCATTCTGGGCTTCGAATCTTACCTAGATTTATGTTTACATACTTATGTTTCACATATGTATTCTTATGAATATTTCAGGTTCCCAGTACCATTATTCACCCCTCAGAATGATTCCTAACCCAAATCGAACCTGTTATTAACCCTAACCATACACTGTTCCCTCAAACTAACTTTAATGAAGAGCAGGGACAGAGTTGGTCTTACAGTACAGGAATGTAGGGGATATTCCACCTGCTGAGAACCTCAAAGTTTTTTGCAGAAATGATCCCTGAAGAACATGTAGGCAGTTATGAAGAACCTGAGAGAGCAATAGTCATCTTCCATGGCAAACGACTTGGTCATGATGAAGGGATGTGTCTGAATGAGCCTCTGTCTTCTTAATGTAGAGAAGATGGACCGAACTTGGGCTGTCTGGAGAGATTTTCCTGGGTGCCTATGGTTGATATACCATTCTAACTTGTGAAATTATCACAGGAATTATGGGCAGCTTCCATCTCATGGGACCCTTGGAAGCAACTGTTTGGACAAAGTGGTTGCCAAGGCAGTGACCTCATTCAGTTCCTGAAGGATGGGACCTCACCTCACTTTCTTGGTGATGAAACTCTCTGAACTGGGGATCCAGGAAGCCAGACACCCAGAGCCAGTCCCAGTACCAGTCCTTTTTTGATTTACAAAGGACAGAGTCAGTCTTTCATGGTACCTACTGAAGTGAGGATGGCCAAAGGCCAGGAGAGCTCTGAAGAGGGGCCTTTCCTGAGAAAGCAGGTAGTGGCTCAAAGCTGGCTCCTGACAACTTCACAGGATTGGCCAAGGAGACCAGATCTGAGACACGGCAGACAATTTCGTGGGAACATTTTATGGCCCACCAGTCTGAGGACACTGCGGAGAGTCACAGACCTACTTGAGGGAAAGAGGTTACTTTGTGGGTGTCCGAGTGAGTTTGTGGTTTTGTCTCTGAGAATAGGTAGGAAAGTCAGTTTGTTTTGTTTGGAGTGTACTGTTTCTCGTAAGTCTTTTGACAAGGTGAGTGATTCTATGTGTGTTTATCACACTCTGTCCGTTGTTGTAGACATTAGAAAAGAGAATTCATCAGTGGATTGTCCTGTCTAGTAGAATGCTTCCAAGCATTCATCCTGCCCAATTTATGAATGGACTGTGGCTTGCCTTATAAATGGGCAACACCTACTATCTTCCTAAGTTACTCTTTTCCTCCTGAATTCAGGCCACTCTCAAGAATATGCTCATGGTTTTGTGTCCAAGATATGAACCACCCCCAAGCTCTGTGACGTGACAATGTACTGGATAGTTGAAGGGAATAGGAGCATCTCAGAAAAATTATATATCAGTGTGACCAGGAAAGTCTCAGAGGAGAAACCCTGCTTTGGGCCATTTGCTTACCTATGGTTCTGTTGCCCTGAATGTCAGGAAAGTCTTTGCCACAGGCCAAACTTTTTAAAGCCTGAAGAAAACAGTTTTCAAATGGAAATGAGTGGGCATTACCTGTGGATCTTTGCTTAATTGTTTTGGAAAGGGATTTGTCTGAATCAGCCTCATGGCCCTGTGTGAGGTTTTGGCTTACATTCTCAGCACCAGATAGATCTAAAGAAATATCTCATGTATGCATCCACAACCAAAATGTGAAAAAAATCAGTCATTGTGAATGAAGCCTCTTGCCTTCCTCTTTTAGGTTCCTGACCTCCATCAAGTGAGAATAGGGATCCTTTGTGTCAAATGAGTTCTTCAAACCACTGCAGAGGAGCTTGGGTTTTTTTATGCATCCAAATCACATAAAGAATTTATTCCTGACAGTCAGTATGCCTCAAATTGGTGAAGCAAGGTAGTATTAATGGCAGGCCTATTTTATCACTCCTGATTCACAGGAAGGGTGTCCAGGTCACCATGATTTTAGCCAAATGAGGAGCAAGGGAGCTTACTTTGGATACTGTCTTGGTCTGCACCTCTCATGGAAACCTCCATCCCGAGGAAATAATGAGTGTCTATATGGAAGAAAATGAGGGCCATGTGGGAGTGTTTTGGTTTTAATTGTGGTCATTTGTGTGGAAGTTGGAAGAGATGAATGGGTCCACCTGGGTTTAAACACAGGTGTGATTCCCCTTAGATTCAGAGTTGTGGAACTGATCTCAGAGAAGTATTGCCATGAAATTGATTGAGGTTTAGGAGGCCACACAGGAGAGTCACCCTTGAAAACTGAGATTGATCCCAGGGTGGCTTCCCACAGAGCACTGGGAATCTCAGCCAGGGTATCACATGATTTTATTCTGAAAGACTTGGCAGCCATAGTTGAGAGTAAAAAGATACATGGACCTCACATTGTAGACCTCAATGGGCCAGGCTTCATGTGACATTAGGCCACTCTTTGAGAAGCCTTGCCTGTGAGAGTTCTCCAGAGGTTTTATTGAAATGAGCTTTCTCAACATTTAATGGTTCCTGAATGAATTGAAACCCACAGTGCCTCCAACTTCATTTTTGAAAAAGGGCTAGATAAATACTATGAATTTTTTGAAATTCCCATGAACAGGAATCTTTGGATGTCCTGTTGCTGATCATGAGTGTAACAGACAGTGCCTTGATTGACTCGGTTTCATGAAAATGGTGTAGAACAGAGATGCCAGTAAGTTGGAGCCTGCTGATTAGTGGGCCTAGAGAATTGGTGTGCAGGTGTGTTATAAAACATCTGTTTTGTTTTCATGTGGATCCACCATTGGCTTCCAAATGGCTTGTGACTGACATGGTGCAGCCAGCCGACCATTGTATGTAAAGGCATCTTGTTATATGGAGAGGTTCCAGGGCAATGTTCAGAATCAGTGTGCTATGGTCAAGCGAGCAAGCAATGTGGGATAGAAAACTGGTTGTTGAATTCTCCTGCAGACCCTTACCCACCATACGTGACAGAACTCCCTCCAGCACTGTTTCCCAGTTGAACTCCTTGTATTTCATGAAGGAAATACCAAACTCCCAGTGTAGCAGCAAAAAACACCACGAAAAGAGGAGGATGACCAAATGGCTTCGCAGTCCACACGGGGAGACACTTAGCCCCCAGTGGAAACAGTATACCTACAAAGAGAGAATTCAGCACTGCTGCCTCATGTTCATTGGTATATAAGAAAACATGTCATCCACGTCTCATGGATGCAGACCCAGCTTTGATGGTCTCATTAAAAAGGAAGCTAAAGCTCCTGACAACATCATATATTTCAAGTGCCCAACCTCAGAGGCAGTTTCTCATGAAGTCTTTAGCCAGGCAGAAGTCCATGTTTGTGGAGTTTTTACTCTGTCCCTTACTTTGGAAACTCCTCAACCACCTCCAAGGTTGTGAACTCCTGAGCATTTTCCATTCCAGAAATGTATTCACAGATTTTCTAACACTTCTCCTCTAATTGTGTCTTACTCGAGGAGAAGGTAATGTCAAGGCAGTGTTCTGAATGAGTGTTGGAAGATTTTTGTGTACCACATATTTGCATACACATTGGATTCATTTTCCCATTTTCCATTTTAAATACTGAATCCCTGAAACTAACCCATACCCTTCTAGACTCTGACTACTAATCCTAATATGATGAAGAAAAATAACCCAAACAGAATTGAAATACAAGGAGTTCAGATGAGGCATGTTGTATAGTTGGACTTGCCTCTTGCATGATAAAGGGTAGTTAATTTTTAGTTGAAATAGTTCTCCATGTATTTTGAGGAGTGGGGCTAGAGCAGTGGTTTGCAGGTGACCTGACTTCACTTCCTTGGTGATGGAACTATCTGAACTTGGGATCCAGGAAGCCAGGCACCCAGAGCCAGTCCCATTCTCAGTCCCAGTGGTCTCACTTGTTTTGATTTACCAATGACAGAGTCAGTCTTTCTTGGTACCTACTGATGTGAGGATGGCCAAATGCCAGGAATGCTCTGAAGAGGGGCCTTTCCTGGGATAGCAGGTAGTGGCTCACCACTGCCTCCTGAGAACTTCACAGAGTTTGCAAAGAGACCAGATCTGAGACAGGACAAGCGATTTCAGTGAAACATATTATGGCCCACCATTCAGAGTACACTCTGGATAGTCACAGACCTACTTGGGGGAAGGAGGTGCTATTGTGGGAATGAGTGTGGGTGTGTGGTTTTGTGGAGTTTTTACCCTGTCCCTTACTTTTGGAAACTGTTCTACCAATTCCTTGTTGTGAACTCCTGAGAATTTTCAGTTCCACATATGTAATCACAGGTTTTCGAACTCCTCTCCACTAACTGTGTCTTACGTGAAGCGATATTAATGTCAAAGAATTGTTATGGATGAGAGTGGCAAGATTTTTGTGTAGCACATATGTGCATACAGAATAGATTCATTTTCCTATTTTCCATTTGAAATGCTGATCTGTGACACTAACACATACCCTACTAGACTCTGACTAATAATCCTAATATGATGGATAAAAAGAAACCTAACAGAATAGAAATACAGGGCTTCCAGAGGAGGCATGGTGTATACTTGGATTTGCCTTCTGCTTTATCAAGGGTATGTGTTATAAATCTTGTCAAATTTTTATTGTAATATTTCTCCATGAGTTATATATATATATATATATATATATATATATATATATATATATATATATATATATATATTTATATACTCTCTAGATGTTTCAAAATATGAAATGTATCTGTATTATTAAACACTCCCTAAATTCATTCATGTTCCTGTATGTGGATTTATTATCAACTTTTCACAAGATTATTCTATGAATTATTCAACCACCTGAAATTCATATTTGTTTCCTAGTACTGAAAACCAGCTTCAGTGAATGGTGCTTACTAATCCTAATATTTCTACAGTGACTGACCCAGTTTAACATCAATGCAAGTAGATTTTTATGGGACATGATGTGTATTTTGAAGTACATTTTTATTCAACACTGGTACATTATTATGTCTTTGGTTTATGGACATCAAAGGATATATCTTTCCATCTACAAGTACACAAATTTACAGGCATTTGATTCACTATCATTCACTTCCTCCTTGAGAACACATGTATTCCTCTTTGTTTCTTTATGGTCTTTTCACTAGACTTCTTTCTAAACACATTATTTTTGATTCCTTAATCATTTTTGAAGCACAACTCACACACTCTTCATGATAAATCGTAACCTTAATATTACCATTAGATATATAACTGGTTGGAATGAATGTATGTATATCAATATAAGATTTTCTATTTATTTTCAGAGGTAAATTCAATCTATTATTTAAAGTTGGAAATAGTTATATAATTTATTCACAATGTGGTCTATTCATGCATCATCTCTATATTCATCAACACAGGTACAACTATTTGTATCCCCAGTACTAATTTTTAAGTTTTCAAAATATTGCTCCCCTTTATGGTGGAAGAAATACTCATGTCACCTGATCTACATATACATTTTATCACAGTAATATTCTGGACACAAAATGCAAAGGTCACACTTATGTTTGTACCAAAGCCTTTATGGAAAGTGTGCATGGATTACTAAAAACATCCATGTTCAGGTTGCCTAATGCTCTCAAATGTAAATTTTTTTGGTGATTACATATTTGTTTCTTCCTAGGATTATATATTCAACCTCAACCCTGTTGAAAATGTCTAATCCTATCACTCACTTTATAATTTGCCTGATTTCCTAATGTCTCTCTTGATATCTGCTTTCCTACATATTTTCCTCTGTTCATAATTGTGACTGACTCTTCACCTGTGCTGACATTTACATTCACTCTCTAAACGAAACCCAATAGCTAACGAACATTTTCTCCAACTCATAGACTCACTCTTCTTCCTAAATTTACTGACTATCTTCCTAATCCTAGGGACTATCCCTTTTTGACTGGATGTTCTCTTCTACATTCAATAATCTGAGGTTCAGGGTCCTATGCCATTGTATATCGATTTATCTGAGACCTTGGTGCAGAACATAATTCAAGGTAAGTATCCCATTCAATGGCCAAATGCAGTTCTGGGTTTCAAATCTTTCCTAGATTTCTGTTTTCATACTTATATTTCACGTCTATTTTCTTAAAATATCACAGGTTCCTAACAAAATTATTCATCCAGCAGAATCATTCCTAATCCAAATCGAATATGCTATTAAACCTAACCATACACTGTTCCCTCAATCTCACTTTACAGAAGAGCAGGGACAGAGTTGGTCTTACAATACAGGAAGGTAGGGGATCTTCCACCTGCTGAGAACCTCAAAAGTCCATCCAGAAATTATCCCTGGAGAAGATGTAGGCAAATATGAAGGACCTGAGAGAGCAAAAGTCATCTTCTATGGCAAACATCCTGGACAGGATGAAGGGTTGTGTCTGAATCAGCCTCTCTCTTCTTAATGTAGAGAAGATGGACCAAACCAGGCCTGTGTGGAGAGCTGTTCCCGGGTGCCAATGGTTGATATACGATTTGAACTTGTGAAAGTGTCACAGAGAGTAGGGTCAGCCTCCATCTCATTGAAATCTTGGAAGCAATTGTTAGGACAAAGTGGTTGCCAAGGTAGTGACCTCATTTAGTTCCTGAAGGAAGTGACCTATCTAACTTTCTTGGTGATGGAATTCTCTGAACTTGGGATCCAAGAAGCCAGGCACTGAGAGCCAGTCCCAGTCCAAGTCCCAGTGGGCTCACTTGTTTGGATTTACCAAAAACAGATTAAGTCTTCTTGGTACCTAAACTAATGTGAGGATGGCCAAATGCCAGGAATGCTCTGAAGAGGGGCCTTTCCTGAGATAGCAGGTAGTGGCTCACCCCTGGCTCCTGACAACTTCAAAGAGTTGGCCAAGGAGAATATTTCGGAGGCAGGTCAGTCCATTTTGTGGAAAAATAGTATGGCCCACCAGACACAGGACACTCCGGATAGTCACAGACCTATTTGGGGGAAGGAGGTGCCTTTGTTGGTTTGGGTGTGAGTTTGTGGTTTTGTTTCATGTTCTGAGAATAGGTAGGAAAGGCAATTTATTTGTTTTGGAGTGGACTGTTTCTAGTAAGTCGTTTGACAAGGCAAGTGTTTCTATGTCTGTGTATCCCACGGTGTCCGTGGTTGTCGACATTAGAAAAGAGAATGAATCAATTTATGTGTCCTGTCTAGTAGAAAGTTTCCCAGCATTCAACCTGCCCAATTTAGGAATGGACTGCTGCTTGCCTTATGGATGGGCAACACCTACCATCTTCTTAAGTTTCTATTTTCTTTCTGAATTCTGGCCAATCTCTAGAATAGGCACATGTTTATGTGTCCAAGATATGTACCACCTCCAAGCTCTGTGACATGGCCATGTTCTTGAAAGATTAAGGGAATGGGAACATCTCAGAAAACGCAGATATCAGTGTGACAGGTAAAGTCTCAGTGAAGAAACCCTGCTTTGGTCCATTTGCTTACCTATGGTTCTGTTGCCTTGAATGTCAGGAAGGTCTTTGCCTCAGGCCATCCGTTTTTGAAGCCTGAAGAAACAGTTTTCAATGGAAATGAATGGGCATCACCTGTGGCTCTTAATTGCTTTGGAAAGGGATGTGTCTTACTCAGACACTAGGCCCTGTTTGAGGCTCTGGCTAAGATTCTCAGCTCCTGATATATCTAAAGAAGATTCTGTATGCATCCAAAACCAAAATTGCAAAAAGATCAGTCATTGTGGATGAAGTCTCTTTCCTTCCTCTGTTAGGTTCCTGATCTCCATCAAGTGAGAATATGGATCCTTTGGGTCAAATGAGTTCTTCAAAGTCCTGCAGAAGTGTTTGGGTTCTCTCATGATGCCAAATCACATAAAGAATCTATACCTGACAGTCAGTAGGCCTCAAATTGGAGAAGCAGAGCAGTATTAACGGCAGGCCTATTTGATCAATCCTGGTTCACAGGAAGGGTATCCAGGCCACCCTAACTTTAGGCAAATGAGGGGCAAGGGTGCATATTTTGGACACTGTCTTAAGCTTCGCCCATCATGGGAACCTCCAGCCAGAGTTTATGATGAGTGTCTATATGGATGAAGATAAGGGCCATGTGGGAATAACCCCTGCAAATAACAAGATGCTTTTACATATAAGGGTCTGCTGGCTGCACCATGTCAGTCACAATCCATTTGGAAGCCACTGGACAATCCACATGGCCCCACCACAGAGGTTTTATCACACACCTGCCCTCCACTGCTCTAGGCCAACTACTGAGCAGGCTCCATCTTACTGGCATCTTTGTTCTACACCATTTTCATGAAACCCAGTCAAACAAGGCACTGTCTGATATACTCATGATCAGCAACCGGACATCCAAACTTTCTCCAGTGCCACCTGGTCATGGGAATTTCAAAGATTTCATGGTATTTATCTAGCCATTTTTCAATGGGTTTCAATTTATTCAGGAACCGTTAAATGTTGAGAAAGCTCATTTCAATGAAAGCTCTGGAGGACTCTCACAGGCAAAGCTTCCCAAAGACTGGCCAAAAGGTCACATGAAGCCAGGCCCATTGAGGTCTACAATGTGAGGTCCATGTGTGTTTTGAGTCTCAACTATGGCTGCCATATCTTTCAGAATGAAATCATGTAATATCCTGGCTGAGATTCACAGTGCTCTGTGGAAAGCCACACTTGGCCTAGATCTCAGTTTCGAAGGGCGACTCTCATGCGTGGCCTAATAAAATCCCAACACAATTAATGATAATACTTCTCTGAGGTCAGTTCCAGAACTCAGTCTCTAAGGGGAATCACACCAGAGTTCAAGCCCAGGTGGACCCAGTCATCTCTTCCAACCGCCACACAAATTAATACAATTAAAACCAAAACACTCCCACATGGCTCTCATCATGTTCCATATAGACACTCATCATTACCTCTGGATGGAGGTTTCCATGAGTGGCGCAGCCCACGACAGTGTCCAAAATAAACTCCCTTGCACCTCATTTGCCTAAATTCAGGGTGGCCAGGACACCATTCCTGTGAACGAGGAGTGATCAAATAGGCCTGCCTTCATGCTACTCCGCTTCTTCAATTTGAGGCCTAATGAGTGTGGGGTTTATATTCTTTATGTGAATTGGAGTCATGAGAAAACCCAAGCACCTATAGGCTAGCCTCTGCAGGGCTTTGAAGATCTAATTTGATCCAAAAGATCCCTATTCTCACTTAATGGAGGTCAGGGACTTTACATAGGAAGGCGAGAGACTTCATCCAGAATAACTGGTATTTGGGCCATTTTGGTATTGGATGCACAGATGGGATCATTCTTTTGATCCATCTGATGCTGAGAATGTAAGCCACAGCCTCACACAGGGCAAAGAGGCTGATTCAGACACATCCCTTTCTAAAGCAATTAAGCAAAGAGACACAGGTGATGCCTATTCATTTCCATTGAAAACTCTTTTCTTCAGGCTTCACAAAGGTTGGCCTGAGGCAGAGACCTTCCTGACATTCAGGGCAATAAAACAATATGTAAGCAAAAGGACCAAAGCAGGGTTTCTCCACTGAGACTTTACTGGTCACAGTGATATTTGAGTTTTCTAAGAAGCTCGCCATGCCCTTCAGCTATCCAGTTCATGTCCATGTCACAGAGCTTGGAGGTGGTACATATCTTGCACACAAAACCATGAGCCTATTCTTTAGAGAGGCCAGAATTCATAAAGAAAACAGAAACTTTGGAGCATAGCAAGTGTTGGCCATCCATTAGTCAAGCTGCAGTCCATTCATAAATTGGGCAGTATGAATGCTGGGAAGCTTTCTACTAGACAGGACACATCCATTGATGCATTCTCTCTTCTCATGTCTACATCCACGGACACCGTGGGATATACAGTCATAGAAACACTCACCTTGTCAAAGGACTTACTAGAAACAGTTCACTAAATCCAAACAAACCACCTTTCATACCTATTCTCAGAACAAGAGAAAACCACAAACCTACACCCACACCCACAAAGGCACCTCCTTTCCCCAACTAATTCTGAGACTATCCATAGTGTCCTCTGACTGGTGGTCCACAGTATGTTCCCCCAAAATGGCATGTCCTGTCTCAGATCTGTTCTCCTTAGCCAACTCTGTGAAGTTGTCAAGAGCCAGTGGTGAGCCCCTACCTGCTTGCTCAGGAAAGGCCCCTCTTCAGAGCTCGGCTGGCATTTGGCCATCCTCACATCAGTAGGTACCAAGACAGACTGACTCTCTCCCTGGAAAAAGCAAACAAGTTAGCCCACTGGGACTGGGACTGGGCCTGGCTCTGGGTGCTTGGCTTCCTGGATCCCAAGTTCAGAGAATTCCATCACCAAGGAAGTGAGGTAAGGTCACTTCCTTCAGGAACTGTATGAGGTCACTGCCTTTTAAACCACTTTTTCCTAACAGTTGATTCCAAGGTTCCCATGAGATGGAGGCTGCCCTACATCCTGTGACACATTAAGAAGTTAGAATTGTATATCAACCATAGGCACCTGGGAACTGCTCTCCAGACAGGCGTCGTTTGGTCCATCTTCTCTACAAAAAGAAGAGAGAGGCTGATTCAGACACATCAATTCGTCCTGACCAGGTTGTTTTCCATGGAAGATGACTATTGCTCTCTCAGGTCCTACATAGCTGCCTACATCTTCTTGAAGGATCATTTCTCCATGGATCTTTGAGGTTCTCAGAAGGTGGAAGATCACCTACATTCCTATATTTAAAGACCAACCCTGTACCAGCTCTTCTGTATGTTATAATAAAGGAAGAGTGTACGGTTAGGTTTAATAACAGCTTCAATTTGGGTTAGGAATCATTCTGCGGGATGAATAATGGTATTGGCAACTTGCGATATTTACAAGAGTATATAGGTGAAACATAAGTATGAAAGCAGAAATTTAGGTAAGATTTGAAGCCCAGAAGAACACTGGGCACTTGAGTGGGATACTTAGCTTTGAATTATGTGCTGCACAGTTGTCTCAGATAATCAATATACAAAGGTGTAGTACCTTGTACCTTGGATGATTGAGTGTTGAAGAGAACACCCAGTCAAAAAGCGATAGTCGGTAGGATTAGGAAGGTAGTTGGTAGGCTTAGAAAGAAGAGTGAGTATAGGATTTGGACCAGAAGTTCTTTAGAAATAGGGTTTCTGGGAGAGAGTGAATGTAAATGTCAGCACCTGTGAAGAGTCAGTCACAATGATGAACTGGGGAAAACGTGTAGGAAAGCAGACATCAATAGAGATATTAGGAAATCAAGCAAAGTATAAAGAGAGTGATAGGATTAGACATTTTCAACAGGCTTGAGGTTGAATATATAATCTTAGGAAGAAACAAATATGTAGTCACCAATAGGATTGACATTTGAGAGCATTAGGCAACCTGTACATGGATAATTTTAGTAATCCTTGATCACTTTCAAATTAGGTTTTGGTACAATTGTAAGTGTGACCTTTGCTATTTGTGTCCAGAATATTTCTGTGATAAAATATATATGTAGATCAGGTGACATGAGTATTTCTTCCACCATTTCTGGGAGCAATATTTTGAAGATGTATAAATTAGTATGGGGGTACAAATAGGTGTACCCTGTGTCTATGAATATAGAGATAATGCATGAATAGACCATACTGTGAATAAATAATATAACTGGATCCACTTTAAATAATGGATTGAATAGATATCTGAAAATATATAAGAAATGTTATATTGATATACAATCATTAATTCCAACCAGTTATATATCTAATGGTCATCTTAGGGTTATGGTTTATCATGAAGGGTGTGTGAGTTTTGTTTCTAAAGTGATTATGGAATTCGAAAATAATGTATTTGAAAAGAAATTTCATGAAAAGACCAGTCAAGAAACATAGAGAAATACATGTGCTCTGGAGCAGGAAGTGATAGAAAGTGAAACAAATGCGTATAAATTTGCTGATTAGTGGATGAAATATATATCCTATGATGTTCATAAACTGCAGAAATAGTAATGTACCAGTGTTGAATAAAAATGAATGTCAAAATACACATCATGTCCAATAGGAATCTACTTGCATTGATGTTTAACTGGTTCAGTTACTGTAGAAATATTAGGATTTGTATGCACCTTTCACTGAAGTTAGTTTTCAGTACTAGGAAACAAATATGTATTTCAGGTTGATGAATATTTCTGAGAATAATCTTGTGAAATGTTGATTATTAATCCACATACATGAACATGAATGAATTTAGGGAGTGTATATAAGACACGTATTTCATTATTTGAAAAATCTGGAGAGTGTATATATATATATATATATATATATATATATATATATATATATATATATATACAGACACACACACACACAAACAAACACAGACATTAAAAAGTCGCAATATATATGCCAATCGAAATTCACCATGAAATATATATCATCCACAGATCCAAAAACATTCATTTTACTGAACATGGATTTATGTATAATGTTGCTCAACTAGGAAGCTTCCCTTAGTTTGAATTTTCAGTTCCAACAGCGTTTAGGAGGAGTGATCTCTTCTCACAATTTGTATCTGCCATGTCAGGCACCTCACAAAAATATACGTGTGATATCAGATAGGAGTCTCTATGTGCATATAAAAATACATGTGATGAATAGGCTACAGAGAAAGGGAAACAGGAATTCACTTATTTGTTAAATTTAAAAACGCATGGAGATCTATTTCAAATAAAAATTGACTAGATTTATATCACCTACCCTTTATCTTTCAAAAGGCAAGTCCAATATACACTTTGCCTCCACTGAACTGTTGTATTTCAATTCTCTTTGGGTTATTTTTCTCCATCATATTAGTATTAGTGGTTAGAGTCTAGTAGGATATGGGTTATTGTGAGGGATTTAGTATTTTGAATTGAAAATTCGAAAATGAATCCAATGTGTATGCAAATATGTGGTATAAAATAATCTTCCCACTCTCATCCAGAACAATCCCTTGACATTACCTTCACCCCAAGTAAGATACAATTAGAGGAGAAAAGTTAGAAATTCTGTGATTATATATCTGGAATGGAAAATTCTGAGAAGTTCACAACCTTGGAGGTGGTAGAGGTTTTTCCAAAAGTAAGGGACAGGGTTGATCACCCAACCTGATCTTTCATTAAAATTGGGAGCCATCTTGCCACAAAGCCATGAAAAGATAATTTTTCTTTACTATATATTACTGCAAATTCAGAACCTGCTTGGAATGCCTGCCCATGCTTTGAACTCACCCATGCCTGGCTTTCTGACCAGATTGCAGCCCTCTCTGAAACTTTAGTGACACCTCATAAATTTTGGCCTTCCCTGGCCAGAAAACGACCCTCTCTGAGGCTCTAATGGTCCTCATAATTTCTGATGCTGGGGCCAGCAAAAAAAAAAAATGTAAACTACAATTAGTATGATGCTTGTCAAATTTCTGTTTTGTGTAACCCCCCTTTTGTGTAACTTTCTGGGATATAAAGCTGGTCTCTAGGAAAGGTGGAGATGTTGTCTTGTTCCTGCCATTTTGAGAGGGAGAGGCAGCCAGGCCGGTTGAAATAAAAGCTTTCCTTAATTTGATTTTAATTGGAGTCAGTGGTCTTTTCTTGTGTCCTGGTCTAACATTTTGGAGTTCCCCAGCGAGATGACCTGACCAGATCACAAGACCAGACTGCTGGAAATTGTGAAGCTGGCTTTTCTTCCAGGGCTCTGGGCTTTAGAACCAAGTTGCAAGGCCTTGGAGTGAGCCTTCAGTCTGGGGAGCACTGCAGTGAACCATCGTACTAAAACTATTAGCAAGCACCTGGTGGAGGAGGCCTCTATAGGTAAGTGGTGCATTTATAACATCTGATATCAGGTTAAGAGAAATCTCTTCTGATGACAGAGAGGTGGCCTGGGGAGGCTCACATATACTACTGCCCAGGACAGTAACAAGAATCATTCTGTCCTCTGTTCTGTTCTGTAGGGAATTCCTCTGAAAGGGTAGAGAGGTGCCGACGGGCATGCAGGAGCTACTAGCCTGGAGCTTTAGCAAGGCGTTGGATTGCTCCTCTGTTTTTCTGTTTCAGCGCCGGGTTTCTGTTTCTTTGTGTTTTGTTCTGTGTTCTGTATTTTTGTTTGTTTGTTTGTTTTTGTGCATCTTGTTGTGTGATTTCTGTGGTAAAAACTTAAGGATATTGGACATGAAAAAGGGTAATAAAGCAAGTGAGCCTGACACCATTTTTGGAATGTGTTTTAAAAAACTGGCATGAACTTTACCCCCATTTGTTAAGCAGGATAAGAGAATCCCCTAGCTGGCTGCCTGGAGCACACCCACTGCAGAGGGCAATGACTGCTGGCGACCTAAGAACTGAGTATCTCTCAGGTTAACCAGTGAAACTCCTTTAAAACCCCTTGTCCCTCCAGATCAAGAGAGTCACCACAATGGGCAGAGTCCCCTGTATTTCTCCTTCATTAGCAAAGCAGTAAAAGTCCCATTTTATGACTGATCTGAGGCCTAGGGGGGGGGGAAAGGGTAAATTGAATGGTATTTACTAATTACTGGCGAGTCATTTTTTTCTAGGACTCTTATTTTTTTCCTTATTTTTTTGAAATCATGATTTTGATCCTACAAACCTAGATTAATGTTTTTCTGATAAGTTCTATCTTTCACCAACAGTGGAGTTTTGAAACATTGCAATGGAGATTTCACCTGCAAAAAGCTACAAGTCTTTACTATTATTATGTGTGCACACTTTGGTATGTGTTGTATGTCTATATATACATATATTCGTATATCATATATATGATAAACAAATTAACATATATAAGGAGTGCTCATAAAAAAGGAGCACTCATAAAAACAAATTTTAAAAAGTGAATCCAAAGATCTTTAATTCACATGATTTAAATGGTTCAATTTAAATTGGATAAACAGATAAAATAAATGTCTTTACATTTAAGCTTACAAGTTTTTTTAGGTGTTCAAAAATCTAATAAAATATTAATGTCAACAAAAGGTCTAATATGCCTTGGTTCTAGGACTTTTCCTTCAACAACAAAAAAATGGTTTACACTGTTCAATACATTTGTCTAATATTTTGATAAATAAGTAAAGTAAATTTGATATGGGATTACTCATTTATGAGTACTTTTGATAGATATCTGATTGATTTTCTAAGGTCTGAATCAGTTTGTTCTAAAGTCTGTATAAGATTGTAAAAATCAGTCATGTGTTAAAGAGACAAAAATTTCTTAAAACATAAGTTTACCCATTATATTATGTTTATTAAGTTTTATTTTTCTAGAGCAAGCAACCATAAAAATTGAACAACTGATTAAATAAGAACTGTTATTTGGAGCACTGTACTACCATTTCTTTAAAAGCTAAACTTGGTTCATGTAGAAATATCAATGTAATTGTGATGCTATTAATGTGCTCATATCTTCCAGGTGTACAAGCCTGTAAGGTAGAAACTTTAGAAGAGCATTTTATCAAGCTGGTGTTCTGAAGTTGTATGGTAAATATATATATATATTGGGGATTTATTTACCTGTTATCAATAAGATATGTAAAGTTTTATGTTAGTTTTTTACATTGGGGAGCAATTTAAATGTATTTTTAAGTTTATGAGAGCCTAATCTATGTAAAGTATAAAAACTTTCAGCCTTTCTTTAATTCATGTTTTAAATGTTATATCATATGGTGTTAGCTAATGTTCATGTGACATCAAACAATTTATGTAAAATATGTAAAATGATACTTATAAAAACAAAGAATAGCTATAGAACTAAAACACTTAAGATTTTTAAAGAGCCCTGCCTTATCTGAGATACGGCTCTGTGTCCAATCTTACTACATGTGAGAATGACTACAAAAGCAGAAGGTGATATGTTATTTCATTTAAAGTTATATTCAAAAGTTTTTTTTTCTGTCTAAATTACTAGGATCTCATACACGAAATAAAATGTGTGATTCAGACACATCCCTTTCCAAAGCAATTAAGCAAAGAGCCACAGGTGATGCCCATTCATTTCCATTTGAAAAATGTTTTCTTCAGGCTTCACAAAGGGGTGGCGTGAGGCAAAGACCTTCCTGACTTTCGGGCAACGGAACAATAGGTAAGCAAAATGGCCTAAGCAGGGTTTTTCCACTGAGATTTTTCTGGTCACACTGATATCTGAGTTTTCTGAGATGAAGGCCATTCCCTTCACCTATCCAGTACATGTCCACGTCACAGACCTTGGAGGTGGTACATATCTTGGACACAAAATAATGAGCCTATTCTGGAGACTTCCCACAATTCAGGAAGAAAACAGGAACTTATGAAGATAGCAGGGTTTGCCCATCGATAAGTCAAGCTACAGTCCATTCATAAATTGGGCAGGATAAATGCTGGGAAGCTTTCTACTAGACAGGACTCATCAATTGAAGCATTTTCTTTTCTAATGTCTACAACGAGCGACACAGTGGGATACACAGACCTAGAAACACTCGCGTTGTCAAAAGACTTACTAGAAACTGTTCCCTCCAAACCAAACAAACCGCCATTCAAACCTATTCTCAAAACATGAGACAAAACCACAAACTTACACCCACACCCACAAAGACACTTCCTTCCCCCAAGTAGGTCTGTGACTATCCGGAGTGTCCTCTGACTGGTGTGATCTTCTATGTTTGAACGAAATGGCCTGTCCTGTCTCAAATCTGGTCTCCTTGGACAACTCTGTGAAGTTGTCAGGAGCCAGCAGTGAGCCACTACCTGCTTTCTCAGAAAAAGTTCCTCTGCAGAGCTTTCCTGGCTTTTGGTCATCCTCACATCATTAGGTTTCAAGAAACACTGACTCTGTCCTTGGTAAATCCAAACAGGTGAGACCACTGGGACTGGGACTGGGACTGGCTCTGGGTGCCTGTCTTCCTGGATCCCACGTTCAGAGAGTTCCATCACCAGAGAAGTGAGGTGAGGTCACTTCCTTCAGGAACTGAATCAGATCACTGCCTTGGTAACCACTTTGTCCTAACAGTTGCTTTCAAGGCTACCATGAGATGGAGGCTGCCCCTACTTCCTGTGACACTTTCACAAGTTAGAATGGTATTTCAACCATAGGCACCCAGGAACAGCTCTCCACAACAGCCTCGTTTGGTCCATCTTCTCTACATTAAGGAGAGAGAGGCTGATTAAGAAACAACCCTTTATCCTGACCAGGTTGTTAGCCATGGATGATGACTTTTGCTCTCTCAGGTTTTTCATAGCTCCCTTCAGGGATCATTTCTGCATGGACCTTTGAGGTTCTCAGCAGGTGAAAGATCCCCTACATTCCTGTATTGTAAGACCAACTCTGTCCCTGATCTTCAGTAAAGTTAGATTGAGGGAACAGTGTATGGTTACGGTTAATGACATGTTCAATTTGGGTTAGGAATTATTCTGCTGGATGAATAATTGTATTGGGAACCTACGACATTAATAAGTATATATAGGTGAAATATATGTAAGAAATCAGAAATCTAAGTAAGATTTGAAGCCCAGAAGAGGATTGGGCCTTTGATTGTGATACTGAGCATTGAATTATGTTCTGCACAGATGTCTCAGATAGATCGCTACACAATGGCATAACACCCTGTACCTTGGATTATTGAATGTAGAAGAGGACATCTGTGAAAAAGGAATAATGGGTAGAATTAGGAAGATAGTCAGTAGGTTTAGGAAGAAGAGTGAGTATAGGTTCTGGAACAAAAGATCCTTTGCAATAGGGTTTCAATTACAGTGTAAATGTAAATGTCAGCACATGTGAAGTGTCATTCACAATGATGAACTGGGGAAAATATGTAGGAAAACTGATATCAATAAAGATATTATTAAATCAGGAAAAGTGTAAAGTGAGAGATAGGATTAGATATTTTCAACAGGGTGAGTTTGAATATATAATCTTAGGAAGAAACAAATATGTTGTCACAAATAGGCTTGACTTTTGAGAGCATTAGGCAACCTGGACATGGAAGTTTTTAGGAATCAATGTTCACTTTACATTTAGGCTTTGGTACAAACATAAGTGTGACCTTTTCTTTTTGTTTCCAGAATATTACTGTGATAAAATATATACGTAGATCAGGTGACATGAGTTTTTTTTCCACCATTTCTGGGAGCAATATTTTGAAGATGTATAAATTAGTATTGGGTTTACAAAGAGGTGTACCTTGTGTCTTTGTAGAGATAATGCATGAATAGACCATACTGTTAATAAATAATGTAACTGGTTCCACTTTAAATAATGGATTGATTTGATATCTGAAAATATAAAGAAATCTTATATTGATATACAGTATTTCATTCCAACCAGTTATACATCTATTGGTAATATTAGGGTTATGGTTATCACGAAGGGAGTGTGAGTTTTGTTTCAAAAGTGATTATGGAAATCGAAAATAATATGTTTGGAAAAAAGTCTCAAAAAAATACCAGTAAAAAACATGGAGAAATACATGTGTTCTGAAGCAGAAAATGATTGAAAGTGAACCAAATGCCTATAATTTTGCTAACATGTGGATGAAATATATATCCTGTAATGTGCATAAACTTAAGAAATAGTAATGTACCAGTGGTGAATAAGAATGAACTTCAAAATACACATCATATACCATAGGAATCTACTTGCATTGATGAGAAACTGGGTCAATTATTGTAGAAATATTAGGATTTGTATGCACCATTCACTCAAGTTAGTTTTCAGTACTAGGAAACAAATATGTATTTCAGATTGATGAATATTTCCGAGAATAATCTTGTGAAATGATTATATGACTGTAAAAGATTAAATGACTATAAATCCACAGTCATGGATATAAATGAATTTAGGGATTGTATAATAAGACACATATATTTTATATTTTCAAAAATCTAGAGTATATATATATATATATATATATATATATATATATATATATATATATACAAACACACACACAGACATTAAAAAGTATGAATATTTATGCCAATCGAAATTCATCATGAAATATATATCATCCACAGATCAAAAAATATTCATTTTACTGAACATGGATTTATGTATAATATTGTTCAGCTAGGAAGCTCACACATAGAACGAATTTTCAGATCCCACAGCGTTTGGAGGAGTGATCACTTCTCACAATTTGTATCTTCCAAGTCAGACACCTCACAAGAATGTACTTGTGATACCAGGTAGGATTCTATATGTGCATATAAAAATAGATGTGCTGAGTACGCTACATAGAAGGGGAGAGAGGAATTCACATATTTGTTGTTCTGGAGAACTCTCACAGGCAAGGCTTCCCAATGAGTGGCCAAAGGGTCACACGAAGCCAGGCCCATTGAGGTCTATGATGTGAGGTCCATGTGTGTTTTGACTCTTAACAATGGCTGCCAAGTTATTCAGAATAAAATCATGTGATATCCTGGCTGAGATTCTCAGTGCTCTGTGGAAAGCCACGCTGGGCCTAGATCTCAGGTTTCAAGGGCGACTCTCATCCATGGCCTCCTTAAATCCCAACACAATTCATGGAAATACTTCTCTGAGGTCACATCCAGAACTCAGTCTCTACGGGGAATCACACCAGAGTTCAAGCCCATGTGGACCCAGTCATCTCTTCTAACCGCCACACAATTGACCACAATTAAAACCAAAACACTCCCACAGGGCCCTCACCTTCTTCCATATAGACACTCATCATAACCACTGGCTGGAGTTTTCCATGAGGGGCAAAGCCCAAGCCAGTGTACAAAATAAGCTCCCTTGCCCCTCATTTGCCTAAAGTCATGGTGGCTTGGACACCCTTCTTTTGAACCAGGAGTGATCTGTAAGGGTAAAAAAAAATAAAATTAACGTGTAAAAGTTAAAGTGTGAAAGACCGGGTGTTGTAAAGTTTCTAAGCTGCAAGGTCTGAGTTAAAATGTAAAGGACCAGGTATTGTTAAGTTCCCATGCTACACGCAAAACCTGAAATTCCTGCAGCTTGTACAACAATTCCCGGACTGCCCAGTAAATATTCCCCCTGACCGCCTGGTTGTTTAATAACCTAGGACTCTGTGTGGCCTGGCACATAGGCATCACAGCGCCTAAACCAATCTGTTTGAATGTGTACCCCACTTTAGAAGTGACCTATCACTCCCGCCCGACCTGTTCCCACCAATGAATGAACTAATCATGTTTAGGAATTGTTGTTTGATTTTCTCTCGGTGTATGATTTGTTTAAGTAGACTGTGATGTATGTAAAGTCCCGCCAACTCCAAAAAGTGTACTTAATCACTGCTCAACCCCTACTCGGGGCTCTGGGCTGCTCTCCCTTATTAGTGAGCATGGAGCCCCAGCATGCTGGATTGGATCCTCAAAAAACACCTTTTGCTTTTGTATGAGCCGCTGTCTCTTGGTGGTCTCTTCCTCCGACGTTCGCCGGAACCTTAGATTTGGTGTGTTGGCCAGGAATCGCACAGCGCCGGACAAGGAGACCCCAACGGACCCCTCTGGGGGTAAGTAAGGGCCCTCTTTCCACTTTTCCTTGCAATCGCTCAGAGCTTATTGTTCAGATTCGGGTTTTCGGTTTTCGGTTTGGATTGGCAGAGTGGCTACGAGCGGAGAGCGTAAGTTCCCCATGGCGGTGGTGGACAAACGTTTTCTGAAGCCACAGGCCACGTCCTTGCAAGGGACGCCTTGGAGGTTTCAGGGAGGGACGCATGTGCCCTCATTAGGTGAGGAGGGACGGAAGTGCCCTGATTAGGTGAGGAGGGACGGATTAGCCCTCATTAGGTGACTCTGCTGCCAACCCATCAGGTCTTGCTGGCTACTTTTTTATTCTCAGGTTGAATTCACTGTATGTCTTTGTGGTCTAACCCATCAGGTTTTGCCAGTTACTAGGTTCTAATCTTTACTTCTGAACTCGTGTTAAACGTTAACTGTGTGTCCGTGTTTGTTTCATGTTTGTATTGTCCTTGTCTCTTTTTTTTTTAATTTTTATTCTTTTTGGTTGATCAAAACATTGCAAAGCTCTTGATATATCATATTTTATTCATTAGATTCAAGTTGGTTATGAACTCCCCATTTTACCCTAAATACAGATTGCAGAATCACATTGGTTACACATCCACATTTTTACATAATGCACTATTAGTAACTGTTGTATTCTGCTACCTTTCCTATCCTCTACTATCCCCGCTCGCCTCCACTCCCATCTTCTCTCTCTACCCCATCTACTGTAATTCATTTCTCTCCTTGTTTTTTTCCCATTCCCCTCATATATGTAATTTTGTATAACAATGAGTGTCTCCCCCAATTACCATGCAATTTCCCTTTTCTCTACCTTTCCCTCCCACCTCCTGTATCTGTTTAATGTTAATCTTTTCTTCCTGCTCTTCCTCCCTGCTCTGTTCTTAGTTGCTCTCATTATATCAAAGAAGACATTTGGTATTTGTGTTTTAGGGATTGGCTAGTGTCACTAAGCATAATCTGCTCTAGTTCCATCCATTTCCCTGCAAATTCCATGATTTTGTCATTTTTTAGTGCTGTGTAATACTCCATGGTGTATAAATGCCAAATTATTTTTATCCATTCATCTATTGAAGGGCATCTGGGTTGGTTTCACAGTCTAGCAATTGTGAATTGTCCTGCTATGAACATCAAAGTAGCAGTATCCCTGTAATACACTCTTTTAAGGTCTTAAGGGAATAGTCTGAGAATGGCAATAGCTGGATAAAATGGTGGTTCCATTCCCAGCTTTCCCAGGAATCTCCATACTGCTTTCCAAATTGGCCGCACCAGTTTGCAGTCCACCAGCAATGTACAAGAGTTCGCTTTTCCCCACTTCCTCTTCAGCACTTGTTGTTGTTTGACTTCATAATGGCTGCCAATCTTACTGAAGTAAGATGGTATCTTAGGGTGGTTTTGATTTTCATTTCTCTGATTGCTAGAGATGGTGAGCATTTTTTCATGTACTTGTTGATTGATTGTATGTTCTCCTCTGACAAGTATCTGTTCAGGTCTTTGGCCCATTTGTTGATTGTGTTATTTGTTTTCTTATTGTAATTTTTTTGAGTTCTTTGTATACTCTGGATATTAGGGCTCTATCTGAAGTGTGAGGAGTAAAAATTTGTTCACAGGATTTAGGCTCCCTATTTACCTCTCTTATTGTTTTTCTTGCTGAGAGAAAACTGTTCAGTTTAAGTAAGTCCAATTTGTTGATTCTTGTTATTAACTTTTTTGTTCTATGTGTGTCCTATTAAGGAATTTGGAGCCCGAACCCCCAATATGTAGATTGGAGCCAACTTTTTCTTCTATCAGTCGCAGAGTCTCTGATTTGATATCTAGCTCCTTGATCCACTTTGAGTTAAATTTTGTGCCTGGCGAAAGGACAGGATTCAGTATCATTTTGTTGTGTATGAATTTCCAGTTTTCCCAACACCATTTGTTGAAGATGCTATCCTCTCTCCATTGCATGCTTTCAGCTCCTTTATCAGATATGAAATAGTTGTATCTCTGTGGATTAGTCTCTGTGTCCTCTATTCTGTACAATTGGTCAACCCCCCCTGTTTTGGTAGCAGTACCATGCTGTTTTTGTTACTATTTCTCTGTAATATAGTTTTAAATCCGGTATCGCTCTACCGCCAGATTCAGACTTCCTGCTTAGAATTGCTCTTGCTATTCTGGGTCTTTTATTTTTTCATATGAATTTCATGATTGCTTTATCTATTTCTATAAGAAATGCCCTTGGGATTTTGATTGGTATTGCATTAAACCTAGAGAGAACTTTTGGTAATATCACCATTTTGATGATATTAGTTCTGCCTATCCATGAACAAGGTATATTTTTCCACCTTCTAAGATCTTCTTCTACTTCTCTTTTTAAGGTTTTGTAGTTTTCATTGGATAAATCTTTCACCTCTTTTGTTAAGTTGATTCCCAAGTATTTTTTTTTTTTTGAGGATATTGTGAATGGAGTGTTTTTCCTAATTTTTGTTTCAGAAGTTTTGTCACTGATATACAGAAATGCCTTTGATTTATGCATGTTGATTTTATATTCTGCCACTTTGCTGAATTCATTTATTTGTTTTACTAATTTTCTTGTAGACCCTTTTGGGTCTTCTAGGAATAGAATCATGTCACTTTCAAATAGTGATAATTTAAGTAATTCCTTTCCTATTTTTATGAATTTAATTTCTTTCATTTGTCTAATTGCTCTGGCCAGTGTTTCGATCACTATATTAAATAGAAGTGGTGATAGAGGGCATCCCTGTCTTGTTCCAGATTTTAGGGTCAATCTCTTCAAATTTTCTCCTTTGAGAATGATGCCAGCCTGAGGTTTAGCATAGATAGCATTTACAATGCCGAGGTAAGTTCCTGTTATCCCTAGTTTTTCTAATGTTTTGAATATAAAGGATGCTGTACTTTGTCGAATGCTTTTTCTGTGTCTATTGAGATGATCATATGGTTCTTATCTTTAAGTATATTGATGTAGTGAATAACATTTATTGATTTTCGTATATTGAACCATCTTTGCCTCCCAGGGATGAATCCTACTTTATCATGGTGCACAATTTTTTTCATGTGCCTTTGTATCTGATTCACCCGAATTTTATTGAGAATTTTTGCATCTAAGTTCATCAGAGATATTGGTGTGTAGTTTTCTTTCTTTGAGGTGTCTTTTTCTGGTTTCGGAATCAGGGTGATGTTGGCCTCATAGAATAAATTGGCAGAGTTTCCTCTTTTTCTATTTCCTGAAATAACTTGAAAAGTTTTGGTATTAATTCTTCCTTAAAGATTTTGTAAGACTCCGCTCTATACCCATCTGGTCCTGGGCTTTTCTTGGTTGGAGTCTATTAATATTGGTCTGTTTAAGTTGTGAGTATCCTCCTGACCCAGTCTGGGCTAATCATATGACTTAAGGTATTTATCGATGTCTTCACTATCTTCTATTTTATTGGAATATAGGTTTTCAAAATAATTTCTAATTTTTTCTGTATTTCTTTAGCATCTCTTGTGATATTGCCTTTTTCATCCCGTATGTTAGTAATTTGAGTTCTCTCTCTTCTACTATTCTTTAGCATGACTAAGGGTCTCTCGATTTTATTTATATTTTCAAAGAACCTACTTTTAGTTTTGTTAATTTTTTCAATAGTTTCTTTTGTTTGAATTTCGTTTATTTCCACACTGATTTTAATTATTTCTTGCATTCTGCTACATTTGCTGTTGTTTTGTTTTGCTCTTCTTTTTCTAGGGCTTTGCAATGAAGTGTGAGCTCATTTACTTCTTGGTTTTTCCTTTTTTTTTTTTTTTTTTTTTTGAGGAATGACCTCCAGGTGATGAATTTCCCTCTTAAAAATGCTTTCTTTGTGTCCCATTGATTCCGATATGTTGTGTCTGTATTTTCATTTATCTCTAAGAATTTTTGATTTCCTCTTTTATGTTTTCTGTAACCCATTGATCATTCAGTAACATATTGTTCATTTTCCATGTGATGTAGAATTTTTCCTTTCTTCTTTTATCATTGATTTCCAGTTTCATTCCATTATGTTCAGATAATATGCATGGTATTATCTCCACCCCTGTATATTTACTGAGGGTTGCCCTATGGTATAATATATGGTCTATTTTTGAGAAGGATCTATGTGCTGCTGAGAAAAAAGTATATCCACTTGATGATGGTTGATATATTCTATATATGTCAGTTAAGTCTAGGTTGTTGATTGTGATATTGAATTCTATAGTTTCTTTATTGAACTTTTGTTTGGATGATCTGTCCAATGGTGAGAGAGGTGTGTTGAAGTCACCCATAAATATGGTGTTGTGTTCTATTTGATTTTTGAACTTGAGGAGAATTTGTTTAATGAACATTGCAGCACCATTATTTGGTACATAAATATTGATAACTGTTATGTCTTGTTGGTGAATGGTTCCTTTTAACAGTATATAATGTCCTTCCTTATCCCTTTTGATTAACTTAGTCTTGAAGTCAATTTTAGTCGATATGAGGATGGCCACCCCTGCTTGCTTACGAGGACCGTGTGTGTGGTATATTTTTCTCCCAAACTTTCACCTTCAGCCTGTGTATGTCTTTTTCAATCAGATGTGTCTGCTGGAGGCAGCATATTGTTGAATTTGTTTTTTTTAATACATGTTACCAGCTTCTGTTGCTTTATTGTAGAGTTTAAGCCATTAACGTTTAGAGTTACTATTGATATATGGTTTGTACTTCCAGCCATGTTTCACTATTTATCTTCTTTTTTTTTAAATTAGTTTATTTCTCCATGATTAGCTATCCCCCCGCCCTCTGTCTTTATAGAGGCACTTCCCACTGATTTTTTTTTTAAATTCTTCCTCGTGTAGTGTTTTGCTCAAGATGCTTTGCAATGCTGGTTTTCTGGATGAATAAGAAGAGAGATGCTGATTCAGACACATCAATTCATCCTGACCATGTTGTTTTCCATGGAAGATGACTATTGGTCTCTCAGGTCCTACATAGCTGCCTACATCTTCTCCAAGGATCATTTCTCCATATATCTTTGAGTTTCTCAGCAGGTGGAAGATCAACTACATTCCTATATTGTAAGACCAACTCTGTCCCTGCTTTCTGTAAGTTATATTAAGGGAAGAGTGTATGGTTATGTTTAATAACAGCTTCGATTTGGGTTAGGAATCATCCTGCGGGATGAATAATGTTATTGGCAACCTGCGATATTTACAAGAGTATATAGGTGAAATCTAAAGATGAAATCAGAAATTTAGGTAAGATTTGAAGCCCAGAAGGGCAATGGGCCCTTGAGTGGGATACTTAGGTTTGAATTATGTGCTGCACATTTGTCTCAGATAAATCAATATACAATGGCATAGGACCTTGTACCTTGGATGATTGAATGATGAAGAGAACCTCCAGTCAAAAAGCGATAGTCAGAAGGATTAGGAAGGTAGTTGGTAGGCTTAGAAAGAAGAGTGAGTATAGGATTTGGACCAAAACTTCTTTAGCAATAGGGTTTCGGGTAGAGAGTGAATGTAAATGGCAGCACATGTGAAGAGTCAGTCACAATGACGAACTGGGGATAACATGTAGGAAAACAGATATCAATAGACACATTAGGAAATCAAGCAAAGTATAAAAAGAGTCATAGGATTAGACATTTTCAACAGGCTTGAGGTTGAATATATAATCTTAGGATGAAACAAATATGTAGTCATCAATTAGATCGACATTTGAGAGCATTAGGCAACCTGGAAATGGATGTTTTTAGTAATCCATGTTCACTTTCCATTTAGGCTTTGGTACATTCACAAGTGTGACCTTTGCTTTTTGTGTCCAGAATATTCTGTGATAAAATGTATATGTAGATCAGGTGACATGAGTATTTCTTCCACCATTTCCGGGAGCAATATTTTGAAGACGTATAAATTAGAATGGGGGTACAAATAGTTGTATCCTGTGTTTATGAATATAGAGTTAATGCATGAATAGACCATACTGTGAATAAATAATATAAATGGTTCCACTTTAAATAATTGATTGAATAGATATCTGAAAATATATAAGAAATGTTATATTGATATACTGTCATTCATTCCAATCAGTTATATATCTAATGGTCATCTTAGGGTTATGGTTTATCATGAAGGGTGTTTGAGTTTTGTTTCAAAAGTGATTATGGAAATCAAAAATAATGTATTTGAAAAGAAGTCTCATGAAAATATCAGTCAAGAAACACAGAGAAATACATGAGTTTTTGAGCAGGAAGTGATTGAAACTGAAACAAATGCCTATAAATTTGCTAAATAGTGGATGAAATATATATCCTATGATGTGCATAACCTGAAGAAGTAGTAATGTACCAGTGTTGAATAAAAATGAACGTCAAAATACACATCATGTCCCATAGGAATCTACTTGCATTGATTTTAAACTGGGTCAGTTACTGTAGAAATATTAGGATTTGTATGCACCTTTCACTGAAGTTAGTTTTCAGTACTAAAAAACAAATATGTATTTCAGATTGATGAATATTTCTGAGAATAATCTTGTGAAATGTTGATTATTAATCCACACACATGAACATGAATGAATTTAGGGAGTGTATATAAGACACATATATTTCATATTTTGAAAAATCTGGAGAGTATATATATATATATATATATATATATATATATATATATATACACATACACACACACACAAACAAACACAGACATTTAAAATTAGTAATATATATGTCAATCGAAATTCACCATGAAATATATATCATCCACAGATTCAAGAACATTCATTTTACTGAACAGGGATTTATGTATAATATTGTTCAACTAGGAAGCTCACCCATAGCTTGAATTTTTATTTTCAACAGCGTTTAGGAGGAGTGATCTCTTCTCACCATTTGTATCTGGCAAGTCAGGCACCTCACAAAAATATCCGCGTGTTATCAGGTAGGATTCTATATGTGCATATAAAAATACATGTGCTGAATCGGCTACACAGAAAGGGAGACAGGAATTCACATATTTATTAACTTTAAAAACACATGGAGAACTATTTCAATTAAAAATTGACTAGATTTATAACACCCACCCTTTATCTTGCAAAAGGCAAGTCCAATATACACCATGCCTACTCTGATCTGCTTGTATTTCAATTCTGTTTGGGTTATTTTTCTCCATTATATTAGTATTAGTAGTTAGAGTCTAGTAGGATATGGGTTATTGTCAAGGATTTAGTATTTTGAATGGAAAATTTGAAAAAGAATCCAATGTGTATGCAAATATGTGGAATACAATAATCTTCCCACTCTCATCCAGAACAATGCCTTGACATTACCTTTGCCCCAAGTAAGACACAATAAGAGGAGAAGAGTTAGAAATTCTGTGAATACATATCTGGAATGGATAATGCTGAGGAGTTCACAACCTTGGAGGTGGTAGAGGAGTTTCCAAAAGTAAGAGACAGGGGTGATCATCCAACCTGTTCTTTCATTAATATTGGGAGCCATCTTGCCACAAAGCTATGGAAAGATAATTTTTGCTTTACTATAAATTACTGCAAATTCTGAACCTGCTTGGAATGCCTGTCCATGCATTGAGCTCACCCATGCCTAGCTTTCTATGAGATCGCAGCCCTCTCTGAAACTTTAGTGACACCTCATAAATATTGGCCTTCCCTGGCCAGAAAACGACTCTCTCTAAGGCTCTAATGGTCCTCATAATTTCTGATGCTGGGGCCAGCAAAAAAGAAAATGTAAACTAAAATTAGTGTGATGCTTGTCAATGTTCTGTTTTCTAAAAATCCCCTTTTGTGTAACTTTCTGGGCTATAAAGCTGGGGTGTAAAAAAGGTGGGGATGCTGAATTGTTCCCGCCGTTTTGAGAAGAAGAGGTGGCCCGGCCTGTTGAACTAATAAGCTTGCTTTAATTTGATTTTAATTGGAGTCAGTGGTCTTTTCTTGCGTCCTGGTCTAACATTTTGGAGTTCCCCAGCGAGATGACTCGACCAGATCACAAGACCAGACTGCTGGAAATTCTGAAGCTGGCCTTTCCTCCAGGGCTCAGGGCTGGAGAGCAAAGTTCCAAGGCCTTGGAGTGAGACTTCGTTCCGGGGATCACTGCAGTGAACCATCGCACTAAAACTATTAGCAAACACCTGCTGGAGGAGGCCTCCATAGGTAAGTGGTGCTTTTATAACTTCTGATATCCGGTTAAGGGAGATGTCTTCTGATGACAGAGAGGTGGCCTGGGGAGGTTCACATATACTCCTGTCTGGGACAGTAACAAGAATTGTTCTGTCCTCTGTTCTGTTCTGTAGGGAATTCCTCTGAAAGGGTAGAAAGGTGCAGCCGGGCACGCAGGAGCTCCTACCCCGGAGCTTCAGCAAGATGTTGCATTGATCCTCCGTTTTTCTGTATCTTCGCCAGGTTTCTGTTTCTTTGTGTTTTGTTCTGTGTTCTATATGTTTTTTGTTTGTTTGTTTTTGTGCATCTTGTTGTGTGATTTCTGTGGTAAAAACTTAAGGTTATTGGACGTGAAAATGGGTAATAAAGCAATTAAGCCTGACACCCCTTTGGACTGTGTTTTACGGAACCGTTAAGCAGCTCTTAACTTTGTTAACCAGGATGAGAGAAGCCCCTAGCTGGCTGCCGGGAGCACACGCACTGCAGAGGGCAAAACCTGCTGGCGACCTAAGAACAGAGTATCTCCCAGGTTAACAATGGAAACTCCTTTAAAACACCTTGTCGCTCCAGATCAAGAGAGTCACAACCTTTGGGCAGAGTCCCCTGAGTTTCTGCTTTGTTAGCAAAGCAGTAAACCTCCCTTTTTATTTTTCTCAAACCCTGTCCTCATTATTAAATAGGTATTAATTCGCCTCAAGGTCAGGAACCGAAATTTAAGTTACAAATTTTGATACCCCCTCCCCTAACCCCGGAACTTTTTGAGAGCTGACTACTGAAATGTTTGGAGATGGAGCGTGCTTGGGGTGGAACCGAACCAGAGGAGCTAATCCTGTAAGTAACAGGAGGGACTGAGGGACTCCCAGCAGCTGCCAAATCCCTGTTGCTTCAGGGAATTCCCTCATTCGTTCCCTGCACTGTAAGGGTTATGCCACCTCTGTCTTCTTAAAAAACAGAAAAAGAAAAAGGGGACACTAAATGCAGTAAAGGCACCATGGAAACCCTAGATATTACATTTCAGGTTGCCCCTCAGTGAAAACATATCATCCTCTTGTGGGGACATCTATTGTTCCACTGCTGTAGGAGATTTTTCTCTTATCTTATCTGTTTTAAAGGCTTCTGTCTGTCAGCCATAGTCTGGAGCTCCTTTCTTTCTGTCTTGTGTCTTTGTTTCTGCCCCTTTAAGACATGTGCAATAATGTGCTGATATTATAAATTGTTTCTTGGGAATGATCTTAGCTCAATGTGTGTCTGAATGATGATGTTTTATTGTAACAATCTGGTATCTGAATGGGTTTTTGAAGCATTGCTCAATCTTGCAGTTAAAAGTCGGGTTTAGGTAATTCTTTAGTTTATGATTTCAGAAAATTCATGCCAGAGAACTTAAATACTTAGGATGGAAAACTAAAGAACTCTACTTCCAAGTTGGCAATAACTTCCCAAACATTCAGTCTTATTTTTCACCAATTTTGAATTGGGTAGACTGGGAAAATAACACAGTGTGTACCAGTGCATTAATTTGGACAAGGATAGTAAATCATAGTAAGGTATCTGTTGACAAAACAAGATGTCAAGATATGCAATTTTGTGAATTTTATCTTAAAATTGTATCATAATTTTCAACATCCGAACCTGAAAATTATGGTTAAAATGCCTTAGGCCTGAGGTGTGTACTCAGAATAGCAGTTTTTTCCAGCTCCTTCCAGACCTCAGCCAGGACTTATGTTGAAATGCAAATGAAAGAAGCGTGCAAGCTCAGTAGGAGACTGATCTGAGGCCTAAGGGGGGAAAAAAAGATAAGTTGTAAGGTATTTACTAATTACTGGCCACTCATTTTTTCTAGGACTCTTATTTTTTTTTCTTAGATTCTGTTTTTTTTTTTTTTTTGAGCTCCTAATTTTGATACTACAGACATAGGTTAATGTTTTTCTGATCAGTTCTATCTTTGACCAACAGTGGAGTTTTTGGAACATTGCAATGGAGATTTCACCTGCAAAAAGCTACAAGGCCTTTACTATTATTATGTGTGCACACATATGTTATGTGTTGTATTTCTATATATGCATATATCCGTATATGATATATATGATATACAAATTAACATATATAAGGAGCGCTCATACAATAAAAAAAAAACACTCATAAAAACTAGTTTTAAAAAGTGGATCCATAGATTTTTAATTCACGTGATTTAATTAATTCAATTTAAATTGGATAAACAGGTAAAAATAAATGTCTTTAAATGTGAGCTTACAAGTTTTTCTAGGTGTTCAAAAATCTAATAAATTATTAATATCGACAAAAGGTCTAATATGTTTTGGTGTAGGACTTTTTTTTTAACAAAAAAATGGTTTACACTATTCAATACATTTGTCTAATATTTTGATAAATAAGTAAATAAATTTGATATGGGATTACTCATTTATGAGTACTTTTGTTAGATATCTAATTGATTTACTAAGGTCTGTATAAGTTTTTCCTAAAGTCTGTATAAGATTGTAAAAATCAGTCATGTGTTAAAGAGACAAAAATTTCTTAAAACATGAGTTTACCCATAACATTGTGTTTATTTAGTTTTATTTTTCTAGAGCAATCAACCATATATTTAAACAACTGATTAAATATGATCTGTTATTTTAAAACAGATATCAATAGAGACATTATGAAATCAGGCAAAGTATAAAGTGAGTGATAGGATTAGACATTATCAACAGGGTTGAGTTTCAATATATAATCTTAGGAAGAAACAAATATGTAGTCACCAATAGAATTGATATTTGAGAGCATTAGGGAACCTGGACATGGATGTTTTTAGTAATCCAGGATTGATTTCAATTTAGGCTTTGGTACAATCATAAGTGTGACCTTTGCATTTTGTGATCTTAATATTACTGTGATATAATGTATATGTAAATCAGGTGACATGAGTATTTCTTCTATCATTTCTGGGAGCAATATTTTGAAGATGTATAAATTAGTATTGGGGGTACAAAAGTTGTACACTGTGTCTATGAATACAGAAGTAATGCATGAATTGACAATACTGTGAATAAATAATATAATTGTTTCAACTTTAAATAATGGATTGAATTGGTATCTGAAAATATATAAGAAATCTTATATTGATATACAATCATTCATTCCATCGAGTTATACAGCTAATGGTAATATTAGGGTTATGTTTTATTATGAAAGATGTGTGAGTTTTGCTTCAAAAGTGATTATGGAAATGGAAAATAATGTGTTTGGAAAGAAGTCTCATGAAAAGACGAGTAAAGAAACATAGAAGAATACATGTGTTCTGAAGCAGGAAGTGATTTTAAGTATAACAAAAGCCTATAATTTTCCTAACTTGTGGATGAAATATATATGCTATGATGTGCAAAAACTGAAGAAAGAGTAATGTAACAGAGTTTAATGAAAATGAACGTCAAACTACACATCATGTCCTATAGGAACCTACTTGCATTGATGTTAAACTGGGTCAGTTACTGTAGAAATAATAAGATTTGTAAGGACCATTTAATAAAGTTAGTTTTCAGTACTAGGAAACAAATATATATTCCAGGTGAATGAATATATCTGAGCATAATCTTGTGAAAATTTGATTATAAATCCACATTAATTAACATGAATGAATTTAGGGAGTGTATATATGACACATATATTTCATATTTTTAAAAGTCAGGAGAGTATATATATATATATATATATATATATATATATATATATACAAAAAACACACGCAGACACATTAAAAAGTAGCAATATATATGCCAATCAAAATTCATCATGAAATATATATAATTCACAGATTCAAGTGTATTCATTTTACTTAACATGGATTTATGTATAATGTTGTTCAACTAGGAAGCTCACCCATAGGTTGAATTTTCAGTTCCAAAAGCGTTTAGGAGGAGTTTTCTCTTCTCACAATTTGTTTCTGCCAAGTCAGCCACCTCACAGAAATGTATGTGTAATACCAAGTAGGAATCTATATGTGCATATAAAAATACATGTGCTGAATAGGCTCCAGAGAAATGGAGACAGGAATTCACACATCAGTTAACTTTCAAATCAATGGAAAAATATTTCAATTAAAAATTCACTAGATTTGTAACACCTACCAAAAATCATGCAAAAAGCCAGTCCAACTATACACCATGCCTCCCCTGAACTGCTTGTATTTCTATAGTGTTTGACTTATTGGCCTCCATCATATTAGGATTAGTAGTCAGAGTCTAGAAAGGTGTGGGCTAGTGTCAGGGATCCAGTATTTCGAATGGAAAATAGGAAATTAATCCAATGTGTATGCAATTGCATGCTACACAAAAATCTTCCCACTCTCATTCAGAACAATGCCTAGACATCACCTTCGCTCCAAGTAAGACACAATTAGAGGAGAAGAGTTAGAAAATCAGTGAATACATATCTGCAGTGGAAAATTCTCAGGAGTTCACAATCTTGGATGTGGTAGAAGAATTTCCAAAAGTAAGGGACAGGGTAAACACCCCACAAACATGGACCTCTGCCTTCCTAAAGAGTTCTTGATAAACTGCCTCTGAGGTTGGGCACTTGAAATATATGTTGTTGTCAGGAGCTTTAGCTTCCTTTCTAGTGAGACCATAAAAGCTGGGTCTGATTCTCTGTGACCTTGAGGATATGTTTTTTTTTATTTTCCAATGAACATGAGGCAGCAGTGCTGAGTTCTCTCTTTGTAGGTAAACTGTTGCCACTGGGGGTAAGTGTATCCACATGTTGACTGTGAATGCATTTGGTCATCCTCCACATTTCGTGGTGTTTCTTGGTGCTGCACTGGGAATTTGGTATTTGCTTCACGGAATACAATGAGCTCAACTGGGACACAGAGCTGGAGGGAGTTCTGTGTCGTGTGGTGGGTCAGGGTCTGCAGGAGAATGCACAAACCAGGCTTCTATCCCACATAGTTTGCCCCCTTGACAATAATAACCTGATTGTGAACATTTCAGTTAAACCTCTCCTTATAAAGAGATGCCTTTACATATAAAAGTCTGGAAGATGCACCATGTCAGCCACAAGCCATTTGGAAGTCAAAGGCAGATCCGCAAAGCCCCAGGACAGAAATATTATCACAAACCTGCAAACCACTGCTCTAGGTCCACTACTCAGTAGGCTCCAACTTACTGGCATCTCTGTTCTACACCATTTTCATGAAACCCAGTCAATCAAGGCACTGTCTGGTACACTCAGGATCAGCAACAGTACATCCAAAGGTTCTCCCGTGCCACCTGATCAAGGGAATTTCAAAAATTTCATGGTATTTATCTAGCCATTTTTCAAGGATGATATTGGAGGCACTGTGGGTTCCAATTCTTTCAGGAACCATTAAATGGTGAGGAAGCTCATTTCAATGAATGCTCTGGAGAACTCTCACAGGCAAGTCATCTGGAAGAGTGGCAAAATGGTCACGTGAATCCAGACCCATTGAGGTCTACAATGTGAGGTCCATGTTTGTTTTTACTCTCAACTATATCTGCCAAGACTTTCAGAAAAAAATCATGTGATATCCTGCCTGAGATTCCCAGTTCTTTGTGGAAAGCCACCCTGAGCCTAGATCTCAGTTTCCAATGGCGACTCTCATGCGTGGCCTCCTAAAATCCCAAAGCAATTCATGGCAATACTTGTATGAGCTCAGTTCCAGAACTCATTCTCTAAGGGGAAACACAATGGAGTTCAAGCCCAGGTGGACCAAGTCATCTCTTCCAACCGCCACACAAATGACCACAATTAAAACCAAAACACGCCCACATGGCCCACATCTTCTTCCATTGAGACACCCATCAAAACCTCTGGCTGAATGTTTACATGATGGGAGAAGCCCAAGACAGTTTCCAAAATATGCTCCTTTGCCCCCTCTTTTGCCTAAAGTTAGGGTGGCCTGGACCCCTTTCCTGTGAACCTGGAGTGATCAAATAAGCTTGCCTTTAATACTGCTCTGCTTCTCCAATTTGAGGCCTACTGACTGTCAGGTATAGATTCTTTATGTGATTTGGAGTAATTTGAAAACCCAAGCACCTATTGTCTAACCTCTGCAGGACTTTGAAGAACTCATTTGAACAAAAGGATCCCTATTCTCACTTGATGGAGGTCAGGAACCTAACAGAGAAAGGCAAGAGACTTCTTCCAGAATGACTGATATTTTTATCATTTTGGTTTTCGATACACACATGGGAACGTACTTTAGATCCATCAGGTGCTGAGAATCTAAGCCATAGCCTTACACAGGGACAAGAGGCAGATTCAGACACATCCCTTTCCAATGCAAATAACCAAAGAGCTACAGGTGATGCCCATTAATTTCCATTTGAAAACTGTTTTCTTCAGGCTTCAAAAAGGGGTGGCCTGAGGCAAGGAACTTCCTTACATTCAGGGCAACAGAACAATAGGTAAGCAAAAGGGCCAAAGCAGAGTTTCTCCACTGAGACTTTCCTGGTCACACTGATATCTGCGTTTTCTGAGATGCTCTCCATTCCATTCCGCTATCCAGTACATGGCCATGTCACAGAGCTTGAATGTGTCACATATCTTGGACACAAAAACATGAGCATATTCTGGATAGTGGCCAGAATTCAGAAAGAAAACAGGAACCTAGGAGGATAGTAGGGGTTGCTCATTAATAAGTCAAGCTGCAATCCACTCATAAATTGGGTAGGATGAATGCTGGGAAGCTTTCTACTAGACAGGACATATCCATTGATGCATTCTCTTTTCTCATGTCTACAAACACGGACACAGTGGGATACACAGACATAGAAACACTCGCCTTGTCAAACGACTTTCTAGAAGCACTCAATTCCAAACAAAACAAACTGCCTTTCCTACCTATTCTCAGAACATGAGTAAAAACCACAAACTTACACCCACAACCACAAAGGCACTTCCTACCCCCAATAGGTCTGTGACTATCCAGAGTGTCCTCTGACTGGTGGACCATAGTATGTTACCCTGAATTGGCCTGTCCTGTCTCAGATCTGGTCTCCTTGGCCAATTCTGTGAAGTTTTCAGGAGCCAACTGTGAGTGACTACCTGCTTTCTTAGGAAAGGCCCTTCTACAGAGCTCTTCTGGCATTTGGCCATCTTCACATCATTAGATACCAAAAAAGACTGTCTCTGTCCTTGGTAAAACGAAACAAGTGATCACACTGGGACTGGGACTGGGACTGGCTCTGGGTGCCTGGCTTCCTGGATCCCAAGTTAAGAGAGTTCCATCACCAATTAAGTGAGGTGAAGTCACTTTCTTCAAGAAATGAATGAGGTCACTGCCCTGGCAACCACTTTGTTCTAACAGTTGCTTCAAAGGGTCCCATGAGATGGAGGTTGCTCCTACTTCCTGTGACAGTTTCACAAGTTAGAATGGTATATCAACCATAGGCAACGGGGCACTTCTCTCCACACAGGCCTGCTTTGGTTCATCTTCTCTACATTAAGAAGAGAGACGCTGATTCAGACACATCCTTTCATCCTCTCTATGTTGTTTGCCATGTAAAAGGACTTATGCATTCTCAGGTCCTTCATAGCTGCCTACAACTTCTCCAAGGATCATTACTGCAGGGAACTCTGAGGTTCTCAGCAGGAGGAAGATTACCTACATTCCTCTATTGTAAGACCAACTCTGTCCATGCCCTTGTGTAAAGTTAGATTGAGGGAACAGTGTATGGTTAGGGTTAACAACAGGTTCGATTTGGGTTAGAAATCATTTGTGGGTGAATAATGGTATTGGGAACCTGCGATATTTAAAAGAATATACAGGTTAAATATAAGTATGAAAACCAAAATGTACGTAAGATTTGAAGCCCAGACGGCTATTGGGCCCTTTATTGAGATACTTAGCTTTAAATTATGTTCTGCACAGATGTCTCTGATAAATCGATATACATTGGCATAGGACCTTGTGCCTTGGATGATTGAATGTGGAAGACAACATCCAGTCAAAAAGTAAGAGTCGGTAGGATTAGGAAAATAGTCAGTAGGTTTAGAAAGAAGAGTGAGTCTAGGATTTAGACCAAAAGTTCTTTAGCAATAGGGTTTCGGGTAGAGAGTTAATGTAAGTATCAGCACATGTGAGGAGTCAGTCACATTGATGAACTGGGGAAAATATGTAGGAAAGCAGATATCAATAGAGACATTAGGAAATCAGACAAATTATTAAGTGAGTGATAGGATTAAACATTTTCAACAGGGTTGAGTTTTAATATATAATCTAAGGAAGAAACAAATATGTAGTCACCAATAGGATTGACATTTGAGAGCATTAAGCTACCTGGACATGGATGTTTTTACTAATCCATGCTCACTTTCCATTTAGGCTTTGTTACAATCATCAGTGTGATCTTTGCATTTTGTGTCCAGAATATTTCTGTGATAAAAGGTATATGTAAATCAGGTGCCATGAGTATTTCTTTCACCATTTCTGTGAGCAATATTTTGAAGATGTATCAATTAGTATGGGAGTACGAATAGGTGTACTCTGTGTACATCTAATGGTAATATTAGGGTTACGGTTTATCATGAAGTGTGTGAGAGTTTTGCTTCAAAAATCATTAAAGAATCGAAAATAACATGTTTAGAAAGAAGTCTAGTGAAAAGACCACTAACTAATCATAGAGGAATACATGTTTTCTGAAAGAGGAAGTGATTGAAAGTGAACCAAATGCCTATAAATTTGTGAACTTGTGGATGAAAGAAAGTATCCTATGATGTCCATAAACTGAAGAAAACGTAATGTACCAGTGTTGAATAAAAATGAACTTCAAAATACATATCATGTCCCACAGGAATATAAGTGCATTGATGTTAAATCTGGTCAGTTACTATAGAAATATTAGGATATATAAGGACCATTCACAGAAGTTAATTTTCAGTACTAGGAAACAAATATGTATTTCAGGTGGATGAATATTTCTGAGAATTATCTTGTGAAATGTTGATTATAAATCTACATACATGAACTAGAATGAATTTAGGGAGTGTATAATAAGACACATATATTTCATATTTTGGAAAATCTGGAGATTTATATATATATACATACACACACACACACACACACATTAAAATGTAGCAATATATATGCCAATCAAAATTTATCATGAAATATATATCATCCATATATCTAAAAATATCAATTTTACTGAACATGGATTTATGTTGAATGTTGTTCACTAGGAAGCTCACCCATAGGTTGAATTTTCACTTCCATCAGTATTTAGGGGGAGTGAATTATTCTCATAATTTGTATATTCCAAAGTCAGTGATCTCACAAGAATGTACGTGTGATACCAGGTAGAAGTCTATATATGCATAAAAATATACATGTTCTGAATAGGCTACACAGAAAAGGAGACAGGAATTTACATATGTGTTAACTTTAAAAACTCATGGAGAAATATTACAATGAAAGGTTGACTAGATTTATAACACATACCCTTGATTATGCAGAAGGAAAATCCAAGTATACACCATGCCTCCCACAAAAGGCCTGTATTTCTATTCTGTTAGGTTTCTTTTTCTCCATCATTTTAGGATAAGTAGTCAGAGTCTAGTCGGGCATGGGTTAGTGTCAGGGATTCAGTATTTCAAATGGAAAATAGGATAATGAATCCAATGTGTATGCAAATATGTGCTACACAATTAACTTCCCACTCTCATCCAGAACAATGCCTTGACATAACCTTTGGCCCAGTGAGACACAATTAGAGGGGAAGAGTTAGAAAATCTGTGAATACATATCTGGAATGGAAAATGCTCTGGAGTTTCCAACCTGGGAGCTGGTAGAGGAGTTTCCAAAAGTAAGGGACAGTGTAAACACTTCACAACCATGGAGCTCTGCTGGCCAAAAGAATTCTGGAGAAACTGCCTCTGAGGTGTGGCACTTGAAATATAAGTTGTTGTCAGGAGCTTTATCTTCATTTGTCATGAAACCATCAAAGCAGGGTCTGCATCTATGTGACCTGGAGAACATGGTTTCTTATTTTCCAATGAACATGAGGCAGCAGTGCTGAATTCTCTCTTTGTAGGTAAACTGAGGCCACTGGGCCTAAGTGTATCCCCGTGTGGACTGTGAAGCCATTTGGTCATCCTCCAATTTTCGTGGTGTTTCTTGCTGCTTCACTGGGAGATTGGTATTTGCTTCACAAAATACAAGGAGTTCAACTGGGACACAGTGTTGGAGGGAGTTCTGTGACATGTGGTGGTTCAGAGTTTGCAGGAGAACGCACCAACCAGGCTTCTATCCCATATAGCTTTTCCCCTTGATCATAGCAATCTGATTCTGAACATTGCCCTGAAACCACTCCATATAACAAGATGCCTTTACATATAAGGGTCTGCTGGGTGAACCATATCAGCTAAAAGCCATTTGGAAGTCAATGGCAGATACACATGGCACCACCACAAATATTTTATCACACACCTGCACACCACTGCTGTGGGCCAACTACTCTGCAGTCTCCAACTAACCGGCCTCTCAGTTCTACACCATTTTCATTATACCCAATCAATCAAGGCACTGTCTGGTACACTAATGATCAGCAACAGGACATCCAAAAGTTCTCCATTGCCACCTCGTCATGCGAATTTCAAAAATTTCATGGTATTAATCTCTCCATTTTACAAGGTTGAAGTTGGAGGCATTGTGGATTTCAATTCATTCAGGAACCATTAAATGGTGAGGAAGCTCATTTCAATGAAAGCTCTGGTACAATCATAAGTGTGAACTTTGCTTTTTGTGTCCAGAATATTACTGTGATAAAATGTATATGGAGATCCGGTGACATGAGTATTTCTTCCACCATTTCTTTGAGCAATAGTTTGAAGACATATAAATTATTATTGGGGATACAATAGGTGTACCCTGTGTCTTTGGATATAGAGATAATGCATGAATAGACCATACTGAGAATAAATAATATAACTGGTTCCAATTTTAATTAATTTTTTGAATTGATATCAGAAAATATACAGAAAATCTTATATTGATATACAATCATTCATTCCAGCCAATTACACATCTAATGGTAATATTAGGGTCATGGTTTATCATGAAGAGTGTGTGAGTTTTGCTTCAAAAGTGATTATGGAAATCAAAAATTATGTGGTTGGCAAGAAGTCTCATGAAAAGACCAGTCAAGAGACCTGGAGGAATACATGTGTTCTGAAGAAGGAATTGATTGAACGTGAAACAAATGCCTATAAATTTGTAAAATTCTGGATAAAAAAAAAATATATATATATATATATATATATATATATATATATATATATATATATATATATGTGACTTAGGTGAAATATATTATAAAAACAGAAATATAAATAAGATTTGAAGCCCAGAAGGGCATTGGGCCCCTGATATACTTAGCTTTGAATTACTTTCTTCAAAGTTGTCTCAGATAAATCGATATACAATGGCATAGGACCTTGTACCTTGAATGATTGAATGTAGAAGAGAACATCCAGTAAAAAAGGGATAGTCGGTAGTGAAAGCTTAATAAAATAGGTACTTGTCACTTCCTGTTTTTCTGTATGCTTAACAAAACACTGTTGAATTCTTGAGAATTATTTGCTAATCTTGATCCCAGAATGTGCTGTTCCCTACTGCCAAACTACAAAATGTACTCCCTCACCTGCTTGCACGCAAATCGCCCACTCGCCCAGACTCATCAATAAACTTCCCTCCCTGCCATCTCCAAAGAAAGTATATAAGCTCTGCTTAAGCTGTTCTCAGGGGTCTCTACTCTCTTCAAGTGAGCTCTGAGCTCCAACATTTTGGACCCCCAGTAAATCTTTTGCTGTTGCATGATAAAGTCTCTTGGTTGTCCCTTCCTCCAACGCTAGCCTGACCTTTACATATGGAGGTCCCACCAAGATCCAACAGTTGTGGATGAGAGATCCCAAAGGATCCCTCTCAGGTAAGTAAGGCGCCTCTTTCTGGTTTCATGTTTCAGGTTAGGGCTTGGCAAAATGGCTGTCAATGAAGAGTGTGAACTCTCTCCGACCATGCCTGACAGTCATGTTACAGAACTCAGGCCACTTCTCTGGTGGACGCCACAGAGTACTCTGGAAATTGAGGAACAATAGTCTCCTCGACTCAGTGATATTTTGTTTCGGATTCGGTACTGTCAGCCCATCGGGTTTTGCTGGCAACACAATCCTGGTCTCAGTTTTGGACGTCCATTGCCTGTCTTTATTGTTTGTCATGTCTGTGTCATGTGTTGTTGCTTTCACTCTTTGTGTATCGTTCATTATGGGACAGCGCACTTCAATGCCTCTTTCCCTGACCTTTAATCACTGTACCAAAGTCCGCTTAAGGGCTCAGAATCTTTCTTTTTCAGTAAAGTGCCAGATGTGGCAGACTCTCTGTACCTCAGAATGGCCAACCTTTGGAGTTGGATGGCCCCTAGAAGGATCTTTCTACTTCCCACTAATTTAAAAAGTCGGAGATATTGTCTTTCAGCCAGGGAAACATAGCCATCCAGATCAACAGCCATATATCTTAACTTGGAAGGACCTCTGCAAATCTCCTCCTCCATGGGTGAAGCCGATCCTTGTCCCTGCCCCCGCTCCAACTACTTTCCCCAGGAACTCTCAAACACTCTGCTCCTCTTCCTCCTCCACCCTCTGTTCTCCCTGAGTCACCAGATTTGACTCTACTGGACTCTCCTCCCCCTCCTTATTCCCTGCCTTCGTCCCCCAACCTCCAACGCACTCTAAGTGATTCCCCTGGTGCTGACTCAGCCTCTCATCCATTGCAGGATGCTACGCAGACCAGGCGCCCTCCAGATCATTCCCCTGTGGCACACACAGCATCTCCTCCCATGGAGGAAGCTGGCCCAGCTAAAAGGAACTCGCTGGAGGCAAAAGATTGAAAACCCTGGAACTCTCGGGATGCTCCCCCTCTTTCCCTATAGGCTAATGATTTTTGATGGACATGGGGGAAAATTCAAGCCTACCAGTATTGGCCTCTCTCCTTTTCAGACCTATATAACTTAAAAAATTACAATCCCCCTTTTTCCGAGGACCCAACACGGCTCTCAGGTGTGGTTGAGTCATTAATGTTTTCACACCAGCCTACTTCGAATGACTGCCAATAACTCCTAGGAACTCTCTTCATGACAGAGGACAAAAGGGAATCCTCCAGGAATCTAGAAAAAAATATCCTCGGAGCAGATGTGCATCCGACACAACTTCCCAACATAATCAAAGCCGGCTTTCCCTTGAAACAACACAACAGGTATCCCAACAACTTTGAAAGTAGGGAGCATATGTCCACTTATGGCTGGGTTCTAATAGTGGGTCTCCGAGCAGCCGCTAGCGACCAAATAATTTGGCCAAGGTAAGAGAGAATTTTCAATGGCCTGATGAATCTCCCTCTATGTTTTTAGAGAGAATTATGGAGGCATATAAGAGATATATTCCTTTCGATTCTCAGGCAGAGAATCAAAAGGCATCTGTCATGATAGGCAAACTGCACTGGATATTAAAACAAATTTACAAAGCTTAGATTGATTACAAGACATCACTTTGAGAGATTTAGTCAGAGAAGAAGGGAAGGTATACTATAAGAGAGAAACTGAGAAAGAGAAGGGAGCAAAGGGAGGATAAAAGAAGCAAAAGGCAGACTAAGGCATTGACTAAGGTCCTGGTCACAACAACAAATAGGCCAGAAATTAAGAAACAGGGAGACAAGAAGGGATAAGTTGGCCCACAACAGAGGCCACCCCTGGCCTCAGATCAATGTGCCTACTCTAAAAAAAAGGACACTGGGTCAAAATTGCCTTAGAAAGTGACAGCCACACCAGCCAGCCATTCTGACTCTGGAGGATGACTAAGAAAGTCGGGTCTCAGATCCCTTCCCCAAGCTCAGGGTAACTTTTGAAGTGGAGGGGACCCCATTAAATTTTGAAGTGGATACAGGGGAAATATACTCAGCCCTTAAGTCCCACTAGGCCCTCTATCTAATGAAAGGTCTCTAGTTCAAGGGGCTAATGGCAGTAAAAATCGGGCTTGGACAACCAAGAGGACCATTGACCTGGGGAAAGGAAAAATCCATTATTCTTTCCCTTAATCCCAGAATGCCTGGCCCCACTGATGGGCAGAGATCTGCTCACCAAGCTCCGGGCCAAAATAACTTTAAACCCTGAAGGCCCCCAAGTGGAATTTCTAAATCCTTCAGTAAAAATTCCAAGAGTCACGGCTCTAACTATGTTAGTAGAAAATGTACATCAAATCATTCACCTTGGTTCAAAGAATCTGCAGGCATTCCTTAAGGATCAAGAACAGAGTTTTCCACTAACCGACTCACAGTGAAGGAAACAACTGAATGGGTAACAAAAGCCTGTTGGGTCCATCAATTCTTTAATGCTTACCCTTCCAAGCTTCCTGCAGGAAAGCACCTACGAGGAACCAAACCAGGACAATTCTGGGAAGTGGAATTTATTTAAATTAAGCCAGCAAGGTATGGACTTAAATATCTCCAAGTCTTTGTAGATACATTTTAAGGATGGATTGAAGCCTTCCCCACAAAAAAAAAGAAAAGAAATAGCACAAATTTTGATCAAGAAGATCCTAGAAGATATTTTTCCAAGATACGGCCTGCCTAAGTTAATAGGGTCTGATAATGGACCAGCGTTCGTGGGCCAGGTAAGTCAGGGGATAGCCAGGACCCTGGGGATTAATTGGAAGTTACATTGTTCTTATATACCCCAGAGTTTAGGACAGGTAGACAGAATGAATATAACCATTAAACAGACCTTAACAAAATTAAGCTTAGAGACCAGCATAAAAGATTGTACTATGCTACTGCCTTATGCACTCTTTCATGAAAGAAATACTCTCTGTTTTTTGTGTAACCTCATGCCCTATGAAATTGTCTATGGTGCCCCTCCTCCATGAAGGGACCTAACCCCAACTCTAAGACCTAAAGATCCCTTCCACACCCCCTTGCTTGACAGATTAAAGCTCTTGAAACAACTCAGTGATACCTGTGAAAACAGCTGGCCACTGCCTACCAACCTGGGGACGAAGGGACTCCACATTGATATCAAGTAAAAGACTTCGTCTATGTAAGATGACATCCGGTGTCATCCCTGGAACCCCACTGGAAAGGACCATACCAGGTGGTACTTATAACACCTACAGTGGTAAAGGTAGACGGAATCACTTCCTGGATCCATGCCTCTCATCTCAAGACTGCACCCTGTCCAGACTCTGGATGGAAACTGGAAAACACTGGTAACACTTTCAAATTGCGCATTTGCTGTGTGCATAAGGCTACAGACTGTCCCTTGACCACCAGTAGTCCTAACCCTCATCAGCCCGTTCAGCAGCGATGGCTGATCACAAATCCTACTGGAAAAGAAGTATGGTCTATCTCGCCTACAGCCCACTTAGGGACCTGGTGGCCATCTCTCCACCCAGACATTTGTCAGCTGGCTATAGGTCTTTCCTATTGGAATATCCCAGATGAAGAGGATCCCACTATAATTCTATTAAATCCCTTCTACACCATAGATAATGGAAACAATCATTATGGACGTAGGGACACGCGAGCCAGATGCAGGTTGGCTAGCCAAGATTACTATGTTTGCCCGGCGGACTATCAAAGCCACAAACCGCCATGGCTGTGTGGGGGAAAAGCCGACTTCTTCTGTAAGTCATGGTGATTTGAGCATACAGGGGCTGCCTGATGGAACCCAAACTCCTCATCAAATTCAGTACACAGCATTGGCCATATTACCAAGTAGATAACCAAAACCGATGGTCCCCAGAGGGGTCTTTAGATCCTCAAATTCTGCGTGACCTTTTTAACTTCAGCAAGTTCTCAAAGGGGTGAAAAGTTTTCCCTATATGGAGGCCTTTTCCCTCCTTTGCTCACATCCTGATCCTCACCCTCAGCATTCTGCTCCAGACTCTCTGCTGTCACTCCCACCACAGCAACAGGATTTCTCCCCTCCAGTTACTAGATCAAAAAACCAAACATCCGCTGGGTTTCAGACCATTGTTCCCTTGCTGAGGTAGCAGGTACTGAGGCACCCCTCCACCCACTCACTCCTCTCTTCTCCTGTCAGGGCCCGCACCATGTCCCACCAGGTCTTCTTACCAGCTAACCCAAAGCTCAAATCACCTAAGGAGAACCCTCAGACCCCCATCCAAGATGTAATGAAAATGGTCTTTAAAGTTGCTTAGTCACCACTGAAAACAGGTTACTAAGCATTTAAAGTCCCTCACAGGCTTTTTTGGATACTCACTCCCGTCTTCCCCTCTTATCTACCTTTTCTACTGCTCAATATTTTGTTGCTAGTAAGATCCCCAAACCCTTTCCCATTATTCTTTTACATCTCTCCATCCTCATTCTCAGATTCTCGGAACTGCTCTAAGCCCAGCCTTCCCCGTCTTCCCCCTCTGTTCCAGGCCCACAGAAAAGTCTTAACTGATCTTCTCCAGAAGTCTTCACCATGGCTGACTTTAGGACTTTCAGCAAAAGAGTCCCTATAAAAGAGTTCAGTGTCGATAAACTTCCTCTTTTCGTGTTGCCCGGTTCTACTTGGCCACTGGCTAAAGAAACCAGCACTCCTAAGCTAGATACCCCCTTACTAGTTTTTCACAAAATATGTGAACAAGGCCTCTGACCTTGTGCTGGGGCTTCACAGAAATGGCTACATTTCTAAGATAAAGAAGTTACCAACTGTGCTCATGGTAACAGCTGGCGAGGAGAAAAAAAAAAGGGACGAAAAAGCTCTCCCCCTCCCAGGTGTCCTTGAAAACTTAACTTGTGCAGAACAGAGTAAAAAAAACAGAAACAAAAACTGCTTTTTGTGAACTTCTGGAGACTGTGAACTCCTGAGCCCCTTCCCTTACATGTTGGGTACAAAATTCTGAAGCTACCTAAACTTGGGGTTCATGGGATTAATTGGTTTCAACAGAAGCAATGCCTCTGAATCCGTTTGCAACCAAATAAGACTGTTTCCCTAGCTTCGGTGCTATCTTAGATGCCTTTTCTTGACCGTCCCTACAACAGTATAATTCCAACATACTTAAAGTTTTTTATATTTTAATGAAATTGTCAACAGCTGTGATTAATTGTGCAATGGTGCAGATGTTTCCCAGAGTGCTCTATCATGAATCAGGTTCATTTGAAGATAAAACAGGGGGGCAAAAAACCCGATTCCAGTGGGAACATATATCCCTCACTTTAGCCATCCTGTTAGGAATAGGAGTTGCTTCAGAGGTGTTCACAGGAACCAGTGCCCTGGTTCATGGTACACAACAAATGACCCAATTAGAAGCAGCAATAGACCAAAACTTAAAGATATTAGAAATCTCCATCACAGCTTTGCAGGAATCTTTAACCTCTCTCTCTGAAGTTGTTTTACACAACAGTCGAGGGTTGGGCCTCCTCTTCATGAGAGAAGGGGGCCTTTGTGCTGCATTGAGGGAAGAATGTTGTGTTTATGCCGACCATACTGGAGTTGTAAAAAAACCTACGATTAAAATAAAAGGATGCCTAGAAGAGTGTCAATGGGAGAGAGAGGCCCAAAAAGGGTGGTTTGAGTCTTGGTTCACACAGTCCACCTGGTTATCTACGCTTTTATCAACCCTGGCCGGTCCAATAATAATCCTCATATTATTGCTAACTATAAACCCTGTTTGCTCAACCTTGTAATTTCTTTTCTCCAAACTCAAATTGGACAAGTTAAACTTATGGTAATACTCCACTAGCAGACATAGAATGTGACACCCAGCAATGAACACTTTTATGATTAAAAGTAGCCAGAAGAAGACGTGGGGAATGAAAGGTTAATAAAATTGTACTTGTCACTACCTCTTTTTCTGTATGCTTAACAAAACACTGTTGAAATCTTGAGAACTATTGGCTAATCTTGTTGCCAGAATGTGCTGTCCCCAACTGCCAAACTGGAGAATGTACTCCCTCACCCCAATGCATGCAAACCGCACACTCGCCCTGACCCATCAATAAACTTCCTTCCCTGCACTCTCCTAGGAAAGTATATAATCTCTGCTTAAGCTGTACTCAGGACTCTCTCCTCTATTCAAGTGAGCTCTGAGCCCCAGCATGCTAGACCTCCCATAAACCCTTTGCTGTTTCATGAGACAGTCTCTTGGTGGTCTCTTCCTCTGACACTCGCCCGAACTTTGCTTGGATGATTGAATGTAGAAGAGAAAATCCATTCAAAATAGGATTGTCCATAGGATTAGGAAGATAGTCAGTATATTTAGGACGAAGGGTGAGTATAGGATTTGGAACAAAAGTTCTTCATGAATAGGGTTTTGGTTAGAGAGTGAATGTAAATGTCAGCACATGTGAACAATCACAATGATGAACTGGGGAAAATATGTAGGAAAGTAGGTATCAATAGAGACATTATGAAATCAGGCAAAGTATAAAGTGTGTGATAGGATTAGACATTTTCAACAGGGTTGAGATTGAATATTTAATCTTAGGAAGAAACAAACATGTAGTCAAGAATAGGATTGACATTTGAGAGCATTAGGCAACCTGGACATGGATGTTTTTAGTAATCCATGCTCACTTTCCATTTAGGCTATAGTACAATCATAAGTGTGATCTTTGCATTTTGTGTCCACAATATTACTGTGATAAAATGTATATGTAGTTCAGGTGACATGAGAATTTCTTGCACAATTTCTGGGAGCACTATTTTGAAGATGTATAAATTAGTATTGGGGGTACAAAGAGGTGTACACTGTGTCATAGAATATATTGATAATGAATGAATGACTCTCAACTATAGCATCCAAGTCTTTCAGAATAAAATAGTGATATCCTCGCTGAGATTCCCAGTGCTCTGTGGAAAGCCACCCTGGGATTAGATCTCAGTTTTCAAGGGCAACTCTCATGCGTGGCCTCCTAAAATCATAACACAATTCATGGCAATACTTCTCTGAGGTCAGTTCCAGAACTCAGTCTCCAAGGGGAATCCCACCAGAGTTCAAACCCATGTGGATGCAGTCATCTCTTCCAACTGCCACACAAATGAACACAGTTAAAATGAAACAGTCGCACAGGGCCCTCATCTTCTTGTATTCAGACACTTATCATAACCTCTGGCTAACGGTTTCCATGAGAGGTGCTGCCTAAGACAGTGTCCAAAATAAGCTCCCTTGCCTTCATTTGCCAAAAGTCAGGGTGGCCTGTAACCAGGAGTGATCAAATAGGCCTGGTGTTAGTACTGTTCTGCTTCTCCAATTTGAGGCCTACTGACTGTCAGGTATAGATTCTTTATGTGATTTGGAGTCATCAGAAAACCCAAGCACTTCTGCAGGTCTTTGAAGAACTCATTTGATGAAAGGATCCCTATTCTCACTTGATAGAAGTCAGGAATCTAATAGAGGAAGGCAAGAGACTCATCCACAATGAATGATCTTTTTGCCATTTCTGTTTTGAATTCACACATGGGATCTATCTTTCGATGCATCAGGTGCTGAGAATCTAAGCCACAATCTCACACAGGGCCAAGAGGCTGATTCAGACACATCTCTTTCCAAAGGATTTAAGCAAAGAGCCACAAGTGATGCCCATTCATTTCCATTTGAAAACTATTTTATTCCGACTTCACATAGGTGTGGCCTGAGGCAAAGACCTTCCTGACATTCAGAGCAACCGAACAATAGGTAAGCAAAAGCCCCAAAGCAGGGTTTCAGCACTGAGACATTCTTGGTTACACTGATATCTCACTTTTCTGAGATGCTCCACATTCCCTTCAGCTATCATGTACATGGCCTTGTCACAGAGCTTGGAGGTGGTACATATCTTGGACACAAAACAATGAGCCTATTCTAGAGAGTAAGCAGAATTCAGGAAGAAAACAGGAACTTTGGAAGATAGCAGGTGTTGTCCATCCATAAGGCAAGCTGCAGTCCACTCATAAATTTGGCAGGATAAATGCTGGTAAACTTTCTACTAGACAGGACTCATCAATTGATGCATTCTCTTTTCTTATGTCGACAACAACAGATACCTTGGGATACACAGACATAGAAACATTCACCTCGTCAGACGACTTACTAGAAATAGTTCACTCCAAACAAAACAAACAGCCTTTCCTACCTATTCTCAGAACATGAGACAAAATCACAAACCCACACTCATTCTCACAAAGGCACCTACTTTCCTCAAGTACGTCTGTGACTATCCAGAGTGTCCTCTTACTGGTGGGCCATACTATGTTTCCCCAAAATCGCTTGTCCTGTCTCAGATCTGGTCTCCATGTCGAACTCTGAAGTTGTCAGGAGCCAGCGGTGAGCCACTACCTGCTTTCTCAGGAATGGCCCCTCTTCAGAGCTTTCCTGGCATTTGGCCATCCTCACATCAGTAGGTACCAAGAAAGACTGACACTGTCCTTGGTAAATCCAAACAATGGAGACCACTGGACTGGGACTGGGACTGGCTATGGGTGCCTTGCTTCCTGGATTCCAAGGTCAGAGAGTTCCATCACCAAGGAAGTGAAGTCAGGTCACCTGCACACCACTGGTCTAGCCCCACTCCTCAAAACTACATGGAGAACTATTTCAATTAAAAATTAACTAGTTTTATAATACCTACTCTTTATCATGCAAAAGGCAAGTCCAACTATACAACATGCCTCCTCTGAACTCCTTGTATTTCAATTATGTTTCGGTTATTTTTCTTCATCAAGTTAGGATTAGTAGTCAGAGTCTCCTGGGGTATGGGTTAGTGTCAGGGATCCAGTATTTCGAATGGAAAATGGGAAAATGAATCCAATGTGCATGCAAATATGTGCTACACAAAAATCTTCCAACACTCAATCAGAACAATGCCTTGAACATACCTTCACCACAAGTAAGACACAATTAGAGGAGAAAAGTTAGAAAATCTGTGAATACATATCTGGAATGAAAAATGCTCAGGAGTTCACAACCTTGGAGGTGGTAGAGGAGTTTCTAAATGTAAGGGACCGTGTAGAAACTCCACAACCATGGAGCTTTGCTGGCCTAAAGACTTCTGGAGAAACTGCCTCTGAGATTGGGCACTTGAAATATTTGTTGTTGTCAGGAGCTTTAGCTTCTTTGTAGTGAGACAATAAAAGCTGGGTCTGCATCTATGTGATCTGGAGGTCATGGATTCTTATATTCCAATGAACATGAGGCAGCAGTGCTGAATTCTCTCTTTGTAGGTAAACTGTTGCCACTAGGGGCTAAGAGTCTCCCCATGTGGACTGTGAAGCCATTTGGTCATCCTCCACTTTTCGTGGTGTTTCTTGCTGCTGCATTGGGAGTTTGGTATTTCCTTCATGAAATACAAGGAGTTCAACTGGGAAACAGTGCTGGAGGGAGTTCTGTTACATGTGGTGGGTCAGGGTCTGCAGGGGAATTCAACAACCAGGCTTCTATCCCACATTGCTTGCTCCCTTGACCATAGCAACATGATTCTGAACATTGCCCCGGAACCTTTCCATATAACAAGATACCTTTACGTACAAGGGTCGGCTGGCTGCACCATGTCAGTCACAAGCCATTTGGAAGCCAATGGCAGATCCACATGAAAACAAAACAGATGTTTTATCACACACCTGCACACCACTGCTCTAGGCCCACTACTCAGCAGGTTCCAACTTACTGGCATCTCTGTTCTACACCATTTTCATGAAACCCAGTCAATCAAGGCACTGTCTGGTACACTCATGATCAGCAACAGGACATCCAAAGGTTCTCCAGTTCCACCTGGTCATGGAAATTTCAAAAAGTTCATGGTATTTATCTGGCCATTTTTCAAGGATGAAGTTGGAGGCACTGTGGGTTTCAATTCATTCAGGAACCATTAAATGTTGAGGAAGCTCATTTCCATGAAAGGTCTGGAGAACTCTTGTAAGGGTCAGGCGAAGTGTCGGAAAAAGAGACCACCAAGTGACCACTCATGCAATTGGCAGAAGGGGATTTATTGAACCAGCATGCTGGGGCTCCGTGCCCACTCAAGAAGGGAAAACAGCCCAGAGTCCTGAACAGGGGATGAGCACTGCTTAAGTACACTTTTGGGAGGGCGGGGATTTTACATACATCACAGTCTCCTTTAACAAATCATTATACACCACGGGAAAATTAAGCAACATCTCCTAAAATTGATTAGTTCATTCATTGGCAGGAACAGGTAAGGCTGAAGTGATAGGTCATTTGTAAACGGGGTACACATTCAAACTGATTGGTTTTAGCGCCTAAAGGACTACGTGACCAGTTACACAGAGTCCGGAGTTATTGGAAAACCAGAGAGTCAGTGGGAATATTTACTGGGCAGTTCCAGTATTGTCCTAACAGCTACAGGGTTTTCAGGTTCTGCAGGTAACATAGAAACCTAACAATACCTAATCCTTTATATTTTAACTCAGACCTTGCAGCTTAGAAACTACAACACCCGGTCTTTTACCCTTTAACATTTCTGCTTTAACTTCAATTTATTTTACCCTTAGATTCCCCACTTCTTTTTTTCTGACTACTTTTAATCTTAAAAGTAATTCATCACGATTATTGAAGGGTTTCACATTTTATGAGTTGTTTTGCGTTCCCTGGAATCATTTTCAGCATGGCTTCCATTTTATATTTCACTCGGTATTAGACACCGATTTATCTAGCTAAACTGACTACCTAACTTTAAATCTGGCTTCATTTCCCCCGTCTAATTTGGGAACTCCTTACTGCTGTAAGGAAGGGGGGGGCAAGAGGATCTTTCTGGCTTCTTCAGGCTGAAAAGGGATGGTGTGGGGCAAGCAGTTTGGAGTCCCCCTTTAATTATCGGGTCTATCGAATGGTCCATGATAAAAGTCGAATTGAGAAGTATTAGGCTGGAGGGCCATTCGAGTGATGGGTGGTCTATAAGAGAAACAAGAATTTATTAATTTACTGGAACCATATTGATGCAGCTATATATGTCACAGCACAGGAATATGCCAATGAGTGTAATGGCCAAGACAGAGACTAACAATATTTTTTACCAGTAAGTACCAAGAACCACAAGCTCAGATATTGTTTTCACAACAAAGTTGCTGAGGACATGGCTTCTATCTGAGCATGTAAATCTTTAAGGGTATTTGTCACCTTGGTAGAAATGCCAGGGATGTAAACACAACAACTAACATTTAGGTTTACAGATGTCCTTTCCTCTAAGATATAGTCTAATAATTTAATATCATCTGATTTTTCAAATTCTTTTTACTAGTATGACCTGTGTGTCTAATAGAGAAACCTTTAATTCTGATTCTTAGGGCTACATAACCATACTAACAAACACCAAGCCTACCTGTGTAGGTGAGGAATATCTGTGGGCCTTAAACTAAAAACTACTCTGGCAGTTTTTTCTTAATAGTTATCAGGCATTCCCGTCTGAGAATCACTTTTGTAGCCTCCAGTTTACTTATTTTGGAAGTTACATTTAACTATTTTTATCATTTAAAATGTCCAGGAACAACTGTGCTTTGGCTTTAACTGTCTTTGTTTAGTGTTTAAGTTGAAGAAAGTCAAATTGACTTTTGTTCTTATCTATTGTCAACAGTCAGCTGAGTTTCCCTGGGAGTCCTCGGGGGAAATTTATAGCAGCTTCTCAGTTCTGCTAGTGCCATTTACCTTAGGATGGGTCCAGGCCTTGCTTGGCCATGTGGCTTTCCTCGGAAGCATCAGGGATGTCTCTTTCTGATCTTTCTGATGACCCTCCTCTTTACAGCAAATGCACTGATTGGCTTTCTGTTCTCCACTGGTCTCATTAATCTCCCTGCTCATGAGGTTATGTGGCCTAGAGTTGCAGAGCCCTTTGGAGAAGTCCCCTATTCCCTGATTCAGACTGACCAGAGGGCAAGAGCCGAATATTGGTTTTCTTGTCTCTTTTAATTTAACTAATTTTAAAAACTTGATCTTAAACATCCAGCAAATAAGTTAACAGCCATATATTAAGAGCACTGGGCTTTAATGTCTATCTCTCTATCCTGTAGGTGATAACTCCTTATCTTATGTTGACCCAGGTTGTGTTCTTAAAGCAATATCTCTTTAAAACATTAACAGGCAATCTTTAAACCATCTATAAGCAAACTACAAAACAAAACTAACTAGGGTAAAAACATATTTAGCTTACATAATAGCTACCTTGAATTCTGGCAGGGTTATGCATCATAATTTCCTATTTGAGATCCTAGTAATCTTGGAAAAAACCTACTTTTGGACACAACTTTAACTGTACCGAAATCTGGCTTACTTCTTTTATACCCACTTTCACATGTAGTGAGATGGGACAGAGCCTTATCTCAAGTAAGGCAGGGCTCTTTATAAATCTTAAGCACTATAGTTATGAAGCTGATCATTTTACAAAGTTTACATAAATTGTTGTTCAAGTTTTCATGAACATTAGCTAACACAACATAATATCACACCTAAAACATGAATTAAAGAAAGGCTGAAAACTTTTAACCCTTTTGTAGAAAAGTAGCAAAGTACTTTGGTGTTTTAAAATTGAATCTCAGTGTGAAAAGTAACATGGAACTGTACTTATCTTATTGATAACAAGTCTAATTGTAGAACACAGAATTACCATACAACTTTAGAACACCAGCTTGATATAATATTCTTTTGAAGATTTACCTTACAGACTTGTATACCTGGAAGATATGAACTCATTAAACGCACCATAAATAACTTTGCAAAAACCTGTGTGGTTATATAGAACTAAGGGCGAGATGGTAGGGCTTAGATAAATGGCAGGCAACCTGTTTATTGGTAAGTTCTTCCAGATAGGGGCCATTTTCGCGTTACCAGCACCTGAAGAAAATCAGAGCGAATAAAAACAGAATGAACATAAAGATTAAAGCAAAGGTAAATTTTTGGCAGAAGTTCCATGCTGGGGGACTGACAGAAAAGAGAGCAAGGGCCATGAGGAAGCTTAGAAGGACATAAAGACTCATGAATCCAGGATGGCAGATTAAAAAGTTCTCCGAACTTGTTGTCTCCCACTGTCTGATGTCCGTTGCATTACATCGTGCCTGGTAGTGAGCTTCAGCACTGAGTGAACTGTTCTCTTGAAAATACTGGGGGTTCATTGGTAGTCAGAGGCTGGTAGTGCCTAAGCAGAAGCTGGTTGAAAGTCTAATTAGAAACTTTATGCAATTGGTTTTGGAAGAACTTCATTATGCAGAGTAAGAGAGCGCAAGAAAACTACTGAAAAATAACAGTTGTTGTTTAACCATATTGTATAATTTTAATTTTTTTAAAGATTACTTGCTCAAAAACTTATACACATAACCAACTTACACAGACCTTTTTTTATCACTTACTTAATTACTTAATCACATAGACTCTCTTATCCAGAAACACATTTTCCCTCTATTAAATCCATATCTAGAACCTTTTAGTTTCTCTTTTTCATCTGTTAACCTCCTTTTGTTCACACTTTAAAACAATATCTGTAAATTTCTGAATTTAAGCAGATTATTTAATAGACATCAACATTTTATTAGGGTCTTTTTGAACACCTAGAATAACTTATAAGCTTAATTTAAGACCTTTTTATTTTTATATGTTTACCCAATTTAAATTGAACCATTTGAATCACGTGAATCAAAGATATTTGGATCCATTTTTTAAATTTTTTTATGAGCGCTCCTCATCTGTCAATTGTCATATCACTGCAGGATATATGGACAAACAAACAAATAGACATACTGACATACAACACATAAAACAAGTGTAACACCCTTGTAGCTTTTTCAGGTGAAATCTCCATTGCAACTTTTCAAAACTCCACAGTTGATCAGAAAAACATTAACTTTTGGTCTGTAGGACCAAAATCATGAGCTCAAAAAAATACAGAATCTAAGAAAAAGCAAGAGTCCTAAAAAAGATGACTGGCCAGTAATTAATAAATATCATATAATTTACTTTTTGGTTGGGGTCTAGTTTGAGTTCAGGTAAAAAGACACTTTAACCTTTTTTTTTTCCTTGGGCATGAAATCTGTCTCCTGCTGAGTGCTCCAGGCTTCTTCTATTTGCATATCAGCTTAAGTCCTGGCTGAGGTCTGTAAGGAACTGGGAAAACTGGAATTCTGAGCAGAAACCTAACGCCTAAGACATTTTATCTATAAGTCATAATTTCCAGGATTAAGATATAATTTTAAAATTTTATATCTTTATATCTATTTATATTAGAAATACTTGCCCACACAAAACTGAAAATAGGATCTTTTTCTGATAACATAAAGGCCACCATCAGAGGAAATTCCCTCAGGATCATTAAGCTGCTTCCTTTGTTCTGAAGTTCCTAAAATAGTATTAAGTTCTACCATGTATATCCAAAATCAAGCTTTAAAAATTTTCAAGACTGTTGCTAATTAATGTGGTTTCATTAAGCCAGACCAACGTTTTAATTTAGCACCTTTTTTTTCCCCTGAATCTTACACACTGAGGGGAACAGATATCATATCATAATTTATTATCTTTGACCAAGTTAATACACTAGAATACCTAGTGAAATTTTCTCAGGCTACCCAGTTCAAAATTAAAACTTTCTAATTTTTTTAATCCTAAATATTTATGTTTTCTAGCATGAACTCTCTGAAATCTTACTAAACAATTCCATAAACTCAACTTTTAACTGCAAGAAACTGCAATACTTTAGAAACCCATTCAGATACCAAATTGTTACAATAAAAAATCATCTTTTAGATACACATTTAGCCAAGATCATCCCCAAGAAACAATCTATAATATCAACACATTACTGTATTTATTGTCCCCTTAGTTAAGTAAACAGAGGTGGGGTAATCCCTAAAGTGCAGGTAAGGAAGGAGGAAACTCCCAAAAGCAAAATGGCTTTGGCAGCTGCTGGGATCCCCTTAGTTCCACCTTTTACTTATAGGATTTGCTCCACTGGCTTGGTCTGACGCCAGGCACTAGTCATTTCTCACATCTCCTAACTTTTCAGTAGTCAGCTTCCCCAAAATTTCACCTTTTGCTTGCAGTTGTTTCGAGTTTCAGAACTGTTTAAGCGAGATATCAAAGTTTTTAGACCCCAGGTATTTTCCTCTGCAGTGGGCGTGTTCAAGCCAACTATGGAAGAAAAGAAAACACTGCTTCCCTAATCTTGCTTAACAAAGTGGGGTAAAGTTTATCAAAGTTCTTTAAAACACAGCTAAGAGAGGTGTAAAAGGTGAGAAGAGAAAAGCTGGTGGTTCTATTGACTTTTGGTCCCTCACAGGAGAAGCATTAGGTTAAAATTTTGCTAAAGTTACTTCCACACATCTAAGGCCGTTTGGAATTTGGGACTCTGCATTGGTACAAAGTAAAACAATGCCATCACACTTAACAGAGACACAGACAAAAAGACACACAAAGATCATCATGCAGCTCCCATTCGTTCACAACCCCAAGATCTACAATCTTGTGACTCAGGGAGAATGGAGGGAAAAGGGGAAGGATCAAAAGGATTGAGTGATAAGATCATGGGGAAAGGGGTCAAAGTGTAGGCAGGGACCAGGAAAGGCTTCACCCATATGGGAGGAAATTTACAGAGGTCCAGCCATGTTTAAATATATGGCTGATGGTCTGTATGGCCACGCGGCCCCGGCTGAAAGACAATATCTCTGACTTTGCAGATTAGAGGGAGTTGGAAGGGCCCTCCTAAGGGCCATGCAACTCCGAAGGTGGGCCATTCTGAAGTGCAGAGTGTCTGCCAATTCCGGTGTTTCACTGAAAAAGAAAGATTCTGGGTCTTTGATCGGACATCCGCCCAATGTTCAAGGGTCAGGGACAGAGGCATGGAATGGATTTGTCCCATACTGCGAGTTACTCAATCAAAGACAGGGACAGGACAATACGAACGTGACACTAACACGGACAAACAGTAAACATTTAACACAAGTTCAGAAACAAAGATTAAAGCCAGACAGTGAACTCAACCTGAGAAAAAAACTAGCCGGCAAGACCTGACGGGTTGGCAGTAGAATCGCTTCTCACCAAATGAGGGTCCATCCGCCCCTCCCCGAGTCCTTGCAAGGTGTCCCTTGCAAGGACGTGGCCTGTGGCTTAAAGGACACGTCTGTCCACCACTGCCAGGGGGAGTTAACACTCTCCACTGGCAGCCACTCGGCCAACCCAAACCGAGAAACCGAAACTGAACAAAAAAGCTCTGAGAGCTCACTGTCTCCACCAAGCCAAAAACCAAACCTGACCAAAAAGCTCTGAGAGGTCCCACTCTACACCAAGCCAAAAACCAAAAAGCTTTAGGGATTGCAAAGGAAAAACAAGAAGAAGAAGGAGGAGAAGAAGAGGAGGAAGAAGAAGAGGAAGAGGCGCCTTATTTAACCCCTAAAGGATTCTGTTGGAGCCTCTTTGTCCTGCGATGCACACTTTCCGGCCAACGCACCAAATGTAAGGATCAGGTGAAGCATCGGATAAAGAGACCACCAAGTGACCACTCATGCAATTTGCAGAAGGGGATTTATTGAACCAGTTTGCTGGGACTCTGTGCCCACTCAAGAAGGGAAAACAGCCCAGAGCCCCGAGAAGGGGATGAGCAGTGCTAAAGTACACTTTTGGGAGGGCGGGGATTTTACATACATCACAGATTCCTTTAACAAATCATTATACACCGCGGAAAAATTAAGCAACTACTCCTAAAACATGATTAGTTCATTTATTGGCGGGAACAGGTCAGGCTGGAGTGATAGGTCATTTCTAAATGGGGTACACATTCAAACTGATTGTTTTTATGGCCTAAAGGACTATGTGACCAGTTACTGGACACATAGTCCCGAGTTATTGGACAACCAGAGATTCAGTGGGAATATTTACTGGGCAGTTACAGTAGTGTCCTAACAGCTACAGGGATTTCAGGTTCTACAGGTAGCATAGAAACCTAACAATATCTAATCCTTTACATTTTACCTCAGACCTTGAGGCTTAGAAGATTTACAACACCCGATATTTTACTCTTTAACTTTTACGCTTTAACTTCAATTCCTTTTAACCTTAAACTCTCACAGGCAATGCTTCCCAAAGAGTGGCCAATATGTCACATGAAGCCAGGTCCATAGAGGTCTACAATGTGAGGTCCATGTATCTTTTGACCCTCAATTATGGCTGCCAAGTCTTACAGGATAAAATCTTGTGATACCCTCGCTGAGATTACCAGTGCTTCGTGGAAAGCCACCCTGGCACTAGATCTCAGTTTTCAAGGGTGATTCTCATGTGTGGCCTCCTAAATCCCAATCCAATTCATGGCAATACTTCTCTGACATCAGTTCCACAACTCAGTCTCTAAGGGGAATCACACCTGTGTTCAAACCCAGGTGGACCAAGTCATCTCTTCCAACCACCACACAAATGACCACAATAAAATCCAAAACACTACCAATGGCCCTCATCTTCTTCCATATAGACACTCATCATAACCTCTGGCTGGAGGTTTCCATGAGGGCGCAGCCCAAGACAGTGTCCAAAGTAAGCTCCCTTGCCCCTCATTTGCCTAAAGTCATGGTGACCTGGACACCCTTCCTGTGAATCAGGAGTGATAAAACAGGCCTGCCATTAATACTGCTCTGCTTCTCCAATTTGAGGCATACTGACTGTCAGGTATAAATTCTTTATGTGACTTGCAGTCATGAGAAAACCCAAGCTCTTCTGCAGTGGTTTGAAGAACTCATTTGACACAAAGGATTCATATTCTCACTTGATAAAGGTGAGGCACCTAAAAGAGGAAGGCAAGAGGCTGCATTCACAATGACTGATTTTTTTCACATTTTGGTTTTGGATGCACACATGGGATCTTTCTTTAGATCTATCTGGTGGTGAGTATGTAAGCCACAACCTCACACAGGGCCAAAAGGCTGTTTCAGACACATCTCTTTCCAAAATATTTAGCAAAGATCCACAGGTAATGCCCATTCATTTCCATTTGAAAACTGTTTTCTTCAGGCTTCAAAAAGTTTGGCCTGAGCCAAAGACCTTCCTGACATTCAGGGCAAAAGAACCATAGGTAAGCAAATGGTTCAAAGCAGGGTTTCTTCAATGAGACTTTCTTGGTCACACTGATATCTGAGTTTTCTGAGATGCTCCTATTCCCTTCAGCTATCCAGTACATGGTCATGTCACAGAGCTTGGGGGTGGTATATATCTTGGACACAAAACATTGAGCGTATTCTGGAGAGTGTCGAGAATTCACGGAGAAAAGAGGAACTTAGGATGGGTGTTGCCCATCTAAAAGGCAAGCCACAGTCCATTCATAAATTGGGCAGGATAAATGCTGGGAAGCATTCTACTACACAGGACAATCCACTGATGCATTCTCTTTTCTAATGTCTACAACAATGGACACAGTGTGATACACACACATAGAATCACTCGCCTTGTCAAACGACTTACGAGAAACAGTACACTCCAAACTAAACAAACTGACTTTCCTACCTATTCTCAGAACATGAGACAAAACCAGAAACTCACTCCCACATCCACAAAGGCACCTCCTTCCCTCAAGTAGTTCTGTGACTATCCGCAGTGTCCTCTGACACGTGGGCCATACTATGTTCCCACGAAATAGCCTGTCCTGTCTTCTATAAGGTCTCCTTGGCCAAGCCTGTGAAGTTGTCAGAAGCCAGCTTTGAGCCACTACCTGCTTTCTCAAGAAAGGCGCCTCTTCAGAGCTCTCCTGGCCTTTAGCCATCCTCACATCAGTAGGTACCAAGAATGACTGACTCTGTCCTTGGAAAATCCAAACAAGTGAGACCACTGGGACTGGGACTGGACTGGCTCTGGGTGCCTGTCTTCCTGGATCCCAAGATCAGAGAGTTCCATCACCAAAGAAGTGAGGTGAGGTCACTTCCTTCAGGAACTGAATCAGATCGCTGCCTTGGCAACCTCTTTGTCCTAACAGTTGCTTCCAAGGCTTCCATGAGATGGAGGCTGCCCCTACTTCCTGTGACACTTTCACAACTGAGAATTGTATATAAACCTTAGGCAGCCGGGAACAGCTCTCCACACAGGCCTGGTTTGGTCCATCTTCTCTACATTACAATAGTGAGGCTGATTCTGACACATCCCTGCATCCTGACCAGGTTGTTTGCCATGGAAGATGACTTTTGCTCTCTCAGGTCCTTCATAGCTTCCTACATCTTCTTCAGGGATCATTTCTACATCGAACTTTGAGGTTCTCAGCAGGTGGAAGATCCCCTACATTCCCGTAATGGAAGAGAAATTCTGTCCCACCTCTTCTGTAAAGTTAGATTGTGGGAACATTGTATGGTTAAGGTTAATAACAGGTTACATTTGGGTTAGGAATCATTCTGCGGGATCAATAATGGTATTGGGATTTTGCGAAACTTACAATAATATATAGGTGAAATATAAGTATGAAAACAGAAATCAAGGTAATTTGTAAAGCCCAGAAGGGCATTGGGCCCATAATTGGGATTCTTAGCTTTGAATCATGTTCTGCACAGGTGTCTCAGATAAATCAATATACAATGCAATAGGACCTTGTCCCTTGGATGATTGAATGTCGAAGAGAACATCCAGTCAAAAAGGAATAGTTGGTGGATTAGGAAGATAGATTAATAACTGGTTCCAAATTTAAATAATGGTTTGAATTGATATCTGAAAATATACAAGGAATCTTATGTTGATATCATACATTCATTCCAACCTGTTATACATCTAATGGTAATATTTGTGTTATGGTTTATCATGAAGTGTGTGTGAGTTTTGCTTCTAAAATGATTATGGAAATCAAAAATAATGTTTTTTTAATGAAGTTTTATGAAAAGAAAGGTATAGAGGTCCAAAGGAATGAGCAATCTATTCAATGAAATAATATGGGAAAATTTCCCCAAAATGAAGAATGAGACAGAATCCCAAATCGTAGAAGCCTACAGGATGCTGAATGTGCAAAATCATAACAGATCCACACATAGACATATTATAATGAAGATGCCAAACATACAGAAAAAGGAGAGAATTTTAAAAGCTACAAGAGAACGGAAGCAGACTATATTTAGGGGTAAACCCATCAAGATAACAGCTGATATTTCAACACAGACTCTGTAAGCTAGAAGATCCTGGAATAAGATTTTTAAAATACTGAAGGAAAATGGGTTCCAACCAAGAATTGTGTGTGCAGCGGAAGGAAGATGAAATTAAAACCTTCCATGATAAACAAAAGTTAAAAGAATTTGCATCTAGAAAACCATCTTTTCAAAACATCCTCACCAAAACATTACAGGAAAAGGAAATGGAAAATAACAATAAAAACCAACAGTGGGAAGTAATACAGTAATGGGGAGAAAAATAATCAAAGAGGAAAGCAAACCATGTTTAGTAACATAAATAAACAAATATGGCTGGAAGAACAACCCATATCTCAATAATAACCAAAAATCTTAATGGCTTAAACTCACCAATTGAGAGACACAGGCTAGTAGAATGGATCACAAAACAAGAACCAACAATATGCTGCCTGCAGGAGACGCATTTCATAGAAAAAGACATACATAGACTGAAGGTGAAAGGTTAGGTAACAACATATCACTGATAAGGACTTCGGAAACAAGCAGGAGTGTCCATACTCATATCAAATAAAATAGATTTCAAGCCAAAGTTAATCAAAAGTGATAAAGTGGGACACTACATACTGCTCAAAGGAACCATACACCAACAAGACATAACAATCATAAATATATATGCCCCAAACAATGGTGCAGCTGTGTTCATCAAACAAACTATTCTCAAGTTCAACAGTCTAATAGACCACCATACAATAATCATGGAAGACTTCAACACATCTCTGTCACTACTGAACAGATCTTTCAAACAAAAGTTGAATTAGGAAACTATAGAACTCAATAACACAATTAATAACCTAGACTTAATTGGCATATACAGAATACACCACCCAACATCAAGCAGTAACACTTTTTTCTCAATAGCACAAGGATACCTCTCAAAAATAGATCAGATGTTATATGAATGGGCAACTCTTATACAATGTAAAGAAGTATAGATATACCATGCATCTTATCTCATCATAATGGAATGAAACTGAAAATCAACGATAAAACAAGGAAGGAAAAATCATGCATCACTTGGAGAATGAACAATACGTTACTGAATGATCAATGGGTTATAGAAGACATCAAGAACGAAAATAAAAAAAATTCTTAGAGATAAATGAAAAGACATACACAACATATCGGAATCTATGGGACACATTGAAAGCAGTTCTAAGAGGAAAATTCATTGCTTGGAGTTCTTTTCCTTAAAAAAAAAAAGAAAAAAACAACAAATAAATGATCTCATAGTTCATCTCAAAATCCTAGAAAAACAAGAGGAAAACAACAGCAATAGAAGTAGAAGGCAAGAAATAATTAAAATCAGAGCTGAAAATAATGAAATCAAAACAAAAGAAACAATTGAAAAACATTGACAAAACTAAAAGATGGTTCTTTGAAAAAATAAATAAAATCGACAGACCCTTAACCATGTTAATGGAGAGAAGAAAAGAGAGAAATCAAATACTACCATACGGGATGAAAATGGCAAGATCACAACAGACATATCAGAAATACAGAAGATAATCAGAAATTATTTTGAATCCTTATACTGCAATAAATTAGAAGATACTGAAGGCATCGCTAAATTTCTTAAGTCATATGATCTGCCCAGATTGAGTCAGGAGGATATAAACAACCTAAACAGATCAATATCAATTGAGGAAATAGAAGAAACCATCCAAAGACTACCAACTAAGAAAAGCCAAGGACTGGATGGGTATACAGCAGAGTTTTACAAAACCTTTAAAGAGGAACTAATATCAATACTTTTCAAGATATTTCAGGAAATAGAAAAAGAGGGAGAACTTCCAAATTCATTCTACGAGGCCAATATCACCCTGATTCCTAAACTAGACAAAGACACTTAAAAGAAACAAAACTATAGATCAATATATCTAATGAAACTAGATGCAAAAATGCTCAATAAAATTCTGGCGAATCAGATACAAAACATATTAAAAAAATTGTGCAACATGATCAAGTAGGATTCATCCCTGGGATGCAAGGCTGGTTCAATATACGGAAATCAAAAATGTTATTCACCACATCAATAGACTTAAAAACAAAAACCATATGATCAGCACGATAGATGCAGAAATACCATTCGACACAGTACACCATTCGTTTATGTTCAAAACTCTAGAAAATCTAGGGATAACAGGAACATTCCTCAATATTGTAAAAGCCATCTATGCTAAGCCTCAGGCTAGCATCATTTTGAATGGAGACAAACTGAAGTCATTCCCTCTAAAATCTGGAACAAGATAGGGATGCCCTCTTCAACACTTCTATTCAACATAGTTCTCAAAACACTGGGCAGAGAAATTAGACAAATGAAAAAAAAAATAAAGGCATAAAAATAGGAAAAAGAAGAACTTAAATTATTACTATTTGCAGGTGACATGATTCTATACCTAGCAGACCCAAAAGGGTCTACGAAGAAACTATTAGAACTAATAAATGAATTCAGCAAAGTGGCAGCATATAAAATCAACACGCATAAATCAAAGGCATTCCTGTGTATCAGCGAAAAATACCCTGAAATGTAAATAAGGACAACAACTCCATTCACAATATCCTCAAAAGAAAAAAAAATAAAATACTTGGGAATCAACCTAACAAAAGAGGTGAAAGACTGATACAATGAAAACTACAGAACCCTAAAGAGAGAAATAGAAGAAGATTTAAAAGATGGAAAAATATACCCTGTTCAAGGATAGGCAGAACTAACATAATCAAATGGCGATATTACCAAAAGTTCTCTATAGGTTTAATGCAATGCCGATCAAAATCCCAAGGACATTTCTTGTAGAAATAGATAAAATAACTATGAAATTCATATGGAAAAAAAAAGACCCAGAATAGCAAAAACAACTCTAAGCAGGAAGTGTGAATCAGGCGGTATACTGATACCAGACCTCAAATTATACTACAGAGCAATAGTAACCAAAAGAGCATGGTACTGGTACCAAAACTGGTGGGTGGACCAATGGTACAGAATAGGGGACACAGAAACCAAACCACAGAACTACAACTATCTTATATTTGATAAAGGGGGAAAAAGCATGAAATGGAGGAACAATAGCATCTTCAACAAATGGTGCTTGGAAAACTGGAATTCCATATGTAACAAAATGAAACTGAGTCCTTTCTCTTGCCATGCACAAAAGTTAACTCAAAATGAATCAAAGAGCTTGATTTCATATCCGAGACATGGCTTCTGATAAAAGAAAAAGTTGGCTACGATATACATACTGTGGGGTCGGGCTTCAAATTCCTCAATAGGACACCCATAGCACAAGAGTTAATAACCAGAATCAGCAAACGGGACTCAGTCAAATTAATAGATTTTTCTCTGCGAAAGAAACAATAAGAGCCGTAAATAGGGAGCCTACATTCTGGGAACAAATCTTTACTCCTCTCACTTCAAACAGAGCCCTAATATCCAGAGTATACAAAGAACTCAGAAAATTAAACAATAAGGAAACAAATGACCCAATCAACAAATGGGCCAAGGACCTGAACAGACACTTCTCAGAGGAGGACACACAATCAATAAGTACATGAAAAAATGCTCACTATCTCTAGGAGTCAGAGAAATGCAAAACAAACCCACCTTAAGATACCATCTCACTGCAGTAAGATTGGCAACCATTATGAAGTCAAACGACAACAAGTGCTGGCGAGGATGTGGAGAAAAGGGTACACCTGTACATTGCTGGTGGGACTGCAAATTGGTGCAGCCAATTTGGAAAGCAGTATGAAGATTTCTTGGAAAGCTGAGAATGGAACCACCATTTTACCCAGCTATTCCCCTTCTCGGTCTATTCCCTAAAGACCTAAAAAGAGCTTGCTACAGGGACACTGATAAATTGATGTTTATGGCAGCACAATTCACAGTAGCAAGACTGTGGAACTAACCTAGATGCCCTTCAATAGATGAATGGATTAAAAAAATGTGGCATTTATACACAATGGAGTATTACTCTGCATTAAAAAATGATATAATCATACACTTTGCAGAGAAATGGATGGCATTAGAACAGATTATGCTAAGTGAAGATAGCCAATCCCTAAAAAACAAATGCCTAATGTTTTCTTTGATATAAGGAGAGTAACTAAGAACAGAGTTGGGAGGAAGAGCATGAGAAGAAGATTAACATTAAACAGGGGTGAGAGGTGGGAGGGAAAAGGAAAGAGGAGGGAAATTGCATGGAATTGGAAGGAGACCCTCATGGTAATACAAAATTAAATACAAGAGGAAGTAAGGGGAAAGGGGAAAAAAACAAGGGGAAGAAATGAATTACAGTAGATGGGGTAGAGAGAGAAGATTGGAGGGGAGGGGATGGGAGACAGTAGAGGATAGGAAAGGCAGCAGAATACAACAGAAACTAGTATAGCAATATGTAACACAGTGGATGTGTAACCGATGGGATGCTGCAATCAGTATATGGGGAAAAATGGAAGTTCATAACCCAATTTAATCAAAGTGTGCAATATGATATATCAAGAAATAGGTAATGTTTTGAAGAACCAATAATAAAAATTAATGGAAAAAAAAACATGGAGAACAATTTCATATAAAAGTTGACTAGATTTATAATACCTACACTTTATCATGCAAAAGGCAAGTCCAACTATACATCATGCCTCCTCTGAACTGCTTGTATTTCTATTCTGTTTGGGTTATTTTTCTCCATCATATTAGGATTAGTAGTCAGAGTCTAGTAGGGTATGCGTTTTCAAATGGAAAATAGGAAAATGAATTAAATGTGTATGCAAATATGTGCTACACAAAAATCTTCCCACTCCCATCCAGAACAATTCCTTGATGATACCTTCACCTTAAATAATAAACAATTAGAGGAGAAGAGTTAGAAAATATGTGAATACATATCTGAAATGGAAAATGCTCAGGAGTTCACAAACTTGGAGGTGGTAGAGGAGTCTCCCAACATAAGGGACAGGGTAAACACTCCACAAACATGGACGTCTGCTGGCCTAAAGAATTCTTGAGAAACTCCCTCTGAGAATGGGCATTTGAAATATATGTTGTTGTCAGGAGCTTTAGCTTCCTTTCTCGTGAAACCATCAAAGCTGGGTCTGCATCTATGTGACCCGAAGGACATTCTTTCTTATTTTCCAATGCACATGAGGCAGCAGTGCTGAATTCTCTCTTTGTCGGTAAACTGTGGCCACTGGGGGCTAAGTGTCTCCCCGTGTGAACTGTGAAGCCTTTTGGTCATCCTCGAATTTTCTTGGTGTTTCTTGCTGCTGCACTGGGATTTTGGTATTTGCTTCACGAAATACAAGGAGTACAACTGGGACACAGTGCTGGAGGGAGTTCTGTCAGTGTGGTTTGTCAGGGTCTGAAAGAGAATGCACCAACAAGGCTTCATTCCCACATAGCTTGCCCCCTTGTCCATAGCAACCTGATTCTGAACATTGACCTGAAAACTCTCCATATAACAAGATGCCTTTACATATAAGGGTCTGCTCACTGCACCATGTCAGTGACAAGCCATTTGGAAATCAATGGCAAATCCACATGGCACCACCACAGATGGTTTATCACACACCTGCCCACCACTGCTCTAGGACCACTACTCAGCTGTATCCAACTTACTGGCATCTCTGCTCTACACCATTTTCATGAAACCCAGTCAATCAAGGCACTGTCTGGTATACTCATAATCAGCAAGTGTACATCTAAAGTTTCTCAAGTGCCACGTGGTCATGGGAATTTCTAAAAAAATCATGGTAATTATCTAGCCATTTTTCACGGATGAAGTTGTTGGCACTGTGGGTTTCAATTCATTCAGGAACCATTGAATGTTGAGGAAGCTCATTTCAATGAAAGATCTGGAAAATTCTCACAGGCAAGGCTTCCCAAAGAGTGGCCAAATGGTGACATGAAGCCAGACCTATTGAGGTCTACAATGTGAGGTCCAAGTGTGTTTTGACTCTCCACTATGGCTACCAAGTCTTTCAGAGTAAAATCATGTGATATCCTGGCTGAGATTCCCAGTGCTCTGTGGAAAGCCTCCATGGGCCTAGATATCAGTTTCCAAGGGCGACTCTCATTCGTGGTATCCTAAAATCCCATCAAAATTCATGGCAATTCTTCTCTGAGGTCACTTACAGAACTCATTCTTTAAGGGGAATCACACCAGAGTTAAAGCCCAGTTGGACCCAGTCATCTTTTCCAACTGCCACACAAATTACCACAATTAAAACCAAAACACTCCCACATGGCCCTCATCTTCCATATAGACACTACTCATAACCTCTGGCTGGAGTTTTCCATGAGGGGCGCAGCCCAAGACAGTGCCCAAAATAAGCTCCCTTGCCATTCATTTGCCTAAATTCAGGGTGGCCTGGACATGCTTCCTGTGAACCAGGAGTGATCAAATAGCTCCACTTCTCCACTTTGAGGCCTCATTACTGTGGGGTTTAGATTCTTCTTTTTTTAAATTTTTTGGAAATTTAATTGGAAAGTAAAAAAAAAAAAATTGTGTTGTAGAGTATTAAATTTCTTATGGAAAAGCCTTCATCTTGTTTGTGAAGGAAACCTTGATGCCTTGCCAATCTGGTTATATGGAGACACTCAAAATTTTCTGTTACATACTACATGGATGAATGGCTACATTACATAGTTTTATAAAAACTGAAAGGGAGATAAAAGCAAGTAAGATAACAAATAAAAGACAATTTTATTAAAAAAAATAAAGTTGTAAAATGACTCAATTATTGGAAATTCAATTTCTTTTTTTTTTTCCCAGCAGGCAACTTTGTCCTCTTTATTCTTTTTTTTTTTTATTGGTTGTTCAAAACCCTACAAAGCTCTTGACATATCATATTTCATACATTAGCATACATTAGCTTCAAGTGAGTTATGAACTCCCTTTTTTACCCCAAGTACAGATTGCAGAATCACATGGGTTACACATCCACATTTTTACATAATACCATAATAGTAACTGTTGTATTCTGCTACCTTTCCTATCCTCTACTATCCCCCCTCCCCTCCCCTCCCATCTTCTCTCTCTACCCCCTCTACTGTAATTCATTTCTCACCTTGTTTATTTTCCCATTCCACTTACAACCTCTTATATGTAATTTAGTATAACAATGAGGGTCTCCCTCCGTTTCCATGCAATTCCCCTTTTCTCTCCCTTTCCCTCCCACCTCATGTCTCTGTTTAAAGTTAATCTTTTCTTCCTGCTCTTCCTCCCTGCTTTATTCTTAGTTGCTCTCATTATATCAAAGATGACATTTGGTATTTGTTTTTTAGAGATTGGCTAGCTTCACTAAGCATAATCTGCTCTAGTGCCATTCATTTCCCTGCAAATTCCAAGATTTTGTCATTTTTTAGTGCTGCGTAATACTCCATGGTGTATAGATGCCACATTTTTTTAATCCATTCATCCATTGAAGGGCATCTGGGTTGGTTCCACAATCTAGCTATTGTAAATTGTGCTGCTATGAACATCGATGTGGCAGTATCCCTGTAATACGCTCTTTTAAGGTCTTCAGGGAATAGTCCGAGAAGGGCAATAGCTGGGTCAAATGGTGGTTCCATTCCCAGCTTTCCCAGGAATCTCCATACTGCTTTCCAAATTGGCCGCACCAATTTGCAGCCCCACCAGCAATGTACAAGAGAACCCTTTTCCCCACATCCTCGCCAGCACTTGTTGTTGTTTGATTTCATAATGGCTGCCAATCTTACTGGAGTGAGATGGTATCTTAGGGTGGTTTTGATTTGCATTTCTCTGACTGCTAGAGATGATGAGCACCTTTTCATGTACTTGTTGATTGATTGTATGTCCTCCTCTGAGAAGTTTCTGTTCAGGTCCTTGGCCCATTTGTTGATTGGGTTATTTGTTATCTTATTGTCTAATTTTTTGAGTTCTTTGTATATTCTGGATATTAGGGCTCTATCTGATGTGTGAGGAGTAAATATTTGTTCCCATGATGTAGGCTCCCTATTTACTTCTCTTATTGTTTCTCTTGCTGTGAAAAAACTTTTTAGTTTAAGTAAGTCCCATTTGTTGATTCTTGCTATTAACTCTTGTGCTATGGGTGTCCTATTAAGGAATTTGGAGCCCGACCCCACTATATGTAGATCGTAGCCAACTCTTTCTTCTATCAGACGCAGAGTCTCTGATTTGATATCAAGGTCTTTGATCCATTTTGAGTTAACTTTTGTGCATGGTGAGAGGAGGGGGTTCAGTTTCATTTTGTTGCATATGGATTTCCAGTTTTCCCAACACCATTTGTTGAAGATGCTATCCTTCCTCCATTGCATGTTTTTAGCCCCTTTATCAAATATAAGATAGTTGTAACTTTGTGGATTGGTCTCTGTGTCCTCTATTCTGTACCATTGGTCCACCCGCCTGTTTTGGTACCAGTACCATGCTGTCTTTGTTACTATTGCTCTGTAATATAGTTTGAAATCTGGTATCGCTATACCGCCTGATTCGCACTTCCTGCTTAGAATTGCTTTTGCTATTCTGGGTCTTTTATTTTTCCATATGAATTTCATGATTGCTTTATCTATTTCTACAAGCAATGCCTTTGGGATTTTGATTGGCATTGCATTAAACCTATATAGAACTTTTGGTAATATCGCCATTTTGATGATGTTAGTTCTGCCTATCCATGAACAGGGTATATTTTTCCATCTTCTAAGATCTTCTTCTACTTCTCTCTTTAGGGTTCTGTAGTTTTCATTGTATAAATCTTTCACCTCTTTTGTTAGGTTGATTCCCGGAAATCAATAAATGTTATTCACCACATCAATAGACTTAAAGATAAGAACCATATGATCATCTCGATAGACGCAGAAAAAGCATTCGACAAAATACAGCATCCCTTTATGTTCAAAACATTAGAAAAACTAGGGATAACAGGAAATTACCTTGACATTGTAAAAGCTATCTATGCTAAGCCTCAGGCTAGCATCATTCTGAATGGAGAAAAATTGAAGGCATTCCCTCTAAAATCTGGAACAAGACAGGGATGCCCTCTATCACCACTTCTATTCAACATAGTTCTCGAAACACTGGCCAGAGCAATTAGACAGACAAAAGAAATTAAAGGCATAAAAATTGGAAAAGAAGAACTTAAATTATCAATTTCTTTTTTTCCCTTTTTTTTTTTTGTTTTTTCAAAACATTTTAAAGCTCATGATATATCATCTTTCATACATTTGATTCAATTGGGTTATGAACTCCCATTTTTACCCCAAATATAAATTGCAGAATCACATCAGTTACACACTCACAATTTTACATAATAGCATATTAGTTATTGTTGTATTCTGCTATATTTCCTATCCCCTACTATCCCCTCTCCCCTCCTCTCCCGTCTTCCCTGTCTACCTCATCTGCTGTTGTTCAATTCTCTCCCTTGTTTTCCCCCTTTTCCCTCACAACCTCTTATATCTAATTTTGTGTAACATTGAGTGTCTCCTACAATTTCCATATGCTTTCCCTTCGCTCTCCCTTTCTCTCCTCCCACTCATCTCTGTTTAGTGTTAATATTTTCCTCACGCTCTCCCTTCGTGTTCTGTTTTTATTTGCTCTATTTATATCAAAGAAAAAATTTGTCATTTGGCTCTGCTTCTCCAATTTGAGGCCTACTGAATGTCAGGTATAAATTTTTTATGTGATTTGGAGTCATGAGAAAACCTAAGCACATCTGCAGAGCATTAAAGAACTCATTTGACGCAAAGGATCCCTATTCTCACTTGATGAAAGTCAGTAACCTAACAGAGGAAGGCAAGAGTCTTCATCCAAAATGACTGCTCTTTTTGCCATTTTGGTATTGGATCCACACAAAGGATCTTTCTTTAGATCCATCAGGTGCTGAGAATCTAAGGCACAGCCTCACACAGGGCCAAGAGGCAGATTCAGACACATCCCTTTCCAAAGCAATTAAGTAAAGAGCCACAGGTGATGCCCATTTATTTCCATTTGGAATCTATTTTCTTCAGGCTTCACAAAGGGGTGGCCTGAGCCAAAGACCTTCCTGACATTCAGGGCAACAGGAGAATAGGTAAGCAAAACGCCCAAAGCAGGTTTTCTCCACTGAGACTACTTAGTCACACTGATATCTGAGTTTTCTGTGATACCCGCCATTCCCATCAGCTATCCAGTACATGGCCATGTCACAGAGCTTGGTTGTGGTAGATATCTTGGACAAAGGACCATGAGCATATTCTGGAGAGTGGCCAGAATTCAGGAAGAAAACAGGAACTTAGGAAGATGGCAGGTGTTGCCGATCCATAAGGCAAGCTGCAGTCCATTCATAAATTGCACAGGATGAATGCTGGGAAGCTTTCTAGTAGACAGGACACAACCATTGATGCATTCTCTTTCCTAATGACTACAACCACGGACACAGTGGGATATATAGACACAGAAACACTCGCCTTGTGAAAGGACTTACTAGAAACAGTCCACTCCAAAACAAACAAACCACCTTTCCTACCTATTTTCAGAACACGAGACAAAACCGCAAACTCACATTCACACCCAAAAAGGAACCCCCTTACCCCAAGTATATCTGTGAATATCCAGAGTGTCCTCTGACTGGTGGGCCATACTATGTTCCCCCAAAATGGTGTGTTCTGTCTCAGATCTGGTCTCTTTGGCCAACTCTGTGAAGTTGCCAGGAGCCCGTGGTGAGCAACTACCTGCTTTTTCTGGAAAGGCCAGTTTTCATTGTTTCCTGGCCTTTGGCCTTCCTCAGATCAGTAGGTGCCAAGAAAGACTGACTCTGTCTTGTTAAATACAAAATAGTGAGCCCACTGGGACTTGGACTGGGACTGACTCTGGGTGCCTGGCTTCCTGGATCCCAAGATCACAGAGTTCCATCACCAAAAATGTAAGGTGAGGTCACTTCCTTCAAGAACTGAATGAAGTCACTGCCTTGGAAACAATTTTGTTTTAACAGTTGCTTCCAAGTGTCCCATGAGATGAAGGCTGCCCCTACTTGCTGTGAATCATTCATAAGTTAGAATGGTATAACGACCATAGGCACCCAGGAACAGCTCTCCACACAGGCCTTGATTGGTCCATCTTCTCTACATTAAGAAGAGGGATTCTGATTCAGAAACAACCCTTCATCCTGAGTAAGTTGTTTGCCATGGAAGATGACTTTTGCTCTCTCAAGTCCTTCATATCTGCCTACATCTTCTCCAGGGATCATTTCTCCATGGGCCTTTTAGGTTATCAGCAGGTGGAAGATCCCCTATATTTCTGTATTTTTAGGAACCACCTCTGTCCCTGCTCTTCTGTAAAATTAGATTGAGGGAAAATGTTTGGTAGGGTTAATAACATGTTCGATTTGGGTTAGGAATCATTCTGTGGAATGAATAATGGTTTTGGGAACCTGCAACATTTATAAAAATATATAGGTGAAATATAAGTATGAAGACAGAAATCTGGGTAAGTTTTGAAACCCAGAAGGTCATTGGGCCCTTGATTGGAATAGTTAGCTTTGAATTATGTCCTGTACAGTTGTCTCAGATAAATCGATATACAATGGCATAGGACCTTGTACCTTGGATGATTGAATGTGGAAGAGAACATCCAGTCAAAAAACGATAGTCGGTAGGATTAGGAAAATAGTTGGTAGGTTTATAAAAAAGAGTGAGTACAGGATTTGGACCAAAAGTTCTTTAGCCATCGGGTTTCGGGTAGAGAGTGAATGTAAATGTCAGCACATGTGAAGAGTCAGTCACAATGATGAACTGGGGAAAATATGTAGGAAAGCAATATTTTGAAGATGTATAAATTTATTGGGGATACAAATAGGTGTACCCTGTGTCTATGTATAGAGATAATGCATGAATAGACCATACTGGGAATAAATAATATAACTGGTTCCAACTTTAAATAATGGATTAAATTGATATCTGAAAATATACAGGAAACCTAATATTGATATACAATCATTCATTCCAACCAGTTATACATCTAATGGTGATATTCGGTTTATGGTTTATCATGAAGAGTGTGTGAGTTTTGCTTCAAAAGTGATTATGAAAATCAAAAATAATGTGTTTGGAGAGAAGTATCATTAAAAGACCAGTCAAGAACCCTGGAGGAATACATGTGTTCTGAAGCAGGAAGTAATTAAAAGTGAAACAAATGCCTATAAAATTGTGAACTTTTGAATGAAATATATATCCTTTGATGTGCAAAAACTGAAGAAATAATAATGTACCAGTGTTGAATATAAATGAACGTCAAAATACACATCATGTCCCATAGGAGTCTACTTGCATTGATGTTAAACTGTGTCAGTTACTGTAGAATTATTAGGATTTGTTTGCAACATTCACCGAAGTTAGTTGTCAGTACAAGGAAACAAATATGTATTTCAGGTGGATGAATGTTTCCGAGAATAATCTTGTGAAAAGTTGATTATATTTCCTCATACATAAACATAAATGAGTGTAGAGAGTGTATATAAGACACATATATTTTATATTTTGAAAAATCTGGAGTGTATATATATATATATATATATATATATATATATATATATATATATATATATAAAGTACACACACAGACATTAAAAAGCAGCAATATATATGCCAATCGAAATTCATAATGAGATACAAAACATCTACTGATGCAAAAATATATATTTTACTGAACATGGATTTATGTATAATGTTGTTCTACTAGGAAGCTCACCCATAGGTTGAATTTTCAGTTCCAACAGCGTTTAGGAGGGGTGATCTCTTCTTATAATTTGTATCTTCCATCAGCCACCTCACAAAATGTAGATGTGATACCAGGTAGAATTATACATGTGCAAATAAAAATACATGTGCTGAATAGGCTACAGAGAAAGGGAGACAGAAATTCACATATTTGTTTAATTTAAAAACACATGGAGAACTATTTCAATTAAAAATTGACCAGATTAATAACACCTACCGTTTATCAGACAAAAGGCAAGTCCAACTATACATCATGCCTCCTCTGAACTTCTTGTATTTCTGTTTTTTTTTTTTTGGTTATTATTCTTCATCATATTAGTATTAGTAGTCAGAGCCTCGTCGGTTATGTGTTCATGTCAGGGATTCAGTATTTCGAATGGAAAATAGGAAAATGAATCCAATGTGTATCCAAATATGTGCTACACAAAAATCTTCTCACTCTCATCCAGAACAATGCCTTACAATTAAATTCATCCCAAGTAAGACACAATTAGAGGAGAAGAGTTAGAAATCTGTGAATACATATCTGGAATGGAAAATGTTCAGGAATTCACAAGCTTGGAGGTAGTAGATGAGTTTCCAAAAGTAAGGGACAGGGTAAACACTCCACAACCTGGAGCTCTGCTGGCCTAAAGATTTCTTGAGTAACTGCCTCTGAAGGTTGTCAGGAGCTTTAGCTTCCTTTAAAGTGAGACCATAAAAGCTGGGTCTGCATCTATGTGACCTGGAGGACATTCTTTCTTATTTTCCAATGAACATGAGGCAGCAGTGCTGAATTCTCTCTTTGTAGGTAAACTATGGCCACTGGGGTCTAAGTGTCTCCCTGTGTGGACTCTGAAGCCATTTGGTCATCCTCCATTATTATGGTGTTTCTTGCTGCTACACTGGGATTTTGGTATTTGCTTCAAAAATACAAGGAGTTCAAATGGGTCACAGTGCTGGAGGGAATTTTGTCACGTCAGCTGTGTCAGGGTCTGCAGGAGAATGAATCAACCAAGCTTCTATTCGACATAGCTTGCCTCCTTGTCCATAGCAACCTTATTCTGAACATTGCCCAGAAACCTCTCCATATAACATTATGCTGGCTGCACCATGAAAGTCACAAGCCATTTGGAAGCCAAAGGCAGATCCACATCGCCACACCACAGATGTATTATCATACACCTACACACCACTGTTCTAGGCCCACTACTCAGATGGCACCACCTTACTTGCATCTCTGTTGTCAATCATTTTCATGAAACCCAGTTAATCAAGGCACTGTCTGGAACACTCATGATAAGCAGTAGGACATCCAAAGTTTCTCCAGTGACACCTGGTCATGGGAATGTCCAAAATTTCATTATTTTTTCCAGCCACTTTTCAAAGATGAAGTTGGAGGCCTGTGGGTTTCCCATTCATCCAGGAACCATAAAATTTGAGGAAGATCATTTCAATGAAAGCTCTGGAAAACTCTCACAGGCAAGTCTTCCAAAAAGAGGCTAAAATGTCACATGAAGCCAGGCCCTTTGAGGTCTACAATTTGAGATCCACGTGTGTTTTGTCTCTTAAAAATGGCTGCCAAGTCGTTCAGAATAAAATCCTGTGATATCCTGGCTGAGATTCCCAGTGCTCTGTGGAAAGCCACCCTTGGCCTAGATCTCAGTTTCCAAGGGCGAATCTCATGCATGGCCTCCTAAAATCTCAAGAGAATTCATGGCAATACTTCTCTGAGGTCAGTTCCAGAACTCAGTCTCTAAGGGGAATCACAACAGAGTACAAGCCCTGGTGGAAGCAATCATCTCTTCCAACCGCCAAACAAATGACCAAAAGTAAAAGCAAAAGACTCACACATGGCTCTCATAATCTTCCATATAGACACTCATCATTACCTCTGGCTGGAGAATTTCATGAGGGGCACAGCCCAAGACAGTGTTCAAAATAAGCTCCCTTGCCCCTCATTTGCCTAAAGTCATGTTGGCCTGGACACCCTTCCTGTGATCCAGGAGTGATCATATAGGCCTGACCTTAATTCTGCTCCACTTCTCCAATTTTAGGCCTAATGACTGTCGGGTACAGATTCTTTATGTGAATTGGAGTCATGAGAAAACCCAAGCACCTATGAACTAGCCTCTGCAGGGATTTGAAGAAATCATTTGACCCAAAGGATCCTTATTCTCACTTGATGGAGGTCAGGAATCTAACAGAGTAAGGCAAGAAAATTCATCCTCAATGACTGCTCTTTTTGCACTTTTGGTTTTGAATGCACACATGGGATCTTTTTTAGATCCATCACGTGCTGAGAATCTAAGCCACAGCCTCACACAGGCCAAGAGGCTGATTCAGACACATCCCACAGTGTCCAAAATAAGCTCCCTTGCACTTAATTTGCCTAAAGTCAGGGTGGCCTGGGCACCTTTCCTGTCAACTAGGAGTGATCAAATAGGCCTGCCGTTAATACTGGTCCACTTCTCCAATTTGAGGACTACTGACTGTGGGGTTTAGATTCTTTTTGTGAAGTGGAGTCATGAGAAAGCAAAAGCACCTATTGGCAATCCTCTGCAGAGCTTTGAAGAACTCATTTGACCCAAAGGATCCCTATTCTCTCTTGATGGAGGTCAGGAACTTTACAGAGGAAGACAAGAGTTTATCCAGAATGACTGATCTTTTTGCCATTTTGGTTTTGGATGTACACATTGGATCTTTCTTTAGATCCATCTGGTGTTGAGAATCTAAGCCACAGCCTCACACAGGGCCAAGTGTCTGATTAAGACACATCCCTTTCTAAAGCAATTAAGCAAAGAGCCACAGGTGATGCCCATTCATTTCCATTTGAAAACTGTTTTCTTCAGGCTTCCTTAAAGGGGTGGCCTGAGACAAAGTCCTTCCTGACATTCAGGAAAATAGAACAGCAGGTGGGCAAAAGTCCCAAAGCAGGGTTTCTCCACTGATACTTTCCTGGTCACTCTGATATCTGAGTTTTCTGAGATGCTCGCCATTCCTTTCAGCCATCCAGTATTTGCCCATGTCACAGAGCTTGGAGTTGGTACATATCTTGGAAACATAACAATGAGCCTATTCTGGAGAGTGGCCAGAATCCAGGAATAATACAGGAACTTCAGAAGATAGTAGGTTTTGCCCATTGTTAAGGCAAGCTGCAGTGCATTCCTAAATTGGGCAGGTATAATGCTGGTAAGCTTTCTACTAAACAGGATACATCCATAGATGCATTCTCTTTTCTAATGTCTACAATCATGGAAACAGTGGGATACACAGACATAGAAACACTCGCCTTGTCAAACGACTTACTAGAAACAATGGACTCCAAACCAAACAAACCACCTTTCCTACCTTTTCTGAGAACATGAGACAAAATCACAAACTCACACCCACACCCACAAAGGCACCTCCATCCCCCAGTAGGTCTGTGACTATCTGGAGTGTCCTCTCTCTGGTGAGCCATACTATGTTCCCAAGAATTGGTCTGTCCTGTCTCAGATCTGGTCTCCTTGGCCAACTCTGTGAAGTGGTCAGGAGTTAGAGGTGAACAACTACCTGCTCTCACATGAAAGCCCCCTCTTCAGAGCTCTCCTGGAATTTGGCCATCCTCATATCAGTAGGTACCAAGAAAAACTGACTCTCTCCTTGGTAAATCCAAACAAGTGAGCCTACTGGGACTGGGACTTGGACTGGCTCTTGGTGCCTGGCTTTCTGGACGCCAAGTTCAGAGAGATCCATCACCAAGTAAGTGAGGTATGTCAGTTCTTTCATGAACTGAATGAGGTCACTGCCTTGGCAACCACTTTGTCCTAACGGTTGCTTCCAAGAGAACCATGAGATGGAGGTTGCCCCTACTTCCTGTGACACATTCACAAGTTACAATGGTATATCAACCATAGGCACCCGGGAACAGCTCTCCACGCAGGTGGTTTGGTCCATCTTCTTTACATTAAGAAGAGAGAGGCTGATTCAGACTCATCCCTTCATCCTGACCAGGTTGTTTGCCAAGGAAAAGGACTTTTGCTCTCTCAGGTCCTCCATACCTGCCTACATCTTCTCCAGGGGTTATTTCTGCATGGTCCGTTGAGGTTCTCAGCACGTGGAAGATCCCCTACATTGCTGTATTGCAAGACAAACTCTGTCCCTGGTCTTCTGTAAAGTTAGATTGAGGGAACAGTGCATGGTTAGGGTTAATCACATGTGTGATTTGGTTTGGGAATCATTCTGATGTATGAATAATGGTATTATAATAATTATATTTCACCTATATATTTACAAGAATATATAGGTGAAATATAATTATGAACACAGAAATCTAGGTAAGATTTGAAGCCCAGAAAAACATTGGGCCCTTGTTTGGGATACTTAGATTTGAATTATATTCTGCAGTGATGTCTCCAATAAATCGATATACAATGGCATAGGACCTTGTACCTTGGATGATTGATTGTCGAAGACAATATCCAGTCGAAAAACGATAGTTGGTAGGTTTAGGAAAATAGTTGGTAGGTTTAGAAAGAAGGGTGAGTATATGATTTGGACCAAAAGTTCTTTACCAATAGGTTTTCGGTTAGAGAGTGAATGTCAATGTCATCACATGTGAAGGGTCATTCTCAATGATAAACTGGGGAAAATATGTAGGAAAGCAGATATCAATAGAGACATTAGGAAATCAGGCAAAATATAAAGTGAGTGATAGGATTAGACATTTTCAAAAGGGATGAGGTTGAATATATAATATTAGGAAGAAAGAAATATGTAGTCACCAATAGGATTGACATATGAGAACATTAGGCAAACTGGACATGGATGTTTTAGTAATCCATGTTCACTTTCCATTTAGGCTTTGATACAATCAGAAGTGTGATTTTGCATTTTGTGTCCAGAATATTACTGTGATAAAATGTTTATGTAGATCAGGTGACATGAGTATTTCTTTCAGCATTTCTGGGAGAAATATTTTGATGATGTATAAATTAGTATTGGGGGTACAAAAAGGTGTACCCTGTGTCTATTAATTTACAGATATTGCATGAATAGAACATACTGTGAATAAATAATATAACTGGCTCCACTTTAAATAATGAATTGAATTGATATCTGAAAATATGTAAGAAATCTTATATTGATATATATACATTCATTCCAAACATTTATACATCTAATGGTAATATTATAGTTATGGTTTATCATGACGAGTGTGCGAGTTTTGCCTCAAAAGTGATTATGGAAATCGAAAATAATGTGTTTGGAAGAAGTCGCATAAAAAAACCAGTAAAGAAACATGGAGGAATACACGTGTTCTAAAGCAGGAAGTTATTGTAAATGAAAAAATGTCTATAAATTTGTGAAATTGTGGATGAAACATATATCCTATGATGTGCAAAACCTGAAGAAGTAGTAATGTACCAGTGTTGAATGAAAATGAACGTCAAAATACACATCATGTCCCATTGGAATCTACTTGCATTAATTTAAACTGGTCAGTTACAGTAGAAATATTAAGATTTGTAAGCACCTAGTACTGAAGTTAGTTTCAAGTACTAGGAAACAATTATGTATTTCAGGTGGATGAATATTTCCGAGAATAATCTTGTAAAAAGTTGATTATAAATATACATATATGAACACGAATGAATTTATGGAGTGTGTATTAGACACATATATTTCATATTTTGAAAAATCTGGAGAGTGTGTGTATATATATATATATATATATATATATATATATATATATATATATATATTTACACACAGACATTAAAAAGTAGCAATATGTATGCCAATCGAAATTCATCGTGAAATATAAATCATCCACAGATCCAAAAATATACAATATACAATTTACTGAACATTGATTTATGTATAAGGTTGTTCTACTAGGAAGCTCACCCATATGTAGAATTATCAAATACAACAGGTTTAGGAGTAGTGATCTCATCTCACAATGTGTATTTGCCAAGTCAGTGACCTCAAAAAAATGTACGTGTGATACCAAGTAGGATTCTCTATGTGCTTATAAAAATACATGTGCTGAAAAGGCTACAGAGAAAGGGAGACAGGAATTCACATATTTTTAACTTAAAAAACACATGGAGAACTATTTTAATTAAAAATTGACTAGATTTATAACACCTAACCTTTATCATGGAAAAGGCAAGTCCGACTATACACCATGCCTCCTCTGAACTGCTTGTATTTCAATTCTGTTTGGGTTACCAAACAAACCGCTTTTCCTACCTATTCTCAGAACATAAGACAAAACCACAAACCCACACCCACACCACAAAGGCATCTCCTTCCCCTAAGTAGGTCTGTGAATATCCAGAGAATCCTCTGACTGGTGGGTCATACTATCTTCCTCGGAAATGGCATGTTCTGTCTCATATCTGGTCTCCTTGGCCAACTCTGTGAAGTTGTCAGGAGCCAGTGGTGAGCAACTACCTGCTTTCTCAGGAAAGGCCCCTCTTCATAGCTTTCCTGGCATTTGGCCATCCTCATATCAGTAGGTACCAAAAATGTCTGAGTCTATCCTTGGTAAATCAAAACCAGTTCCACCACTGGGACTGGGACTGGGACTGGATCTGGGTTCCTGGCTTCCTGGATCGCAAGTTCAGAGTGTTCCATCACCAAGGAAGTGAGGTGAGGTCACTTCCTTCAGGAATTGAATAAGGGCACTGCCTTGGCAACCCGTTTCTCCGAACAGTTGCTTCCAAGGGTCCCATGAGATGGAGGCTGCTCCTACTTCCTGTGACACTTTCACAAGTTACAATGGTATATCAACCATATGCACCTGGGAACAGCTCTCCACACAGGCCTGGTTTGGTCCATCTTGTCTACATTATGAAGAGAAATGCTAATTCAGACATATCCCTTAATTCTTACCATGTTGTTTGCCATGGAAAATGCAGGAGAATGCACCAATCAGTCTTCTATCCCACATAGCCGGCCCCCTTGTCCATAGCAACCTATTTCTGAACATTGCCCTGAAACCTCTCCATATAACAAGATGCCTTTTCATATAATGGTCTTTTGGCTACACCAAGTCACTCAGAAGCCATTTGGAAGCCAATGGCATATCCACATCACCACACCACAGATGTATTATCACACACCTGCAAACCACTGCTCTAGGCCCACTACTCAGAAGGCTCCAACATACTGGCTTCTCTGTTCTACACCATTTTCATGAAACCCAGTCAATCAAGGAACCGTCTGTTACACTCGTGATCAGCTATAGGACATCCAATGGTTCTCCAAGGCCACCTGGTCATTGGGAATTTCAAAAATTCCATGGTATTTATATAGCCATTTTTCAAGAATGAAGTTGGAGGCACTATGGGGTTTCCATTCATCCAGGAACCATTAAATGGTGAGGAAGCTCATTTCAATGAACGCTCTGGAGAACTCTAACAGGCAAGGCTTCCCAAAAAGTGCCCAAAATGTCACATGAAGTCAGGCCCATTGAGGTCTACAATGTGAGTTCCATGTGTGTTTTGACTCTTAACTATGGCTGCCAAGTCCTTCAGAATAAAATCATGTTATATCCTGGCTGAGATTCTCAGTGCTCTGTGGAAAGCCATCCTGGGCCTAGATCTCAGGTTTCAAGGGTGACTCTCATGCGTGGCCTCTTAAAATCCCAACACAATTCATGGCAATGCTTCTCTGAGGTCAGTTCCAGAACTCAGTCTCTAAAGAGAATCACATCAGAGTTCAAGCCCATGTGCATCCAGTCATCTCTTCCAACCGCCACACAAATCACCACAATTAAAACCAAATCATTCCCACATGGCCCTCATCTTCATCCATATAGACACTTATCATTAACTCTGGATGGAGGTTCCCATGGTGGGGGCAGCCCAAGACAGTGTCCAAAATATGCACCCTTGCCCCTCATTTGTCTAAAGTCAGGATGGCCTAGACACCCTTTCTGTGAAGCAGGAGTAATCAAATAGGCCTGCTGTTAATGCGCCTCTGCTTCTCCAACTTGAGGCCTACTGACTGTCAGGTATAGATTCTTTATGTGATTTGGCATCATGAGAGAACCCAAGCACTTCTGCAGGACTTTGAAGAACTCATTTGACCCAAAGGATCCCTATTCTCACCTGATGGAGGTCAGGAACCTAACAGAGGAAGGCAAGAGACTTCATCCACAATGACTGATCTTTTTGCCATTTTGGTTTTGGATGCACACATGGAATCTTCTTTAGATCTATCAGGAGCTGAGAATCTTAGCCACAGCCTCAAACAGGGCCTAGTGTCTGATTAAGACACATCCCTTTCCAAAGCAATGAAGCAAAGAGACACAGGTGATGTCCATTCATTTCCATTTGAAAACTGTTTCTTCAGGCTTCAAAAAGTTTGGCCTGAGGCAAAGACCTTCCTGACATTCAAGACAACAGAACCATAGGTAAGCAAATGGACCAAAGCAGGGTTTCTCCACTGAGACTTTACTGGTCGCATGACATCTGCGTTTTCTGACATGTTCCCATTCCTTTCAGCTATCATGAACATGGCCATGTCACAGAGCTTGGCGGTGGTACATATTTGTACAATAAACCATGAGCCTTTTCTGTAGAGTGGCCACAATTCAGGAAGAAAACTGGAACTTAGGAAGTTAGTAGGTGTTTCCCATCCATAAGGCAAGCCACAGTCCACTCATCAATTGTTCAGGATGAATGCTGGGAAGCTTTCTACTAGACAGAACACCTCCATTGATGCATTCTCTTTTCTAATGTCTAAAACCACGGACACAGTGGATGCACAGACATAGAAACACTCGCCTTGTCAAAAGATTTCTAGAAACAGTCGACTCCAAACCAAACCAACCACCTTTCTTACCTATTCTCAGAACATGAGACAAAACCACAAACTCACATCCACACCCACAAAGGAACCTCCTTCCCCAAAGTAGGTTTGTGACTATCCGAAGTGTCCTCTGACTGTTGGGCCACATTATATTCCCCTCAAAATGGCCTGTCCTGTCTCAGATCTTGTCTTTTGGCCAACTCTGTGATGCTGTGAGGAGCCAGCTGTTAGCCACTACCTGATATCTCAGGAAAGGCCCCTCTTCAGAACTTTACTGGCATTTGGCCATCCTCACATCAGTCGCTACCAAGAATGTCTGACTCTGTACTTGGTAAATCCAAACAAGTGAGCCCACTTGGACTGGGACTGGGACTGGCTCTCAGTGCCTGGCTTCTTGCATCCCAATTTCAGAGAGTTCCATCATCAAGGAAGTTAGGTAGGTCACTTCCTTCAGGAACTGAATAAGGTCACTGCCTTGGCAACAACTTTGTCCTAAAAGTTGCTTCCAAGGGTCCCATGAGATGGAGGCTGCTCCTACTTTCTGTGACAATTTGACTAGTTAGAATGGTATATCAAGATAGGCACCTGGGAAGAGTTCTTCATGCAGGCCTGGTTAGGTCCATCTTCTCTATCTTAAGAACAGAGAGGCTGATGCATACACACCCCTTCGTCCTGTCCAGGTTGTTTGCCATGGAAGATGGCTTTTGCTATCTCAGGTCCTTCATAGTTGCCTACATCTTCTCCAGGGATCATATCTGCATCGAACTTTGAGGTTCTCAGAATTTGGAAGATACCCTACATTCCTGTATTTTAAGAAGAACTCTGTCCCTGCTCTTTTGTAATGTTAGATTGAGGCAACAGTGTACGGTTAGAGTTAACAACAGGTTCGATTTGGGTTAGGAATCATTTTGCGGGATGAATAATGGTATTGGGAACCTGCAATATTTATAGGAATATAGAGGTGAAATATAAGTATGAAAACAAAAATCTAGGTAAGATTTGAAGCTCAGAAGTTCATGGGCCATTTGATTGCAATATGTAGCTTTGAATTACGTTCTGCATACATGTTTCAGAAAAATCGATATACAATGGCATAGGACCTTGTACCTTGGATGATTGAATGTAGTAGAGAACATCCACTCAAAAAGGGATAGCTGATAGGATCAGGAAGATAGTCAGTATGTTTCAGAAGAAGAGTGAGTATAGGATTTGGACCAAAGTTCATTAGCAATAGGGTTTCGGTTAGAGAGTGAATGTCAATGTCAGGACATGTGAAGGGTCAGTCACAATTTTGAACTGGGGAAAATATGTAGGAAAGTAGATATCAAGAGAGACATTAGGAAATCAGGCAAAGTATAAAGTGAGTGAAAAAAGTTAGAAATTTTCAAAAGTTTTGAGGTTGAATATATAATCTTAGAAAGAAACAAATATGTAGTCACCAATAGGATAGACATTTGTGAGCATTAGGCAACCTAGACATGGATGTTTTTAGTAATCCATGTTCAGTCTCCATTTAGGCTTTGGAACAATCATACGTGTGACTTTTGCATTTTGTGTCCAGAATATTACTTTGATAACATCCATATGTAGATCAGGTGACATGAGTATTTCTTCCACGATTTCTGGGAGCAATATTTTGAAGACGTATAAATTAGTATTGGGGGTACAAAGAGGTGTACCCTGTGTCTATGAATATAGAGACAATGCATGAATAGACCATACTGTGAATAAATAATATAACTGGTTCCACTTTAAATAATGGATTGAATTGATATTAGAAAATATATAAAAAATCTTTTGTTTATATAAAATCTTTCATTCCAACGAGTTATACATCTAATGGTGATATTAGAGTTATGGTTTATCATGAAGTGTGTGTCAGTTTTGCTTCAGAAGTGATAAAGGAAATCGAAAGTAATGTGTTTGGAAAGAAGTCTCATGAAAAGACCAGTCAAGAAACATGGAGGAATACATGTGTTCTGAAGCAGGAAGTGATTGAAAGTAAAACAAATGCCTATAAATTTGGTAACTTGTTGAGGAAATATATATCCTATGATGTGCCTAAACTGAAGAAATTGTAATGTTCCAGTGTTGAATATAAATGAACGTCAATATACACATCATGTTCCATAGAAATCAACTTGCATTGATATTATACTGGGTAAGTTACTGTAGAAATATTAGGATTTTTATGCACCATTCACTGAAGTTAGTTTTCAGTACTAGGAAACAAATATGTATTTCAGGTGGATGAATGTTTCTGAGAATAGTCTTGTGAAAAGTTGATTATAAATCCACACATATATTTCATATTTTGAAAAATATTGAGAGTTTGTGTGTATACACACACACACACACACAAACACGCACAGACACACAAATCGACATTAAAAATAGCAATATATGCCTATCGAAATTCACCATGAAATATATATTATCCACAGATCCAAAAATATTCATTTTACTGAACATGGATTTAAGAATAATGTTTTTCAACTAGGTAACTCACCCATAGGTTGAATTTTCAGTTCCAACAGCGTTTAGGAGGAGTGATCTCTTCTCACAATTTGTATCTGGGAAGTCAGCCACCACGCAAGAATGTACGTGTAGTACCAGGTAGGATTCTGTATGTGCATATAAAAATATATGTGCTGAGTAGGCTACAGAGAAAGGGAGACAGGAATTCACATTTTTATTATCTTTATAATAATATGGGGAACTATTTCAACAAAAAATTGTCTAGATTTATAACTCCTACCCTATGTAATGCAAAATGCAAGTCCAACTATACACCATGCCTCCTCTGAACTGCTTCTATTTCTATCCTGTTTGGGTTATTTTTCTGCATCATATTAGGATTAGTAGTCAGAGTCTAGTAGGGTATAGTTTAGTGTCAGGGATTCAGCATTTCAAATGAAAAATTCAAAAATGAATCCAATATGTTTGCAAATATGTGCTACACGAAAGTCTTCTCACTCTCATCCAGAACAATACTTTGACATTACCTTGGCCCCATGTAAGACAAAATTAGAAGAGAAGAGTTAGTAAATCTGTGAATACATATCAGAAATGGAAAATGCTCAGGAGTTCACAACCTTCGAGGTGGTAGAGGAGTTTCCAAAAGTAAGTGACTGGTAAACACTCCACAAACATGGAACACTTCTGGCCAAAAGACTTCATGAGAAAGTGCCTCTGAGGTTCGACACTTGTTGGACACTTGAAATACATGTTGTTGTCCGGAGCTTTAGCTTCATTTCTAGTGAGACCATCAAAGCTGGGTCTGCATCTGTGTGACCTGCAGGACATCGTTTCTTATTTTCCATTGAACATGAGGAAGCAGTGGTGATTTATCTCTTTGTAGGTAAACTGTGGCCACTGGAAGCTAAGTGTCTCCCCGAGTGGACTGTGAAGCCATTTGGTCATCCTCCACTTTTCGTGGTTTTTCTTGCTGCTGCACTGGGAATTTGGTATTTGCTTCATGAAATACAAGGAGTTCCACTGGGATATAGTGTTGGAGAAAGTTCTGTCATGTGTGTTGGGTCAGGGTCTATAAGAGAATGCAACAACCAGGCTTCTATCCCACATAGCTTGCCCCCTTGACCATCGCAACCTGATTCTGAACATTGCCCTAAAACCTCTCCATACAACAAGATGCCTGTTCATATAATGGTCTGCTGGGTGCACCAAGTTAGTCACAATCAATTTGGAACCCAATGGCGAATCCACATGGCCACACCACAGTTGTATTATCACACACCTGAACACCACTGCTCTAGGCTCACTACTCAGCAGGCTCCAACTTACTGATATCACTGTTCTACACCATTTTCATGAAAACCAGTCAATCAAGGCACGGTTACACTCATGATCAGCAAGATGATATTTAAGGGTTCTCCAGTGCCACATGGTCATGGAAATTTCAAAGATTTCATGGTATTTATCTAGCCATTTTTCAAGAATGAAGTTGGAGGCACCTTGGGTTTTCCATTCATCCAGGAACCATTAAATGGTGAGGAAACTCATTTCAATGAAAGCTCTGAGGAACTCTCACATGCAAGGCATCCCAAAGAGTGCCCAAAAGGTCACATGAAGCCAGGCCCATTGAGGTCTACAATGTGAGGTCCATGTGTGTTTTGCCTCTTAACTATGGCTGCCACCTTTTTCAGAATAAAATCATGTGATATCCTTGCTGAGATTTTCAGTTCTCTGTGAAATGCCATTCTGGGCCTAGATCTCAGGGTTCCTGGGCGAATCTCATGAGTGGCCTCCCACAATCCCAACACAATTCATGGCAATAGTTCTCTGAGGTCAACTCCAGAACTCAGTTCCTAAGGGGAATCACACCAGAGTTCATGCCCATGAGGACCCAATCATCTCTACCAACCGCCACACAAATCACCACATTTAAAACCAAAACATTCCCACATGGCCCTCATCTTCATCCATATAGACACTCATCTTAAACTCTGGCTGGAGGTTCCCATGGTGGGCGCAGCCCACGACAGTGTCCAAAATATACACCCTTGCCCCTCATTTGCCTAAAGTCGGGGTGGCCTGGACACCCTTCTTGTGAACCAGGAGTGATCAAATAATCCTGCCGTTAATATTGTTCTGCTTCCCCAATTTGAGGCCTACTGACTGTCAGGTATAGATTCATTATGTGATTTGGCATCATAAGAGAACCCAAACACTTGTGCAGGACTTTGAAGAACTCATTTGACCCAAAGGATCCCTATTCTCACTTGATGGAGATCAGGAACCTAACAGAGGAAGGAAAGAGACTTGATCCATAATGACCGATCTTTTTGCCATTTTGGTTTTGGATGTACACAGAATCTTCTTTAGATCTATCAGGAGCTGAGAATCTTAGCCACAGCCTCAAACAGGGCCTAGTGTTTGATTCAGACACATCCCTTTCCAAAGCAATTAAGAGCCACAGGTGATGCCCATTCATTTCCATTCGAAAACTGTTTCTTCAGGCTTCACAAAGGGGTGGCCTGAGGCAAAGACCTTCCTGACATTCAAGGCAACAGAACCATAGGTAAGCAAATGGCCCAAAGCAAGGTTTCTCCACTGAGACTTTACCTGCCACACAGATATCTGCGTTTTCTGAGATGTTCCCATTCCCTTCAGCTATCAAAAATATGGCCATGTCACAGAGCTTGGAGGTGTTACATATCTTGGACACATAAACATGTGCCTGTTCTAGAGATTGGACAGAATTCAGGAAGAAAATAGGAACTTCAGAAGATCCTAGGTGTTGCCCATCCATTAGGATAGCTGCAGTCCATTCCTAAATTGGGCAGGTTGAATTCTGGGAAGCTTTCTACTAGAAAGGACACATAAATTAATTCATTCTCTTTTCTAATGTCCACAACCACGGACACAGTGGGATACACAGACATAGAAACACTCGCCTTGTCAAACGACTTACTAGAAACAGTCCACTCCAAAACAAACAAACTGCCTTTCCTACCTATTCCCAGAACATGAGACAAAACCACAAACTCACACCCACAAGAGCAAAAGCACCTCCTTTCCCCAAATAGGTCTGTGACAATCCGGAATGTCCTCTGACTGGTGGGCTGTATTATTTTCCCTCAAAATGGACTGTCCTGTCTCAGAAATGTTCTCCTTGGCCAATTCTTTGAAGTTGTCAGGAGCCAGCGGTGAGGCACTACCTGCTGTCTCAGGAAAGGCCCCTCTTCAGAGCATTCCTGGCATTTGGCCATCCTCACATCAGTAGATACCAAGAAAGACTGACTCTGTCCTTGGTAAATCCAAACAAGTGAGCCCACTGGGACTGAGACTGGGACTGGCTCTCAGTGCTTGGCTTCTTGGATCCTATGTTCAGAGAATTCCATCACCAAGGAAGTTAGATAGGTCACTTCTTTCAGGAACTGAATGAGGTCACTGCCTTGGCAACCACTTTGTCCTAACAGTTCCTTCCAAGATTCCATTGAGATGGAGGCTGACCCTACTCTCTGTGACACTTTCACAAGTTCGAATGATATATCAACCATTGGCACCCGGGAACAGCTCTCCACACAGGCCTTGTTTGGTCCATCTTCTCTACATTAAGAAGAGAGAGGCTGATTCAGACACAAACCTTCATCCTGTCCAGGTTGTTTACCATGGAAGATGACTTTTGCACTTTCAGGTCCTTCATATCTGCCTACATCTTCTCCAGGGATCATTTCTGCGTGGACTTTTGAGGTTCTCAGCAGGTGGAAGATCCCCTACCTTCCTGTATTGTAAGACAAAATCTGTCCCTGCTCTTCTGTAAAGATAGATTGAGGAAACAGTGTATGGTTAGGTTTAATAGCATATTTTTTGGATTAGGAATGATTCTGCTGGATTAATAATTGTATTGGGAACCTGTGATATTTTAAGAAAATAGACGTGAAATATAAGTATGAAAACAGAAATCTAGGAAAGATTTGAAGCCCAGAACGGCTTTGGGCCCTTGAATGGGATACTGAGCTTGAATTATGTTCTGCTCCAAGGTCTCAGATAAATCGATATACAATGGCATAAAACCCTGTAGCTCAGATTATTGAATGTAGAGGAGAACATCCAGTCAAAAAGGGGTAGTCCGTAGGATTAGGAAGATAGTTGATAGGTTTAGAAAGAAGAGTGGGTCTATGAGTTGGAGAAATAGTTCTTTAGCAATAGGGTTTCGGGTAGAGAGTGATGTCAGCACATGTGAATGTCAGCACATGTAAATGTCAGCACATGTGAAGAGTCAGTCACAATTATGAACTGGGGAAAATACGTAGGAAAGCATATATCAATAGAGACACTAGGAAATCAGGCAAATCATAAAGTGAGTGATAGGATTAGACATTTTCAACAGGGTTGAGGTTGAATATATAATCCTAGGAAGAAACAAATAAGTAGTCACCAATAGGATTTACATTTGAGAGCATTAGGCAACCTGAACATGGATGTTTTTAGTAATCCATGCACACTTTCCATAAAGGCTTTGGTTCAAACATAAGTATGACCTTTGCATTTTGTGTCCAGAATATTACTGTGATAAATTGTGTATGTAGATCAGGTGACATGAGTATTTCTTCCCCCATAAAGGGAGCAATATTTTGAAAACTTATAAATTAGTACTGGGGATACAAATAGTTGTACCTGTGTTGATGAATATAGAGATGATGCATGAATAGACCATATTGTGAATAAATTATATAACTATTTCCATACTTTAAATAATGGATTGAATTTACCTATGCAAATATATAGGAAATCTTATATTGATATACATACATTCATTCCAACCAGTTATATATCTAATGGTAATATTAGGGTTACGGTTTATCATGAAGAGTGTGTGAGTTTTGCTTCAAAAATGATTATGGAATCGAAAATAATGTGTTTATAAAAAGTCTAGTGAAAAGACCATAAAGAAACAAGGAGGAATACATGTGTATTCAAGTTGGAAGTGATTGAAAGTGAATCAAATGCCTATAAATTTGTGTATATGTGGATGAAAAGATAAATCCTATGATGTCCATAAACTGAAGAAATAGTATGTATCAGTGTTGAATAAAAATGAACTTCAAAATACACATCATGTCCCATAAAAATCTACTTGCGTTGATGTTAAACTGGGTCAGTTACTGTAGAAATATTAGAATTTGTAAGCACCATTCACTAAAGTTAGTTTTCAGTACTAGGAAAGAAATATGAATTTCAGGTGGTTGAATATTTCTGAGAATAATCTTGTGAAAAGTTGATTATAAATCCACATACATGAACATGAATGAATTTAGGGAGTGTTTAATAAGATACATATATTTCATATATTGAAAAATCTAGAGAGTATATATATATATATATGTATATATATATATATATATATATATATATATATATATATATATATATATATATATATATACACATATATAAAGCTCGTGGAGAAATATTACAATGAAAAATTGACAAGATTTATAACACATACCCTTGATAAAGCAGAAGGCAACCCAAGGATACACCATGACTCCTCTGGAAGCCCTGTATTTCTATTCTGTTAGGTTTCTTTTTATTCATCATATTAGGATTATTAGTCAGAGTCTAGTAGGGTATGTGTTAGTGTCACAGATCAGCATTTCAAATGGAAAATAGGAAAATGAATCTAATCTGTATGCAAATATGTGCTACACAAAAATCTTGCCACTCTCATCAGAACAATTCCTTGACATTAACTTCGCTCCAAGTAAGACACAATTAGTGGAGAGGATTTCAAAAACCTGTGATTACATATGTGGAACTGTAAATGCTCTGGATTTCACAACATTGGAATTGGTAGAACAGTTTCCAAAAGCAAGGGACAGGGTAAAATCACCACAAAACGACAAACCCACACTCATTCCCACAAAGGCACCTCCTTCCCCCATGTAGGTCTGTGATTATCCGGAGTGTCCTCTGACTTGTGAGCCATACTATGTTTCCCTGAAATCACTTGTCCTGTCTCAGATCTGGTCTCCTTGGCCAACAATGTGAAGTTGTCAGGAGGCAGTGGTGAGCCACTACCTGCTATCTCAGGAAAGGCCCCTCTTCAGAGCATTCCTGGGATTTGGCCATCCTCACATCACTAGGTAACAAGAAAGACTGACTCAGTATTTGGTAAATTCAAACAAGTGAGACCACTCGGACTGGGAGTGGGACTGGCTCTGGGTGCCTGACTTCCTGGATCCCAAGGTCAGAGAGTTCCATCACCAACGAAGTGAAGTCAGGTCACCAGCACACCACTGCTCTAGCCCCACTCCTCAAAATACATAGGGAATTATTTCAATTAAAAAATAAATAGTTTTATAACACCAACCCTTTATCATGCAACAGGAAAGTCCAACTATAAAACATGTCTTCTGAACTCCTTGTATTTTAATTCTGTTTGGGTTATTTTTCTTCATCATATTAGGATTAGTAATCAGAGTCTAGTGGGGTATGGGTTAGTGTCATGGATTCAGTATTTCAAATGGAAAATGGGAAAATGAATCCAAAGTGTATGCAAATATGTGCTACAAAAAATCTTCCAACACTCATTCAGAACAATGCCTTGACATTACCTTCTCCCCAAGTAAGACGCAATTAGAGGAGAAGAGTTAGAAAATCTGTGAATACATATCTGGAATGGAAAATGCTCAGGAGTTCACAACATTGGAGGTGGTAGAGGAGTTTCCAAAAGTAAGGGACAGGGTAAAAACTCCACAACCATGGAGCTCTGCTGGCCTATAGACTTCTGGAGTAACTGCCTCTGAGTTTGGGCACTTGAAATATATGTTGTTTTCAAGAGCTTTAGCTTCCTTTTTAGTGAGACCATCAAAGCTGGGTCTGCATCTATGTGACCTGGAGGACATGGATTCTTATATATCAATGAAAATGAGGCAGCAGTGCTGAATTCTCTCTTTGTAGGTAAACTGTTGCCACTGGGGGCTAAGTGTCTCCCCATGTGGACTGTGAAGCCATTTGGTCATCCTCCACTTTTCATGGTGTTTCTTGCTGCTGCAGTGGGAGTTTCGTATTTCCTTCATAAAATACAAAAAGTTCAACTGGGAAACAGTGCTGAAGGGAGTTCTGTCACGTTTGGTGGGTCAGGGTCTGCAGGAGAATTCAACAACCAGGCTTCTATCCCACATTGCTTACTCCCTTGACCATAGCAACATGATTCTGAACATTGCCCTGGAACCACTCCATATAACAAGATGCCTTTTTATACAAGGGTCAACTGGCTGCACGACGTCAGTGACACACCAATTGGAAGCCAATGGTAGATCCACATAAAAACAAAACAAGATGTTTAATCACACACCTGCTAACCACTGCTCTAGGCCCACAACTCAGCAGGCTTCAACTTACTGGCATCTCTGTTCTACACCATTTTCATGAAACCCAGTAAATCAAGGCACTGTCTGTTACACTCATGATCAGCAACAGGACATCAAAAGATTCTGCAGTGCCACCTGGTCATGGGAATTTCAAAAAATTAATAGTATTTATCTAGCCATTTTTTAAGAATAAAGTTGGAGGCACTGTGGGTTTCAATTCATTCAGGAACCATTAAATGTTGAGGAAGCTCATTTCAATAAAACCTCTGGAGCACTCTCACAGGCAAGGCTTCTCAAAGAGTGGCAAAATGTCACAAGAAGCCAGGCCCATTGAGGTCTACAAAGTGAGGTACATGTCTCTTTTGACTCTAAACTATGGCTGCCAAGTCTTTCAGAATAAAATTATGTGATACCCTGGCTGAGATTCCCAGTGCTCTGTGGAAAGCCACCCTGGGATCATATCTCAGTTTTCAAGGGCGACTCTCATGTGTGGCCTCCTAAATCCCAATCAATTTCATGGCAATACTTCTCTGAGATCAGTTCCACAACTCTGACTCTAAGGGGAATCACATCTGTGTTTAAACCCAAGTGGACCCATTCATCTCTTCCAACTTCCACACAAATGACCACAATTAAAACCAAAACACTCCCACATGGCCCTCATCTTCCTCCATATAGACACTCATCATAACCTCTGGCTGGACATTTCCACGAGAGGTGCAGACCAAGACAGTATCCAAAGTAAGCTTCCTTGCTCCTCATTTGCTTAAAATCATGGTGACCTGGACACCCTTCCTGTGAATCAGGAGTGATAAAATAGGCCTGCCATTAATACTACTCTGCTTCACCAATTTGAGGCATACTGACTGTCAGGAATAGATTCTTCATGTGATTTGGATGCATAAGAAAACCCAAGCTCCTCTGCAGTGGTTTGAAGAACTCATTTGACACAAAAGATCCCTATTCTCACTTGATGGAGGTCAGGAACCTAAAAGAGGAAGGCAAGAGGCTTCATTCACAAGGACTGATTTTTTTCACATTTTGGTTGTGGATGCATACATGAGATCTTACTTTAGATCTATCTGGTGCTGAGAATGTAAGCCACAATCTCACACAGGGCCATGAGGCTGATTGAGACAAATCCCTTTCCAAAACAATTAAGCAAAATCCACAGGTAATGCACATTCATTTCCATTTGAAATCTGTTTTCTTCAGGCTTCAGAAAGTTTGGCCTGTGGCAAAGACTTTCCTGACATTCAGGGCAACAGAACCATAGGTAAGCAAATGGCCCAAAGCAGGGTTTCTCCACTGAGACTTTCCTGGTCACACTGATACATAATTTTTCTGAGATGCTCCTATTCCCTTAAGCTATCCAGTACATTGTCATGTCACAGAGCTTGGGGGTGGTACATATCTTGGACACAAAACCATGAGCGTATTCTGGAGAGTGGCCTGAATTCAGGAGGAAAAGTGTAACTTAGGAAGATAGTAGGTGTTGCCCATTTATAAGGCAAGCCACAGTCCATTCATAAATTGGGCAGGATGAATGCTGGGAAGCATTCTACTAAACAGGACAATCCACTGATGAATTCTCTTTTCTAATGTCTACAACAACAAACAGAGTGTGATAAACACACATAGACTCACTCGCCTTGTCAAAAGACTTACGAGAAACAGTACACTCCAAACCAAACAAACTGACTTTCCTACCTATTCTCAGAGACATAACCAAACACTCACTCGGACACCCACAAAGTAACCCCCTTCCCTCAAGTAGGTCTGTGACTCTCTGCAGTGTCATCAGACTGGTGGGCCATAAAATATTTCCACGAAATGGTCTGTCATGTCTCAGATCTAGTCTCCTTGGCCAATCCTGTGAAGTTGTGAGGAGCCAGCTTTGAGCCACTATCTGCTTTCTCAGGAAAGGCCCCTCTTCAGAGCTCTCCTGGCCTTTGGCCATCCTCACTTCAGTAGGTACCAAGAAAGACTGACTCTCTCCTTTGTAAATCAAAAAAGTAAGCCCACAAAGACTGGTACTGGGACTGGCTCTGGGTGCCTGGCTTCCTGGATCCCAAGTTCAGAGAGATTCATCACCAAGGAAGTGAGGTGATGTCCCATCCTTCAGGAACTGAATGAGGACACTGCCTTGGCAACCACTTTGTCCTAACAGTTGCTTCCAAGGGTCCCATGAGATGGAAGCTGCCCGTAATTCCTGTGACAATTTCACAAGTTAGAATGGTATTTCAACCATAGGCACCCAGGAAAATCTCTCCAGACAGGCCAAGTTTGGTCCATCTTCTCTACATTAAGAAGATAGAGGCTCATTCAGACAAAACCCTTTTCATGACCAAGTTGTTTGCCATGGAAGATGACTATTGCTATCTCAGGTCCTTCATATCTTCCTACATGTTCTTCACGGATCATTTCTGCAAAAAACTTTGAGGTTCTCAGCAGGTGGAATATCCCCTACATTGCTGTATTGGAATACCAACTCTGTTCCTGCTCTTCATTAAAGTTAGTTTGATGGAACAGTGTATGGTTAGGGTTAATAACAGGTTCGATTTGGGTTAGGAATCATTCTGAGGGGTGAATAATGGTACTGGGAACCTGCAATATTTATAAGAATATATATGTGAAATATAAGTATGTAAACATAAATCTAGGTAAGATTTGAAGCCCAGAATGGCATTGGACCCTTGATTGGGATACTTAGCTTTGAATTATGTTCTGCACAGATGTCTCAGATAAATCAATATAAAATGGCATAGGATCTTATACATTGGATGATTGAATGACGAAGAGAACATCCAGTCAAAAAGGGATAATCGGTAAAATTCCGAAGATAGTTGGTAGGTTTAGAAAGAAGAGTGAGTATAGGATTTGCCCAAAGTTCTTTACCAATAGCATTTCGGGTAGAGAGTGAATGTAAATTTCAGAACATGTGAAGGGTCAGTCACAATGATGAACTGGGGAAAATATGTAGGAAAGCAGATATCAATAGAAACATTAGGAAATCAGGCAAAATATAAAGTGAGTGATAGCATTAGACATTTTCAACAGACTTGAGGTTGAATATATAATCTCAGGAAGAAACAAATATGTATTCACCAATAGGATTGACATATGATCATTAGGCATCATGTACATGAATGTTTTTAGTAATCAATGCTCACATTCCATTTAGGCTTTGGTACAATCATAAGTGTGAATTTTGCATTTTGTTTCCACAACATTACTGTGATAAAATATATATGTAGATCAGGTGACATGAGGATATCTTCCACCATTTCTGGGAGCAATATATTAAAGATATAAAATTAGTATTGGGGATACAAATAGGTGTAACATTGTGTCTATGCATATAGAGATAATGCATGAATAGGCTATATATGTGAATAAATAATATAACAGGTTTCAGGTATATAATGGATTGAATTGATATCTGAAAATATGTAAGAAATCTTATACTGATCTACAATCATTCATTCCAACCAGTTATATACCTAATGTTAATATGAGAGTTATAGTTTATAATGAAGGGTGTGTGAGTTTTGCTTCAAAAGTGATTATGGAAATTGAAAATAATGTGTTTGTAAAGAAGTCTCATGAAAAGTCCAGTCAAGAAACATGGAAGGATACATGTGTTCTGAAGCAGGAAGCGATTTGAAGCGAAACAAATGCGTATTAATTTGTGAACTTGTGGATGAAATATATATCCTATGATGTGCATAAACTGATAAAATAGTAATGTACCAGTGTTGAATAAAAATGATTGTCAAAATACGTATCATGTTCCACAGGAATCTAAATACATTGATGTTAAACTGGGTAAGTTACTGTAGAAATATTAGGATATGTATGCACCATTCACTGAACTTAGTTTTCAGTACCGGAAACAAATATGTGTTTCAGGTGGATGAATATTTTGAGAATAATCTCGTGAAAATTTGATTATAAGTTAACATACATGAACATGAATGAATATAGGGAGTGTATTAAGATACATATTTCATATTTTGAAAAGTCTGGAGAATATATATATATATATATATATATATATATATATATATATATATATATACCTATACAAAAAATAATACACACACAGACATTAAAAAGTAGCAGTATATTCCAATTGAAATTCATCATGACATATATATCATCCACAGATGCAAAAATATTTATTTTACTGAACATGGATTTATGTATAATATTGTTAAACTAGGAAGCTCACCCATAGTTTGAATTTTCACTTCCCACAGCTTTTAGGAGGCGTGATCTCTTCTCACAATTTGTATCTGCCAAATAAGCCACCTCACACAAATATACGGGTGATACCATATAGGATTCTATATGTGCATATAGAAATACATGTGCTTAATAGGCTACAGAGAAAGGGAGACAGAAATTCACATATTTGTTAACTTTAAAACCACATGGAGAAATATTTCATTTAAAAATTGCCTAGATTTATAACACCTACACTTTATCATACAAAAGGCAAGTCCAACTATACCATGCCTCCTCTGAACTACTTTTATTTCATTTCTGTTTGGTTGATTTTTCTCTATCATATTAGAATGAGTAGTAAGAGTCTAGTAGGGTATGGGTTAGTGTCAAGGATTCTGTATTTCGAATGGTAAATTGGAAAATGAATCCAACGTGTATGCAAATATGTGCTATACAGAAAGCTTCCCACTCTCATTCAGAACAATGCCTTGACATTACCTTTCCCCCAAGTAAGACACACGAGAGGAGAAGAGTTAGAAAATCTGTGAATACATATCTGGAATGGAAAATGCACAGAGGTTCACATCCTTGGAGGTGGTAGAGGAGTTTCCAAAAGAAAGGGACAGGGTAAACACTCCACAAACATGGAGCTCTGCTGGCCTAAAGATTTCTAGAGAAACTGCCTCTGAGGTTGGGCCCTTGAAGTATATGTTGTTGTCATGAGCTTTAGATTCCTTTCTAGTAATAAAATAAAAGCTTGGTCTGCATCTATGTGACCTGGAGGAGATGTTTTCTTTTTATTTATTTATTTTTTTATTTTCCAATGAACATGAGGCAGCAATGCTGAATGTTTTCTTTGTAGGTAAACTGTTGTCACTGGGGGCTAAGTGTCTCCTCGTGTGGACTGCGAAGCCATTTGGCCATCCTCCACTTTTCAAGGTGTTTCTTGCTGTTGCATTGGAAATTTGCTTTTTGCTACACCAAATAGAAGGAGTTCAACTGTGACATACAGCTGGAGGGAGTTCTGTCACGTGTGGTGGGTCAGGATTTGCAGAAGAATGCACCAACCAGGTTTTTATCCCACATAGCTTTCCCCCTTGACCATAGCAACCTGTTTCTGAACATGGCCCTGGAAATTCTCCATATAATAAGATGCCTTTATATACAAGGGTCTGATGGCTGCACTCTGTCAGTAACAAGCCATTTTGAAGCCAATGGCAAATCCTCATGAACCCACCACAGATGGTTAATCACACACCTCCCCAAATCTGCTCTAGCCCCACCACTCTGCATGCTCCAACTTACTGGCATCTCAGTTCTACACCATCAAGGCACTGTCTAGTACACTCTTGATTAGCAACAGGACATCCAAAGGTTATCCAGTGCCACCTGGTCATGGGAATTTCAAAAATTTAATGGTATTTATCTAGCCATATTTCAAGGATGAAGTTGGAGGCACAGTGGTTTTCAATTCATTCAGGAACCATTAAATGTTGAGGAAGCTCATTTCAATGAAAACTCTGGAAAACTCTCACAGGCAAGGCTTCCCAAATAGTGGCCAAAAGGTCAAATGAAGCCAGGCCCATTTAGGTATACAATGTAAGATCCATGTGTGTTTTGACTCTCAACTATGGCGGCCAAGTCTTTCAGAATAAAATCATGGGATATCCTGGCTGAGATTCCCAGTGCTCTGTGGAAAGCCACCCTGGGCATAGATCTCAGTTTCCAAAGGTGAATGTCATGTATGGCCTCCTAAAATCACAACACAATTCATGGCAATATTTCTCTGAGGGCAATTCCAGAACTCAGTCTCTAAGTAGAATCACACCAGAGTTCAAGCCCAGGTGGACCCAGTCATCTCTTCCAACCGCCACAAAAATGACCACAATTAAAACCAAAACACTCCCACATGGCCCTCATCTTCTTCCATATAGACTCTCCTCATAACATCTGGCTGGAGGTTTCCATGAGGGGCGCAGCCCAAGACAGTGTCCAAAATAAGCTCCCTTGCCCGTCATTTCCCTAAAGTCAGGGTGGCTTGGAAACCCTTTCTGTGAATCAGGAGTGATCAAATATGCCTGCGGATAATACTGCTCTGCATCTACAGTTTGAGGTCTACTGAATGTCTGGTATAGATTCTTTATGTGATTTGGTGTCATGAAAAAACACAAGCATGTATGGGCTAGCCTCTGAAGGGCTTTGAAGAACTCATTTGATTCAAAGGATCCTATTCTCACTTGATGGAGGTCAGGAACCTAACAGAGGAAGGCAAGAGACTTCATCAACAATGACTGATCTTTTTCCCATTTTGGTTTTGGATGCACACATGGGATCTTTCTTTAGATGCATCAGGTGCTTAGAATCTAAGCCACAGCCTCACACAGGGTCATGAGGCTGATTGAGACGTATCCATTTGCAAAGCAATTAAAAAAGAGCCACAGGTGATGCCAATTCATTTCCATTTGAAAACTGTTTTCTTCACGCTTCACAAAGAGGTGGGCTGAGGCCAAGACATTCCTCACAGAAGAGAAGAATTGGGGGAAGAGAAGAATTGGTTATCAAAAGGCCCAAAGCAGGGTTTCCCCACTGAGGCTTTCCTGGTCACACTGATATCTGAGTTTTCTGAGATGCTAGGCATTCCCTTTAGCTATCCAGTACATGGCCCTGTCACAGAGCTTGGAGGTGGTACATATCTTGGACACAAAACCATGAGCCTATTCTGGAGAGTGGCCACAATCAGGAAGAAAACACTAACTTAAAAAAATGGTAGGTGTTGCCCATCCATAAGGAAAGCCACAGTCCATTCATCAATATGGCAGAATGAATGCTGGGAAGCTTTCTACTAAACAGGAAATATCCATTGATGACTTCTCTTTTCCCATGTCGACAACCACAGACAAAGTGGGATACAAAGAAATAAAAACACTTGACTTGTCAAATGACTTACTAGAAACCGTTCACTCCAAACCAAAAAACCGCCTTTCCTACCTATTCTCAGAACATGAGACAAAAGCACAAACTCACACCTACACCCACAAAGGCACCTCCTTCCCCCAAGTAGGTCTGTGAATATCCAGAGTGTCCTCTGACTTGTGGGCCATATTATGTTTTCTGAAATGTCCTGTCCTGTCTCAGATCTGATCTCCTTGGCCAACTCTGTGAAATTGTCAGGAGCCAGCGTTGAGCCACTACCTGCTTTCTCAGGAAAGGCTCCTCTTCAGAGCTCTCCTGAAATTTGGCCATACTCACATCAGTAGCTACCAAGAAAGACTGACTGTTCTTGGTAAATCCAAACATGTGAGCCCAGTGGGAATGGTACTGGGACGGGCTCTGGGTGCCTGGCTTCCTGGCTCCCAAATTCAGAGAGTTCTATCACCAAGGAAGTGAGGAAGGTCACTTCCTTTATGAACTGAATGAGGTCACTGCTTTTGCAACCACTTTGTCCTAACATTTGCTTCCAAGGGTCCCATGAAATGGAGGCTGGCCCTACTTCCTGTGACACTTACACAACTGAGAATTGTATATCAACCATTGGCAGCCGGGAACAGCTCTCCACACAGGACTGGTTAGGTCCATCTTCTCTACATTAAGAAGAGTGAGGCTGATTCTGACACATACCTTCATCCAAACCAGGTTGTTTGCAATGGAAGATGACTTTTGCTCTCTCAGGTCCTTCATAGCTGCCTACATCTTCTCCAGGGATCATTTCTCCATTGAACTTTGAGGTTCGCAGCCGGTGGAAGATCCCCAACATTCCAGTATTGGAAGACCAATTCTGTCCCTCCTTTTCTATAAAGATTGAATGAGGGAACATTGTATGGTTGAGTTTAAAAACAGGTTCCAGTTGTGTTAGGAATCATTCTGCGGGATGAATAATGGTATTGGGATTTTGCGATATTTACAAGAATATATAGGTAAAATATAAGTATGAAAACAGAAATCTAGGTAATTTTTGAAGCCCAGAAGGGCATTGGGCCCATGATTGGGATTCTTAGCTTTGAATTATATTCTCTACAGGTGTCTCAGATAAATCGATATTCAATGGCATAGGACCTTGTTCCTTGAATGATTGAATGTCGAAGAGAACATCCAGTCTAAAAGGGATAGTTGGTGGATTAGGAAGATAGTTGGTGGGTTTAGAATGAAGAGTGTGTATAAGTTTTGGACCAAAAGATCTTTAGCAATAGGGTTTTGGGTAGAGAGTGAAAGTAAATGTCAGCACATGTAAAGAGTCAGTCACAGTGATGAACTGGGGAAAATATATAGAAAATCAGATATCAATAGAGACATTAGGAAATCAGGCAAAGTATTAAGTGGGTTATAGGGTTAGACATTTTCAACAGGGTTGAGGTTGAATATGAAATTGCAGGAAGAAACAAATATTTAGTAACCAATAGAATTCACATTTGAGAGCATTAGGCAACCTGGACATGAATGTTTTTATAATCCATGCTCACTTTCCATTTAGGATTTGGTAAAATCATAAGTGTGACCTTGCTTTTTTTTTCCCACAATATTACAGTGATAAAATGTACATATAGATCAGGTGACATGAGTATTTCTTCCACCATTTCTGGGAACAATATTTTGAAGATGTATAAATTAGTTTTGGGGTTATGAATAGGTGTACTCTGAGTTATATGAATATAGAGATAATGCATGAATAGACCATACTGTGAATAAATAATATAACTGGTTCCAAATTATATAATGGATTGAATTGATATCTGAAAATATACAGGAAATCTTATATTGATATTCATACATTCATTCCAACCAGTTATACATTTAATGGTAATATTAGTCTTATGGTTTACCATGAAGTGTGTGTGAGTTTTGCTTCTAAAATGATTATGGAAATCAAAAATAATGTGTTTGGAAAGAAGTCTCATGAAAAGAGCAGTCAAGAAACCTGGGGGAATACATGTGTTCTGAAGCAGAAAGTAATTGAAAGTGAAAAAAAATGCCTATTGATTTGTGAATTTGTGGATGAAATATGTATCCTATTATGTGCAAAAACTGAAGAAATATTAATGTGCCAGTGTTGAATAAAAATGAACGTCAAAATACACATCAAGTCTCATAGGAATCTACTTGGATTTATGTTAAAGTGGTTCATTTACTGTAGAAATATTAGGATTTGTATGCACCATTCACTGAAGTTAGTTTTCAGTACTAGAAAACAAATATGTATTTCAGGTGGATGAATATTTCAGAGAAGAATCTTGTGAAAAGTTGATTATAAATCCACATACATGAACATGAATGAATTTAGGGATTGTATAATAAAACACATATATTTCATATTTTGAAAAATCTGGTGAGTGTATACACACACACACACACACACACACAGAGAGAGAGAGACATTAAAAAGTAGCAATATATATGCCAATCGAAATACATCATGAAATATATATCATCCACAAATTCAAAAATCTTCATTGTACTGAACATCGATTTATGTATAATGTTGTTCAACGAGAAAGCTCACCCATAGTTTGAATTTTCAGTTCCAACAGCATTTAGGAGGAGTGATCTCTTCTCACAATTTGTATCTGCCAAGTCAGCAACCTCACAGTATGTACGTGTGATACCAGGTAGGATTCTATATGTGCATATAAAAATACATGTGCTGAATAGGGTACAGAGAAACGGAGACAGGAATTCACATATTTGTTAACTTTAAAAGCAAATGGAGATGGGGAGGGGCAGAGCCGCTGTGTTCCTGCAAGGTACGCGGACCTACAACGCACAGGCAGAACAGGCCCAGAAACCCACGGAGGGGCAGAGATGCCCCTTGCGACTTCAAGGTAGGTGAACATGCGAACCACCGGAAGAACAGGCCCAGCGGCCTTCAGAGGGGCAGAGCCGTTCCCCACAAATGCGAAGTAGGCTGATCTGCGAACACCGACAGACCAGGCACTAGGGCCCGCCAGGGTGCTAGACACATCACCAGGTTGGGGGAGGGGCCGTGCCGCCGCCCATAACTGCAAGGCAGGTGGACCTCTCACCCAACAGCAGAGCAGGCCCAGCAACCTGCCAGCGTGTTAGACACATCGCTCCGGTTTGGAGAGGGGCAGAGCCACCACCCATGCCTGTTAGGTATACAGACCTGCAACCCACAGACAGAAGAGGCCCAGCGGAGTGCGGAGGGGCAGAGCCGACGCCCGCGCCTGCAAGGTAGGCGGACCTGTGACCCACTGGCAGAATAAGCCCAGTGCCCGAAGAGGGGTAGAGCCACTGCCAGCTCCTGCAATGTAGGCGGACCTGCTACCAACAGGCAGAACCAGCCCAATGGCCTGCTGGTGGGGTAAGCAAATTGCCCCAATTGGAAGAGGGGCAGTGCCGCCACCCATTCCTGTGAGGGAGACTTTGCAACTATACAAGAGCAATATTAATATTTAGGGGTAAAATTAACAGTTTCACCAAGCAGAAAGAAACGCGAACAGTATGAAAAGACAAGGAAAGAAAGGACCACAAGCAATGCAGGACAACTCAACATTAGAAGAGGTAATATCTGCAGCAGATGGAATGTCAGATAAAGATTTCAGGATATACATGCTTCACATGATCTGGAGTCTCAAGGAAGACATTAGACAGCAAAATCAGACCATGAAAGATCACTTTGACAATGAATTACATAAACAAATCCAAGAAGCAAAAGATCAACTATACAGGAAGATAGAGGTTATAAAAAACAAACAAACAGAAATCCTAGAAATGCAGGAAGCAATAAACCAACTTAAAAACTCAATTGAAAATACTACCAGCAGAGTAGATCACTTAGAATATAGAACATCAGACAATGAACACAAAGTATTTCAACTTGAAAAGAACATAGACATCTTAGCAAGACTGTTAAGAAACCAGGAGCAGAACATCCAAGAAATATGGGATAACATAAAGAGAACAAACTAAAGTATCATTGGGATACAGGAAGGTATAGAGGACCAATCCAAAGGAATGAGCAATGTATTCAATGAAATAATACGAGAAAACTTCCCATACTTGAAGAATGAGACAGAATCCCAAATCCTGGAAGCCTACAGGACACCGAATGTGCAAAATCATAAGGGATCCACACCTAGACATATTATAATGAAGATTCCAAATATACAGAATAAGGAGAGAATTTTAAAAGCTACAAGAGAAAGCAAGCAGATTACATTAAGTGGTAAACCAATCAGGATAACAGCTGGTCTTTCAACACAGACTATGAAAGCTAGAAGATCCTGGAATAAGATTTTTCAAACACTGAAAGAAAATGGGTTCCCAGCGAAATTAAGCTTCAGCATGTAAGATGAAATTAAATCCTTCCATGATAAACAAAAGATAAAAGAATTTGCAGCTAGAAAACCATCTCTTCAAAACATCCTGGGCAAAACATTACAGGAAGAGGAAATGGAAAATAACAATGAAAACCAACAGTGGGAGGTAGTACAGTAAAGGGGGGAAAATAATCAAAGAGGAAAACAAACCATGGTTAGTAACATAAGTAAACAAATATGGCTGGAAGAAAAAGCATATCTCAATAATAACCCTAAATATTAATGGCTTAAACTCTCCAATTAAGAGACACAGGCTAGTGAAATTGATCACAAAACAAGACCCAACAATATGCTGCCTACAGGAGACACATTTGATAGGAAAAGACATACATAGACTGAAGGTGAAAGGGTGGGAGAAATCATATCATTCATATTGACTTCAGAAACAAGCAGGAGTGTCCATACTCATATCAAACAAAATAGATTTCAAGCCAAAGTTAATCAAAAGGGATAAAGTGGGACACTACATACTGATCCAGGGAACCATACACCAACAAGACATAACAATCATAAATATATATGCGCCAAACAATGGTGCAGCTATGTTCATCAAAAAAACTCATGTCAATTTCAAGAGTCTAATAGACCACCATACAATAAACATGGGAGACTTCAACACACATCTCTCACTACTTGACAGATCTTCCAAACAAAAGTTGAATAAGGAAACTATAGAACTGAATAACACAATTAATAACCTAGACTTAATTGACATATATAGAGTATACCACCCAACATCAAGAAGTTACACTTTTTCCTCAGCAGCACAAGGATACCTCTCAAAAATAGATCATATATTATGTCACAGGGCATCTCTTAGACAATATAAAGGAGTACAGATAATACCAGGCATCTTCTCTGATCATAATAGAATGAACCTGAAAATCAATGATAAAAGAAGGAAGGAAATATCATGCATCTCTTGGAGAATGAACAATAGGTTACTGAATGATCAATGTGTTATAGAAGACATAAAGGAGGAAAATAAAAAAAAATTCTAAAAGATAAATGAATAGACAGACACAACATATCAGAATCTATGGGACACATTGAAAGCAGATCTAAGAGGAAAATTCATTGCTTGGAGTTCTTTCCTTAAAAAAAGAAAAAAAACAACAAATAAATGATCTCATAGTTCATCTCAAAATTCTAGAAAAACAAGAGCAAAACAACAGCAAACGAAGTAGAAGGCAAGAAATATTTAAAATCAGAGCTGAAATTAATGAAATCAAAACAAAAGAAACAATTGAAAAAATTGAAAAAACTGAAAGTTGGTTCTTTGAAAAATAAATAAAATTGACAGAACTTTAGCCATGTTAACGAAAAGAAGAAGAGAGAGAACTCAAATTACTAGCATACAGGATGAAAATGGCAATATCACAACAAACACTTCAGAAATACAGAAGATAATCAGAAATTATTTTGAATCCTTATACTGCAATAAATTAGAAGATAGTGAAGACATCGATAAATTTCATAAGTCATATGATCTGCCCAGATTGAGTCAGGAGGATATAGACAACCTAAACAGACGAATATCAATTGAGGAAATAGAAGAAGCCATCCAAAGACTACCAACTAAGAAAAGCCCAGGACCGGATAGATATAGAGCAGAGTTTTACAAAACCTTTAAAGAGGTACTAATACCAATACTTTTAAAGATATTTCAGGAAATAGTAAAAGAGGAAGAATTTAAAATTTATTCTATGAGGCCAATATCACCCTGTTTGCTAAACAAGACAAAGACACTTCAAAGAAACAAAACTACAGACCAATATCTCTAATGAACCTAGATGCAAAAATCCTCAATGAAATTCTGGCAAATCAAAAGAAAAACATATAAAAAAATTGTGCTACAAGATCAAGTAGGATTCATCCCTGTAATACAAGGCTTGTTAAATATACGGAAATCAATAAATTTTATTCACCACATCAATAGAGTTAAAAATATGAACCATATGATCATCCCCATAGATGCAGAAAAATGATTCGACTAAGTACAGCATCCCTTTATGTTAAAAAACTCTAGAAAAACTATGGATAACAGGAACATACCTCAATATTGTAAAAGCAATCTATGCTAAGCCTCAGGCTAGCATCATTCTGAATTGAGAAAAACTGAAGGCATTCCCTCTAAAATCTGGAACAAGATAGGGATGCCCTCTCTCACGACTTCTGTTCAACATAGTTCTTGAAACACTAGCCAGAGCATTAGACAAATGAAAGAAATTGAAGGCATAAAAATAGGAAAAGAAGAACTTAAATTATCACTATTTGCAGATGACATGATTCTATACTTAGCAGACCCAAAAGGGTCTACAAAGAAACTAATGGAGCTCATAAATGAATTCAGCAAAGTGGCAGGATATAAAATCGACACGCATAAATCAAAGGCATTCCTGTACATCAGCGACAAATCTTCTGAAATGGAAATGAGGACAACCACTCCATTCAGAATATCCTCAAAAAAAAAAAAAAAAGAAATACTTGGGAATCAACCTAACAAAAGAGGTGAAAGTCTTATACAATGAAAACTACAGAACGCTAAAGAGAGAAATAGAAGAAGATCTTAGAAGATGGAAAAATATGCATTGTTCATAGATAGGCAGAACTAACATCATCAAAATGGCGATATTACCAAAAGTTCTGTATAGGTTTAATGCAAAGCCAATCAAAAACCCAAGGGCATTTCTTGTAGAAATAGTAAAGCAATCATGAAATTCATATGGAAAAATAAAAGACCCAGACTAGCAAAAACAACTCTAAGCAGGAAGTGTGAATCAGTCGGTATAGCGATACCAGACCTCAAACTATACTACAGAGCAATAGTAACAAAAAGAGCATGTTACTGGTACCACAACAGGCGGGTGGACCAATGGTACAGAATAGAGGACACAGAAACCAATCTACAAAACTACAACTATCTTATATTTGATAAAGGGGCTAAAAGCCTGAAATGGAGGAAGGATAGCATCTTCAACAAATGGTGCTGGGAAAAATGAAATTCCATATGTAACAAAAAGAAACTGAATTCCTCTCTCTCGCCATGCACAACGGGTAACTCAAAATGGTTCCAGGAGCTTGATATCAAATTAGGGACATGGCATCTGATTGAAGAAAACTTTGGCTATGATCTACATACTGTGGGGTCGGGCTCCAAATTTCTCAATTTGACACCCATAGCACAAGAGTTAATAACTAGAATCAACAAATGGGACTTACTCAAACTAAAATAATTTTTCTCAGCAAAAGAATCCATAAGAGGGCTGGGGATGTTGCTCAAGTTGTAGCGCGCTCGCCTGGCATGCGTGCGGCCCGGGTTCGATCCTCAGCACCACATACAAACAAAGATGTTGTGTCCACCGAAAACTAAAAAATAAATATTAAAAATTCTCTCTCTCTCTCTCTCTCTCTCTCTCTCTCTCTCTCTCTCTAAAAAAAAGAAACCATAAGAGAGGTAAATATGGAGCCTACATCCAGAGACAAATCTTTACTCCTCACACTTCAGATAGAGCCCTAATATCCAGAGTATACAAAGAACTCAAAAAAATTGAGCAATAAGAAAATGAATAACCCAATCAACAAATGGGCCAAGGACCTGAACAGACACTTCTCAGAGGAGGACACACAATCAATAAGTATGTGGAAAAAATGCTCACCATCTGTAGCAGAGAAATGCAAAACAAACCCACCCTAAGATACCATCTCACTGCAGTAAGATTGGCAGCCATTATGAAGTCAAACAACAACAAGTGCTGGCGAGGATGTGGGGACAAGTGTAGACCTCTACATTGCTGGTGGGACTGCAAATTGGTGCAGCCAATTTGGAAAGCAGTATGGAGATTTCTTGGAAAGGTGGGAATGGAACCACTATTTGACCCAGGTCTTCCCCTTCTCGGTCTATTCCCTAAAGACCTAAGAAGAGCATGCTAAAGGGACAGTGAAAAATCGATGTTCATAGCAGCACAATTCACAATAGCAAGACTGTGGAACCAACCTAGATGCCCTTCAATAGATGAATGGATAAAAAATGTGGCATTTATACACAATGGAGTATTACTCTGCATTAAAAAATAACAAAATAATACAATTTGCAAAGAAATGCTAAGTGAAGATAGCCAATCCCTAAAAAACAAATGCCAAATGTTTTCTTTGATATAAGGAGATTAACTAAGAACAGAGTTGGGAGGAAGAGCATGAGAAGAAGATTAACATTAAACAGGCGTGAGAGGTGGGAGGGAAAAGGAAAGAGAAGGGAAATTGCATGGAAATGGAAGGAGACCCTCATGGTTATACAAAATTAAATACAAGAGGAAGTGAGGGGAAAGGAGAGAAAAACAAGGGGAAGTAATGAATTACAGTGGATGGGGTAAAGAGAGACGATTCGAGGGGAGGGGATGGGAGATAGTAGAGGACAGGAAAGGCATCAGAATACAAAAGACACTAGTATAGCAATATGTAAAACAGTGGATGTGTAACTGATGGGATGCTGCAATCTGTATACGGGGAAAAAATGGAAGTTCATAACCGACTTGAATCAAAGTGTGAAATATGATATGTCAAGAACTATGTAATGTTTTGAAAAACCAACAATAAAAATTAAAGGAAAAAAACACATGGAGAACTATTTCATTTAATAATTGACTAGATTTATAACACCAACACTTTATCATGCAAAAGGCAAGCCCAACTATACAACATGCCTCCTCTGAACTGCTTGTATTTCTATTCTGTTTGGGTTATTTTCTCATCATATTAGTATTAGTAGTCAGAGTCTAGTAAGGTATGGGTTAGTGTCAGGGATTCAGTATTTTGAATGGAAAATTGGAAAATGAATCCAATGTGTATGCAAATATGTGCTACACACAAATCTTCCCCCCTCATCCAGAAAAATGACTTGACATTACCTTCGCCCTGAGTAAGTCACAGAGGAGAAGAGTTAGAAAATCAGTGAATACATATCTGGAATGGAAAATTCTCAGGAATTCAAACCTTGGAGGTGATAGTGGAGTTTTCAAAAGTAAGTGACATGGTAAACACTCCACAAACATGCAGCTCCTCTGGCCTAAAGATTTCTTGAGAAACTGCCTCTGAGGTTGAGCACTTGGAATATATGTTGTTGTCAGGAGCTTTAGCTTCCTTTGTAGTGAGACCATCAAAGCTGGATCTGCATCTATGTGACCTGGAGGACATGGTTTCTTATTTTCCAATGCACATGAGTCAGCAGTGCTGAGTTCTCTCTTTGTAAGTTAACTGTGGCCACTGGCGGCAAGGGTCTCCCCATTTGGACTTTGAAGCCATTTGGTGATTCTCAATTTTTCGTGGTGTTTCTTGCTGCTGCACTGGGAGTTTGGAATTTGCTTCACGAAATACAATGAGTTCAACTGGGACACAGTGCTGGAGGGAGTTCTGTCACGTGTGGTGGGTCAGGGTCTGCAGGAGAATTCAACAACCCGGATTCTATACCACATAGATTGCCCCCTTGACGATAGCAAACTGATTCTGAATATTGCGACTCTCATGCGTGGCCTTCTACAATCCCAACAAAACTCATGGCAATACTTCTCTGAGGTCAGTTCCACAACTCATTCTCTAAGGGGAAACACACCAGAGTTCAAGCCCAGTTGGACCCAGTCATCTCTTCGAACTGCCACACCAATGACCACAATTAAAACCAAAACACTCCCACATGGCCCTCGTCTTTTTCCATATAGACACTCCTCATAACCTCTGGCTGGAGTTTTCATTGTGGGGCGCAGCCCAGAACAGTGCCCAAAATAAGCTCCCTTGCCCCTCATTTGCCTAAAGTCAGGGTGGCCTGGACACCCTTCCTGTGAACCAGGAGTGATCAAATAGGCCTGCCATTAATACTGCTCCACCTCTCCACTTTGAGGACTTCTTACTGTGGGGTTTAGATTCTTCTTTCTTTTAATTTTTTTAAAAAAATTTAATTGGAAAGAAAAAAAATTGTGTTGCAGAATATTAAATTTCTTATGGAAAAGCCTTCATCCTGTTTGTGAAGGAAACCTTGATGCCTTGCCAATCTGGTTATATGGAGACACTCAAAATTTTCTGTTACATAAAGATGGATGAATGGCTACAGCACATAGTTTTTTAAAACCGAAAGGCATATAACAGCAAGTAAGATAACAAATGAAAGACAATTTTATTAAAAAATAATGTTGTAAAATGACTCAGTTATTGGAAATTCAATTCCTTTTTTTCCTTTTTTTGGTTGTTCAAAACTTTATAAAGCTCATGATATATCATCTTTCATACATTTGACTTAATTGTGTTATGAACTCCCATTTTTACCCCAAATAGAAATCGCAGAATCACATCAGTTACACACTCATGTTTTTACATAATAGCATATTAGTGATTGTTGTATTCTGCTACCTTTCCTATCCCCTACTATCCCCCCTCCCCTCCCCTCCCATCTTCCCTCTCTACCTCATCTGCTGTTATTCAATTCTCTCCCTTGTTTCCCCCCTTTCCCCTCACAACCTCTTATATGTAATTTTGTGTAACATTGAGTGTCTCCTACCATTTCCATATGCTTTTCCTTCTCTCTCCCTTTCTCTCCCCCACTCATCTCTATTTAGTGTTTATATTTTTCTCATGCTCTTCCTCCCTGTTCTGTTTTCATTTGCTCTCTTTGAATCAAAGAAAACATTTGGCATTTGTTTTTTAAGAATTGGCTAGCTTCGCTTAGCATAATCTGTTCTAATGACATCCATTTTGCTGCAAATTCTATGATTTTGTAATTTTTTAGTGCTGTGTAATACTCCATTGTGTATAGATGCCACTTTTTTTTTATCCATTCATCTATTGAAGGGCATCTAGGTTTGTTCCACAGTCTAGCTATTGTGAGTTGTGCCGCTATGATCATTGATGTGGCACTATCCCTATAGTGCGCTCTTTTAAGATCCTCAGGGAAAAGTCCGAGAAGGGCCATTGCTGGGTCAAATCACCAATTGGCAGTCCCACCAGCAGTGTACAAGGGTATCGTTTTCCCCACATCCTCGCCAACCCTTATTGTTGTTTGATTTCGTAATGGCTGCCAATCTTACTGGAGTGAGATGGTATCTTTGGGTGGTTTTGACTTGCATTTCTCTGACTGCTAGAGATGGTGAGCATTTTTTCATTTACTTGTTGATTGATTGTATATCATCCTCTGTGAAGTGTCTGTTCAGGTCCTTGACCCATTTGTTGATTGGATTATTTGTTATCTTATTGTTTAATTTCTTGAGTTCTTTGTATATTCTGGATATTAGGGCTCTATCTGAAGTGTGAGGGGTAAAAATTTTTCCCAGGATGTAGGCTCTCTATTTACCTCTCTTATTGTTTCTCTTGCTGAGAAAAAACTTTTTAGTTTAAGTCCCACTTGTTTCTTCTTGTTATTAACTCTTGGGCTCTAGGTGTTCTATTGAGAAATTTGGAACCCAACCCCACAGTATGTACCTCGTAGCCAACTTTTTGTTCTATCAGACGCAGTTGTCTCTGATTTTATATCTAGCTGCTGGATCCATTTTGAGTTAACTTTTCTGCATGGCGAGAGAAAGGGATTCAGTTTCATTTTCTTGCATATGGATTTCCAATTTTCCCTGAACCTTTTGTTGAAGATGCTATGCTTCCTCCATTGTATGTTTAAGCCCCTTTTTCAAATATAAGAAAGTTGTACTTTTGTGGATTGGTTTCTGTGTCCTCTATTCTCTACCATTGGTCCACCTGCCTGTTTTGATACCAGATCCACGCTGTTTTTGTTATTATTGCTTTGTAGTACAGTTTGAACTCTGGTATCGCTATACCTCCAGATTCTCACTTCCTGCTTAGAATTGTTTTTGCTATTCTGGGTCTTTTGTTTTTGCATATGAAATTCATGATTTCTTTATCTATTTCTACAAGAAATGCCATTGGGATTTTGATTGGCATTGCATTAAACCTGTAGAGAACTTTGGGTAATATCGCCATTTTGATGATGTTAGTTCTGCCTATCCATGAATAGGGTACATTTTAAAATCCTCTTACATCTTCTTCAATCTCTCTCTTTAGGTTTCTGTAGATTTCATTGTATAAACCTTTTACCTCTTTTGTTAGGTTGATTCCCAAGTATCTTATTTTCTTTGAGGATATTGTGAATTGAGTGGTCTTCCTCATTTCCATATCAGAAGTTTGGTTGCTGATATACAGGAATGCCTTTGATTTATGCGTGTTGACTTTATATCCTGCCACTTTGCTGAATTCATTTATTAACACTAGCAGTTTCTTTGTAGATCCTTTTGGGTCTGTTAAATATATTATCATGTCATCCACAAATAGCGATAATTTAAGTTCTTCTTTACCTCTTTTTATGCCTTTAATTTCTTTTGTCTATCTAATTGCTCAGGCTAGTATTTCAAGAACTAAATTGAATAGATGTGGTGATAGAGGGCATCCCTGTCTTGTAAAAGATTTTAGAGGGAATGCCTTCAGTTTTTCTCCATTTAGGATGATGCTAGCCTGATGTTTAGCATATATAGCTTTTCCCATGTTGAGGTAAGTTCCTGTTATCCCTAGTTTTTATAGTGTTTTAAACATAAAGGGATGCTGTAATTTTTCGAATGCTTTTTCTGCATCTATCGAGGTGATCATATGGTTCTTGTCTTTAAGTCTATTGATGTAGTGGATTACATTTATTGATTTCCGTATATTGAACCAGCCTTGCATCCCAGGGATGAATCCTACTTGATCATTAAGCACAATTTTTTTGATTTGTTTTTGTATTTGATTCGCCAGGATTTTATTGAGAATTTTTGCATCCAAGTTTATTAGAGATATTGGTCTGTAGTTTTCTTTATTTGAAGTATCTTTGTCTGGTTTGGGATCAGGGTGATGTTGGCCTCATAGAATGAATTTGGAAGAAATCCTTCTTTTTCTATTTCTTTTAAGGTTTGGCAGAACTCTGCTGTATACCCATCCGGTCCAGGGCTTTTTTTGGGTGGTGGTCTTTTGATGGTTTCTTCTATTTCTTCCTTTGTTATTGGTTTTTTTAAATTGTGTGCATCTTCCTGACTCAATCTGGACAGATCTTTTGACTTAATAAATTTTTCGATATCTTCATTATCTTCTATTTTATTGGAATATAGGGTTTCAAAATACTTTCTAATTATCTTCTGTATTTCTGTAGTGTCTGTTGTGATATTGCCTGTTTTATCCCAAATGTTAGTAATTTGAGTTCTCTCTCTACCTCTCTTCTTTAGCATGGCTTAGGGCCTGTCGATCTTATTTATTTTTTTAAAGAATCAACTTTCATTATTTTCAATTTTTCAAAGTTTTTTTTTTGTTTCAATTTGGTTGATTTCTCCTCTAATTTTAATTATTTCTTGTCTTCTACTACATTTGCTGTTGTTATCTCTTCCTTTTCTAGGTTTTTGAGGTGTAGTGTGAGTTCTTTTTTTTTTTCTTTTTTTGAGGCAAGAATTCCAAGAAATGAATTTCCCTCTTAAAACTTTTTTCATTGTTTCCCATTGAATCCCGTATGTTGTGTCTGTATTATCATTTGTCTCTAAGAATTTTTTATCTCCTCCTTTATGTCTTCTGTAACCCATTGATCATTCTGTAACATATTGTTCATTTTCCATGTGATGTAAAATTTTTCCTTCCTTCTTTTATCATTGACTTCAAGTTTCATTCCATTATCATGAGATATGTTGCATGGTATTATCTCCATACCTTTATATTTACTAAGAGTTTCCCTAAGGCATAATATATAGTCCATATTTGAGTAGGATCAATGTGCTGCTGAGAAGAATGTGTATCCACTTGACAATGGTTGATATATTCTATATATGTTGCTTAAGTGTAGGTTATTGATTGTGCTATTGAGTTCTATAGTTTCTTTATTCAGCTTTTGTCTAGAGGATCTGTCTAATGGCGAGAGTTGTGTGTTGAAGTCACCTGTAATTATTGTGTTATAGCCTATTTGACTTTTGACCTTGGCGAGAGTTTGTTTTATGAACTTTGCAGCACCATTGTTTGGTGCATCCAAATTGATAATTGTTATGTCTTGTTGGTGAATGCTTCCTTTTTACAGTATATAGTGTCCTTCTTCATCACTTTTGATTAACTTAGGTATGAAGTTGATTTTATTCGATATGAGTATGGCCACTCCTGCTTGATTCCGAGGGCCAATTATGGCTGCCAAGTCTTTCAGAATAAAATTATGTGATATCCTGGCTGAGATTCCCAGTGCTCTGTGGAAAGCCACCTTGGGGCTAGATCTCAGTTTCAAAGGGCGACTATCAAGAGTGGCCTCCTAAAATACCAACACAATTCATGGCAATACTTCTATGAGGTTAGTTCAAGAACTCAGTCTCTAAGGGGAATCGCACCAGAGTACAAGCCCAGGTGGACCCAGTCATCTCTTCTAAACCCCACCCAAATGACCACAATTAAAACCAAAACACTCCCACATGGCCCTCATCTTCTTCCATATAAACACTCATCATAACTTCTGGATGGTTGTTTCCATGAGCATCGCAACCAAAGACAGTGTCCAAAATAAGCTCCCTTGCCTCTCATTAGACTAAAGTCAGGGTGGCCTGGACACCCTTCCTGTGAAACAGAAGTGATCAAAAACGCCTGCCATTAATACCGCTCTGTTTTTCTAATTTGAGGCCTACTAAATGTCAGGTATAGATTTTTTATGCGATTTGGAGTCATAAGAAAACCCGAGAACATCTGCAGAGCATTGAAGAATTTATTTGATCCAAAAGATCCCTATTCTCACTTGATGGTGGTCAGGAACCTAACAGGAAGGCAAGAGTCTTCATTCACAATGACCGCTCTTTTTGCCATTTTGGTTTTTAATACACACATGGGATCTTTCTTTAGATCCATCAGGTGCTGAGAATCTAAGCCATAGACTCACACAAGGCCAAGAGGCAGATTCAGACACATCCCTTTCAAAAGCAATTACACAAAGAGCCACAGGTGATGCCCATTTATTTACATTTGAAAACTGTTTTCTTCAGGCTTCAAAAAGGGGTGGCCTGAGGCAAAGACCTTCCTGACATTCAGGGCAACAGAACAATAGGTAAGCAAAAGGCGCAAATCAGGGTTACTCCAGTGAGACTTTCTTGGTCACATTGATATCTGAGTTTTCTGAGATACTCGCCATTCCCTTCAGCTATACAGTACATGGCCATGTCACAGACCTTGGTGGTGGTACATATCTTGGACACAAAACCATGAGCGTATTCTGGAGAGTGGCCAGAATTCAGGAAAAAAACGGGAACTTAGGAAGATGGCACGTGTTGCCCATCCATATTGCAAGCTGCAGTCCATTCATAAATTGCTCAGGATGAATGCTGGGAAGCTTTTTAGTAGACAGGACACATCCATTGATGCATTCTCTTTTCTAATGTCTACAACCACGGACACAGTGGGATATATAGACACAGAATCACTTGCCTTGTCAAATGACTTACTAGAAACAGTCCACTCCAAAACAAACCAATTCCCTACCTATTCTCATAACATGAGACAAAACAACAAACCCACAACCACACCCACAAAGTCAACTCTTTCCCCCAGTAGGTCTGTGTCTATCCAGAGTGTCCTCTGACTGGTGGGCCATAATATATTCCCCCATAATGGGCTGTCCTGTCTCAGATATGGTCTCCATGGCCAACTCTGTGATGCTGTCAGGAGCCAGCGGTGAGCCACTACCTGCTATCTCAGGAAAGACCCCTCTTCAGAGCATTCCTGGCATTTGGCCATCCTCACATCAGTAGGTACCAAGAAAGACTGACTCTGTCCTTGATAAATCCAATCAAGTTTGACCACTGGGACTTGGACTGGGACTGGATCTTTGTGCCTGGCTTCCTGAATCCCAAGTTCAGAGAGTTCCATCACCAAGGAAGTGAGGATAGGTCAATTCTTTCAGGAATTGAATGAGGTCACTACCTTGGCAACCACTTTGTCCTAACAGTTCCTTCCAAGGGTCCCATCAGATGGAGGCTGCACCTACTTGCTCTGACATTTTCACAAGTTACAATGGTATATCAACCATCGGCACCCAGGATCAGCTCTCCACACAAGCCTGATTTGGTCCATCTTCTCTACATTAAGAAGAGGGAGGCTTATTCAGACTCATCCTTTCATCCTGACCAGGTTGTTTGCCTTGGAAGATGACTTTTGCTCTCTCAGGTCCTTCATAGCTGCCTACATCTTCTCCAGGGATTATTTCTGCATGGACTTTTGAGGTTCTCAGCTAGTGGAAGATCCCCTACCTTCCTGTATTGTAAGACCAACTCTGTCCCTGCTCTTCTGTAAAGTGAGATTGAGGGAACAGTGTATGGTTAGGGTTAATAGGATGTTCAATTTGGGTTAGGAATCATTCTGCTGGATGAATAATGGTATTGGGAACCTGTGATATTTATAAGAATATAGACGTGAAATATATGTATGAGATCACAGATCAAGGAAAGATTTGAAGCCCAGAAAGAAATTGGGTCCTTGATTGGAATACTTAGCTTGAATTATGTTCTGCACCGAGGTCTCAGGTATATTGATATACAATGGCATAGGACATTGTACCTTGGATGATTGAATGTAGAAGAGAACATCCAGTCAAAAAGGGATAGTCTGTAAGATTAGCAAGATAGTCAGTAGGTTTAGAAAGAATAGTGAGTCTAGGAATTGCACCAAAAGTTCTTATGCAATAATGTGTCAGTTAGGGAGTGAGTATAAATGTCAGCACATGTGAAGAGAGAGTCACAATGATGAACTGGGGAAAATATGTAGGAAAGCATACATCAATAGGGACATTAGGAAATCAGGCAAAGTATAAAGTAATTGATATGTTTAGATATTTTCAACAGCCTTGAGGTTGAATATATAATCTTAGGAAGAAACATATATGTAGTAACCAATAGAATTGACATTTGAGAGCATTAGGCAACCTGGACATGGATGCTTTTAGTAATTTATGCTCACTTTCCATTTAGGCTTTGGTACAATCATGAGTGTGACCTTTCCATTTTGTGTCCAGAATACTACTGTGGTAAAATGTATATATAGATCAGGTGACATGAGTATTTCTTCCACCATTAGTGGGAGCAATATTCTGAAAACTTATAAATTCGTACTAGGGATACAAATAGAGGTACCCTGTGTTGATGATTATTGAGATGATGCATGAATAGACCATATTGTGAATGAAGTATATTGCTGGTTTCAACAATAAATAATGGATTGAATTTGCATCTGATAATATATAGGAAAATTTATATTGATATATATATATATATACATTCATTCCAACCAGTTATATATCTAATGGTAATGTTAGGGTTACGGTTTATCATGAAATGTGAGTTTTGATTCAAAAATGATTATGGAATCGAAAATAATGTGTCTAGAAAGAAGTCTAGTGAAAAGACCAGTAAAGTATCATGGAGGAATACATGTGTCCTGAAGTAGTAAGTAATTGAAAGTGAACAAAATGCTTATAAATTTGTGAACATGTGGATGAAAAAATATAACCTCTGATGTCCATAAACTGAAGAAATTGTAATTTCCTAGTGTTGAATAAAAATGAACTTCAAAATACACATCATGTCCCATAGGATTCTACTTGCATTGATGTTAAACTGGATCAGTTACTGTAGAAATATTAGGATTCGTAAGCACCATTCACTGAACTTAGTTTTCAGTAGTAGGAAACCAATATGTATTTCAGGTGGTTGAGTATTTCTGAGAATAATCTTGTGAAAAGTTGATTATAAATCCACAAACATAAATACGAATGAATTCAGGTAGTGTATAATAAGACACATATATTTCATATTTTGGACAATGTGGAGAATATATATATATATATATATATATATATATATATATATATATATATATATATACACACACACACACACACACATGCACACACACACATGCATTAATATGTAGCAATATATATGACAATCGAAATTCATCATGAAATATAATTCATCCACATATCCAAAAATATTCATTTTACTGAACATGGTTTTATTTATAATTTTTTTCACTAGAAAGCTCACGCATAGGTTGAATTGTCAGTTCCATCCATATTTAGGGGGCATCATCTCTTCTCACAATTTTTATATTCCAAAGTCAGTGAGCTCACAAGAATGTACGTGTGTGATACCAGGTAGGATACTATATATGCATAAAAAGATGCATGTGCTGAATAGGCTACAGGGAAAGGGAGACAGGAATTTACATATGTGATAACTTTAAAAACTCATGAAGAAATATTACAATGAAAAGTTGACTAGATTTAAAACATATACTCTTGATAAAGCAGAAGGCAAATCCAAGTATTCGCCATGCTTCCTATGAAAGGCCTGTATTTCTATTCAGTTAGGTTTCTTTTTCTCCATGATATTAGGATTAGTAGTCAGAGTCTAGTAGAGTATGGGTTAGTGTCAGGGATTCAGTATTTCAAATGGAAAATAGGAAAATGAATCTAATGTGTATGCAAACATGTGTTACACAAAAGTCTTCCCACTCTCAACCAGAACAATGCCTTGACGTAACCATCGCTCCAAGTAAGACACAATTAGAGGAGAGGAGTTAGAAAATCTGTGAATACATAGGTGGAATGGAAAATGCTCAGGAGTTCACAACACTGGAAGTGGTAAAACAGTTTCCAAAAGTAAGGGAGAGGGTAAACACTCCACAAACATGGAGCTCTGCTGGCCTAAAGACGTCTTGAGAAACTTCCTCTGAGGTTGGGCACATGAAATGTATGTAATTGTCAGGAAATTTAGCTTCGTTTGTAGTGACACCATGAAATCTGGCTCTGCATCTAAGTAACCTGGAGGACATGGTTCCTTATTTTCTAATGAACATGAGGAAGCAGTTCTGAATTCTCTCTTTGTAGGTAAACTGTGGCCACTGGGAGCTAAGTGTCTTCCGGTTTGGTCTGTGAAGCCATTTGGTCATCCTCCACTTTTCATGGTGTTTCTTACTGCTGCAGTAGGAGTTTGGTATTGCCTTCACAAAATACAAGGAGTTCAACTGGGACACAATGCTGGAGGGAGTTCTGTCACGTGTGGTTGGTCAGGGTCTCCAAGAGAATGTATGAATCACGCATCTATAACACATAGTTTTCTCCCTTGACTATAGCAACCTGATTCTGAACATTGCCCTGAAACCTCTCCATATAACAAGATGCCTTTACATAGAAGGATCTGCTGCCTGCACCATGTCAGTCACAATTCTTTTGGAAGCCAATGGAAGATCAAGGTGGTCCTACCAAAAATATTTATTTACACACCTAGAGTCCACTGCTCTACGCCCACTAGTCAGCAGGCTCCAACATACTGGCATCTCTGTTCTACATCATTTTCAGGAAACCCAGTCAATAGAGGCACTGTTTGGTACACTCATGATCAGCAACAGGACATCCAAAGGTTATCCAGCCTCACCTCATCATGGGAATTTCAAAAATTTTATGGTATTTATCTAGCCATTTTTCAAGGATGAAGTTGGAGGCACTGTGGGTTTCAGTAATTCAGGAACCATTAAATGGTGAGGTAGCTAATTTCAATAAAAGCTCTGGAGAACACTCATAGGCAAGCCTTCCCAAAGAGTGGCCAAAATGTCACATGAATCCAGGACCATTGAGGTCTAAAATGTGAGGTCCATGTGTGTTTGGACTCTCAACTATGGCTGCCAAGTCTTTAAGAATTAAATCATGTGATATCCTGGCTCAGAATCCCAGAGCTCTTTGGAAAGCCATCCTGGGCCTAAATCTCACTTTCCAAGGGTGACTCTCATGCGCGACCTCTTAAATCCCAACACAATTTATAGCAATACTTCTCTAAGGTCAGTTCCAAAACAAAGTCTCTAAGAGGAATCACACCAGAGTTCAAGCCCAGGTGGACCCAGTCTTCTCTTCCAACTACCAAACAAATGACCGCAATTAAAACCAAAACACTCCCATATGGCCCTCATCTTCTTCCATATAGACACTCATCATAACCTTGGCTGCATGTTTCCATGAAGGGCGCAGACCAAGAGATTGTTCAAAATAAGCTCCCTTGCCCCTCATTTGCCTAAAGTCAGGGTGGACTGGACACCCTTCCTGTGAATGAGGAGTGATGAAATAAGCCTGCTGTTAATAGTGCTCCAATTCTCCAATTTGAGGTCTACTGACGGTGGGGTTTAGATTCTTTATGTGAATTGGAGTCATGAGAAAACCTAAGCCCCTATGGCTAGCCTCTGCAGTTTTTGAAGAACTCCTTTGACCCAAAGGATCCCTATTCTCACTTGATGGAGGTCAGGAACCTCACAGAGAAAGGGGAGAGCCTTCATCCACAATGACTGCTCTTTTGGCCATTTTGGATTTGGATGTACACATGGGATGTTTCTTTAGATCCATCAGGTGCTGAGAATCTAAGCCACAGCCTCACACAGGACCAAGAGGCTGATGAAGACACATCCCTTTCCAAAGCAATTAAGCAAAGAGGCAATGGTGATGCCCATTCCTTTCTATTTGAAAACTGTTTTCTTCAGGCTTCAGAAAGGGGTGGCCTGAGGCAAAGACCTTCCTAACATTCAGGGCAACAGAACAATAGGTAATCAAAAGGCCCAAAGCAGGGTTTTTCCACTGAGACATTCCTGGTCACACTGATATCTGAGATATCTGAGCTGGCAATTCCCTTCAGCTATCCAGTACATGGCCATGTCACAGACTTTGGAGGTGGTACATATCTTGGACACAAAACCATGAGCTTATTCTGGAGAGTGCCCACAATTCAGGAAGAAAACAGGAACTTAAGAAGATAGCAGGGGTTGCCCATCGAGAAGTCAAGCCGCAGTCCATTCATAAATTGGGCAGGATGAATGCTGGGAAGCTTTCTACTAGACAGGACTCATCAATTGATGCATTTTCTTTTCTAATATCTACAACCAGAGACACAGTGAGATACACAGACATAGAAACACTCACCTTGTCAAACGATTCAGTAGAAACTGTTTCCTCCAAAACAAACAAATAGCCATTCCTACCTATTCTCAAAACTTGAGACAAATCCACAAACCCACACGCACACCCACAAAGACACCTCCTTCCCCCAAGTAGGTCTGTGACTATCCGGAGTATCCTCTGACTGGTGGGCCAATCTATGTTCCAACGAAATCGTCTGTCCTGTCTCAGATCTGTTCTCCTTGGACAACAATGTGAAGTTGTCAGGAGCCAGCAGTGAGCCACAACCTGCTTTCTCAGGAAAAGTCCCTCTTCAGAGCTTTCCTGGCTTTTGGCCATCCTCACAACATTAGGTTCCAAGAAAGACTTACTCTGTCCTTGGTAAATCCAAACAAGTGAGACCACTGGGACTGGGACTGGGACTGGCTCTGGGTGTCTGTCTTCCTGGATCCCACGTTCAGAGAGTTCCATCACCAAAGAAGTGGGTTGAGGTCACTTCCTTCAGGAACTGAATCAGATCACTGCCTTGGAAACCACTTTGTCCTAACAGTTGCTTCCAAGGCTACCATGAGATGGAGGCTGCCCCTACTTCCTGTGACACTTTCAAAAGTTAGAATGGTATATCAACCATAGGCACCGGGGAACAGCTCTCCACAACAGCCTGGTTTGGTCCATCTTCTCAACATTAAGGAGAGAGAGGCTGATTCAGAAACAACCCTTCATCTTGACCAGGTTGTTTGCCATGGAAGATGACTTTTGCTCTCTCAGGTCCTTCATAGCTCCCTACATCTTCTTCAGGGATCATTTCTGCATGGACCTTTGAGTTTCACAGTAGGTGGGAGATCCCCTACATTCCTGCATTGTAAGAAAAACTCTGTCCCTGATCTTCAGTAAAGTTAGATTGAGGGAACAGTGTATGGTTAGGGTTAATATCTTGTTAGATTTGGGTTAGGAATCATTCTGCTGGATGAATAATGGAATTGAGAACCTGCGACCTTTATAAGTATAAATAGTTGAAATACATGTATGAAAATAGAAATCTAAGTAAGATTTGAAGCCCAGAAGGGGATTGGGCCCTTGATTGTGATACTGAGCATTGAATTATGTTCTGCACAGATGTCTCAGATAGATTGATATACAATGGCATAACACCATGTACCTTGGATTATTGAGTGTAGAAGAGAACATCCAGTCAAAAAGGGATAATGGGTAGGATTAGGAAGGTAGTCAGTAAGATTAGGATGAAGAGTGAGTATAGGATTTGGAACAAAATTTTTTTGCAATAGGGTTTTGATTACAGTGTAAATGTAAATGTCAGCACATGTGAAGAGTCAGTCACAATGATGAAATGGGGAAAATATGTAGGAAAGCTTATATCAATAGAGATATTATTAAATCAGGAAAAGTATAAAGTGAGAGATAGGATTAGATATTTTCAACAGGGTTGAGTTTGAATATATAATCATAGGAAGAAACAAATATGTTGTCACAAATAGGATTGGCTTTTGAGAGCATTAGGCAACCTGGACATGGATGTTTTTAGGAATCCATGCTCACATTACATTTAGGCTTTGGTACAAACATAAGTGTTACCTTTTCTTTTTGTGTCCGGAATATTACTGTGATAAAATATATATGTAGATCAGGTGACATGAGTATTTTTTCCACCGTTTTTGGGAGCAATAACTTGAAGACGTATAAATTAGTATTGGGTTTACAAAGAGGTGTACCCTGTGTCTTTGAATATTCAGATAATGCATGAATAGACCATACTGTTAATAAATAATGTAACTGGTTCCACTTTAAATAATGGATTGATTTGATATCTGAAAATATATAAGAAATCTTATATTGATATACAATCATTCATTCCAACCAGTTATACATCTAATGCTAATATTAGGGTTATGGTTTATCATGGAGGGTGTGTGAGTTTTGTTTCAAAAATGATTATGGCAATCGAAAATAATTTGTTTGGAAAGAAGTCTCATAAAAAAAACCATTCAAAAAACATGGAGGAATACATGTGTTCTGAAGCAGAATATGATTGAAAGTAAAACAAATGCCTATAATTTTGCTAAAGTGTGGATGAAATATATATCATGTAATGTGCAAAAACTGAAGAAATAGTATTGTACCAGTGGTGAATAAGAATGAACTTCAAAATACACATCATGTCCCATAGGAATCTACTTGCATTGATGAGAAACTGGGTCAATTATTGTAGAAATATTAGGATTTCTATGCACCATTCCCTGAAGTTAGTTTTCAGTACTAGAAAACAAATATGTATTTCAGGTGGATGAATATTTCCAAGATAAATCTTGTGAAATGTTGACTATAAATCCACTTACATGGATATGAATGAATTTACAGATTGTATAATATGACATATATATTTTATATTTTAAAAAATCTAGAGTGTGTGTGTGTGTGTATATACACACACACACACAAACACACACACACACACACATTAAAAAGTAGCAATATATATGCTAATCGAAATTCACCATGAAATATATGTCATCCACAGATAGAAAAATATTCATTTTACTGAACATGGATTTATGTATAATATTGTTCAGCTAGGAAGCTCACACATAGAATGAATTTTCAGATCCCACTGCGTTTGGAGGAGTGATCACTTCTCACAATTTGTATCTTCCAAGTCAGACACCTCACAAGAATGTACGTTTGATATCAGGTAGGATTCTATATGTGCATATAAAAATAGATGTGCTGAGTAGGCTACATAGAATGGGAGAGAGGAATTCACATATTTTTTGCTCTGGAGAACTCTCACAGGCAAGGCTTCCCAAAGAGTGGCCAAAGGGTCACACGAAGCCAGGCCCATTGAGGTCTACAATGTAAGGTTCATGTGTGTTTGGACTCTTAACTATGGCTGCCAAGTTTTTCAGAATAAAATCATGTGATATCCTGGCTGAGTTTCTTAGTGCTCTGTGGAAAGCCACCCTGGGCCTAGATCTCAGGTTTCAAGGGCAACTCTCATGCGTGGCCTCCTAAAATCCCAACACAATTCATGGCAATACTTCTCTGAAGTCACTTCCAGAAGTCAGTCTCTAAGGGGAATCACACCAGAGTTCAAGTCAATGTGGACCCAGTCATCTCTTCCAACCGCCACACAAATGACCACAATTAAAACCAAAACACTCCCACACGGCCCTCACCTTCTTCCACATAGACACTCATCATAACCACTGGCTGGAGTTTTCCATGAGGGGTGCAGCCCAAGACCGTGTACAAAATAAGCTCCCTTGCCCCTCATTTGTCTAAAGTCACCGTGGCTTGGACACCCTTCTTTTTAACCAGGAGTGATCTTTAAGGGTAAAAGAAATTGAAATTAAAGTGTAAAAGTTAAAGTGTGAAAGACCAGGTGTTGTAAAGTTTCTAAGCTGCAAGGCCTGAGATAAAATGTAAAGGACCAGGTATTGTTAAGTGCCTATGCTACACGCAAAACCTGAAATTCCTGGAGCTTGTAGGACAATTCCCGGACTGCCCAGTAAATATTCCCCCTGACCGCCTGATTGTTTAGTAACCTAGGACTCTGTGTGGCCTGGCACATAGGCATCACAGGGCCTAAACCAATCTGTTTAAATGTGTACCCCACTTTAGAAGTGACCTATCACTCCCACCCCACTTGTTCCCACCAATGAATGAACTAATCATGTTTAGGAATTGTTGTTTGATTTTCCCGCGGTGTATGATGATTTGTTAAAGGAGACTGTGATGTATGTAAAGTCCCGCCCTCCCCAAAAAGTGTACTTAAGCACTGCTCAACCCCTGCTCGGGGCTCTGGGCTGCTCTCCCTTCTTGAGTGAGCATGGAGCCCCAGCATGCTGGATTGGATCCTCAATAAACGTCTTTTGTTTTTGTATGAGCCGCGGTCTCTTGGTGGTCTCTTCCTCTGACGTTTGCCGGACACTTAACATTTGGTGTGTTGGCCAGGAATTGCACAGCGCTGGACAAGGAGACCCCAATAAACCCCTCTGGGGGTAAGTAAGGCGCCTCTTTCCAGTTTTCCTTGCAATCGCTCATAACTTTTTGTTCAGGTTTGGTTTTTCGGTTTTTGGTTTGGGTTGGCAGAGTGGCTACGAGCAGAGAGGGTAAGTTCCCCATGGCGGTGGTGGACAAATGTGTCCTGAAACCACAGGCCACGTCCTTGCAAGGGACGCCTTGGAGGATTCGGGGAGGGACGGATGTGCCCTCATTAGATGAGGAGGGACGGATGAGCCCTCATTAGGTGACTCTGCTTCCAACCCATCAGGTCTTGCTGGCTACTTTTTCCTCTCAGGTTAAATTCACTGTCTGTCTTTGTGGTCTAACCCATCATGTTTTGCCAGTTTCTAGGTTCTAATCTTTACTTCTGAACTTGTGTTAAACGTTAACTGTGTGTCCGTGTTTGTGTCATGTTTGTATTGTCCTTGTCTCTGTTTTTTTTTTTTTTAATTTTTATTTTTTTTTGGTTGTTCAAAACATAACAAAGCTCTTGACATATCATATTTCATACTTTAGATACAAATTGGTTATGAACTCCCTATTTTACCCTAAATACAGATTGCAGAATCACATTGGTTACACATCCACATTTTTACATAATGCCCTATTAGTAACTGTTGTATTCTGCTACCTTTCCTATCCTCTACTATCCCCCTCCCCTCCCCTCCCATGTTCTCTCTCTACCCCATCTACTGTAATTCATTTCTCTCCTTGTTTTTTTTCCCATCCCATTCTTATATGTAATTTTGTATAACAATGAGTGTCTCCCTCCATTACCATGCAATTTCCCTTTTCTCTCCCATTCCTTCCAACCTCATGTATCTGTTTAATGTTATTCTTTTCTTCCTGCTCTTCCTCCCTGCTCTGTTCTTAGTTGCTCTCATTATATCAAAGAAGACAATTGGTATTTAGGGATTGGCTAGCGTCAATACGCATAATCTGCTCTAGTGCCATCCATTTCCCTGCAAATTCCATGATTTTGTCATTTTTTAGTGCTGCGTAATACTCCATGGTGTATAAATGCCACATTTTTTTTTATCCATTCATCTACTGAAGTTCATTTGGGTTGGTTCCACAGTGTAGCAATTGTGAATTGTGCTGCTATGAACATCGATGTAGCAGTATCACTGTAATTCGCTCTTTTAAGGTCTTCAGGGAATAGTCTGAGACGGGCAATAGCTGGGTGAAATTGTGGTTCCATTCCCAGCTTTCCCAGGAATCTCCATACTGCTTTCCAAATTTGCTGCACCAGTTTGCAGTCCCACCTGCAACGTAGAAGAGTACACTTTTCCCCACATCCTCACTAGCACTTGTTGTTGTTTGATTTCATACTGGCTGCCAATCATACTGGAGTGAGATGGTATCTTAGGGTGGTTCTGATTTGTATTTCTCTGACTGCTAGAGATGGTGAGCATTTTTTCATGTACTTGTTGATTGATTGTATGTCCTCCCCTGCGAAGTGTCTGTTCAGGTCTTTGGCCCATTTGTTGATAGTGTTATTTGTTTTCTTATTGTTTAATTTTTTGAGTTCTTTGTATACTCTGGATATTAGGGCTCTATCTGAAGTGTGAGAAGAAAAATTTGTTCCCAGGATGTAGGCTCCGTATTTACCTCTCTTATTGTTTCTCTTGCTGAGAGAAAACTTTTCAGTTTAAGTAAGTCCAATTTGTTGATTCTTGTTATTAACTTTTTTTGTTCTATGGGTGTCCTATTAAGGAACTTAGAGCCCGAACCCCCAATATGTAGATCAGAGCCAACTTTTTCTTCTATCAGACGCAGAGTCTCTGATTTGATATCTAGCTCCTTGATCCACTATGAGTTAACTTTTGTGTATGGCGAAAGGAAGGGATTCAGTATCATTTTGTTGTGTATGGATTTCCAGTTTTCCCAACACCATTTGTTGAAGATGCTATCCTTTCTCCATTGCATGCTTTCTGCTCCTTTATCAAATAAGAGATAGTTGTAGCTTTGTGGATTAGTCTCTGTGTCCTCTATTCTGTACCATTGGTCAACCCGCCTGTTTTGGTACCAGTAGCATGCTGTTTTTGTTACTATTGCTGTGTAATATAGTTTGAAATCTGGTATCGCTATACTGCCTGATTTAGACTTCTGGCTTAGAATTGCTTTTGCTATTCTGGGTCTTTTATTTTTCCATATGAATTTCATGATTGCTTTATCTATTTCTACAAGAAATGCCTTTGGGATTTTGATTGGTATTGCATTAAACCTATAGAGAACTTTTTGTAATATCGCCATTTTGATGATATTAGTTCTGCGTATCCAAGTACAAGGTATATTTTTCCATCTTCTAAGATCTTCTTCTACCTCTCTTTTTAGGGTTTTGTAGTTTTCATTGTATAAATCTTTCACCTCTTTTGTTAGGTTGATTTCCAAGCATTTTATTATTTTGTTTTTTTGAGGATATTGTGAATGGAGTGTTTATCCTCATTTCCATTTCAGAAGTTTTGTCGCTGATATACAGAAATGCCTTTGATTTATGCATGTTGATTTTATATTCTGCCACTTTGCTGAATTCATTTATTAGTTCTAGTAGTTTTCTTGTAGACCCTTTTGGGTCTTGTAGCTATTATCATGTCACCTGCAAATAGTGATAATTAAAGTAATTTCTTTCCTATTTCTATGCCTTTAATTTCTTTCGTCTGTCTAATTGCTCTGGCCAGTGTTTCAAGAACTATATTGAATAGAAGTGGTGAAAGAGGCATCCCTGTCTTGTTCCAGAATTTAGGGTGAATCTCTTCAAATTTTCTCCTTTGATAATGATGCTAGCATGAGGCGTAGCAAAGATAGCTTTTACAACGTCGAGGTAAGTTCCTGTTATTCCTAGTTTTTCTAACGTTTTGAACATAAAGGAATGCTCTACTTTGTCGAATGCTTTTTCGGCAATATTTGAGATGATCATATGGTTCTTATCTTTAAGTCTATTGATGTGGTGAATAACATTTATTGATTTCCGTATATTGAACCATCCTTGCATCACAGGGATGAATCCTAATTGATCATGGTGCACAATTTTTTTCATGTGCCTTTGTATGAAATTCGCCAGAATTTTATTGAGGATTTTTGCATCTAGGTTCATCAGAATTATTGGTGGGTAGTTTTCTTTCTTTGAGGTGTCTTTGTCTGGTTTCGGAATCAGGGTGATGTCGGCCTCATAGAATGAATTTGGCAGAGCTCCTTCTTTTTCTATTTTCTGAAATAACTTGAAAAGTTTTGGTATTAATTCTTCCTTAAATATTTTGTAAAACTCCGCTCTATACCCATCTGGTCCTGGGCTTTTTTTGGGTGGAATTCTATTGATATTGGTCTGTTTAAGTTGTGAGTATCCTCCAGACTCAGGCTGGGCGAATCATATGACTTAAGGAATTTATCGATTTCTTCACTATCTTCTAATTTATTGGAATATAGGTTTTCAAAATAATTTCTAATTTTCTTCTGTATTTCTGTAGCATCTCTTGTGATATTGCCTTTTTCATCCTGTATGTTAGTAATTTGAGTTCTCTCTCTTCTTCTATTCTTTAACATGGCTAAGTGTTTGTCGATCTTATTTATTTTTTCAAAGAACCAACTTTTAGTTTTGTTAATTTTTTCAATACTTTCTTTTGTTTCAATTTCATTGATTTCCGCTCTGATTTTAATTATTTCTTGACTTCTGCTACATTTGCTGTTGCTTTGCTCTTCCTTTTCTAGGGCTTTGAGACGAATTGTGAGCTCATTTATTCGTTGGTTTTTCCTTTTTTTTTTTTTTTTTTTTTTTTAAGGAATTACCTCCAGGCGATGAATTTCCCTCTTAAAACTGCTTTCATTGTGTCCCATACATTTTGATATGATGTGTTTGTATTTTCATTTATCTCTAAGAATTTTTGATTTCCTCCTTTATTTTTTCTGTAACCCATTGATCATTCAGTAACATATTTTTTATTTTCCATGTATGTAGGTTTTTTTCTTTCTTCTTTTATCATTGATTACCAGTTTCATTCTATTATGATCAGATAAAATGCATGGTATTATCTCCACCCCTGTATATTTACTGAGGGTTGCCCTCTGGTATAATATATGCTCCATTTTTGAGAAGGATCCATGTGCTGCTGAGAAAAAAGTACATCCACTTGATAATGGTTGATATATTCTATATATGTCAGTTAAGTCTAGGTTGTTGATTGTGATATTGAGTTCTATATTTTCTTTATTCAACTTTTGTTTGGAGGATCTGTCCAATGATGAGAGAGGTGTGTTGAAATCACCCATAATTATGGTGTTGTGGTCTATTTGATTTTTGAACTTGAGGAGAATTTGTTTTATGAACATCGCAGCACCATTATTTGGTGCATAAATATTAATAATTGTTATGTCTTGTTGGTGAATGGTTCCTTTTAACAGTTTATAATGTCCTTCCTTATCCCTTTTGATTAACTTAGTCTTGAAGTCAATTTTATTTGATATGAGGATGGCCACCCCTGCTTGCTTACGAAGACCGTGTGTGTGGTATATTTTTTCCCAAACTTTCACCTTCAGCCTGTGTATGTCTTTTCCAATCAGATGTGTCTCCTGGAGGCAGCATATTGTTGGATTTGTTTTTTTTTTTTTTTTAATCCGTGTTACCAGCCTATGTCGCTTTATTGGAGAGTCTAAGCAATTAAAGTTTAGTGTTAATATTGATATATGGTTTGTACTTCCAGACATGTTTGATTATTTGTCCTTTTTTAAAAAATTACTTTATTTCTCCATGATTAGCTTTCCCCCCGCCCTCTGTCTTTACAGAGGCACTTCCCACTGAAGGTTTTGATTTTTTTTTTTTCATTTCTTCCTCGTGCAGTGTTTTGCTCAAGATGCTTTGCAATGCTGGTTTTCTGGCTGCAAATTCTTTTAGCTTTTGTTTATCATGAAAGAATTTTATTTTGTTGTTGTACCTGCAGCTTAATTTTGCTGGATACAGAATTCTTGGTTGGCATCCATTGTCTTTCAATGTTTGAAATACGTTGTTCCAGGGTCTTCTTGCTTCCAGCGTCTGTGATGAAAAATCCTTTCTTAACCTTATTGGTTTATCCCTGAATGTAATCTGCCTCCTTTCTCTTTTAGCTTTTAATATTTTCTCTTTGTTCTGTATATTGCATATCTTCATAGCAATGTGTCTTGGCCTTGGTCTACTGTGATTTTGTGTGCTCGGTGTCCTGTATGCATCTACAATTTGTATATCTGTTTCCTTTTTTAATTCTGTAAAGTTTTCTGTAATTATTTCATTCAGCACGTTACTCATTCTGTTAGTTTGAATCTCTGTACCTTTTTCTATCCTGATGACTCGTAAGTTTGTTTTTTTTATATTATCCCATATCTCTTGGATGTTTATTTCGTGATTTTTTACCAGCCTTTCTGAGTTGGCTAGACTCTATTCAAGATGATATATTTTGTCTTCATTATCTGACGTTCTGGCTTCTACTTGTTCCATTCTGTTAGTGATACTCTCAATTGAGTTTTTAATTTGGTTTATCGTTTCCTTCATTTCTAGAATTATTGTTTGATTTTTTCTATAATCTCTATCTCCTGATAAAGATGCTTAACTTCTTCTTTTATCTGTATGTAATTCACTTTCAATGTGTTCTTTCACTGTTTGGATTTGCTGTCTCGTATCCTTTTTAAGGTTCCATTCCATCTGTCTAAGGTATTCCTTGAGTTCTTTATATGACCATCTTTCTAATGACTCTAGATCTTCCTAAATATTTAGGCTGTTCTTCAGTGTTTGTACTCCTTTTCTTCCTTGCTTTTTTATGCTGCGCATATTACTTCTTGTTCTGTTTGACTGCTGAGTTACTGTTTACTCTTATAAATTTATTTGATGCTTGGAAGGAAATATATTAGAGGGGAAGGGAAAAAGTCACTAAAAATAAAGAGTGTAGACAGGTAAAATTCAAGGAAGAGGGAATAAGAACATTGAAAAGAAATGAAAAGACATAAGAAAAAGAAAAAAAATCGAAAATAAAGAAAGGAAGAAATTTTTTTTTAAAATAATAATGATTATAAAAAATGAAAATTAAAATTTAAAGAAATAATACTAATAATTAAATAAAAAAATTAAAAACATAAAAAAAGTTAAAGATCAACTACATCAACAAAAATGAAAATGAAAGGAAAAGAAAAAAAATAATAAATGCAGTCATAGATTTCGATTAACTTCTCATCCAGTAGGTGGTGCTGTGCCCACTGAGCCAAGCTTCTCCTCTCAACAGGTGGGAGCCATTCACTGTGCAGCAGCTCTTCATCCCAGACTGGGCAGTCTCCAATCCTGAGTGCCTAGGGCCTTCTCTTGTGTTTCCTCAAGCCAGGCCCCGCTCACCACAATACTGGCTACACGCCAGGTCTGCTAATCCTGGGAGCCCTGTTTTCATGAACGCCTGGGCACACTCTCCCAGTTTGCTTCCCTCAGACCCTAAGTTTGTAGAGCTTGGGGCTGAGAACCCTCAGCGAATTTGCTTGCCCTCCAGGAGCCACGCCCCTGGTAGCTGGTGCAAGAGACCTCAGTTGTCAGCACTGGTGGGAGCGGTAGCCAAGAACTCCGCGCCGCAAGTCCCGTTCCACTCCTGATTCCCTCGGTCTGGCGATGGAGCTCACAGGAGAGCTAGGAGGGGCCCTTACGGGAGACCTGGGAGGGGCTCTTATGGTTTCCCTGCTGTGTGGAGAGAGATGGCTAGGGGATTACACACCTGTCACGAAGGTTTCAATGAAGTTATCTCCTCCGCCCGTGACGTCAGTTCTCTGCCATGGTGGTATCCTGTGCAAATGATGACCGTCCTTTCCCTTTGCCGGGTGACCAATAAAACAGGAGAGTCCTATCTGACTTTCCCAAGCCCCGTTTCAGTCCTTTGGCCATTGCCTATGAAGGCTCAGTTGACTTTTACCTCTGTAAATTCAGAAGGGCCGACCAGTTATTTCAGCGGGATCTTTAGTGCTGAGTCATGAGAAGCAGGTGAACCGGAGGTTGAATGCAGCCAATCTGGACTTGGTGTGTGTGTTCTGAGGGGCCCAGACTGTACCCCCCAGATCCACGTCAGCTCAGCATTGCCTAGTGATCCTGAGGAAACAGCATTTAAACAGTTTACGGCTCCCTATGCCCGCACAATTGATTGTGTCAGAAACTTGATCTCTCCACGCCCACCACCATGTTAGATCACCTCAATGATATTCATGTTACCCTTACAGCTTCCTGTCATAAGCAAGTTCTTGGGATTATAACACTACTGCTTCTGTTTCCAGCCAGATTTCTAGAAATGAAACCCTGCCGCAATCGCTTTTGCCTCTGGACCGCGCTCACGTTTGCCACACTCATGGGTGCTGTGCTCGACTGTGACCGTAGCGGAGCCACCGCGGCCTCCGTCGCTCCTCAGCCTGGTGCCCGTCCCCTGGGGCCCAAGCGGCTGCCACCTTGGCTCTCCGGACTCCTCCTCCAGAGCACAGTTTTTTTCGCAGGGGGATGCAGAATGACCCCAGAGCAGGCTCTGCCCGAAGGTGCAGTGGCGAACAGGCGACCTAGGCGCTCGAGGCCATGGTCCAGCCTTCGGAGGACAGGACTCGGCACGCAGTTCAGCTCCAACCTCTAGATGCGACTGCCGGACAATGTAGACAGAGTCATCAAGATCGCCAGCAGAAAGCAAATGGCGGCTCCCGTGGAGTGGTTTTTCGGCACAGAAACCACAGCCCAGCAAACAATCCCAATCCACAAACTCTCCTTGCATATAAAAATATTTTTTAAAAAAAGGGGGCGGGGGTAACTGAGCTTTCTTTGCCTCAGGTATTTACAATCCATTGCGGATTACACATTCAGGTTCTCTGCCCAGAGCGAAGCGAAAGAGGAAGCAGATGGCAGCAAAGCGCCCGCGGCTCTGAGCAGCCAAGCGTCTCTTTTTCCATCTCTTTGTTCTTCCTGCTGCTTGGAAAGTGGTCTGCTACAGATTAACGGTGAAAGGAGCTCTAACCAGCTGCACGAAATCTCAATTCAAGCCGCTGCTCTGAGCACCACACTCAGTACTTCAGCAGCCCCCGTACGCAGCGGCCATCTTCCCTACCAGGTTTGGTTTTTTGGTTTTCGGTTTGTGTTGGCAGAGTGGCTGCCAGCAGAGAGCATAAGTTCCCCCTGGCAGTGGTGGACAGACGTGTCCAGAAGCCACAGGCCACGTCCTTGCAAGGGACACCTTGGAGGATTCAGGGAGGGACGGATGTTTCCTCATTAGGTGACTCTGCTGCCAACCCGTCAGGTCATGTTGGCTACTTTTTTCCTCTCAGGTTGAACTCAGTGTCTGTCTTTGTGGTCTAACCCATCAGGTTTTGCCAGTTACTAGGTTCTAATCTTTACTTTTGAACTCGTGTAAAACATTAACTGTGTGTCCGTGTTTGTGTCACGTTTGTATTGTCCTTGTTTCTGTTGGAGTAACTCTCATTATAGGACAAAGCCATTCCATGCCTCTGTTCTTGAAGCCTTTTCTGGTCCCTGGTTCTGATCTGACCCCTTCACCCATGATCCTATCACTCAAACCTTCTGCACCTCCCTCTATTCCCTCCATTCTCCCTGAGACACAAGATAGAAGATCTTGGTGTTGTGAACAAATGGGAGCTACATGATGGTCTTTGTGTGTCTTCTTGTCTGTGTTTCTGTTAAATGAGATGGCATTGTTTGGACCGATGCAGAGTCCCGAGTTCCATCCTGCCTTAGATGTGTGGAAGTAACTTTAGCTAAATTTTAACCTAATGCTTCTCCTGTGAGGGACAAAAAGTCAATAGAACCGTCAGCTTTTCTGTTGTCACGTTTTACACCTCTCTTAGCTGTATTTTAAAGAACTTTGATGAACTTTACTCCCCTTTGTTAAGCGAGATTAGGGAAGCACTGTTTTCTTTTCTTCCCATAGTTGGCTAGAACACGCCCACTGCAGAGGGAAATTCCTGGGGTCTAAGAACTTTGATATCTCTCTTAAACTTTTCTCAAAACCCTGTCCTCATTATTAAATTGTCATTAATTGGCTTTGGCGATGGGAACCGAACTTTCAGTCATAAATTTTGACACCCCAGAGGGGACTTTAAAGGAGTCCCCACTCTGCCCTCTTGGGGAAGCCTAGCACTCAAAAAAACTGCAAGCAGAAAATGAACTTTTGGGGTGCTGACTACTGAAAAGTTAAGAGATATAGAATATGCCTGGTGCCTGGGGTCCAACCAAACCAAAGAAACTAATCCTATAAGTAAAAGGTGAGGCTAAGAGACTCCCAGACGCTGCCAGAGCCATTTTGCTGTGGGAAACTCCCTTATTCCTTACCTGCACTTTAAGGATTACTCCACCTTTGCTTACTTAACAAAAGGGACAATGAATGCAGTAATATATTGATATTATAGATTGTTTCTTGGGGATGATCTTGGCTGAATGTGTATCTAAAAGATGATTTTCTTTATTGTAACAATCTGGTATCTAAATGGGTTTCTAAAGCATTGCACTATCTTACAGTTAAAAGTTGGGTTTAAACAATTGTTTAGTTTGATTTAAGATAGTTCATGCTAGAAAACCTAAATACTTAGGATAAAAAAAAAGAGTTTTAATTTTGAACTATGTAGCCTGAGAAAATTTCACTAGATATACCAGTGTGTGAACTTGGGCAAAGATAATAAATTCTGATATGATATCTTTTCCCCTCTGTGTGTAAGATTTTTAAAAAAAAGGTGCTAAATTAAAATGTTGTTCTGGCTTATTGAAATGACATTAATTAGCAACAGTTTTGGAAATTTTAAAGCTTAAATTCTGATGCACATGGTAGTGTGTGGTTTTTTAAAAATTTTTTCAGCCAATTTAATGTAACTTAATACTACTTTAGAAACTTCAGAAAAAAGAAAGTGGCTTCATGAACCTAAAGAAACTTCTTCTGATGGAGGCTTTATATTATCAAAAAAATGATCCTATTTTCATTTTTGTGTGAGCAAGTTTTTCTAGTGTAGAAAAATCTAAAGATATAAAGTTTTGAGAATTACATCTTAATACTGCATCATAATTTTCAATGTCAAAACATGGAAATTGTGACTTATAGCTAAAATGCCTTAGGCAAAAGATTTCTGCTCAGAATTCCGGCCTTTCCAGTTTTCCAGACCTCAGCCAGGACTAATGTTGATATGCAAATAAAAGAAGCCTGCAGCACTCAGCACGAGACAGATAAAAATGAGTAAAAATGTCTTTTTACCTGAACTCAACTAGACCCAACCAAAAAGTACATTATATGGCATTTACTAATTACTGGCCAGTCATCTTTTTTAGGACTCTTGCTTTTTCTTAGATTCTGTATTTTTTTTTTTTTTTTGAGCTCATGATCTTGATCCTGCAGACGGGTTAATGTTTCCTGATCAGTTCTATTTTTGATCAACTGTGCAGTGTTTAAACATTGCAATGGAGATTTCACCTGAAAAAGCTACAAGGCCTTTACTATTGTGTTATGTGTTACACTTGTGTTACGTGTTGTATGTCAGTATGTCTGTATGTGTGTATGTCCATATATCATGCAGTGATATGACAAATGACAGATGAGGAGCGCTCATGAAAAATTTAAAAATGGATCCAAATATCTTTGATTCATGTGATTCAAATGGTTCAATTCAAATTGGGTAAACAGATAAAAATAAATATGTCTTCAAAATTAGGCCTATAAGTTTTCTAGGTGTTCAAAAAGGCCCTAATAAAATGTTGATGTCTATAAAATAATCTCCTTAAATTCAGAAATTTACATGTATTGTTTCAAAATGTTAACAGAAAGAGGTTAACAGATGAAAAATAGAAACTAAAAGGTTCTAGATATAAATTTAATAGAGGGAAAATGTGTTTCTGGATAAGAGAGTCTATATGATTAGGTCTGTGTAAGTTGGTTATATGTGTAGGTTTTGAGCAAGTAATCTTAAAAAATTAAACAGCTGGTTAAACAAGTACTGTTTTTGGAAAATTGTGCCATATTATTTCTTTAAAAAGCTAAACTTGGTTAATACAAAAACATCAATGTAATTGTGGTGTTAATGTGTTCATATCTTCCAGGAATACACGTCTGTTTGATAGAAGCTTCAAAAGAGCATTGTATCAAGCTGGTGTTCTAAGGTTGTATGGTAATTCTAGGCTTAAATGAAAAACATGTTGGAGATTTATGTATATCATTTGTGTTCTATAATTGGACTTGTTATCAATAAGATATGTACAGTTCCATTATACTTTCTACACTGAGATACAATCTAAATGTATTTTTAAGTTCATGAGAGCCTAAGCTCTGAAGGTTTTATTGTAAAACACAAAGGTGATGCCCATTCATTTCCATGTGAAAACTGTTTTCTTCAGGCTTCACAAAAGGGTGGCATGAGGCAAAGACTTTCCTGATATTCAGGGCAACATAACAATAGGTAATCAAAAGGCTCAAAGCAGGGTTTCTCCACTGAGACTTTACTGGTCACACTGATATCTGAGTTTTCTGAGATGCTTGTCATTCCCTTCAGCTATCCAGAACATGGCCATGTCACAGAGCTTGGAAGGGGTACATATCTTGGACACAAAACCATGAGCCTATTCTGGAGAGTGGCCAGAATTCAGAAAAAACACAGGAACATAGGAAGATAGTAGGTGTTGCCCAGTGATAAGGCAGACAACAGTCCATTCATGCATTGGGCAGGAAGAATGTTGGGAAGTTTTCTCCTTGACAGGACACACCCACTCAGGCATTCTCTTTTCTAATGTCTACAACTATGGACACACTGGAATACACAGACATAGAAACACTCACCTTTTCAAAGGACTAACTAGAAACAGTACACTAGAATCCAAACAAACAACCTTTTCTAACTATTCTCAGAACATGAGAAAAAACCACAAACCCACACCCACACCCACAAAGGCACCTCCTTCCCTATGTTGGTCTGGAACTATCCAGAGTGTCTGCTGACTGGAGCACCATACTATGTTCCCCAGAAATGGCCTGTTTTGTCTCAGATTTGGTCTCCTTGGACAACTCTGTGAAGTTGTCAGGAGCCAGCAGTGAGGCTCTATCTGCTTTCTCCAAAAGGTCTCCCCTTCAGAACTTTCCTGGCATTTGACGATCCTCACAAAAGTAGGTACCACAAATGACTGACTCTGTCCTTTGTAAATCCAATCAAGTGGGATGACTGGGACTGGGGCTGAGACTGGGTCTGGGTGCCTGGCTTCCTGGAACCCAAATTCGGAGAGTTCCTCAACAAGGATGTGAGGTGAGGTTACTTCCTTCAGGAACTGAATGACGTCACTGCCTTTTCAATTACTTTTTCCTAACATTTGCTTCCTAGGGTCTCATAAGATGGAGGATGCCCCATCTTCCTGTGACACTTTCACAAGTTAGAATGGTATAAAAACCATAGGCACCTGGGAACAGCTCTCCGCACAGGCGTAGTTTGGTCAATCTTCCCTACATTAAGAAGAGAGAGGATGATTCAGACACATCCTTTCATCCTGACCGGGTTGTTTGCTATGGAAGATGACTTTTAATCTCTCAGGTCTTTCATGGCTTCCTACGTCTTCTCCAGGGATCATTTCTGCAAGGACCTTTGAGGTTCTCAGCAGGTGGAAGATCCCCTACATTCCTGTACTGTAAGACCAACTCTGTCCCTCCTCTTCTGTAAAGTGAGATTGAGGGAACTGTGTATACTTAGGATTAATAACATGTTCGATTTGTGTTAGGGATCATTCTGCTGGATGAATAATGGTATTGGGAACCTGCAATATTTATAAAAATATATAGGTGAAATATAAGTATGAAAACAGAAATCTAGGTAAAATTTGAAGCCCAGAAAGGTATTGGGCCCTTGATTGGGATACTTAACTTCAAATTACATTCTGCACTGATGTGAGATAAATTGATATACAATAGAATAAAACACTGTACCTCAGATGATTGAATGTTGAAGAGAACATCCAGTCAAAAAGTGGTAGTCGGTACGGTTAGGAAGACAGTAAGTTTAGGAAGAAGAGTGAGTCTAGGAGTTGGACCAAGACTTCTTTAGTAATAGGGTTGTAGTTACAGTGAATTTAAATGTCAGCAAATGTGAAGAATCAGTCACTATGATGAACTGGGCAAAATATGGAGGAAAATAGATATGAATAGTGACATTAGGAAATCAGGCAAAGTATAAAGTTAGTGATAGCATTAGACATTTTCAACAGGGTTGAAGTTGAATATATAATCTTAGGATGAAACAAATTTGTCCTCACCAATAGGATTGACATTTGAGAGCCTTAGACATCCTGGACATAGATGTTTTTAGTAATTCATACTCACATTCAATGTAGGCATGGGCACAAACATAAGTGTGATCTTTGCATTTGTTATCCAGAATATTACTGTGATAAAATATATATGTGGATCTAGTGACATGAGTATTTCTCCCACCATTATGGGGAGCTATATTTTGAAAACTCATAAATTAGTATTGGGGATAAAAATAGGTGTACCCTGTGTCTATGAAAATAGAAATAATGCATGAAGAGTTCATACTGTGAATAAATAATGTAACTGGTTCCAACTTTTGAAATTGGAATAAATTGATATCTGAAAATATACAGGAAATCTTTTATTGATATACAATTATTTATTCCAACCAATTTACATCTAATGGTAATATTAGTCTTATGGTTTATCATAAAGAGTGTGTGAGTTTTGCTTCAAAATGATTATGGAAATCAAAAATAATGCCTTAGAAAGAAGTATCATGAAAAGACCAGTCAAAAAAAAAGGAGGAATACGTGTGATCTGAAGCAGGAAGTGATTGAAAGTGTACCAAATGCCTTTAAATTTTTGAAATGTGGATGAAATGTATTTTTAGATGTCCATAAACTGAAGAAATAGTAATGTACCATTGTTGAATAAAAATGAACATCAAAATACACAACATTTCCCATAGGAATCTACTTGCATTGCAGTTCAACTCGGTCAGTTACTGTAGAAATATAAGGATTTGTATGCACCATTCATGGAAGTGAGTTTTCAGTACTAGAAAACAAATATGTATTTGAGGTGGATAAATATTTCTGAAAATAATCTTGTGAAAAGTTGATTATAACATCACATACATGAACATGAATGAATTTAGGGAGAGTATATAAAGAGACATATATTTCATATTTTGAAAAATCTAGAGAGTGTAGATTTTTCACAAAACACACACACAGATATTAAAAAGTAGCAATATATATGCCAATCAAAATTCATCATGAAATACATATCATACACAGATCCAAAAATATTTATTTTACTGAACATGGATTTATGTATAACGTTGTTCAACTAGGAATCTCACCCATTGGTTGAATTTTCATTTCCAACAGCGTTTAGGAGGAGTGATCTCTTCTCACAATTTGTATCTGCCACGTCAGCCACCTCACAAGAATGTACATGTGGTACCAGGTAGGATTCTATATGTGCATATAAAAATACATGTGCTGAATAGGCAACAGAGAAAGGGAGAGAGGAATTCACATATTTGATACCTTTCAAAACACATGGAGAACTATTTCAATTAAAAATTGACAAGATTTATAACACCTACACTTTATCATGCAAAAGGCAAGTCCAACTATACACCATGCCTCCTATGAACTGCTTGTATTTCTATTCTGTTTTGGTTATTTTTCTCCATTATATTTTGATTAGTAGTCAGAGTCTAGTAGGGTTTGGGTTAGTGTCAGGGTTTCAGTAATTCAAATGAAAAATTGAAAAATGAATCCATTGTGTATGCAAATATGTGCTACAAAAAATCTTCCCACTCTCATTCAGAACAATACCTTGACATTACCTTCACCCCAAGTAAGACACAATTAAAAGAGAAGAGTTAGAAAAATCTGTGAATACATATCTGGAATGGAAAATGCTCAGGAGATCACAACCTTGGGGTTGTAGAGGAGTTTTCAAAAGTAAGGGACAGGGTAAACACTCCACAATCATGGAACTCTGCTGGCCTAAATACTTATTGAGAAACTGCCTCTGAGGTTGGGTACTTGAAATATATGTTGGTGTCAGAAGCTTTAGCTTCCTTTGTAGTGATACCTTTTGGGGCTTGAGTGTGAAGAGTTTAGTTGCCTCAGCCCTGACATCTTGCAAGAGCTGTGGCTGTGATTTAGGTCAGCTGAGGCAAACCTAAGCTAGGAGGAGGAAAAGTTCTCTTCCCCTTATTGCAAGTCACAAGTTCTGCATGGTTTGGCCAAGAGAAAGAAGCTTCCTGTATACTTGTCCTGGGAACAGTACATTCTAAAGAAACAAATGCATCCTCAGGGGATTAGATAATGTCTACAAAGAACTTTAAGAGGGTACTTATCAAATAAACAGGAACGATCTGAATTTAGCTCTGTGTATCCGCTGAGGCATGATATTTGGGCAATGTGCGTAAAGTATTTTTGAAGAATTGCTTGCTTTGTTAGAAGAAGAATATAAAAGAAACTTCCAAATAAACCTCAGCATGCAGTTGCAATTGCTGCTTTTGCTCTGCATCCCCTGTGTCCTGGTTATTTCGCCACCCTTACCCAGGGACCCAAATGCTCTACAAGTTCACAATACCATCAAAGATGGGTCTCCATTTATGTGACCTGGAGAACTTGGTTTCTTATTATCCAAAGAACATGAGGCAGCAGTGCTATATTCTCTCCATGTAGGTAAACTGCGGACACTGGGGGCTAAGTGTCTCCCCGTCTTGACTGTGAAGCCAATTGGTCATCCTACAATTTTCATGGTGTTTCTTGTATCTGAAGTGGGATTTTGGTATTCACTTCATGAAATACAAGGAGTTCAACTGGGACACAGTGCTGGAGGGAGTTCTGTCATTGGTGGAGGGTCAGGGTATTCAGGAGAATTCACCAACCAGGCTTCTATCCCACATAGCTTGCACCCTTGTCCATAACAACTTGATTCTGAACATTGCCCTGAAACCTCTCCATATAACAAGATGCCTTTACATATAAGGGTCTACTGGCTGCACCATGTCAACCAAAAGCCATTTGGAAGTCAATGGCATATCCACATGGCCCCACCACAGATGTTTTATTATACACCTGCACACCACAGGTCTGGGCCCACTTCTCAGCAGGCTCCAACTTACTGGCATCTCTGTTCTATACAATTTTCATGAAACCGAGTCAGTCAAGGCACTTTCTGGTACACTCATGATCAGCAAGAAGACATCCATAGGTTCTCCAGTGACACCTGGTCATGGGAATTTAAAAAATATCATGGTATTTATCAAGCCCTTTTTCAAGGATGAAGTTGGAGGCACTGTGGGTTTCAGATCATTCAGGAACAATTAAATGCTGAGAAAGCTCATTTCAATGAAAGCTCTAGAGAACTCTCACAGGTAAGGCTTTCCAAAGAGTGGCCAAAAGACACATATATTTCATATTTTGAAAAATCTGGACAGTGCGTCAATACACACACACACACACACACACACACACACACAGTCATTAAAAACTAGCAATATATATGCCAATCGAAATTCATCGTGAAATATATATCATCCACGTATTCAAAAATATTCATTTTACTGAACATGGGTTTATATATAAAGTTGTTCAACTAGGAAGTCCACCCATACGTTGAACTTTCAGTTTCAACAGCATTTAGGAGGAGTGATCTCTTCTCACAATTTGTATCTGCCAAGTCAGCGACCTCACAAGAAAGTACGTGTGATACAAGGTACAATTCTATATGTGCATATAAAAATACATGTACTGAACAGGATACAGAGAAATGGGGGAGAAAGGAATTCACATATTTGATAATTTTAAAATCACATGGAGAACTCTTTCAACAAAAAATTGACTAGATTTATAACTCCTACCCTATATAATGAAAACAGCAAGTCCAACTGTACATCATGCCTCCTTTGATTTGCTTGTATTTCTATTGTGTTTGGGTTATTTTTCTCCATCATGTTAGGATTAGTAGTCAGAGTCTAGTAGGGTATGAGATAGTGTCAGGGATTGAGTATTTCAAATGGAAAATTGGAAAATGAATCCAATGTGTATGAAAACATGTGCTACACAAAAATCTTCTCACTCTCATCCAGAATAATGCCTTGACATTACTTTCGCCCCAAATACCACATTTAGAGGAGATGAGTAAGAAAATCTGTGAATACATATCTGGAATTGAATATGATCAGGAGTTCACAACCTTGGAGGTGGAAGAGGAGTTTCCAAAAGTAAGTGACATGGTAAACACTCCACAAACATGGAGCTCTACTGGCCTAAAGACTTCTGGAGAAAATGCCTCTGAGGTTGGGCACTTGAAATATATGTTGTTGTCAGGAGCTTTAGCTTCCTTTTTAGTGAGACCATCAAAGCTGCGTCTGCATCTATGTGACCTGGAGGAAATGGAATCTTATTTTCCAATGAACATGAGGCAGAAGTGCTGAATTCTCTCTTTGTAGGTCAACTTTGGCCACTGGGGTCTGAGTGTCTCCTCGTGTGCACTGTTACGCCATTTGGTCATCCTCCAATTTTTGTGATTTTTCTTGCTAGTGCACTGGGAGTTCGGTACTTGCTTCACGAAATACAAGGAGTTCAACTGGGACACAGTGCTGGAGGGAGTTCTGTCACGTGTGGTGGGACAGCGCCTGTAGGATTATGCACCAAACAGGCTTCTGTCCAACATAGCTTGCCCCATTGACCAAAGCAACCTGATTCTGAACATTGCCCTGAAACCTATCCATACAAAAAGATGCCTTTATATATAGGGGTCTCCTTACTGCACAATGTCAGTCACAAGCCATTTGGAAGCCAATGGTAGATCAACATAAAACCACCACAGATGTTTTATCTCACAACTGCCCACCTTTGCTCTAGGCCCACTACTCAGCAGGCTCCAACTAACTGGCATCTCTGATCTACACCATTTTGTGAAACCCAGTCAATCAAGGCACTGTCTGGTACACTCATGATCAGCAACAGGATATCCAATGGTTCTCCAGTGCCACATGGTCATGGGAATTTCAAAAATTTCATGGTATATATCGAGCCATTTTTCAAGAATGAAGTTGGAGGCACTGAGTGTTTCAATTATTTCAATAACCATTAAATTTTGAGGAAGCTAATTTCAATGAAAGCTCTGGAGAATTTTCACAGGCAAGGCTTCCCAAAGAGTGGCCAAAAGGTCACATGAAGCCAGGCCCATTGCGGTCTACAATGTGAAGTCCATGTGCGTTTTGACTCTCAACTATGGCTGCCAAATCTTTCTGAATAAAATCATGTGATATACTGGCTGAGATTTTCAGTGCTCTGTGGAAAGCCACCCTGGGCCTAGATCTCAGTTTCCAAGGGCGAATCTTATGCGTGGCCTCCTAATATCCCAACACAATTCTTGGCAATACTTCTCTGAGATCAGTTCCAGAACTCAGTCTCTATGGGGAATCACACCAGAGTTCAAGCCCATGTGGATACAGTCATCTCTTCCTACAACCACACAAATGACCACAATTAAAACCAAAAAACTCCCACATGGCCATCATCTTCTTATATATAGACACTCATCAAAACCTCTGACTTGAGGTTTCCATGAGGGGTGCAGCCCAAGGCAGTGTCCAAAATAAGCTCCCATGCCCCTCATTTGCCTAAAGTCATGGTGGCCTGGACATCCTTCCTTTGAACCAGGAGTGATCAAATCGGCCTCCCATTAATACTGCTCCGCTACTCCAATTTGAGGCCTACTGACTGTGCGTTTTAGATTCTTCATGTGAATTGGAGTCATGAGAAAACCCACGCAAATATGTGCTTGCCTCTACAGGATTTAAAGAATTCACTTGTCCCAAATGATCTCTATTCTCACTTAATGGAGATCAGGAACCTTACAGAGGAAGTCGAGAGACTCTATCCACAATGACTGTTCTTTTAGTCATTTTGGTTTTGGATGCACACATAGCAGGAGTTGGCCATCCATAAGGCAAGCCACAGTCCATTCATAAATTTGTTAAGATGAATGCTGGGAATCTTTCTAATGGACAGGACACATCCATTGATGCATTATCTTTTCTAATGTCTACAACCAAGGACAGTGGGATACAGAAATAGAAACACTCACCTTGTCAAAAGACTTACTAGAAACAGTCCACTCCAAAATAAGAAACCGCCTTTCTTACCTATTCTCAGAACATGAGACAAAACCAAAAACTCACACCCACACGCACAAAGGCACCTCCTTCCCACAAGTAGGTCTGTGACTATCCGGAGTGTCCTCTGACTGGTGCGCCATACAATGTTCCCCCAAAATAGACTGTTCTGTCTCAGATCTTGTGTCTTTGGCCAACTCTCTGAAGTTGTCAGGAGCCAGCAGTGAGGCACTACCTTGTTTCTCAGGAAAGACCCCTATTCAGAGCTTTCCTGCCATTTGGCCATCCTAACATCAGTAGTTACCAAGAAAGAATGACTCTGTCCTCGTGAAATCCAAAAAGTGAGAACACTGGGACTCAGACTGGCACTGTTTAACTGGCTTTGTGGATCCCAAGTTCAGAGAGTTCCATCACCAAGGAACTGAGGTGAGGTCACTTCCTTCAGGAACAGAATGAGTTCACTGCCTTGGAAACCATTTTGTCCTAGCATTTGCTTCCAAGGGTCCCATGAGATGGAAGCTGCCCCTGCTTCCTGTGACATATTCACAAGTTAGAATGGTATATCAACCATAGGCACCCGGGAACAGCTCTCCACACAGATCTCATTTGGCCCATCTTCTCTACATTAAGAATAAAGAGGCTGATTCCGACACAACCCTTCATCCTGACCAGGTTGTTCGCCATGGAATATTACTTTTGCTCAATCAGGTCCTTCAACGGTGCCTACATCTTCTCCATGGATCATTTCTGCATGGACCTTTGAGTTTCTCAGCAGGTGGAAGATCTTCTACATTCCTGTATTGTAAGACCAACTCTGTCCCTGCTCTTCTGTACAGTTAGATTGAGGTAACAGTGTATGGTTAGGGCTGATAACATGTTCTCTTTGGGTTAGGAATCATTCTGCTGAATGAATAATGATATTGGGAACCTGCAATATATATAAGAGTATATAGGTGAAATATATGTATGAAAACAGAAATCTAAGTAACATTTGAAGCCCAGAAGAGCATTGGGCCCTTGATTGGGATAATTAGCTTTGAATAAATCGATATACAATGGCAAAGAACCTTGTACCTTGGATAGTTGAATGTAGAAGAGAACATCCAGTCAAAAAGGATAGTCAGTAGTGAAAGGTTAATAAAATAGTTACTTTTCACTTCCTGTTTTTCTGTATGCTTAAAAAAACACTGTTGAAATCTTGAGAACTGTTTGCTAATCTTGTTCCCAGAATGTACTGTCCCCAACTGCCAAACTGTAGAATATACTCCCTCACCCGGTTGCATGCAACCGCCCACTCACCCTTACCCATCATTAAACTTTCCTTCCTGCCCTCTCAAGGAAAGTAAATAATCCCTGCTTAAACTGTTCTCAGGGCTCTCTGCTCTATTCAAGTGAGCTCTGAGCCCCAGCATACTGGACCCCCAGTAAACTCTTTACTGTTGCATGAGACAGTCTCTTGGTGGTCTCTTCCTTCCATGCTCACCCAACATTTACATATGAAGGTCAAACCAAGTTCCAGCAGCGGCGGACAAGAGACCCTACCGGGCTCCTCTCAGGGTAAGTAAGGCGCCTCTTTCTGGTTTCAGTTTTAACGTTAGGGCTTGGCAAAAGGGCTGTTGATGAAGAGCGTGAGCTCTCTCCAATGGTGACTGACAGACGTGTCACCGAGCCCCAGGCCACGTCCCTGGGGGACGCCACAGAAGACTCGAGAAATCGAGGAACAATAGTCTCCTCGACTCAGTGATATTTTGTTTCAGATTCGGTATTGCCAGCCCATAGGGTTTTGCCTGCTACTCAGTCCTGGTCTCAGTTTTGGACGTCCATTGCCTGTCTTTATTGTCTTGTCTTGTCTGTGTTGTGTGTTGTTGCATTCACTGTTTGTGTATCTTTCATTATGGGACAGAGCACTTCAATGTCTCTGTCCCTGACCCTTGATCACTGGATCAAAGTTCACTTAAGGGCTCCGAATCTTTCTTTTTCATTAAAGCTCCAGATCTGTCAGACTCTCTGTGCCGAAGAATGACCCACCTTTGGATTCGGATGGCCCCTAGAAGGATCTTTCTATTTCCCACTAATTTAAAAAGTCAGAGATATTGTCTTTCAGGTGGGCACACATAGCCTTTCGGATCAACAGCCATATATCTTAACTTTTCAGGACCTCTGCAAATATCCTCATCCATGGGTGAAGCCTTTCTTTGTCCCTTCCCCTGCTCCTATTCCTTCCGCCATGATCTCTCAAACCCTCTGCTCCTCCTCCTCCTCCACCCTCGGTTCTTCCTGAGTCACAAGATTTGACTCTAATGAACTCTCCTCCCCCTCCTTATACCCTGCCCTCTTCCCCCAACCACCAACACCCTCTAAGTGATTCCCCTGCAGCTGACTCAGCCTCTCTGCCATTGGGGGAATCTAAGCTTGCCCAGCGCCCTCCAGATAACTCCCCCACGGCACACACAGCCCCTCCTCCCCAAGAGAAAGCTGGCCCGGCTAAGGGAACTCGCTGGCGGCGAATGATTGAAAACCCTGAAACTCCCGTGATGCTCCCCCTATGTCCCTATGGACCATTGATTGACGAAGAACATGGGGGGAAAATGCAAGCCTACAAATATTGGTCTTTCTCCTCTTCCGACCTATATAACTCGAAAAATAACAATCCCCATTTTTCCGGGGACCCCACCCGGCTCACAGGTCTGGTTGAGTCATTGATGTTTTCACATTTGCCTACTTGAGATGACTGACAACAATTCCTAGGGACTCTCTTCATGACAGAGGAACAAAAGAGAATCCTCCTGGAAGCTAGAAAAAAATATCCTCTGACCAGATTGGAGGCCGACACATCTTCCCAACTTAATCAAAGCTGCTTTTTCCTCGAAACAACACAACTGGGACCCCAATACCTTTGAAGTTAGAAAGCATCTGTCCACTTAACACCAGGTCTAATAGTGGGCATCCGAGTGGCCACTAGGCGACCAACTAATTTGGCTAAGGCAATAGAGATTATTCAAAGGCCTGATGAATCTCCCTCTATGTTTCTAGAGAGAATAATGGAGGCATATAGGATATATACTCCTTTCGATCCTCAGGCAGAGGATCAAAAGGCATCTGTCATGATGGCCTTTATTGGGCAAGCTGCCCTGGATATTTAAAGAAAGTTTCAATGCTTAGATGGATTACAAGGTATGACTTTGAGAGATTTAGTCAGTGAAGCAAAGAAAATATACCTTAAGGAAGAAACTGGGGAAGAGAAGGGAGCAAAGGGAGGATAAAAGAAACAAAAGAAAGACTAAGGCGTTGACTAAGGTCCTGGTCACAACAACAAAACGGCCCGAAATTAAGAAACAGGGAGACCGGAAGGGATACCTGGTCCCACGCCAGAGGCCACCCCTGGCCTCAGATCAATGTCTACTGTAAAGAAAAAGGACACTGGGCCAAAGAGTGCCCTAAAAAGTGACAGCCACGCCAGTCAGCCATTCTGACTCTGGAGGATGACTATGAACGTCGGAGCTCAGATCCCCTCTCCGAGTTCAGGGTAACATTTGAAGTGGAGGGGACCCCAGTAAACTTTGAAGTGGATACAGGGGCAATATACTCACCCCCAAGGCCACATTGAGCCCTCTATCAAAAAAAGGTCTCTCGTTCAAGGGGCTAATGGCAGTAAATATCAGGGTTGGTCAACTAAGAGGATCATGGACCTGGGGAAAGGAAAAATCCATCACTCCTTCCTAGTAATCCCAGAATTCCTGGCCCCATTGATGAGCAGAGATCTGCTCACCAAGCTCTGGGCCAAAATAACTTTTAACCCTTAAGGGCCCCAAGTGGAATTTCTAAATCCTACAGTAAAAACTCCTATAGTGACAGCTCTAACTATGTCAGTAGACAGCTCTAACTCACTCACCTTGGTTCAAAGAAACTGGAGGTATTTCTGAAGTATCAAGAACAGAGTTTTACACTAACTGACCCACAGCAAAAAGAAATAACTGAATGAGTAAAAAAAAGCCTGTTGAGTCCATCAATTGGTTAATGCTTACCCTTCTAAGCTTCCTGCAGGAAAGCACCTACGGGGAAGTAGACCAGGACAATTCTGGGAAGTTGACTTTTCTGAAATTAAGCCAGCAAGGAATGGACATAAATATCTTCTAGTCTTTTAAGATATATTTTTAGGATGGATTGAAGCCTTCCCCACTAAAATAAAAAGAAAAAAGAAACAGTGCAAATGGTGGTCAAGAAGATTCTGGAAGACATTTTTCAAAGATGCGGCCTGCCAAAGGTAATACGGTCTGATAATGCACCGGTGTTCGTGGCCCAGGTAAGTCAGAAGTTAGCCAGGAACCTGGGGATTAATTGGAAGTTATATTGTGCTTACAGACCCCAGAGTTCAGGACAGGTAGAAAGAATGAATAGAACCATTAAAGAGACCTTAACGAAATTAAGCTTAGAGACCAGCATAAAATATTGGACTATGCTCTTAGCTTATACAAGGTTTCGTGCAAGAAATACTCCCTCTGTTTCCTTGAGTAACCACAGCCCTGTGAAATTCTCTAGGGTGCCTCTCCTCCAGTAAGGAACCTAAGCCCAACTCTAAGACCTAATGATCCCTTCCACACCCCCTTGCTTGACAAACTTAAAGCTCTTGAAAGAACTCAGCGATACCTGTTGAAACAGCTGGCCACTGCCTACCAAACTGGGGATGAGGGGACTCCACATCGATATCAAGTAAGAGACTTCATCTACGTAAGACGATATCAGGTGTCATCCCTGGAACCCTGCTGGAAAAGACCATACCAGGTGCTACTTATAACATCTACAGTGGTAAAGGTAGACGGAATCACTTCCTGGATCCATGCCTCTCATCTCAAGCCTGCGCCCTGTCCACACTCTGGCTGGAAACTGGAAAAGCCTGGTAACACTTTCAAATTGCATATTCACCATGTGGATAAGCTTATAGACTCTCCCCTTGGCCACAAGTAGTCCTAACCCTAATCAGCCCATTCAACAGAGATGGCTGATCACAAATTCTACTGGAAAAGAAGTATAATCTATCTTGCATACAGCCCCCTTAGGGACCTGGTGACCATCTCTCCACCCAGACATTTGTCAGCTGGCTATAGGTCTTTCCTATTGGGATATCCCTGATGAAGAGGATCCCACTAAAATTCCATTAAATCCCTTCTGTACAATAGATAATGGAGACAAACCTTATGAATGTAGGGACACACGAGCCAGATGCAGGTTGGCTAGCCTACATTACTGTGTTTGCTTGGCCGACTGTCAAAGCCATAAGCAGCCATGGCTGTGTGGGGGAAAAGCCGACTTCTTCTGTAAGTCATGGGGATGTGAGCCTACAGGGGCTGCCTGATGGAACCCAAACTCCTCATCAAATTCAGTACACAGCATTGGCCGTATTACGAATTAGATAACAAAAACTGATGGCCCCCAGAGGGGACTGTATATCCTCAAATCCTGCATGACCTTTTTAACATCTGCTAGTGCTCAAAAGGGTGAAAGGAGATTCCCCTATGTGGAGGCCTTTTCCCTTCTTCGCTCACATCCTGAACTATGCTTATCCAACAGATCCTCTCCTTCAGCCTTCTGCTCCAGAGTCTCTGCTGTCACTCCCACCTCAGCAACCTGATTTCTCCACTACAATTAATAGATCAAAAACCCAAACCTCCGCTGGTTCTCAGACCATTGCCCCCTTGCTGAGGTAGCAGGTACTGAGGTACCCCTCCACCCACTCACTCCTCTCTTCTCCTGTCAGTGCCCGCACCGGGTCCCACCAGGTTCTCTTACCAACTAACCCAAAGCTCAAACCAGCTGTGGAGAGCCCTAAGACCCTTATCCAAGATGTAATGAAAATGGCCTTTAAAGTTGCTTTGTCATCACTGAAAACAGTTTACTAAGAATTTAAAGTCCCTCACATGCATTTTAGGATACTCACCACCATCTTCCCCTCTGCTCTAACAGTTCTACTGCTCAAGTTTTTGTTGCTAGGAAAATCCCAAACCACTTTCCCATTATTCTTTTACATCTCTCCTTCCTCATTCTCAGACCCTCGGAGCTGCTCTCAGCCCCACCTTCCCCATCTTTCCCCTCTGTACTAGGCCCTCAGAAAAGTCTTAACTGACCTTCTCCAGAAGTCTTCACCATGGCTGACTTTAGGACATTCAGCAAAAAAGTCCCTATAAAAGAGTTCAATGTAGTTAAACTTCCTCTTTTCATGTTGCCATGTTTTACTTGGCCACTTGCTAAAAAAATCAGCACTCCTAAGCTAGACACCCCCTTACTATTTTTTCACAAAAATATGTGAACAAAGCCTCTGGCCTTGACCTGGGGCTTCACAGAGATGGCTACATTTCTAAGTGAACAAAGTTAGCAACTGGGCTCCGTGGTTACAGCTGGCAGGGGGAAAATAAGAAAGGGAAGAAAAAGCTCTTTCCCTCCCAGGTGTCCTTGAAAAGTTAACTTGCAGAGAACAGAGGAAAAAACAGAAACAAAAACTGCTTTTTTCACCTTCTGCAAACTGTGAACTTCTGAGCCCCTTCCCTTACATGTTGGGTACAAAATTCTGAAACTACCTAAACTTGGGTTTCAGAGGATTACTTGATTACAACAGAATCAATGCCCTCTGAATCTGGTTGCAACCAATTAGAACTGTTTCCCTGTCTTCAGTGCTATCTTAGGTGCCTTGCCTTGTGCATCCCTACCACAGCATAATTCTATATTCTTAAACATTGTTTATGTTTTCATGAAATGGTGAACAGATGTGATAAATTGTGTAATCGTGCAGATGTTTTCCAGAGTGCTCTATCATGACGCAGGTTCATTTGAAGATCAAATAGGGGGGAATAGAACCCGGTTCCACTGGGAACATATATCCCTCACTTTAGCCATCCTATTAGGAATAGGATTTGCTGCATGGGTGGGCACAGGAACCACTGCCCTTGTGCATGGGACACAACAAATGACCCAATTAGAAGCAGTAATTGACCAAAACTAAGATATTAGAAACCTCCATCAGAGCTTTGCATGAATTTTTAATCTCTCTCTCTGAAGTTGTTTTTCAGAACACTAACCGGTTGGACCTCCTCATCATGAGAGAAGGGGGCCTTTGTGCTGCATTGAGGGAAGAATGTTGTTTGTATGCCGACCATAATGGAGTTGTAATAAAATATATGAATAAATTAAAAAGACCCCTTGAAGAGCATCAACGATACAGAGAGGCCCAAAAAGGGTGGTTTGAGTCTTGGTTCACACAGTCTTCCTGGGTTAACTACGTTTTTATCAACCCTGGCCGGTCCAATAATAATCCTCATATTATTGCTAACTATAAAACCCTGGTTTCTCAACCGTGTAATTTCTTTTCTCCAGGCTCAAATTGAACGAGTTAAACTTATGGTAATACCCCACTAGTATACATAGAATGTGACACACCCCAATGATCATTTTTATGATTAAAAGTAGCCAGAAGAAGAAGTGGGGAATAAAAGGTTAATAAAATAGGTACTTGTCACTTCCTGTTTTTTCTGTATGCTTAACAAAACACTCTTGAAATCTTGAGAAATGCTTGCAAATCTTGTTCCCATTATATGCTGTCCCCAACTGCCAAACTGCAGAATGTGCTTCCTCACCCATATGCACGCAAATCACCCACTCGCCCTGATCCATCAATAAACTTTCCTCCCTGCCCTCTCCAGGTAAAGTTTATAAACTCTACATAAGCTATTCTCAGGGGTATCTGCTCTATTCAAGTGAGCTCTGAGCACCAGCATGCTGGACACTCAATAAACCCTTTGCTGTTGCATGACATAGTCTGTTGGTGATCTCCTCCTGCGAAGCTCACCCGACATTTACTATAATGATTGAATATAGAAGAGAACATTCAGTCAAAAAGGGATAGTTGATAGGATTAGGAAGATGGTACGTTTAGGAAGAAGTGTGAGTATAGGTTTTGGAACAAAAGTTCTTTAGTTATAGGGTTTCAGTTAGAGCGTGATTATTAATGTTAGCATAGGTGAAGAGTCAGTCACAATGATAAACTGGGGAAAAGATGTAGAAAAGAAGATATAAATAGAGACATTAAAAAATCAGGCAAAGTATAAAGAGAGTGATAGGATTAGACATTTTGAACAGGGTTGAGTTTGAATATATAATTTAGGAAGAAACAAATATGTAGTCACCAATAAGAATGACATTAGAGAGCATTAGGCAAAATTCAGGTGGATGAATATTTCTGACAATAATCTTGTGAATAGTTGATTATAAATCCACATACATGAACATGAATGAATTTAGGGAGTGTACATAAGACACATATATTTCATATTTTGAAAAATCTGGAGAGTACACACAGACAAAAAAAGTAGCAATATATATGTCAATCAAAATTCATCATAAAATATATATCATCCACAGATCCAAAAATATTCATTTTACTGAACATGGATTTATGTATAATGTTGTTCAACTAGGAAGCTGACCCATAGTTTGAATATTCAGTACCAACAGGGTTTATTAGGAGTGATCTCGTCTCACAATTTATATATACCAAGTCAGCCAAATCACAAGAATGAACGTGTGGTACCAGGTAGGATTCTATATGTGCATATAAAAATACACATGCTCAATAGGCTACAGAGAAATGGAGACAGGAATTTACATATTTGTTAACTTTAAAAATACATGGAGAACTATTTCAACAAACAATTGACTAGATTTATAACTCCTACTCTGTATCATGCAGAAGGCAAGTTCAACTATACACCGTGCCTCCTCTGAACTGCTTGTATTTCTATTCTTTTTGGGTTATTTTTCTCCATCATATTAGGATTAGTAGTCAGAGTCTGGTAGGGTATGGGTTAGTGTCAAAGAATCAGTATTTTGAACGGAAAATAGGAAATTGAATCCAATGTGTATGCAAACATATGCTACAGAAAAATCTTTCCACTCTCATCCAGAACAATGCCTTGATATTCCCTTCGCCTCAAGTAAGACACAATTAGAGGAGAAGAGTTAAAAAATCTGTGAATACCTATCTGGAATGGAAAATGGTCCAGATTTCACATCATTGGAGTTGGTAGAGGAGTTTCTAAAAGTAATGGACAGGGTAAACACTCCACTAACATGGAGCTCTGATGGCCTAAAGATTTTTGAGAATCTGCCTCTGAGGTTGAGCACTTGAAATATATGTTTTTGTCAGGAGCTTTAGCTTTTTTTGTAGTGAGACCATCAAAGCTGGGTATGCATCGATGTGACCTGGATGACATGGTTACTTATTTTCCAAAGAAATGAGGCAGCAGTGCTGAATTCTCTCTTTGTAGGTAAACTGTGGCCTCTGAGGGTTATGTGTCTTCCGGTGTGGACTGTGAAGCCATTTGGTCATCCGCTAATTTTCGTGGTGTTTTTGCTGCTGCTCTGGGAGTTTGGTATTTGCTTCACAAAATACAAAGAGTTCAAATGGGACACAGTACTGGAGGGAGTTCTGTCAGGTGTGGGGGGAAGGGTCTGGAGGAGAATGCACCAACCAGTGTTTTATCCCACGTAGCTTGCCCCCTTGACAATAGCAACATGATTCAGAACATTGCCCTGAAACCTCTCCATATAACAAGATGCCTTTACATATAAGGGTCTGATGGCTGCACCAAGTAAGTCACAAGTCTTTTGGAATCCAATGGTAGATCCCCATGGCCCTACCACTGATGTTTTATCAAACACCTGCCCATCACTACTCTGGGCCACTACTCAGCAGGCTCCAACTTACTGGCATCTCTGTTCTACACCATTATCATGAAACCCAGTCAATCAAGGTACTGTCTGGTATACTCATGATGAGCAACAGGACATCCAAAAGTTTTCCAGTGCCACGTGGTGATGGAAATTTCAAAATTTTCATGGTATTTATCTAGCCATATTTCAAAGATGAAGTTGGAGGCACTGTGGGTTTCAATTTATTCAGGAATCATTAAATGTTGAGGAAGCTCGTTTCAGTGAAAGCTCTGGAGAACTCTCACAGGAAAGGCATCTGAGAGAGTGCCCAAAAAAGTCACATGAAGCCAGGCCCATTGAGGTCTACAATGTGAGGCCCATGTGTGTTTTGACTCTCAACTCAGCCTGCCAAGTCTTTAAGAATAAAATCATGTTATATACTGGCTGAGAATCCCAGTGCTCTGTTGAAAGCCACCCTGGGGCTAGATCTCAGTTTCCAAGGGTGACTCTCATGCGTGGCCTAATAAAATCCCCCAAAAAATTCATGGCAATACTTATCTGAGTTTAGTTCCACAACTCAGTCTCTAAGGGGAATTACACCAGAGTTCAAGCCCAGGTGGACCCAGTCATTTCTTCCAACCGACACACAAATGACCAAAATTATAACCAAAACACTCCCACATGACACTAATCTTCTTCCATGTAGTCACTCATCGTCACCTCTGGCTGAAGGTTTCCATGAGGAGCACAGCCAAAGACAGTTTCCAAAATAAGCTTCCATGCCCCTCATTTGTCTAAAGTCAGGGTGAACCAGGAGTGATCAAATAAGCATGCCTTTAATACAGCTTTGTTTCTCCAATTTGAGGCCTACTGATTTTCAGATATAGATTCTTTATGTCATTTGGAGTCATACGAAAACCCAAGCACCTCTGCAGGGCTTGGAAGAACTCATTTGACCCAAAGAATCCCTATTCTCACTGGATGGAGGTCAGGAACCTAAAAGAAGAAGGCAAATGACTTCATCCACAATGACTGTTCTTTTTGCAATTATGGTTTTGGATGCACACATGGGATCATTCTTTAGATCCATAAGGTGCTGAGAATCTAAGTCACAGCCACACACAAGACCAAGAGGCTAATTCAGCCACATCCTTTACCAAAGCAATTAAGCAAAGAGTCACAGGTGATGCCCATTCATTTCCATTTCAAAACTGTTTTCTTCAGGCTTCACAAAGTGGTGGCCTGAGGCAAAACCTTCCAGACATTCAGGGCAACAGAACAATAGTTAAGCAAAAGACCCAAATTAGGGTTTCACCACTGAGACTTTCCTGGTTACACTGATATCTGACATTCAGGGCAACAGAACAATATGTAAACAAAAGGCACAAAACATGGTCTTTCCACTGAGACTTTTTTGGTCACACTGATATCTGAGTTTTCTGAGAATCTCGCGATTCTCTTCAGCTATCCATTACATGGCCATGTCACAGAGCTTAAAGGTGGTACATATCTTGGAAACAAAACCAAGAGCCAATTCTGGAGAGGGGCCAGAATTCAGGAAGAAAACAGGAACTTAGGAAGATAGCAGGTGTTGCCCATGGATAAGACAAGTTGCAGTCCATTCATTAATTGGCCAGTATGAATTATGGGAAGATTTGTACTAGACTAGACATCCATTAATGAATTATCTTTTCAAATGTCTACAACAATGAACAAAGTGGGAAACACAGACATAGGAACACTAGTCTTGTCAAACGACTTACTAGAAATAGTCCACTCCAAACCAAACAAACCGACTTTCCTACCTATTCTCAGAACATGAGACAACACCACAAACACACACCCACTCCCACAAAGGCACCTCCTTCCCCCAAGTAGGTCTGTGACTATCCAGAGTGTCATCTATGTTCATAGAGGGGGCCATACTATGTTCCACGGAAATGGGCTGTCCTCTTTCAGATCTGGTTTCCTTGGCCAACTATGTGAAGTTGTCAGGAAAAAGTGGTGAGCCACTACCTGCTTTCTCAGGAAATGTCCCTCTTCAGAGCTCTCCTGGCATTTGGCCATCCTCACATCAGTAGGTACCAAGAAAGACTGACTTGTCCTTGGAAAATCCAAACAAGTGAGCCCACTGGGACTGGGACTGGGACTGCCTCTGGGTGCCTGGCTTCTTGGATACCAAGTTCAGAGAGTTCCATCACCAAGGAAATGAGTTATGTCACTTTCTTTGGAACTGAATGAGGTCACTGCCTTGGCAACCACTTTGTCCTAACAGTTGCTTTCAAGGGTCCCATGAGATGGAGCCGGCCCCTACTTCCTGTGACACTTTCACAAGTTAGAATGGAATGTCAACGATAGGCACCTGGGAACAGCTCTCCACACAGGCATGGTTTGGTCAGTCTTCTCTACATTTAGAAGAGAGAGGCTGATTCAGACACATCCCTACGTCCTGACCAGATTTTTTGCCATGGAAGATGACTTTTGCTCACTCAGGTCCTTCATACCTGCCTACAACTTGTCCAGGTATCATTTCTGCATTGACCTTTGAGGTTCTCAGCAGGTGGACGGTCCCCTTCTTTCCTGTATTGTAAGAACAACTCCGTCCCTTCTCTTCTGTAAAATGAGATTGAGGAAACAGTGTATGTTTAGGGTTAATAACAGATTCGTTTTGGGTTAGGAATCATTCTGTGCGATGAATAATAGTGTTGGGGACCTGCGATATTTACAAGAATATAGAGGTGAAATATAAGTATGAAAACAGAAATCTAGGTATGATTTGAAGTCCAGAAGGACATTGAGCCCTTGATTGGGATAATTAGCTTTGAATTATGTTCTGCAAAAATGTCTCAGGTAATTTGATATACAATGGCATAGGACCTTGTACCTTGGATGATTGAATGTAGAAGACAACATACAGTCAAAAAGGGATAGTCGGTAGGATTATGAAGCTAGTCAGTAGGTTTAGGAAGAAGAGTGAGTATATGCTTTGGACCAAAAGTTCTTTAGCAATAAGGTTTCGGTGAGAGAGTGAATGTAAATGTCAGCACATATGAAGAGTCAGTCACTATGATGAGCTGGGGAAAATATGTAGAAAAGCAGATATCAATAGAGACATTATGAAATCAGGCAAAGAATAAAGTGAGTGATAGGATTAGACATGTTCAACAGGGTTGAGTTTGAATATATAATCTTAGGAAGAAAAAAATATGTAGTCTCCAATAGGACTGCTATTTGAGAGCATTAGGCAACCTGGACATGGATGTTTTTAGTAATCCATGTTCACTTTCCATTTAGGCCTTGGTACAATCATAACTGTGACCATTACATTATTTTTCCAGAATATTACTGTGATAAAATATATATGTAGATCAGGTAACATGAGAATTTATTCCACCATTTCTGGGAGAAATATATTGAAGACGTAAAATTAGTATTGGGGTTACAAAGAGGTGCACCCTGTGTCTATGAATATAGAGATAAAGCATGAATAGACCATACTGTGAATAAATAATATAACTTGTTCCAACTTTAAATAATGAATTGAACTGATATCTGAAAAATTTCAGAAAATCTTATATTGATATACAATCATTCATTCCAACCAATTACACATCTAATGGTAATATTAGTGTTTTGGTTTATCATGAAGAGTGTGTGAGTTTTGCTTCAAAAGTGATTAGGGAAATCGAAAATAATGTGTTTAGAAAGAAGTCTCATTAAAAGACCAGTCAGGAAACCTGGAGGAATACATATGTTGTGAAGCAGAAAGTGATTGAAAGTGAAACAAATGCCTATGAATTTTCTAATTTGTGGATGAAATATATATCCTATGATGTGCATAAACACGTGAAATAGTAATGTTCCAGGGTTGAATATAAATGAACGTCAAAATACACATCATGTCCCATAGGAATCTTCTTGCATTGATTTTAAAACTGGGTCAGTTACTATAGAAATATTAGGATTCACGTGCATCATTCACCGAATTTAGTTCTTTTTTTTAAATTTTTATTTATGGTTGTTCAAAACATTACATAGTTCTTGATATATCATATTTCACAATTTGATTCAAGTGGGTTATAAACTCCCATTTTTACCCCGTATACAGATTGCAGAATCACATCAGTTACACATCCATTGATTCACATATTGCCATACAAGTGTCTGTTGTATTATGCTGCCTTTTCTGTCCTCTACTATCCCCCTCCCCTCCCCTCTCCTCCCCTGTTTTCTCTCTACCCCTTCTACAGTAATAAATTTTCCCCCTTGTATTACTTTTACCATTCCCCTCACTTTCTCTTGTATGTAATTTTGTATAACCCTGAGGGTCTCCTTCCATTTCCATGCAATATCCCTTCTCTCTCCCTTTCCCTTCAACCTATCATCCCTGTTTAATGTTAATCTTCTTCTCATACTCTTCATCCCTACTCTGTTCTTAGTTACTCTCCTAATATCAAAGAAGATATTAGGCATTTGATTTTTAGAAATTGGCTAGCTTCACTTAGAATAATCTGCTCTAATGCCATCCATTTCCCTGAAAATTCTATGATTTTGTCATTCTTTAATGCAGAGTAATACTCCATTGTGTATAAATGACACATTATTTATGCATTCTTCTATTGAAGGGCATCTAGCTTGGTTCCACAGTCTTGCTATTGTGAATTGTGCTGCTATGAACATCGATGTAGCAGTGTCCCTGTAGCATGATCTTTTTAGGTCTTTAGGTTTTAGACCGAGAAGGGAAATAACTGGGTCAAATGCTGGTTCCATTCCCAGCTTTCCAAGAAATCTCCATACTGCTTTCCCATTTGGCTGCACCAATTTGCAGTCCCACCAGCAAAGTACAAGTGTACCTGTTTCCCCACATCCTCGCCAGCACTTGTTGTTGTTTGACTTCATAATGGCTGCCAATCTTACAGGAGTGAGATGGTATCTTAGGGTGGTTTTGATTCACATTTCTCTGACTGCTGGAGGTGGTGAGCATTTTTTCATGTACTTTTTGATTGATTGTATTCCTCCTCTGAGAAGTGTCTGTTCAGGTCCTTGGCCCATTTGTTGATTGGGTTATTTGTTATATAATTGACTATTTTTTTTTTTTTGAGTTCTTTGTATACTCTGGATATTAGGGCTCTATCTGAAGTGAGAGGAGTAAAGATTGTTCCCAGGATGTAGGCTCCCTATTTACCGCTCTTACTGTTTCTTTTGCTGAGAAAAAACTTTTTAGTTTGAGTAAGTCCCATGTGTTGATTCTAGTTATTAACGCTTGTGCTATGGGTGTCCTATTGAGGAATTTGAAGCCCGACCCCACAGTATGTAGATCATAGCCAGCTTTGTCTTCTATCAGACACCATGTCTCTGATTTGATATCAAGCTCCTTGATCCATTTTGAGTTAAATTTTGTTCATGGCGAGCGAAAGAAATTCAGTTTCTTTTTGTTACATATGGATTTCCAGTTTTCCCAGCACCATTTGTTGAAGATGCTATCCTTCATCCATTGCATGCTTTTAGCCCCTTTATCAAATATAATATAGTTGTATTTTTTTGGATTGGTTTCTGTGTCCTTTATTCGGTACTATTTGTCCACCCATCTGTTTTGGTACCAGTACCATGCTATTTTTGTTACTATCGTTCTGCAGTATATTTTGAAGTCTGGTATTGCTATACCGCCTGATTCACACTTCGTGGTTTGCATTGTTTTTGCTATTCTGGGTCTTTTATTTTTCCATATGAATTTCGTGATTGCAAGAAATGGCGTTGGGATTTTGATTGGTATTGCATTAAACCTATAGAGAACTTTTGGTAATATCGCCTTTTTGATGATGTTAGTTCTGCCTATCTATGAACTGGGTACATTTTTACATCTTCTAAGATCTTCTTCTATTTTTCTCTTTAGGGTTCTGTAGTTTTCCTTGTATAAAACTTACACCTTTTTTGTTAGGTTGATTCCCAATTATTTTTTTAGTATATTGTGAATGGAGTGGTTGTCCTCATTTCCGTTTCAGAGGATTTGTTGCTGATATACAGGAATGCCTTTGATTTTTGCATGTTGATTTTATATCCTGCCACTTTGCTGAATTCATTTATTAGCTCTAATAGTTTCTTTGTAGACCCTTTTGGGTCTGCTAGGTATAGAATCATGTTATCTGCAATAGTGATAATTTAAGTTCTACTTTTCCTATTTATATGCCTTTAATTTCTTTTCTCTGTCTAATTTCTCTGGCCAGTGTTTCGAGAACTATGTTGAACAGAAGTGCTGAAAGAGGGCATCCCTGTCTTGTTCCAGATTTTAGGGGAAATGCCTTCAATTTTTCTCCATTCAGAATGATGCTAGCCTGAGACTTAGCATAGATTGCTTTTACAATATTGAGGTATGTTCCTGTTATCCGTAGTTTTTCTAGAGTTTTGAACATAAAGGGATGCTGTACTTTGTCAAATGCTTTTTCTGCATCTATCGAGATGATCAAATGGTTTTTATTTTTAAGTCTATTGATGTGATGAATAACATATATTGATTTCTGTATATTGAACCAGCCTTGAATCCCACGGATGAATCCTACTTGATCATGGTGCACAATTTTTTTGATATGCTTTTCTATCTGATTTGCCAGAATTTAATTGAGGATTTTTGCCTCTAGGTTCATTAGAGATATTGGTCTGTAGTTTTCTTTATTTGAAGTGTCTTTGTCTGGTGTAGGAATCAGGGTGGTGTTGACCTCATATAATGAATTTGGAAGTTCTCCCTCTTTTTCAATTTCCTGAAATAGCTTGAAAAGTATTGGTATTAGTTCCTCTTTAAAGGTTTTGTAAAACTCTGCTGTATACCCATCAGGTCCTGGGCTTTTCTTACTTGGTAGTGTTTTGATGGTTTTTTCTATTTCCTCAATTGATATTGGTCTGTTTAGGTTGTCTATATCCTCCTGACTCAATCTGGGCAGATCTTATGACTTAAGAAATTTATAGATGCCTTCACTGTCTTCTATTTTATTAGAGTAAAAAATTCAAAATAATTTCGGACTATCTTCTGTATTTCTGAAATATCTCTTGTGATATTGTCTTTTTCATCCCGTATGCTAGTAATTTGAGTTCTCTCTCTTCTTCTCTTCATTAGCATGGCTAAGGGTCTGTCGATTTTATTTATTTTTTTAAAGAACCAAATGGGTTGACGTGTCTGCCGCGCTGGTAGGCCGCTGGGCCTGTTCCACAGGTCGGTTGCAGGACTGCCTACCTTGCGGGAGCGGGTGGCGGCTCTGCTCTGCCCCTACTGCAATTGGGGTGTCGTGACTACCATGCTGGCAGATCGCTGGGCCTGTTCCGGGTGCGGACAAAGGATCTGCTCTGCCCCTACTCCAATTGGGTTGACATGACTACCATGACGGTGGGCCGCTGTGCTTGTACTGGACGCGGGAGAAGGTTCTGCTCTGCCACTACTCCAATTGGGGTCTCGTGTCTACCACGGTGGCAGGCCACTGGGCCTGTTCCGCAGGTCAGTCACAGGTCTGCTTACGTTGCGGGCACGGGCGGCGGCCTGCTTGGCCCCTACTACAATTTGGGTGACTTGACTACCACGCCAGCGGGTGGCTGGGCATGATCCGGTCCCGGGCAGTGGTTCTGATCTGTCCCTACTCCAATTGGGGTGATGTGACAACCACACCTGCGTGCCTGATGAATCTCCCTCTATGTTTCTAGAGAGAATTACGGAGGCATATAGGAGATATACTCCTTTCGATCCTCATGGAGAGGATCAAAGCATCTGTCACAATGGCCTTTATTGGGCATGCTGCCCTGGATATTTAAAGAAAGTTACAATGCTTAGATGGATTACAAGATATGACTCTGAGAGATTTAATCAGAGAAGCCGAGAAAGTATACTTTAAGAGAGAAACTGAGGAAGAGAAGGGAGCAAAGGGAGAATAAGATAAACAAAAGAAAGACTAAGGAGTTTACTAAGGTTCCATTCACAACAACAAAGGGCCAGAAATTAAGAAACAGGGAGACAGGAAGTGATACCTGGTCCCACGCCAGAGGCCACCCCTGACCTCAGATCAATGTGCCTACTGTAAAGAAAGAGGACACTGGGTTCAAGAGTGCCCTAGAAAGAGACAGCCACGCCAGCCAGCCTTTCTGACTCTTCAGGATGACTACGAAGGTCGGGGCTCAGATCCCCTCCCTGAGCTCAGCGTAACTTTTGAAGTGGAGGAGACTCCAGTAAACTTTGAAATGGATACAGGGGCAATAAACTCAGCCCTTAAGGCCCCATTGGGCCCTCTATCAAATAAAAGGTATCTAGTTCAAGGGGCTAATGGCAGTAAATATCGAACTTGGACAACTAAGAGGACCATGGACCTGGGGAAAGGAAAAATCCATCACTCCTTTTTAGTAATCCCAGAATGCCTTGCCGACTTTTTCTGTACGTCATGGGAATGTGAGCATACAGGGGCTGCCTGATGGAACATAAAACTCCTCATCAAATTCCAGTACACAGCACTGGCATTATTACCAATTAGATAATCTAAACTGATGGCACCCAGAGGAGCCTCTAGATCCTCAAATTCTGCGTGTTCGTTTATTTTTTTTAAGAGAGAGGTGAGAGAGAGAGAGACAGAGATAATTTTTAATATTTATTTTTTAGTTTTTGGCAGACACGACATCTTTGTTTGTATGTGGTGCTGAGGATCGAACCCGGGCCGCACGCATGCCAGGCGAGCGTGCTACATCTTGAGCCACATCCCCAGCCCTGTGTGACCTTTTTAAGTTCTGCAAGTGATCAAAAGGGTAAAAGAAGATTCCCCTATGGGCAGGCCTTTTCCATCCTTCGCTCATATCCTGACCTATGCTTATCCAATAGATCCACACCTTCAGCCTTCTGCTCTCGAGTCTCTGCTCTCACTCCCACCTAAGCAACCTGATTTCTCCCCTCCAATTATTAGGTCAAAAACCCAAACCTCTGCCGGTTCTCAGACCATTGCCCCCTTGCTGAGGTAGCAGGTACTGAGGTTCCCATCCACCCACTCACTCCTCTCTTTTCCCGTCCGTGCCCACACCGGGTCCCACCAAGTCCTCTTACCAGCTAACCCAAAGCTCAAAGCAGCTGAGGAGAGCCCCCAAACTCCTATCAAAGATGTAATGAAAATGGCCTTTAAAGATGCTTTGTCATCACTGAAAACAGTTTACTAAGAATTTAAAGTCCCTCACATGCGTTTTGGGATACTCACTCTTGTCTTCCCCTCTTCTCTACCTGTTCTACTGCTCAAGTTTTTGTTGCTAGGAAAATCCCAAACACCTTTCCCATTATTCTTTTACATCTCTCCTCCCTCATTCTCAGATCCTCGGAGCTGCTGTCAGCCCCACCTTCCCTGTCTTCCCCTTCTGTACCAGGCCAACAGAAAAGTCTTAACTGACTTTTCTACAGAAGTATTCACCATGGCTGACTTTAGGACTTTCAGCAAAAGAGTCCCTATAAAAGAGTTCAATGTAGATAAACTTCCTCTTTTAGTGTTGCCTTGTTCTACTTGGCCACTTGCTAAAAAAATCAGCACTCCTAAGCTGGACACCCCATTACTTGTTTTCCAAAAAATATGTCAACAAGGCCTCTGGCCATGAGCTGGGGCTTTACAGAGAGGGCTACATTTTTAAGATAAAGAAGTTACCAAATGGGCTCCATAGTAACAGCTGGCAGGGGCGAAAAATAAGAAAGGTAAGAATAAGCTCTCCCCCTCGCAGGTTTCTTTGAAAAGTTAACTTGCCCAGAACAGAGGAAAAAACAGAAACAACAACGGCTTTTTTGAACTTCTGCAGACTGTGAACTTCTGAGCCCCTTCCCTTTCATGTTGGGTACAAAATTCTGAAACTACCTAAACTTGAGTTTCAGGAGACTACTTGATTACAACAGAAGCAATGCCCTCTGAATCTGGTTGCAACCAAATAGGACGGTTTCCCTGTCTTCAATTCTATCTTAGGTGCCTTGCCTTGTCCGTCCCTACAACAGCATAATTTTATATAATTAAACATTGTTTATGTTTTAAAGAAATTGTTAACAGATGTGATTAATTGTGTAATGGTGCAGATGTTTCCCAGAGTGCTCTATCATGATGCAGGTTCATTTGAAGATCAAATAGGGGGCATACAACCCGTTTCCACTGGGAACATATATTCCTCACTTTAGCCATCCTATTAGGAATAGGAGTTGCTGCAGGGGTGGGCACAGGAACAACTGCCCTGGTCCATGGGACACAACAAATGACCCAATTAGAAGCAGCAATAGACCAAAACTAAGATATTAGATACCTCCATCAGAGCTTTGCATGAATTTTTAACCTCTCTCTCTGAAGTTGTTTTACAGAACAGGCGAGTGACACAAAACACACACACACACAGAAAAAAAATAGTGATATATATGTCAATCAAAATTCATCATAAAATATATATCATCCACAGATCCAAAAATATTCATTTTACTGAACATGGATTTATGTATAATGTTGTTCATCTAGGAAGCTCACACACAGGTTGAATATTCAGTTCCAACAAGGTTTAACAGGAGTGATCTCTTCTCAAAATTTGTATCTGCCAATTCATCCACCTCACAAGAATGTATGTGTGGAACCAGGTAGGATTCTATATATGCATATAAAAATACATGTGCTAAATAGGCTACAGAGAAAGGGAGACAGGAATTCACATATTTGTTAACTTTAAAAACACATGGAGAACTATTTCAAAAAAAATTGACTAAATTTAACTCCTACTTTGTATCATGCAAAAGGAAAGTCCAAATATACACCATGCGTCCTCTGAACTCCTTGAATTTCTATTCTATTTGGGTTATTTTTCTCCTTTATATTAGGATTAGTAGTCAGAGTCTGATAGGGTATGTGTTAGTGTCAGGGATTCAGTATTTTGAATGGAAAATAGGAAATGGAATCCAATGTGTATGCAAATATGTGCTGCACAAATATCCTCCCACTCTCATCCAGAACAATGTTTTGACATTACCTTCGCCCCAAGTAAGACACAATTAGAGGAGAAGAGTTAGAAAATCAGTGAATACATATCTGGAATGGAAAATGCTCTAGAGTTCGTAACCATGGAAGTGGAAGAGGAGTTTCCAAAAGTAAGGGACAGGGTAAACACAACACAAACAGGGAGCTCTGAGAGCCTAAAAACTTTTTGAGAAACTGCCTCTGAGTTTGGGCACTTGAAATATATGTTGTTGTAAGGACCTTTAGCTTCCTTTCTAGTGGGACCATCAAAGCTGTGTCTGCATCTATGTGACCTGAAGGACATGGTTTCTAATTTTCAAATAAACATGAGGCAGCAATGCTGAATTCTCTCTTTGTAGGTAAACTGTGACCAGTGGGGACTAAGTGTCTTCCCGTGTGGACTGTGAAGTCATTTGGTCCTCCTGCACTTTTTGTGGTGTTTTTCCTGCTGCAATGGGAGTTTGGTATTTGCTTCATGAAATACCGGGAGCTCAAGTGGGACATATTTTGGAGGGAGTTCTGTCACGTGTGGTGGGTCAGGGTCTGCAGGAGAATGCACCAACCAGGCTTCTATCCCTCATAGCTTGCCCCATTGTCCCCTTGTCCATATCAACATGATTCAGAACATTGCCCTGAAACCTCTGCATATAACAAGATGCGTTTACATATAAGGGACTGCTGGCTGCACCATGTCAGTCACAAGCCATTTGGAATCCTTTGGTAAATCATCATGGCCCTACCACTGATGTTTTATCACACACCTGCCCACCACTGCTCTAGGCCCACTACTCAGCAGTCTCCAACTTACTGGCATCTCTTTTATACAACATTTTCATGAAACCCAGTCAATCAAGGCACTGTATGGTATACTCATTGTCAGCAACAGGACATCCAAATGTTCTCCAGTGCCACCTGGTCATGGGAACTTCAGAAAATCCATGGTATTCATCATGCCATTTTTCAAGGATGAAGTTGGCGAAACTGTTGGTTTCAATTTATTCAAGGACCACTAAAGGTTGAGGAAGCTCATTTCAATGAAATCTCTGGAGAACTCTCACAGGCAAGGCTTCCCAAATAGTGGGCAAAAGGTCACATGAAGCCAGGCACATTGAGGTCTACAATGTGAGGTCCATGTGTGTTTTGACTCTCAACTATGGCTGCCAAGTTTTTCACAATAAAATCATGTGATATCCTGGCTGAGATTCCCAGTGCTCTGTGGAAAGCCACCCTGGGCATAAATCTCAGTTTCCAAGGGCGACTCTCATGCATGGCCTCCTAAAATCCCAACACAATTCATGGCAATACTTCTCTGAGGTCAGTTCCAGAACTCAGTGTCTAAGGGGAATTACACCAGAGTTCAAGCCCAGGTGGACCCAGATATTTCTTCCAACCGCCACACAAATGACCACAATTAAAACCAAAACACTCCCACAGGTCCCTCATCTTCTTCCATGTAGACACTCATCATAACCTTTGGTGGAAGTTTCCATGAGGTGCGCAGCCCAAGACAGTGTCAAAATAATATTCCTTGCCCCTCGTTTGTCAAAGTCAGGGTTTTCTGGACATCGTTCCTGTGAACCAGGACTGATCCAAGAGGCCTGCCATTAATACTACTCTGCTTCTCCAATTTGAGGCATACTGACTGTAGGGTATAGATTCTTTGTGTGAAATTTAGTGATGAGAAAACCAAAGAACCTATGCACTAGCCTCTGCAGGGCTTTAAAGAACTCATTTGACCCAAAGGATCCCTATTCTCACTTGATGGAGGTCAGGAACCTTACAGAGGAAGGCTGAGGACTTAATCCACAATGACTGCTCTTTTGGCCATTTTGGTTTTGGTCCCACACATGGGATCTTTCTTTAGATCCATCAGATGCACCCACCATTGCTCTAGGCCCCCTACTCAGCCGGATGCTGCTTTCTGGCATCTCTGTTACACACCATTTTCATGAAAACCAGTCAATTAAGGCACTGTCTGGTATACTCATTGTTGGGAAAAGTATAAATGGCAGCCATACCTTAGAGAAAATCCCCAACATGGCGCCTAAGGACTTCTTCTTTCAAGCTTCTTGTTTTCTGCAGTGGCGTGAAAATTTCCCGCCCGTGTGAACTCTCCCGCCGGCGCCAATTTCAAATCTTGCTGGGGGGGAACCTGAGCCCCAATGAGAACTTACTGATTCCTGGGCTCCAGAGCTTATATCTGAAAGAACTTGCAAAAAAATGGGTTGTCTGCCATTTATCTAAGCCCTTTCATCTCCCCCTTAGTTCTATATAAGCACACAGCTATTTGCAATAAAATTGGAATTCTCCCGGTGAAGTGGGGAGTTCTTTCATTCTGGTGCCCCATGTAAGGATATGGGTGAGCTCTTTCCAACAAGAGCCCCGTCCCCGGCTCCGCAGAGACACTCCGCACTGGTCCGCTCTTTTAAGACGCTGGCTTCCTGCATTCACCACTGATCTGATGTAGGTAAGCCTCCCCTGACCCTGGCTTGCCAACTCCCTTCGGTCTACCGCTGGTTTTGTGACTGTGATCCTCCAGCACACTCCAGACGCCCGGTAGGGTGGAGGGAATTCCTCCCACTAAGACCTTTACTGGTCACAGTGGACCCTCTGGTGATCCGTTTCACGTTGGGGCGTGAGGCTTCTGAGTTTACAGGAGAGGCTCTGTGGTTTTTCCTCCTCCACAGCCGCTGCCACTGCTGGCTAGAGTTGCTTTTTTCTGTGGGGCTGCTGTGTCTGGCTGAAGCTGCCTCTCTGCTAGGGGAAAACTGAACTCCCGGCCTGGAACTGCATTCTGCCAAAGCCGGAGTTCTGTTTTCATTACTGACTACTTCCGCTGCGGTCGAAAACTTTCCTGACTTCAGATTGCCCATAGATCCAACCCCATTGGGTCTCACAGATCGCACTTCACTGGTGACGACCAGGTAGTGCCCTCTGTATTTTCTCGCGACAGCTGGTCATTTTGGGGACGCCCACCTGACCCCCGTTCACCCTGAGCTTCCTGAAAGCCGTTCCAGCCCAAGTTTTCTCTTTGTCTCTCTCGCTTACTCTTATTCTCTCTCTCTCTCTCTCTCTCTCTCTCTCTCTCTCTCTCTCTCTCTCTCTTTCTCTCTATCCCATCTCTCCCTGTGACTATGGGCATCTCTTCATCTGTAACTGAAGCCTCACCTCTCAAATGTTTAATAAAAAATCTGGCCACACTCTCCCTCACACCAGACATCAACCCAAACTTCTAATCAAAAGCTGTACCCAAGATTGGCCTACATATCCACTGGATAATGGCAATCATTGGCCTCCAGAAGGCTCCTTAGATCCAAACCTCCTCCGGGACCTTTTTAACTACTGCCAACGTCTGAAAAAGTGGAGGGAGATTTCCGGCTTTGAAGGTTTTAGCCTTCTTGCACAGCACCCTGCTCTCTGCTCCTCCTGCCCTCCCTCTCAGGTCCTCCTTGCTTGCAAACCCCTCTCTTCCCCTACTTCTACTCCTGACTTCACAGATTCTTCCTCATTCAACACAGCAGATGAACCCCCACCTTATCCTCCAGCCCCATCTGTCCCTTCTCTCCCCCTATACCCTCCTCTTCCTCTGCCTGATTCCATGAATCCTCAGCCTTCCGTTTCATCCCCTTCCCCTCCGCCCTCTTCTGCCTGCTCCACCTCCTCCCCCTCCACAGAGAAACTCCCTTCCCCTCCCTCTCCTTCCTGTCCACCGCCTGCCTCTTTCAATTCTCCTGTTACCAGGTCTAAGGGACTCCTTCCCACCCCCAAGACAATCGCACCCCTTCGTGAGGTAGCTGGTCCTGAGGGTGTCATCAGAGTCCAAGTGCCCTTCTCCATGTCGGACATTATTCAGCTAGAGAGGAAGTTAGGCTCATTCGCCACTGACCCCACCACTTACATTCGGGAGTTTCAATGGGTCCTGCAAGCATATAGCCTCACTCATCATGACATCTACATGCTCTTGGCCAATGCACTTCTCCCCAAGGAAAGACGACGGGTCTGGGAGCTAGCCCAAGCCCATGCTGATGGAAATCATTGGACCAATCCTAACCACCCCACGGGCCCTCATGCTGTCCCAGAGCAGGATCCCCTATGGGATTACAACACCCCTGAAGGCTTACAGTCTTGTGACCATTTTACATCCTGCCTCTTGGTGGGCCTGAAAAAGGCCATCTGCAAGGCTGTTAACTTTCAAAAGGGGCAGGAGGTCATTCAAAGGAAGGAGGAAACACCTTCAGAATTCCTGGATAGACTAACCAAGGCCCTTCAACAGTACACAAATCTCGACCCAGAAACCCCTGATGGCCGTCATGTCGTAATGACATATTTTTTGGCCCAAAGCTACCCTGACATTAAAGCCAAGCTTAAAAAGCTTGAACAGGGCCCTGCTACTCCTCAGACTGAAATGCTCGCTGTTGCTTTCAAGGTTTTTCATGGTAGAGAGTATGAAAATGAACGCTCTAGGCAGAGGGCTGAAAATGCCAAATTCCAAATGTTCGCCCAGGTAATTCAGAGAAGGCCATCACCACGCCATCCCAATAAGACACCCCCTGGAGCTTCCTTCAAATATGATAAGGAGGGACATTGGGCCAGGGATTGTCAATCGCCGAGGACACCCTCCAACCCCTGCCCAAAATGCCATCAAAGGGGACACTGGGGGGCAGACTCCCCAAAAACATGAAAGGGAGGGTGGTCAGCTGCCCGGCAACCCCAGCCTCTCCTGGGCTTGGCAGAGGATGATTGACAGAGCCCTGGGCCTTCCCTCCCAACTATTACCATCAAGAAGCAAGATCCTAGAATCACCTTCCTGGCGGATGGATGCTTCATTACCTTCCTCTTGGATACTGGTGCCGCTTTTTGGGTCTTGAGGGAGTATTAGGGTCCTACCACACCCTCAAAATCTCCAATTGTCGGGGTAGGAGGTAAACAGATTTTTCCTCAAAAAATTCCTCCCCCTTCTCATGTTATATGCAGGGATCAATTTTGTCCTTCACACACTCCTTTCTCGTTATGAGCCATTGCCCCATCCCCCTTCTGGGAAGGGACATAATCTCACTATTAAAAGTCACCTTTCACATATTACCCCACACCTCTCCTACCTCTCATTTTCTCATGATGTTTCTAGGGGCAGATACACCTCCTTCATGCACTCTCCCACGACTATCTAAACCAGTTAACCCTGATGTTTGGGACACAACTACACACTCTATGGCAAAATGCAGTCCTATACATATTGTCTTACGGGACCCTTCAAGATATATTAATCAACCACAATATCCACTCACAACCACAGCCCTCCTCAGATTAGAACCCATCATCCAGTATTTATTATAAAAGGGGTATCTTAGGCCTACACACTCTCCTTTCAATACACCCATTCTGGCAGTTAAGAAACCTATTGGGTCCTACTAGCTGGTTCAAGACTTTGCCTTGTCAACTCCTCTGTGGTCCCCATTCACCTGCTAGTGCTCAACCCTTACACGTGCCTCTCTCAGATCCCTGCCACTACTACCCACTTCTCGGTCCTAGATTTAAAAGATGCATTCTTTTCTATTCCCTTGTCCTCAGAATCTCAGGATATCTTTGCTTTTACGTGGACTGACCCTCACACCGGCCATTCTCGTCAGCTTACCTGGACTGTTCTCCCACAGGGATTCAGGGATAGCCCCCCATCTCTTTGGCCAAGTTCTTGCCCAGGACCTCACATCTTTTCACCCGACCTGTCCTGACTCTACTCTCCTTCAATATGTCGATGATCTTCTTCTATGTAGTCCCTCTTGGAACACTCTAAATCCCACATGACCCAGCTTCTTAATTTCCTAGCAGACAAGGGATATAGGGTGTCTCCCCAGAAGGCCCAGGTTTCCCAGTTTTCTGTCACCTATCTTGGTTTTCACCTTACACCCGGTAGAAAGGAAATAACACTGGATAGGAGGCAACTCCTCTCTGTCTTCCATACAAAAGCCGAAATACTATCATTCCTAGGACTAGCAGGATATTTTAGGGCCTGGATCCCAAATTATTCTCTTCTATCCAACCCCTGAATGACCTACAAAGGTACCCCCTAGTTAATCTCTTGCCTCCTCCCCCAACTACCACTTCCGCAGGCTTTAGCAACTCCTCTTAAAGGCACCTGCCCTTCACCTTCCTGATTTCTCAAGACCATTTCATCTATATGTCCATGAAACTGGGGGGCAAGTACTTGGGGTCTTAGGTCAAAACTATGGACCTACATTTGTACCTGTGGCATATTTGTCCAAGCACCTAGACCCTACCATCCGTGGGTGGGCCCCTTGCTTAAGAGCTCTGGCTGTTGGACAAGTTTTACACAAAGAAGCCTCTAAGCTGACTTTTGGGGCCACTTTAACTATCCACTCCCAACATCACTTGAAGGATCTCTTAGCTTATAAGGGCCTTCAAACCCTTCAACCATCCAGAGTTCTGTTGCTCCTCACTTCCTTTCTGGAAAACCCTAATATTCCTTTTCTCCCCTGCTCTGTACTAAACCCTGCCTCTCTGCTCCAATGACTCCCTCGTCTAGCATACCAACTCATAATTGCTTAGAAACCTTAGATGATTTCTTCCCCTGTCATTCTTCCATTTCTGAGGGAACACTCACCAAGCCTGACCTTATCTGGTTCACTGACGGCAGTTCCTTTAGGCAGAATGGCACTCATTACTCTGGATATGCTGTAGTTTCAGCCACTGAGATTATAGAGGCCAAAGCTCTGCTTTCAGGAACTACCAACCAGCAGGCTGAACTTATAGCAGCCAATCTTGCCTGCCTTCTAGCAAAAGGCAAATCCCTCACCCTTTATACTGACTCAAAATATGTCTTCCATATCTTATTATCCCATCCTGCAATATGGAAGGAGCGAGGCCTACTTACCAACAAAGGTAATGCAATCACTAATTCGGCTCTTATAACCAATCTCATAGAGGCCTCCCACTTACCCACCCAGTTGGGAGTTGTCCATTGTAGGTCCTATCAGAAGGATGGCTCTCTTATCACTGAGGGCAATGCCAAAGCTGACCAGGCGGCACGAATGGCTGCTACCACTTCAAATTATGGCCCCCCTGAGGGACATATAATGGCCACTTTAGACAGCTCATCAGAAGGCACTACTTCTTCCAGTAAGAACAAGGATCTTTTCAAGTTCCTTCATACTCTATTCCATTCCAATTCTCAGTCTTTGACCCTGTTTTTACAGAGCTTCTTCTCCCTCACCCCCTTTGACAAAGCCATGCTACAGAATATAGCCTCTAATTGTAAGATCTGTCAGCGGACCAACCCTCATACTCCTTTAAGGCCTAAACCTTTCCCTTCCCACCAAGCCTGGGGACACATTTCCGCTGCTGCCTGGCAGGTAGACTTCACCAACATGCCCACAGTACGGAACAGTAAATACCTCCTTGTCTTTGTGGACACTTTCTCTGGTTGGGTTGAGTCACTTCCCACTTCCAATAAAAAGGCTTCCACTGTAGCTTCAATCTTTCTGACAGACATCATCCCCAGGTTTGGTATGCCCACTTTCCTACAATCTGACAATGGCCCTGAGTTTATTTCTAGCATCACACAAAAGGTGTCTCAAGCCCTCTCCTTCAAGTGGCATTTCCACTGTCCATATTACACCCAGGCTTCAGGGAAAGTGGAAAGGGTAAATCATACTCTAAAGGAAGTCCTTACCAAATTGACAATGGAATTAAACTTAGACTGGGTCAAACTCCTTCCCTTGGCTCTGCTTCGAATCAGAGCTCTCCCTATGAAACCATCTTTACTGTCTCCATTTGAGATAATGATGAAAGACCTCTTATACCCCCTGGGTTGGTCATTTCACAAGGACCTCTCACCCGAGATTTGTCTTTGCCTGTCTTGTTTCATCTCCACTCAGAACTGTGGAAATATCAGGACTGGCTTCTTCCGGACCCAGTCTCCTCTCCAAACTCTCCTCCCTTAACACCTGGGAGTCTAGTCTATTATAGTACCCTAGAGGAGAAAGGGCCTCTTGCCCCAAAATGCGAAAGCCCCTATCCTCTTATTATCTGTACACCCACCACTGCCAAACTCTCCTTACCAGACAACCGTCTCACTCCCTAGATTCACATTTTCAGGTTGAAGCCATATCACCAGGAGGCCCCACCTGCTGACGACAGGACCACCCCAGAGGAACTCCAATAATCACCTCTTGAACCTCCCCTTTTCTCCTGCTCTCCACACCCATCTCGCCCATTTAAGTTGCGGCTAACATAATGTTCCCCTCAGCCCAATTCCTCTTAAAGAAGGCACATTGAGCTCTCCCAACAGCCTAGCCTTCTCTCTCTGCTTGTTTTTTGTGTTCTACTTATTTTCTGTGTTCTGTTGGGACTGGTCTTTACCCTCCTCTCCTACCATGTATTTATTCACTCTTCGGGAATGATACTCAGAACATGGCATGCAGAAGGTCCTCGCAGTGGATGCAACTACTTGCTTCATCCACAACTGCACCTCTATTTCCCTAAAATTGTTACCTTCAAAAACCTTCATCTCTGGTGGCTGGAACTGGCCTTTCATTTGCTTTCTTTTTGATCAAACCAAAGACTATTGTCATTGGTGGCCTGAGATATATAATGGGTGCCCCTATAGGTCATGCAGGTGCCATGATGAACGTGGTAGCTATTCTTACCACTCACTTGGTTACCCTGAAGGGTGGACTTCTAGTTACCTAAAGTGGCATAAAGGCTCTTCATCTGATAACAATGGATGGTATACTTTAGATATACCTGACCCCAAGGCCAAACATTGGGACTATGTTGAGTTTGCTGTCTATGCTTGGACAACCTCAGCCAGACCCACAGGGTGGATGACTGTTGGCCGCAGCCTGATTACGCCACCTAAGGCAACCATCCAGGTAGTCAAACACATTAAGGTGTCAGAATCAAAACTTCGAGATCTTATCCATAGCTCATCCAAAGTGGATTCAGAGCCTTCAATCCCCTCAGGTCCCCCTCCCACATGGCTCAATTTGCTACACCAAACTCTTCGATTATTAAACTCTACCCCTCTTTCTGTGCCTTCTTCTCAGTGCTTTCTCTCTTCTTCACTTAGTTGTCCACTTCTATCAGCGGTCCCATTAGCGGCAGAAAATATTTCAGCAAAAACCTACAATTTCTCTACGAAAGGACAACCCCTACATGTGACACGTATCCACTGTGGGAAAGTTATTCCACCAATACTTCATTTCTTTCATCTGTTTCCACCTGACAATAATGAATCCTTTACCCATTTGTTCCTTGGGCCATAGCACCCCATAGAGCCCTGCATTTATGCCACGTGGACATATCCTCTGGTGTAATGGGTCTTTAAGTACCTCAACGATCAATGTCTCTGGCACCTCTTTCTTGGTTACTGTAGTTCCTCAGCTCTCTTTGTATACTCCCACTGAATTCCGACAGTTGGCCCTACCTTCCCGAACCCATAGGGCAGTCTTTCTGCTGGTTCTGGTAGGCCTCACTTTAACAAACTCAGTGGCGAGTCTTGGACTCTCTGGTGGAGCTATAGATCATGCTCCATGGGCATCCAATGACCTGCAACAAAAACTGCTGGAAGCACTCTGTACCACTGCTGAGTCTCTGGGCTCCTTGCAGTGGTAGGTTACTTCGTTGGCACAAGTGGCTTTACAGAACCGAAGGGCAATTGATAATCTCATTGCAGAAAAAGAGGGTACTTGCCTGTTCCTCAGAGAGGAATGTTGCTATTATGTTAATGAATCTGGGCTAATAGAAAAAATGTTGTTAAATTGCAGGAATTATCGACCCAATTGCTCAAACCTACTTCCACCAATCCCATAACGGGGTTCTTCCAATCCTCTCTTGCCATGTACTTAATACCTATCTTGGGGCCCCTTATTGGGATGCTCCTTTTTTGTGCTCTCTTGCCCTACTTAATGAAGTTCCTTCAAACCCAACTGCAAAAAATTTCTAATCAAACATTCAACCAGCTTTTGCTTAGGCACTACCAGCCTCTGATGACCGATGAACCCCCAACATCTCCAAGAGAACAGTGTACTCAGTGCTGAAGCTCACTACCAGGCATGATGGAATGCAACAGACATCAGACAGTGGGAGACAATGAGCTCAGAGAACCTCTTAATCTACCATCCTGGATTAATGAGTCTTTGTGTCCTTCTAAGCTTCCTCATGGCCATTGGCCTCTTCTCTGTCAGTCCCCCAAGAGGGAACTTCTGCCACAAATTGACCTTTGCTTTAATTTTAATCTTAATTCTGTTTTTATTCTCTCTGATCTTCTTCAGGTGCTGGTGATGCCATATCCAGGCAATGCTTCCAGTATTTCCCAGAGTCTCTGTAACAGGACCAGTGACTGATACCAACAATCTCCTCCATCCAGGACTGGTTCCATGCCATCGACAACTTGTGGCTTCAGGAAACTTTTATAGACTTCACCCCTATGGAAGTAGCTGTCTGTAGCCACTGGGTTTTCTTTCTGGCTGCCATGATATTCCCAGACCTACCCCCCGAGAATTCCTCCACTTCCTTTTCTAGGCCAAACAGCGCTCCCAAAGAGCAGGAAGCAGCCGGATCTGACCAACGACACCACACTTCCTAAGAAAACAAAAAGGGAGAAATGTTGGGAAAAGTATAAATGGCAGCCATACCCCAGAGAAAAAACCCAAACATGGCGCCTAAGGACTTCTTCTTCCTACCTTCTTCATTTCTGCAGTGGCGCGAAAAGTTCCCACCCGTGTGAACTCTCCCGGCAGCGACCATTTCAAATCTCGCTGACAGGGAACCTTAGTCCCAATGAGAACTAATTCCTTGGCTCCGGAGCTGATATCTGAAAGAACTTGCCAATAAACTGGTTGCCTGCCATTTATCTAAGCCCTACCATCTCCCCTTTAGTTCTATATAAGCACAGAGCTTTTTGCAATAAAATTGGAATTTTCCTAGCGAAGTGTCTTTGTGTGGGGAATTCTTTCACTCATGATCAGCAAGAGGATATCCAAAGGTTCTCCAGTGCCACCTGGTCTGGGAATTTCAGAAATTTGATGGTATTTATTTAGCCATTTTTTAAGGATGAAGTTGGAGGTACTGTGGGTTTCAATTCATGCAGGAAACATTATATGGTGAGGAAGCTCATTTCAATGAAATCTCTGGAGAACACTCACAGGCAAGCTTCCCAAAGGGTGGCCAAAAGTTCACATGAAGCCAGGATCATTGAGGTCTACAATGTGAGGTCCATGCGTGTTTAGACTCTCAACTATGGCTGCCAAGTCTTTAAGAATAAAATCATGTGATAACCTGGCTGAGATTCCCAGTGCCCTGTGGAAAGCCACCCAGGCCCTCGATCTCAGTTTCCAAGGGCGATTCTGATGCGTGGCCTTCTAAAATCCCAACACATTTCATGGCAGTACTTCTCTGAGGTCAGTTCCAAAACTCAGTCTCTAAGAGGAATCACACCAGAGTTCAAGCCCAGATGGGCCCAGTCATCACTTCCAACCGCCACAAAATGACCACAATGAAAACCAAAACACACCCACATGGCCCTCATCTTCTTACATATAGACACTCATCATAACTTCTGGCTGGAGTTTTCCATGAGGGGTGCAGCCGAAGACGGTGTGAAAAATAAGCTCCCTTGCCCCTCATTTGCCTAAAGTCCGGGTGGCCTGGAAACCCTTCTTGTGAACCAGGAGTGATCAGATAGGCCTGCTGTTAATACTGCTCTGCATCTCCAATTTGAGGCGTACTGAATGTCAGGTATAGATTCTTTATATGATTGGGAGTCATGGGAAAAACCAAAAACCTCTGGGTTAGCCTCCGCAGGGCTTTGAACAACTCATTTTACCCAAAGGATGCCTATTCTCACTTGATGGACGTCAGGAACCTTAGAAATGAAGTCAAGAGACTTCATTCACAATAACTGCTCTTTTGGCCATTTTGGTTTTGGATGCACACATGGGATCTGTCCTTGGATTAATCAGGTGCTGAGAATCTAAGCCACAGCCTCACACAGGGCCAAGAGGCTGATTCAGACACATCCTTTTCCAAAGCAATTAAGCAAAGAGCCACAGGTGATGCTCATTAATTTCCATTTGAAAACTGTTTTCTTCAGGGTTCACAAAGGTGTGGCCTGAGGCAAAGACCTTCCTGACATTCAGGGCAACAGAACAATAGGTAAGAAAAAGGTCCAAAGCAGAGTTTCTCCACTGAGACTTTTCTGGTCACACTGATATCTGAGTTTTCAAAGATGTTCGCAATTCCCTTCAGCTATCCAGTACATGGACATGTCACAGAGCTTAGAGGTGGTACATATTTTGGACAAAAACCATGAGCCTATTCTGGAGAGTGGCTAGAATTCAGGAAGAAAACAGGAACTTAGGAAGATAACAGCTGTTGCCCATTTATAAGGCAAGCGGCAGTCCATTCATAAATTGGACAGGATGAATGCTGGGAAGCTTTCTACTATACAGGACACATCAATTGTTGCATTCTCTTTTCTAATGTCTACAACCACGGACACAGTAGCATACACAGACATAGAAACACTTGCCTGGTCAAACGACTTACAAGAAGCAGTCCACTCCAAATCAAACAAAGCGCCTTTCCTACCTATTCTCAGATTATGAGACAAAACCACAAAATCACACCCACACCCTCGAAGGCACATCCTTCCCCCATTAAACTCTGTGACTATCCAGAGTGTCCTCTGACTGGTGGGCCACAGTATGTTCCCCCAAAATGGCCTGTCTTGTCTCAAATGTGCTCTTCTTTCCCAACTCTGTGAAGTTTTCAGGAGCCAGTGGTCAACCACTACCTGCTTTCTCAGGAAAGGCCCCTATTCAGAGCTCTCCTGGTATTTGGCCATCCTCATATCTTAAGGTACCAAGAAAGACTAACACTCTCCTTTGTAAATCCAAACAAGTTAAACCCCTGGGACTGAGACTGGACTGGATCCGGGTGCCTGGCTTCCTGGATCCCAAGTTCAGAGAGTTCCATCACCAAGGAAGTGAGGTAGGTCAATGCTTCAGGAACTGAATGAGGTCACTGCCTTGGCAACCACTTTGTCCTAACAGTTGCTTTCAAGAGTCCCATTATATGGAGGCTGCCCCTACTTCCTGTGACATTTTCACAAGGTAGAATGGTATATAAACCATGGGCACCCGGGAACAGCTCTCCACCTAGGTCTGGTTTGGACCATCTTCTCTACATTAAGAAGAGAGAGGCTGATTCATACACATCCCTTCATGCTGACCAGGTTGTTTGCCATAGAAGATGACTTTTCTCTCTAAAGTTTTCATAGCTGCCTACATCTTCTCAAGGGATAATTTCTGCATGGACCTTTGACGTTCTCAACAGGTGGAAGATCCCCTACATTCATGTATTGTAAGACCAACTCTGTCCTTGCTCATCTGTAAAGTTAGATTGAGGGAACAGTGTATGGTTAGGGATAATAACATGTTCAATTTGGGTTAGAAATCTTTCTGCATGATGAATAATGGTATTGGGAAACTATGATATTTACAAGAATATATAGGTGAAATATAAGTATAAAAACAGAAATCCAGGGAAGATATGAAGCCCAGAAGGGCATTGCATCATTAATTGGTATGCTTAGCTTTGAATTATGTTCTGCACAAATGTCTCAGATAAATCGATATACAATAGCATAGGAACTTGTACCTTGGATGATTGAATGTTGAAGAGAACATCCACTCAAAATGGGATAGTAGGTAGAATTAGGAAGATGGTCGGTAGGTTTAGAAAGAAGAGTGAGTATAGGATTTAGACCAAAACTTTTTAAGCAATAGGGTTTCGGTTAGAGAGTGAATGTAAATGTCAGCACACATGAAGTGTCAGTCACAATGATGAACAGGGGAAATATGTAGGAAAGCAGATATAAATAGAGACATTACTAAATCATGTAAAGTATAAAATGAGTGATAGGATTAGACATTTTCAACAGGCATGAGGTTGAATATATAATCTTAGGAAGAAACAAATATGTAGTCACCAATAGGATTGATATTTGAGAGCATTAGGCAACCTGGACATGGAAGTTTTTAGTAATCCATGCTCACTTTCCATTTAGGCTTTGGTGCAATCTTAAGGGTGACTTTTTTTTTGTCTAGAATATTAATTACTGTCATAAAATGTATATGTAGATCTGGTGACATGAGTATTTCTTCCACCATTTCTTTTAGGAATATTTTGAAGATGTATAAATTAGTATCTAAGGTAAAATACGTGTACCCCATGTCTATGAATATAGAGATAATGCATGAATAGACCATACAGTTAATAAATAATATAACTGGTTCCACTTTAAATAATGGATTGAATTGATAACTAAAAATATATAAGAAATCATATCTTGATATAGAATCATTCATAACAACTAGTTATATGTCTAATTGTAATATTAGGGTTATGGTTTTTCATGAAGAATGTGTGAGTTTTGCTTCAAAATGATTATGAAAATCAAAAATAATGTGTTTGGAAAGAAGTCTCATGAAAAGACCAGTCAAGAAACATGGAGGAATACATGTTTTCTGAAGCAGGAAGTGATTTAAAGTGAAATAAATGCCTATAAATTTGTGAACTTGTGGATGAAATATATATACTGTAATGTGCATAAACTTAAGAAATAGTAATGTACCAGTGTTGAATTAAAATGAGCTTCAAAACACATATCATGTCCCATAAGTATCTACTTGCATTGATGTTAAACTGGGTCAGTTACTGTAGAAATATTAGGAGTTATATGCACCATTCACTGAAGTTAGTTTTCAGTACTAGGAAACAAATATGTATTTCAGGTCAATGAATATTTCTGAGTATAATCTTGTGAAAAGTTGATTATAAATCCACATACATGAACAGAAGTTATTCACTCCAAACCCAACAAACCGCCATTCCAACCTGTTCTCAGAACATGAGACAAAACCGCAAACTCACACCCACACCCTTAAAGTCACCTCCTTCCGGCAACTAGGTCTATGACAATCTGGAGTGTCCTCTGACTGGTGGGCCACACTATGTTCCCCTGAAATGACCTGTTCTGTCTCAGAACTGATCTTCTTGTCCAACTCTGTGAAGTTGTCAAGAGTCAGCGGTGAGCCACTACCTGCTTTCTCAGGAAAGACCCCTCTTCAGAGCTTTTCTCACATTTGGCCATCTTCACATCAGTAGGTACCAAGAAAGAGTAAATCTGTCCATGGTAAATCCAAACAAGTGAGACCACTGGGACTGGGACTGGGACTGGCTCTGGGTGCCTGGCTTCCTGGATTTCATGTTCAGAGAGTTCCATCACCAAGAAAGTGTGGTGAGGTCACTTCCTTCAGAAACTGAATGAGGCCACTACCTTGACAACCACTTTGTCCTAATAGTTGCTTCCAATGGTCCCATGAGATGGAGGCTGCCCCTACTTTCTGTGACACTTTCACAAGTTAGAATGCTATATCAACCATAGGCACCCGGGTACAGCTCTCTACACAGGCCTGGTTTTGTCCATCTTCTCTACATTAAGAAAAGAGAGGCTTATTCAGACAATACCCTTTATCCTGATCAGGTTTTTGAGATGGAAGATGACTTTTGCTCACTCAGGTCCTTCATATCTGCCTACATCTTCTATGGGGATCATTTCTTCATGGACCTTTGAGGTTCTCAGCTGGAGGAAGACCACCTACATTCCTGTATTTTAAGACCAACTCTGTCCCTGCTCTTCTGTAAAGTTAGATTGAGGGAACTGTGAATGGTTAGGGTTAATAACATTTTTGATTTTGGTTAAGAGTCATTCTGCTGGATGAATTATAATATTGGTAACCTGCGATATTTATAAGAATATAGAGGTGAAATATATGTATGAAAACAGAAATCTAAGTAAGATTTGAAGCCCAGAAGGGCATTGGGCCCTTGATTGGGATACTTTACATTGAATTACATTCTACTAAGATATCTCAGATAAATCGATATACAATGGCATAGGACCTCGTACCTTGGATGATTGAATGTCGAAGAGAACATCTCGTCAAAAAGGGATAGTAGGTAGGAATAGAAAGATAGTTGGAAGTTTTAGGAAGAAGAGTGTGTATAGGATTTGGAATAAAATTTCTTTAACAATAGGGTTTTGTATAGAGAGTGAATGTCAATGTAGGCACATGTGAAGTGTCAGTAACAATGGTGAACTTGGAAAAATATGTAGGAAAGCAGATATCATTAGAGAGATTAGGAAATCAGGCACAGTATAAAGTGAGTCATAGGACTAGACATTTTCAACAGGGTTGAGTTTGAATATATAATCTTAGGAAGCAACAAATATGCAGTCACCTATAGGATTGACATTTGAGAGCATTAGGCAACCTGGACATGGATGTTTTTAGTAATCCATGTTCACTTTCCATTTAGGCTTTGGTACCATCATATTTTGTCTTTTGCATTTTTTGTCCAGAATATTTCTTTGATAAAATGTATATGTAGATTATATATTTCATATTTTGAATAGTTTGGAGAGTGTGTTGTGTATATATACTACTATATTCCACTACTATCCCCCCTCCCCCCTCCCCTCCCCTCTTCTCTCTCTACCCCCTCTACTGTAATTCATTTCTCCCCCTTATATTTTTCCTCCTTTCCCCTCACTTCCTCTTGTATGTAATTTTGTATACCCCTGAGGGTCTCCTTCCATTTACATGCAATTTGGTGTCAACAGACACCAAAATGGCAATATGTAAATCAATGGTTGTGCAACTGAAGTGATTCTGCAATCTTTATATGGGGTAAAAATGGGAGTGCATATCCCACTTGAATCAAAGTGTGAAATATGATATATCAAGAACTATGTAATGTTTTGAACAACCTACAATAAAAATTAATTAAAAAAAATCAATATATATTCCAATCGAAATTCATCATGAAATATATATCATCCACAGATGAAAAAATATTTATTTTACTGAACATGGATTTATGTTTAATGTTGATCTCCTAGGAAGCTCACACATAGGGTGAATTTTCACTTCCAACAGTGTTTCTGGGGAGTGATCTCTTCTCACAATTTGTATTTTCCAAGTCAGCCACCTCACAAAAATGTACGTGTTATACCATTTAGGATTCTATATGTGCATATAAAAATACATGTGCTGAAGAGGCTACAGCGAAAGGGAGACCGAAATTCACATATTTGTTAACTTTAAAACACATGGATAACTATTTCAATTAAAAATTTACTAGATTTTTTACAGCTGCCCTTTATCCTGCAAAAGGCAAGTCCAACTATACACCATGCCTCTTCTGAAACGCTGAATTTCTATTCTGTTTTGTTGTTTTCCTTATCATATTAGGATTAGTAGTCAGAGTCTAGTAAGGTATGGATTAGTGTCAGGGATGCAGTATTTCGAATGGAAAATAGGAAAATGAATCCAATTTGTATGCAAATATGTGCTACACAACAATCTGTCCACTCTCATCCAGAATAATGCCCAGAAATTACTTTTGCCCCAAATAACACACAAATAGAAGAGAAGAGTAAAAAAATCTGTTAATATATATCTGGAATGGAAAATGCTCAGGGTTTCACAACATTGGATGTGGTAGAATAGTTTCCAAAAGTAAGGGGCAGGGTAAACATTCCACAAACATGGAGCTCTTTCGGCCTAAAGACTTCTTGAGGAACTGCCTCTGAGGTTGGGCACTTGAAATATATATTGTTGTCAGGAGCTTTAGATTCTTTTCTAATGAGACAATCAAAGCTGCGTCTGCATCTATGTGACCTGGGGGACATGGTTTCTTCTTTTCCAATGAACATGTGGCATCAGTGCTGAATTCGCTCTTTGTTGGTAAAATGTGGCCACTGTGGGCTAAATGTCTCCCCGTGTGGACAGTGAAGCCATCTTTTCATCCTCCACTTTTCGTGGTTTTTCTTGCTGCTGCACTGGGAATTTCATATTTGCTTCACAAAATACAAGGAGTTCAACTGGGACACAGTGCTGGAGGGAGTTCTGTCACGTGTGTTGGGTCAGGGTCTGCAGGGGAATGCATCAACCAGGCTAATATCCCACAGAGTTTGCCCCCTTGTACATAGCAACATGATTCTGGACATTGCCCTGAAATCTCTCCATATAACAAGATGCATTTACAAATAAGTATCTGTTGGCTACACCATGTCAGTCACAAGCCATTTGGAAGCCAATGGCAGTTCCACATGGCCCCACCACAGATGTATTATCACACACCTGCACACCACTACTCTAGGCCCACTAATCAGCAGGCTCCAACTTACTGGCAAATCTGTTCTACACCATTTTCATGAAACCCAGTAAATCAAGGCACTGTCTGGTACACTCATGATCAGCAACAGGACATCCAAAGGTTCTCCAGTGCCACCTGGACTTGGGAATTTCAAAAATTTCATGGAATTTTCCTAGCCGTTTTTCAAGGAAGATGTTGAAGGCACTGTGGGTTACAATTCATTCAGGAACAATTAAATGGTGGGGAAGCTCATTTCAATGAAAACTCTGGAGAACTCTCACAGCCAAGGCTTCCCAAAAAGTGGCCACTAGGTCACATGAAGCCAGGCCTATTGCAGTCTACAATGTGAGGTCCATGTGTGTTTTGACTGTCAACTATGGCTGCCACGTCTTTCAAAATAAAATCATGTGATATCCTGGCTGAGATTCCCAGTGCTCTGTGGAAAGCCACCCTGTTCCTAGATCTCAGTTTCCTTTCCAAGGGCGACTCTCATGCGTTGCCTTCTAAAATCCTAACACAATTAATGGCAATATTTCTCTGATGTCAGTTCCAGAACTCAGTCTGTAAGGGGAATCACACCAGAGTTCAAGCCTGGTTTGGGCCATCTTCTGTACATTAAGAAGAGAAATGTTGATTCAGACACATCCCTTATCTGACCAAGTTGTTTGTCATGGAATATGACTTTTGCTTTCACAGGTCCTTCATAGCTGCCTACATCTTCTCCAGGGATCATTTCTTTATTGACCTTTGAGGTTCTCAGCAGGTGGAGGATCCCCTACATGCCTATATTGTAAGACCAACTCTGTCCCTGCTCTTTCGTAAAGTTAGATTGAGGGAACAGTGTATGGTTTGGGTTAATATCATGTTCCATTTGGGTTAGAAATCATTCTGCAGGATGAATTATGGTATTGGGAACCTGCAATATTCATAGGAATATAAGTGTAATATAAGTATGAATACAGAAATCTAGGTAAAATTTGAAGCCCAGAAGGTCTTTGGGCCCTTGACTGGGATACTTAGCTTTGAATTATATTCTGCACAGATGTCTCAGATTAATCAATATACAATGGTAGAGTTCCTTGTACTTTGGATGATTGAATGTCGAAGAGAACATCCACTCAAAAAGGGATAGTTGGTAGGATTAGGAAGATAGTCGGAAGAGTGAATATAGGATTCGGTCCAAATGATCTTTAGCAATAGGGTTTCGGGTACAGAGTGAATGTAAATGTGAGCACATGTGAAGAGTCAGTCACAATGATGAACTGGGGAAAATATGAAGGAAAGCAGATAATAATAGAGACATTAGGAAATCAGGCAAAGTATAAACTGAGTGATAGGATTAGACATTTTCAATAGGCTTGATGTTGAATATATATTCTTAGGAAGAGACAAATATGTAGTCACCAATCAGATTGACATTTGAGAGCATTAGGCAACCTGGACATGGATGTTTTTCGTAATCCATGCTCACTTTCCATTTAGGCTTTGGTACAAACTTAAGTGTGATCTTTGTAATTGTGTCCAGAATATTACTATGATAAAATGTATATGTAGATCTGGTGATATGAGTATTTCTTCCACTATTTCTGGGAGCAATATTTTGAAGATGTATAAATAAGTATTGGGGGTATAAATAGGTGTACCCTGTGTCTACGAATATAGACATAATTCATGAATAGACTGTACTGTGAACAAATAATATAACTGTTTCCCACTTTAAATAATGGATTGAATTGATATCTGAAAATATACAGAAAATCTATATTGATGTACAATCCTTCATTTTAACCAGTTATACATCTAATGGTAATATTAGGGTTATGGTTGATCATGAAGTGTGTGTGAGTTTTGCTTCAAAGGTGATTATGGAAATAGAAAATAATGCGTTTGGAAAGAAGTCTCATGAAAAGACTGTGAATCAGGCGGTATAGCGATACCAGACTTCAAACTATACAACAGAGCAATAGTAACAAAATCAGCATGGTACTGTACCAAAACAGGTGGGTGGACAAATGGTACAGAATAGAGGACACAGAAACCAATACACAAAACTACAACTATCGTATATTTGATAAAGGGGCTGAAAGCACGCAATGGAGAAATGATAGCAGCTTCAACAAATGTTGCTGGGAAACCTGGAAATCCATATGCAACAAAATGAAACTGAATCCCTTTCTCTTGCCATGAACAAAAGTTAACTCAAAATGGACAAAGGAGCTTGATATCAAATCAGAGACACAGTGTCTTACACAAGAAAAAGTTGGCTATGATCTACATACTGTGGGGTTAGGCTTCAAATTTCTTAATATGACACCCATAGCACAAGAGTTAATAACTAGATTCAACAAATGGGACTTACTCAAACTAAAAAGTTTTTTTCTCAGCAAAAGAAACAATAAGAGAGGTAAATAGGTAGCCTACATCTTGGGAACAAATCTTTACTCCTCACACTTCAGATCGAGCCCTAATATCCAGAGTATACAAAGAACTCAAAAAATTAGACAATTAGATAACAAATAACCCAATCATCAATGGGCCAAGGACCTGAACAGACACTTCTCAGAGGAGGACATACAATCAATCAACATGTACATGAAAAAATGCTCACCATCTCTAGCAGTCAGAGAAATGCAAATCAAAACCACCCTAAGATATCATCTTGCTCCAGTAAGATTGGCAGCCATTATGAAGTCAAACAACAACAAGTGCTGGTGAGAATGTGGGGAAAAGGGTCCGCTTGTACATTGCTGGTGGGAGTGCAAATTGGTGCAGCAAATTTGGAAAGCAGTATGGAGATTTCTTAGAAAGCTGGGAATGGAACCACCATTTGACCCAGCTATTAACCTTCTCAGTCTATTCCCTAAAGACCTAAAAAAGAGCATGCTACAGGAACACGGCTACATCGATGTTCATAGCAGCACATTTCACAATAGCAAGACTGTGGAACCAGCCTAGATGCCCTTCAATAGACGAATAGATAAAAAATGTGGCTTTTATACAACATGGAGTATTACTCTTCATTAAAAAATGACAAAATCACAGAATTTACAGGGAAACGGATGGCATTAGAGCAGGTTATGCTAAGTGAAGCTAGCCAGTCCCTGAAAAACAAATGCCAAATGTCTTCTTTGATATAAGGAGAGTAACTAATAACAGAGTAGGGACAAAGAGCTTCAGAAGATTAACACAAAACAGGGATGAGAGGTGGGAGGAAAAGGGAGAGAGAAGGGAAATTGCATGGAAATGGAAGGAGACCCTCAGGGTTATACAAAATTACATACAAGAAGAAGTGAGGGGAAAGAGGAAAAATAAAACAAGGGAGAGAAATGAATAACAGTAGAGAGGGTAGAGAGAGAAGAGGGGAGGGGAGGGAAGAAGAGGGGGATAGTAGAGGATAGGAAAGGCTACAGAATACAACAGACACTAGTATGGCAATATGTAAATCAATGGATGTGTAACTGATGTGATTCTGCAATCTGTATGCGGGGTAAAAATGGGAGTTAATAACCCACTTGAATCAAAGTGTGAAATATGATATATAAAGAACTATGTATTATTTTAAACAATCAACAATAAAAATTAAAAAAAAGAAACCTGGAGGAATACATGTGTTCTGAAGCAGGAAGTAATTGAAAGTGAAACAAATGTCTATAAATTTGTGAACTTGTGGATAAAATATATATCTTATGATGTGCATAAACTGAAGAAATAGTAATGTACTAGTTTTGCATAAACATGAACGCCAAAATACACAACTTGTCACATAGGAATCTACTTGCATTAATGTTAAACTGGGTCAGATACTGTAGAAATATTAGGATTTGTGTGCACCATTCACTAAAGTTAGTTTTCAGTACTTGGAAACAAATATGTATTTCAGGTGGATGAATATTTCTGAGAATAATCTTGTGAAAAGTTTATTATAAATCCACATACATGAACATGAATGAATGTAGGGAGTGTATAATAAGACACATATATTTCATATTTTGAAAAATCTGGAGAGTATATATATATATATATATATATATATATATATATATATATACACACACACACACACACACACACACACACACACACAAAACACACACAGGAACATTAAAAAGTAGCAATATATATGCCAATCGAAATTCATCATGAAATATATATCTTTCACAGATACAAAACTATTTATTTTACTGAACTTGTATTTATGTATAATGTTGATCAACTAGGAAGCAAACCCATAGATTGAATTTTCTGTTAAAACAGTGTTTAGGAGGAGTGATCTCTTTTCACGATTTGTATCTGCCAAGTCAGCCACCTCACAAGAATGTATGTGTGAAACCATGTAGGATTCTATATGTGAACCTAAAAAATACATGTGCTGAATAGGCTTCAGAGAAAGGGAGACAGGAATTCACATATTTGTTAACTTTAAAAACACATGGAGAACTATTTCAATTAAAAATTGACAAGATTTATAACACCAACACTTTATCAGGCAGAAGGCAAGTCCAACTATAAACCATGCCTACTCTGAACTGCTTCTATTTCTATTCTCTTTGGGTTGTTTTTCTCCATCATATTAGGATCAGCAGTCAGAGTCTAGTCGGGTTTGGGTTAGTGTCATAGATTCAGTATTTTGAATGGAAAATTAGATAATGAATCCAATGTGTATGCAAATATGTGCTGCAAAAAATTTTTCCACTCTCATCCAGCACAATACCTTGAAATTATCTTCGCCCCAAGTAAGAAACAATTAGAGGAGAAGAGTTAGAAAATCTGTGAATACATATCTGTACTGGAAAATGCTCAGGAGTTCACAACCTTGGAGGTGGTAGAGTAGTTTCCAAAAGTAAGGGACACGGGTTGATAGACCCAACCTGATCTTTTATTAAAATTGGGAGCCATCTTGCCACAAAGCCATAAAAAGTTAATTTTGGCTTTACTATAAATAACTGCAAATTCTGAACCTGCTTGGAATGCCTGCCCGTGCCTTGAATTCACCCATGCTTGACTCTCTGACCAGATAGCAGCCCTCGCTGAAACTTTAGTGACACATCATAAATTTTGGCCTTCCCTGGCCAGACAACGACCCTCTCTGAGGCTCTATTTGTCCTTATCATTTCTGATATTGGAGCCACAAAAAAATAAATAAATAAATAAATTACCATTTGTGTGATGCTTGTCAAAGTTCTGTTTTCTGTAACCCCCCTTTTGTGTAACTTTCTGGGCTATATAGCTGTGCTGTAGGAAAGGCGGGGTTGCTGTCTTGTTCCTGCTGTTTTGGGACGGAGAGGCAGCCCAGCCAGTTGACATAATAAGCTTGCCTCAATTTGATTTTAGTTGGAGTCAGTGTTCTTTTTTTGCGTCCTCATCTAACCTTATTGAGTTCCCCAGCAAGATGACCCTGCCGACAAGATCACAAGACCAGACTGCTGGAAATTCTGAATCTGGCCTTCCCTCCAGGGCACCAGGCTGGAGAGCCAATCTAGGGGGTGCACATCTTGAGATGTTACAAGGTCTTGGAGTGAGCGTTCGGTCCCAGGAGCACTGTGGTGAACCACCACACTAAAACTAATAGCAATCACCTGGTGGAGGAGGCCTCAATAATTAAGTGGCGCCTTTTTAACATCTGATATCTGTTTAAGGGAGATCTGTTCTGATGCCATAGAGGTGTCCTGGGGAGGCTCACATTTACTCATTTTCAGGACAGTAATGAGAATCCTTCTGTCCTCTGTTCTGTTCTGTAGGGAATTCATCTAGAATGGTAGAGAGGTGATGACTGGCATGTACATGGTCCTACTTTGGAGCTTTAGCAAGACGTTGCATTGCTCCTATGTTTTTCTGTTTCGAGTCCGGGTTTCTGTTTTTTGTGTTTTGTTCTGTGTTCTATATGTTTTTCTTGTTTGTTTTGTGTGTTTTTTTCTGTGATTTCTGTGGTAAAAACATAAGTGTATTGGATGTGAAAATGGGTAAAAAGAAAGTAAGCCTGATATCCCTTTGGACTCCGTTTTAAGGAACTGCGATGAACTTTACCCCCCTTTGTTAAGCAGGATGAGAGAAGCCCCTAGCTGGCTGCCTGAAGTACACCCACTGCAGAGGGCAATGCCTGCTGGGGACCTAAGAACTGAGTATCTCCCAGGTTAACAAGTGAAACTCCATTAAAACCCCTTGTCCCTCCAGATCATAGAGTCACAACCTCTGGGCAGGGTCCCCTGTGTTTCTTCTTTGTTACCAAAGCAATTAACCTCCCTTTTTCTTTTTCTAAAAACCTTGTCCTCATTATTAAATTGGCATTAATTGGCTTCAAGGTCAGGAACCGAACTTTAAGTTACGAATTTTGATAAATCCCTCCCCCCTGTCCCGGGATTTGTTTAGAGCTGACTACAGAAATGTTACTAGATGGAACATGTTTGGGGTGGAACCGAACCAGAGGAGCTAATCCTGTAAGGATAAGGAGGGACTGAGGGACTCCCAGCAGCTGCCGAAGCCCTGTTGCTTCAGGGAATTCCCTTCTTCCTTCCCTGCACTGTAAGGATTATGCCACCTCTGTCTTGTTAAAAAAGAGAAAAAGAAAAAGGGAACACTAAATGCATTAAAGTCACCATGGAGACCCTTGATTGTAAATTTCAGGTTGCCCCTCTGTTAAAACATCTGGCCCCCCCTCGTGGACATCTATGGTGCCACTGGTGTAGGAGATTTTTCTCTTATCTGCTCTGGTTTAAAGGATTCTGTCTGACAGCCATAGTCTGGACCTTCTTTCTGTCTGTCTTGTGTCTTTGTTTCTGGCCCTTTAAGACATGTGCAATAATGTGTTGATATTAAAAATTGTTTCTTGGGAATGATCTTAGCTGAATGTGTGTCTAAATGATGATGTTTTATTGTAACAACCTGGTATCTGAATGGGTTTTTGAAGCATTGCAAAATCTTGCAGTTAAAAGTCGGGTTTAGGTAATTGTTTAGTTTATGATTTCGGATAATTCATGCCAGAGAACTTAAATACTTAGGATGGAAAACTAAAGAACTCTACTTCCAAGTTGGCAAGTAACTTCCCAATCATTCAGTCTTTTTTTTTCACCAATTTTGAATTGAGTAGCCTGGGAAAATGTCACTGTGTGTTCCAGAGCATTAATCTGGACAAGGATTGTAAATCATAGTATGATATCTGTTGACAAAACAAGATGTTAAGATACAAAATTTTGTGAATTGTATCTTTAACTTGTACCATAATTTTCAACATCCTACCTGACAATAATGGTTAAAATGCCTTAGGCCTGAGGTGTCTGCTCAGAAAAGCAGTTTTTTCCTGCTCCTTCAAGACCTCAGCCATGACTTATTTTGAAAGGCAAATGAAAGAAGCCTGCAAGCTTAGTAGGAGACTGATCTGAGGCCTAAGAGAAAAAAAGGTAAATTGTATGGTATTTACTAATTACTGGCCAGTCATTTTTTCTAGGACTCTTATTTTTTCCTTAGATACTTTATTTATTTGAGCTAATGATTTTGATCATACAGACCTAGGATAATGTTTTTCTGATCAGTACTATCTTTGACCAACTGTGGACTTTTTGAAACATTGCAATGGAGATTTCACCTGCGAAAAGCTACCTGGCCTTTACTATTATTATGTGTGCTCAATTTTGTTATGTGTCGTATGTCTATATATACATATGTCCGTATATTTTATATATGATACACAAATTAACATATATAAGGAGCACTCATAAAAAAGCGCTCATAAAAACAAATTTTAAAAAGTGGATCTAAAGATGTTCAATTCACGTGATTTTAATGGTTCAATTAAGTTCGATAAACAGATAAAAATAAATGTCTTTAAATTTAAGCTTTAAAGTTTTCTAGGTATTCAAAAATCTAATAAAATATTAATATCTATAAAATGTCTAATATGCCTTGGTTCTAGGACTTTTCCTTCAACATAAAAATGGTTTACACTCTTCAATACTTGTGTCTAATATTTTGATAAATAAGTAAAGTAAATTTGATATGGGATCAGTCGTTCACGAGTACTTTTGTTAGATATCTGATTGACTTACTAATGTCTGTATAAGTTTGACTAAAGTCTGTAAAAGATTGTAAAAATCAATCATGTGTTAAAGAGACAAAAATTTCTTAAAACATAAGTTTACCCATAACATTGTGTTTATTAAGTTTTATATTTTCTTGTGCAAGCAACCATAGAAATTAAACAACTGATTAAATTAGAACTGTTATTTTAGAGCACTGTACTGCCATTTCTTTAAAAGCTAAACTTGGTTAATGTAGAAACATCAATGTAATTGTGATGCTACTAATGTGCTCATATCTTACAGATATGCAAGTCTGTAAGGTAAAAATTTTAAAAGAGCATTATATCAAGCTGGTGTTCTGAAGTTTTATGATGAAAAATATATTGGGGATTTATTCACCCGTTATCAATAAGATATGTAAAGTTTTATGTTACTTTTTACATTGGGGAACAATTTAAATGTACTTTATGTTAATGAGAGCCTAATCTATGTAAAGGTTAAAAACTTTCAGCATTTCTTTAATTCATGTTTTTAAAGTGCTATTGTATGGTGTTAGCTAATGTTCATGTGACCTCAAACAATTTATGTAAACTTTTTAAAATAATATTTAAAAAATAAATATCAGTTTTAGAACTAAAACACTTAAGATTTATAAAGAGCCCTGCCTTACCTGAGATAAGGCTGTGTGTCCCATCTTATTTCATGTGAGAATGACTACAAAAGCAGTAGGTCAGATTTTATTTCTTTAAAGTTATGTTAAAAGTTCTTTTTTAATGTCAAGATTCCTAGCATCTCAAACAGGGGATATAATGTATAACTCAGCCAAAAAATTCAGGGTAGCTATTACACAAACTAAGTATTTTTACTGTTGTTAAAAAAATTATTTTGTAATTTCCTTATATGTGATTTAAAGATTCCCTGTTAGTGTTTTACAGAAGTGTTGCTTTAAGAACAAAACATGGGTTAATTTCAGAGAGTAAGTTATCACGTACAAGACAGACAGAATAATACAGATCCCAATTAATAAAAAGATAAATAGTTATAAAGTTATAGACATTAAAGCCTAGTGCTCTCAATATAAGGCTGTTAAAATTTATTTGATGGATGTTTAAGATTAGGATTTTAAATTAAAATTAAATGAAAAGGGCCAAGAAAACCAATATTTGGCTTTTGCCCTCTGAGTCAGTCTGAATCCAGGGAACAGGGGACTTCTCTAAAGTGTTTTGTAACTCTGGGCCATATAAACTCCCCATCAGGGAGATTAATGAGACCACTGGAGAACAGAAAGCCAATCAGTGCATTTGCTATGAAGAGGAGAGTCATCAGAGAAGGAAGAAATCCCTGATGCTTTCGAGAGAAGCCACATGGTCAAGCAAGACCTGGACCCACCTAGCGCAAATGTTTCTAGCAGAACTGAGAAAGTGCTCTCAAGTTTACCCAGGAATGACTCCCATAAAATCTCAGCTGACTGTTAACAATAGATAGAAGCAAAAGTCAGTTTGAATGCTTCATCTTAAACACTTAGCAAAGACAGTGAAAACCAAAATACAGCCATTCCTGGGCATTTTGAATAATAATAATAATAATAATAATAATAATAATAATAATAATAATATTTTAAGGTACATACTTTATGTTAGCCTCCCAAAATAAGTAAGACTGGAGGCTACAAAGAAGGATTCTCAGACAGGAATGCCTGATACTTATTAAAAGAGACTATCAAGAAGAGCTGCCAGAGGCAGAAATTTTTAGTTTAAGGCCTAAAGATATTCCTAACCTACACAGGTAAGCTTGGTGGTTGCTAGTACGATTATCCAGCCCTGAGTATCAGAATTAAAGGTTTCTCTATTAGACACAGATGTCATACTGGTAAAAGGATTTTGCAAGATCAGATGACACTAAATTATTAAACTATATCTTATGGGGAGGGACAACTGTAATACTAAAAGTTAAATATTAAATTGACAGTCTTGATAACTGGGGATATTAAAGACTGGTGAGGGAACTTCTATACAGTGACATGTTCCAGCTGCTGCAACATTTATTCAGTACTCATGTTTTTTGTTTCTCTCATATAATAACCAATCCCCAGATGACTTTACAACCTGTTCTTCCCCAACCAGACAGCAAACTGAACTGACTTCTAAAAGGCAACTAATGTCCCTCAACTACTTCTAAAAGGCAACTCATGTCTCTCACACCATGCCTACTCATGTCATCCTCTCTCAGCTCAGAAGAAGCCAAAATGGGTGACGCCTCTCTTCTTACAACAATGGAGCCAAATATAAATAGACTATCAACATAAGTAATTAATTAAGTCAGGAAAAATCAGGGAGACTGGTTTTGGGTGAGTTTTAAGAATTTGGAGACTTTTACCTGAGGGAATAAAATTTCCTCAGTGCTCTACCCCTAATCTATCAAAGATTTGAAAGGGACACAGAGAAAAGGGGGGGGAATGATAGACACAACCTGATCTTTTATTAAAATTGGGAGCCATCTTGCCACAAAGCCATGAAAAGATAATTTTGGCTTTACCATAAATTACTGAAAATTCTGAACCTGCTTGGAATGCCTGCCAGTGCCTTGAACTGAGCCATGTCTGGCTCTCCGACCTGATAGCAGCCCTCTCTGAAACTTTAGTGACATATCATAAATATTTGCCTTCCCTGGCCAGACAACCCTCTCTGTTGCTCTAATGGTCCTCATAAATTCTGATGTAGGGACAGCAAAAAAATATATATAAACTACCATTAGTGTGATGCTTGTCAGAGTTCTGTTATCTGTAATGCCCATTTTGTGTAACTTTCTGGGCCATGAAGCTGGGCTGTAGGAAAGCTGGGGTTGCTGTCTTGTTTCCGCCATTTTGGGAGGGAGAGGCAGCATGGCCAGTGGAAATAATAAGCTTAATTTAATTTAATTTTTATTGGTGTCAGGGTCTTTTCTTGTGTCCAGATGTAACAGGAAAACACTCCAAAAACATGGAACTCTGCCAGCCTAAAGACTTCTTGAGACACTTCCCTTGAGGTTGGGCACTTGAAATATATGTTGTTGTAAGGACCTTTAGCTTCCTTTCTAGTGGGACCATCAAAGCTGTGTCTGCATCTATGTGACCTGGAGGACATGGTTTCTTATATTTTAATGAACATGAGGCAGCAGTGATAAATTCTCTCTGTGTAGGTAAACTGTGGCCACTGGGTCCTAAGTATCTCCCCGTGTGGACTGTGAAGACATTTGGTCATCCTCCACTTTTAGTGAGTTCAACTGGGACCCATTGCTGGAGGGAGTTCTGGGACCCATTGCTGGAGGGAGTTCTGTCATGTGTGGTGGGTAAGAGTCTGCAGGAGAATGCACCAACCAGGCTTCTATCCCACAGAGCTTGCCCCCTTGTCCATAGCAATCTGACTCTAAAATTTGCCCTGAAACCTCTCCATATAAAAAGATGCCTTTAAATAGAAGGGCCTGCTGGCTGCACCGTATCACTCACAAGCCATTTGGAAGGCAATGGCAAATCCTCATGGCCACACCACAGATGTATTATCACACACCTGCCCACCACTGCAATAGGCCCACTGTTCAGCAGGCTCCAACTTACTGGCATCTTTTTTTCTACACCATTTTCATGAAACCCAGACAATCTACGCATTCTCTGTACACTCATGATCAGCAACAAGACATCCAAAGGCTCTCCAGTGCCACCTGGTTAAGGGAATTTCAAAAATTTCATGGTATTTAACTAGCCATTTTTCATGGATGAAGTTGGAGGCACTGTGGGTTTAAGTTCATTCAGGAACCATAAAATGGTGAAGAAGGTCATTTCAATGAAAGCTGTGGAGAACTCTCACAGGCAAGTCTTCCCATAGAGTGGCCAAAAGCTCATATGCATCCAGGCCCATTGAGGTCTACAATGTGACGTCCATGGGTGTTTTGACTTACAACTATGGATGCATAATCTTTCAGAAAAAAATCATGTGATATCCTGGCTGAGATTCTCAGACTCTGTGGAAAACCACCCTGGTCCTTGATCTCAGTTTCCAAGGGTGAATCCCATGCTTGGCCTCCTAAAATCCGAACACAATTCATGGCAATATGTCTCTGAGATCAGTTCCAGGACTCAGACTCTAAGGGGAATGACACCAGAGTTCAAGCCCAGGGAGACCCAGTCATCACTTCCAACCGCCACACAAATGACCACAATTAAAACCAAAACACTCCCACAAAGCCCTCATCTTTTTCCATGTAGACACTCATCATAACCTGTGGCTGGAGGTTTCCATGAGGGGCTCATCCCAAGCCAGTGTAGAAAATAACCTCCCTAGCCCCTCATTTGCCTAAAGTCAGGGTTGTCTGGACACCCTTCCTGAAAACCAGGAGTGACCATAGGCCTGAAGTAAATACTGCTCTGCTTTTACAATTTGAGGCCTACTGACTGTCAGGTTAAGATTCTTTATCTGAATTGGAGTCATGAAATAACCCAAGCACCTAAGGACTAGCCACTGCAGGGTTTTGAAGAACTCATTTGACACAAAGGATCCCTATTCTCACTAGATGGATGTCAGAAACCTTATAGAGGAAGGTGAGAGACTTCATCCACAAAGACTGCTTTTTGGACCATTTTGGTTTTGGAAGCACACATGGAATCTTTCTTTAGATCTATCAGGTGCTGAGAATATAAGCCACAGCCTCACACATGGCCAAGAGGCTGATTCACACACATCCCTTTCCAAAGCAATTAAGCAAAGAGTTACAGGTGATGCCCATTAATTTCCATTTTAAAACTGTTTTCTTCAGGCGTCCCAAAGGGGTGGCCTGAGGCAAAGACCTTCCTGACATTCAGGGCAACAGAACAATAGGTAAGCAAATGGCCCAAAGCAGGGTTTCTCCACTTAGATTTTTTTGGTCACACTGATATCTGAGTTTTCTTATATTCCCCCAATCCCTTAAGCTATCCAGTACATGGACATATCACAGAGCTTGGAGGTGGTACATAAATTGGACACAAAACCATGAGCCTATTCTGGAGAGTGACCAGAATTCAGTAAGAAAACAGGAACTTAGGAAGATAGTACGTGTTACCCATCCATAAGGCAAGCCAAAGTCCATTCATTAATTGGGCAGGATGAATGCTGTGAAGCTTTCTACTAGACAGGACAAATCCATTGATGCATTCTCTTTTCTTATCTCTAAAACCACAAACACAGTGGGACACACAGGCATAGAAACACTCATCTTGTCAAACGACTTTCTGGAAACAGTCCCCTCCAAACCAAACAAACCGCCTTTCCTCCCTATTCTCGGAACATGAGACAAAACCACAAACTCCCACCCACACCCACAAAGTCATGTCCTTCCCCCAAGTAGGTCTGTGACTATCCCGAGTATCCTCTGACTGGTGGGCCTTAGTATGTTTTCCGGAAATGGCCTGTTCTGTCTCAGATCTGGTCTCCTTGGTCAACTCTGTGAAGTTGTCAGGTGCCAGTGGTGAGCCACTACCTGCTTTCTGAGGAAAGGGCCCTCTTCAGAGCTCTTCTGGCATTTGGCCATCCTCACATCAGTAGGTACCAAGAAAGACTGACACTGTCCTTGGTAAATCCAAACAAGTGTGCCTACTGGGACTGGGACTGAGAGTGGCTCTGAGGGCCTGGCTTACTGGACCCCAAGTTCAAAGAGTTCTTTTCCCAAGGAAGTGAGGTAGGTCACTTCCTTCAGGAACTGAATTGGGTCACTGCCTTGGCAACCACTTTGTCCTAACAGTTGCTTCCATAGGTCCCATGAGATGGAGGCTGCCCCTACTTCCTGCGACACTTTCACAAGTTCAAATGGTGTATTCACCCTACTCACCTGGGAATAGCTCTCCACACAGGCCTGGTTTGTTCCATCCTCTCTACATTAAGATCAGAGAGGCTGATTCAGACACAACCCTTCATCCTGCCAAGGTTATTTGCATTGAAAGATGACTTTTGCTCTCTTAGGTTTTTCATAGCTGCCCACATCTTCTACAGGGATAATTTCTGCATGAAATTTTTGAGGTTCCCAGCAGGTGGACGATTCCCTACATTCCTGTATTGTAAGACCAACTCTGTCCCTGCTCTTCTGTAAAGTTATATTGAGTGAACAGTGTATGGTTAGGGTTAATATCATGTTTGATTTATGTTAGTAATCATTCTGCGGGATGAATAATTGTATTGGGAACCTGCCATGTTAATAAGAATATAGAGGTGAAATATAAGTATGAAAACAGAAATCTAGGTAAAATTTGAAACCCAGAAGTGCATTTGGCCCTTGATTGGGATACTTAGCTTTGAATTACGTTCTGCACAGGTGTCTCAGATAATTCAACATACAGTGTCATAGGACCTTGTATCTTGGATGATTGAATGTCGATGAGAACATCAAGTCAAAAAGGGATAGTCAGTAGGATTAGGAAGTTAATCAGTAGGTTTAGAAGAAAGAGTTAGTATAGGATTGATACCAAAAGTTTTTTAGCAATAGGGTTTCGGGTAGAGAGTGAATGTATATGTCAGCCCATGTGAAGAGTCAATCACAATGATGAACTGCGATAAATATGTAGGAAAGCAGATATCAATAGAGACATTAGGAATTCAGCCAAAGTATAAAGTGAGTGATAGAACTAGATATTTTCAACAGGGTTGAGGTGGATTAAATAATCTTAGGAAGAAACAAATATGTAGTCACCAATACGATTGATATTTGAGAGCATTAGGCAACCTTGACATGCATGGTTTCAGTAATCCATGCTCACTTTCTTTTTAGGCTTTGGTGAAAGGTGAATAAAATATGTACTTGTCACTTCCTATTTTTCTGTATGCTTAGCAAAACACTGTTGAAATGTTGAGAACTGTTTGCCAATCCTGTTTCCAGAATGTGTTTTCCCCAACTGCCAAACTGCAGAATGTACTCTCTCACCCATTTGCATGCAAACCGTCCAGTCGCCCTGACCCATCAATAAACTTCCCTCCCTGTCCTCTCCATGGAAAGAATATAAGCTCTGCTTAAGCTGTTTTCAGGACTCTCTGCTCTATTCAAGTGAGGTTTGAGCCCCAGCATGCTGGACTCCCAATTAACCCTTTACTATTGCATGAGACAGTCTCTTGGTGGTCTCTTCCTCCAATGCTCGCCAGAACTTCACATCTGAAACCCCCAGCAAGATCCACCAGCATCAGACGAAAGACTCCCAATGAGCTTCTATCAGGATAAGTAAGGTACCCCTTTCGAGTTTCAGGTTTCAAGTTAGGGCTTTGCAAAATGGCTATCGGTGATGAGCGTAAGCTCTCTTCGACGCTGGCTGACAGATGTGTCACAGAGCCACAGGTCACGTTCCTGGTGGATGCCCCAGAGGACTCGGAAAATAGAGGAACAATAATATCCTCGACTCAGTGATTTTTTGTTTTGGATTCGGTTTTGCCAGCACATCAGGTTTTGCCGGCTAATCCGTCCTGGTCTCAGTATTGGACGTCCATTGCCTGTCTTTATTGTCTTGTCTTGTCTGTGTTGTGTGTCGTTGCTTTCACTGTTTGTATATCTTTCATTATGGGATTGAGCACTTCAATGCCTCTGTCCCTGACTCTTGTTCAGTGGACCAAAGTCCGCTTAAGGGCTCAGAATCTTTCTTTTTCGATAAAACACCAGAACTGGCAGACTCTCCGTCCCTCAAAATGACCAACCTTTGGAATCGGATGGCCCCCTGAAGGAACTTTCTACTCCCAACTAATTCAAAAAGTCAGAAATATTGTCTTTCAACTGGGGCCACATAACCATCCAGATCAACAGCCATATATCTTAACGTTGCAGGACCTCTGCAAATCTCCTCCTCCATTTGTGAAGCCTTTCCTTTTCCCTGCCCCCGCTCCTCCACCTTCACCCTTGATTCTATCTCTCAAACCCTCTGCTCCTCCTCCTCCACCCTCTGTTCTTCCTGAGACTCAAGACTCAACCAGACTCTCCGCCCCTTCCTTATCCCCTGCCCTCTTCCCCCAACACCCAACACCCTCTAAGTGATTCCCTTGCTGCTGACTCAGCCTCTCCGCCATTGGAGGAAGCTAGGCCGGCCCAGCGCCCTCCAGATTACTACCCGGCAGCACACAAAGCCACTCCTTCCCTGGAGGAAGCTGGCCCCGGTTAAAAAACTCAAAGAACTTGCCGGCGTTTTCACACCTGCCTACTTTGGATGACTGTCAACAACTCCTACAGCCTCTCTTCATGACAGATGAACGAGAGAAAAACCTCCTTGAAGCTAAAAAAAAATCCTCAGACAAGATGGGCGACCGACACATCTTCCCACATAATCAAAGCCGGCTTCCCATTGAACCAACCCAACTGGGACACCAACACGTTTGAAGGTAGGGAGCATCTGTCCACTTATTGCCGGGCTCTAATAGCGGGTTTCCAAGCAGCCGCTTAGGTGACGAACTAATTGGGCCAAGGTTAGAGAGATTATTCAAGGGCCTGATGAATCTCCCTCTATGTTTCTAGAGAGAATTATGGAGGCATATAGGAGATATACTCCTTTCGATCCTCAGGCAGAGGATCAAAAGGCATCTGTCATGATGGCCTTCATTGGGCAAGCTGCCCTGGATATTAAAAGAAAGGTACAGTGCATAGATAGATTACAAGATATGACTTTGAGAGATTTAGTCAGAGAAGCCTAAAAAGTAAACTATAAGAGATAAACTGAGGAAGAGAAGGAACAAAGGAGGAAGAAAGAAAGAGAGCAAAGAGAGGATGCGAGAAGAAAACGACTAATGCATTGACTAAGGTCCTGGTCACAACAAAAAATAGGACAGAAATTAAGAAACAGGGATACAGGAAGGGATACCTGGGCCCAGGCCAAAAGCTACCCCTGGCCTCAGATCAATGTGCCTACTCAAAAGAAAAAGAACACTGTGCCAAAAAGAGCCCTAGAAAGAGACAGCCACACCAGCCAGACATTCTGACTCTGGAGGATGACTAAGAAAGTCGGGGCTCAGATCCTCTCCCCAAGCTCAGGGTAACTTTTGAAGTGCGGGGGACCCCAGTACACTTTGAAGTGGATTCAGGGGCAGTATACTCAGCCCGTGAGGCCCCTTTGGGCCCTCCATCAAATAAAAGGTCTCTATTTCAAAGGGCTAATGGCAGTAAATATCGGGCATAGACAACTAAGAGGATCATGGACCTGGGGAAAGAAAAAATCCATCACTCCTTCCTAGTAATCCCCGGATGCCCGGCCCCATTGATGGGCCGAGATCTGCTCACCAAGCTCCGGGCCAGAACAACTTTTAACCCTGAAGGCCCCCAAGTGAAAATTATAAATCCTTCAGTAAAAACTCCTATAGTCACAGCTTTAACTGTCAGTAGAAGATAAACATCAACTCTTCACACCCCACAAAACTGATCAAACAGGCAAGTTACCCCAGAATTGGATAACATATTACCCAGATGCCTGGACAAAAAACTGCTGGATTAGGCCTACCCATTAAAAAACCTCCAATAACAGTGGAGTTAAAAACCTCAGCCTTTCCAATCAATGTCAAAAATACACTCTGGGCAAAAATCTAAAGTTGGGATAAGGCCCCATATTCAGAAATATCTGGTCTTAGGGGTCCTAAGGCCATGTTAATCAGCCTGCAACACTCCCCTACTACCAGTAAAAAAAAGCCAGGAACCGGGGACTATCACCCCGTTAAAGACCTAAGAGAGATCAACAACAGAGTGCAGGACATTCACCCCAAGGTACCTAATCTGTACAATCTGCCTAGCACTCTGAACCCTGAGCAGAAATGGTATACTGTTCTGTACTTAAAAGATGCTTTATTTTGCTTGCCTCTGCATAAAGATAGTTGCTGTTTGTTTTCGAGTGGGTAGACCCAGAAACCGGAACGTCTGGTCAACTAACTTGGACTAGACTCGAACAGGGGTTCAAAAACTCCCCCACTCTCTTTGATGAAGCTCTCCACAGAGATCTCAACAACTTCAGAACTACGCACCCCGAAGTCACCCTGCTTCAACATGTGGATGGCCTGCTACTGGCAGCCAACACCAAGGAAAACTGTGAATCTGGGACCCAAGCACTATTATCTGAGCTTGCTCAACTGGCGTATAGATCTTCTGCCAAAAAGGCCCAAATTTGCCAGCATGAAGTAATCTTCCTGGGCTATTCACTTAGGGCCGGTAAAGGATGGCTCACTGAGCAAAGAAAACAAACTGTTGTGCAGATACCACACAGATCTAACAGCAGACAACTCAGAGAGTTTCTTGGGACTGCTGGGTTTTGCAGGTTATGGATACCTGGATTTGCGTCATTAGCTGCTCCTTTATACCCGGTGCTAAAGGGAGATGCCCATTTCCAATGAACCCCTGAAAACCAGGAAGCTTTTGATAACACCTAAGGACTCTGAAACTGAACGCCTCAACTTCACTGAGCTCAGCCTGCAATTTCAGAAAGTCCTACACTAAGTTAAAAATGCATATCAACTCACTCACCTTGGTTCAAAGAAATTGCAGGCATTCCTGAAGGATCAAGAACAGAGTTTTCCACTAACCAATTCACAGAGAAAGGGAAGAACTGAATGGGTAACAAAAGCCTGTCGGGTCTGTCAATTGGTTAATGCTTACACTTCCAAGCTTCTTGCAGGAAAGCACCTATGAGAAACCAGACGAGGACAATTCTGGGAATTGGGAAGTTGACTTTACTAAAATTAAGCCAGCAATGTATGGACTTAAATATCTCCTAGTCTTTGTAGATACATTTTCAGGATGAATTGAAGCCTCCCCAACAAAAAAAAAAAAAAAAAAAAAAAAAAAAAAGAAAAGAAAAAAAAAAAAAAAAACGGCGCAAATGGTGGTCAAAAAGATCCTGAAAGATATTTTTCCAAGATTCTGCCTGCCTAAGGTAATATGGCCCAGGTAAGTCAGGGGTTAGCCAGAGTTCTGGGGATTTATTGGAAGTTACATTGTGCTTATAGACCCCAGAGCTCAGGACAGGTAAAAAAATACAAAGAACTATTAAAGTGACCTTAACGAAATTAAGCTTAGAAACTGGCATAAAAGATTGGACTATGCTCCTGCCTTATGCACTGTTTCATGCAAGAAATACTCCCTCTGTTTCTTTGTCTAACCTCACCCCCTATGAAATTCTCTATGGTGCCCCTGCTCCAGTAAGGGACCTAACCCCAACTCTAAGACCTAACAATCCCTTCTTCACTCCCTTGCTTGACAGACTTAAAGCTCTTGAAAGAACTCAGCGATACTTGTTGAAACAGCTGGCCCCTGCCTACCAACCAGGGTATAATGGAACTCCACATCAATATCAAGTAACAGACTTCATCTACTAAAGACGACATCAGGTGTCATCCCTGAAACCCCGCTGGAAAGGACCATACCAGGTGCTACTTGTAACACCTAAAGTGGTAAAGGTAGACGGAATCACTTCCTGGATCAATGCCTCTCATCTCAAGCCTGCGCCATGTCCAGACTCTGGCTGGAAACTGGAAAAGACTGGTAACCCTTTAAAATTGTGTGTTTGCCATGTGGATAAGGCTATAGACTCTCCCCTTGGCCACCAGTAGTCCTAACCATCATCAGCCTGTTCATCAGCGATGGCTGATCACAAATCCTACTAGATAACAAGTATGGTCTACCTCGAATACAGCCCCCTGAGGGACCTGGTGGCCATTCCTCCACCCAGACATTTGTCAGCTGCCTATAGGTCTTTCATATTGGGATAGCCCTGATGAAGAGGATTTCACTAAAATTCCATTAAATCCCTTCCGTACCATAGGTAATGGAAACCAATATTATGGATGTAGGGACACGTGAGCCAGATGCAGTTTGGCTACCGTAGATTACTATGTTTGCCCGGAGGACTATCAAATCCACAAACAGCCATGGCTGTGTGGGGAAAAGCCGACTTCTTCTGTAAGTCATGGCGATGTGAGCATACAGGCCTGTCTGCTGGAAACCAAACTCCTCATCAAATTCAGTACACAGCATTGGCCATATAACCAATTAGACAACCAAAATCCATGTCCCACAGAGGGGTCTCTAGATCCTCAAATTCTGCATGGACTTTTTAACTTCGGCAAGTGCTCAAAAGAATTGAAGGAAATTCCCCTATGTGCAGGCCTTTTTCCTCCTTCACTCACATCCTGAACTATGCTTCTCTAATAGATCCTCACCCTCAGCCTTCTGCTCCAGACTCTCTGCTGTCACTCCCACCTCAGCAACATGATTTCTCCCCTCCAGTTACTAGATCAAAAAACCAAACATCCGCTGGGTTTCAGACCATTGTCCCCTTGCTGAGGTAGCAGGTACTGAGGTACCCTTCCACCCAGACACTCCTCTATTCTCCTGTCAGTGCCCGCAATGGTTCCCAACAGGTCCTCTTACCAGCTAACCCAAAGCTCAAACCAGTTGAGAAGAGCCCTCAGACCCCTATCCAAGATGTAATGAAAATTGCCTTTAAAGTTGCTTTGTCAACACTGAAAACAGGTTACTAAGAATTTAAAATCCCTCACAGGCTTTTTGAGATACTCACTCCCATCTTCCTCTCTGCTCTACTTGCTCTACTGCTCAAGTTTTTTGCTAGCAAAATCCCAAACCCCTTTCCCATTATTCTTTTAATCTCTCCTTCCTGATTCTCAGATCCACAGAGCTGCTCTTACCCCCCGCCGTCCACTCTTCCCCCTCTGTACCAAGACCACAGAAAATTCTTAAGTGACCTTCTCCAGAAGTCTACACCATGGCTGACTTTAGGACTTTCAGCAAAAGAATCCCGATGAAAGAGTTCAATGAAGATAAACTTCCTCTTTTCTTGTTGCCCTGTTCTAGTTGCCACTGGCTGGAAAAATCAGCTCTCCTAAGCTAGACACCCCTTACTAGTTTTTCACAAGATATGTGAACAAGGCCTCTGGCATTGAGCTGGAGCTTCACAGAGATTGCTACATTTCTAAGATAAAGAAGTTACCAACTGGGCTCCATTTTAACAGCTGGCAGGGAGGAAAAAAAAGAGAAGACAATAGCTCTCCCCCTCCCAGGTGTCCTTAAAAAATTAACTTGCCAAGAATAGAAGAAATAAAACAGAAACAAAAACTGCTTTTTGTGAACTTCTGCAGACTGTGATCTTCTGAGTCCATTCCCTTACATGTTGGGTACAAAATTCTGAAGCAACCTAAACTTGGGGTTCAGGGAATTAATCGATTACAACAGAAGCAATGTTCTCTACATCCTTTTGCAACCAAATAGGACTGTTTTCGTAGCTTCGGTGCTATCTTAGGTGCCTTTCCTTGTCTGTCCCTACAACAGTATAATTCTATATACTTAATTGTTGGTTATGTGTTCATAACCAACAATTAAGTATATAGAATTATACTGTTGTGATTAATTATGTAATGGTGCAGATGTTTCCCAGAGTGCTCTATCATGACAAAGGTTCATTTAAAGTTTAAATAGGGAAGCATAAAACCCGGTTCCACTGGGAACCTGTATCCCTCACTTTAACCTTCCTATTTGGAATAGGAGTTGCTGCAGGGGTGGGCACATGAACCACTGCCCTAGTCCATGGGACACAACAAATGACTCAATGAGAAGCAGCAATAGACCAAAGCTTAAAGATATTAAAAACCTCAATCCCAACTTTACAGGAATCTTTAACCTCTTTCTCCGAAGTAGTTTTACAGAACAGGCAATGGTTGGACCTCCTCTTCATGAGAGAGGGGGCCTTTGTGCTGCAATGAGGGAATAATGTTTTTTTATGCCAACAATACTGGAGTTGTAAAAGAAACTATGAGTAAATTAAAAAAACGCCTTGAAGAGCATCAACGAGACACAGAGGCCAAAAAACCTGGTTTGAGTCTTGGTTCACACAGTCCCTGGGGTTAACTACGCTTTTATCTGCCGTGGCCAGTCCATTAATAATCCTCATATTATTGCTAACTGTAGGGCCCTGTTTGCTCAACCGTGTATTTTCCTTTCTCCAAGCTCAAATTGGACAAGTTAAACTTATGGTAATCAGACAACAATATACCCCACTAGCAGACATAAAATGTGACACACCCCAATGATCACTTTTTTGATTAAAAGTAACCAGAACAAGAAGTGGGGAATGAAAGGTTTATTAAATAGATACTTGTCACTTCCTGTTTTTCTGTATGCTTAACAAAACACTGTTGAAATCTTGAGAACTGTTTGCTAATCTTGTTCGCAGAATGTGCTGTCCCCAACTGCCAAACTGCAGAATGTACTCCCTCACAAATTTGCAAGCAAACCGCCTACTCACCCTGACCCTTCAATAAACTTCACTCCCTGCCTTCTCCAAAGAAAGTATATAAGCTCTGCTTAAGCTGTTCTCAGGGCTCTCTGCTAAACTCAAGTGAGCTCTGAGCTGCAGCATGCTGGACCCCCAATACACACTTTGCTGTTGCATGAGACAGTCTCTTGGTGGTCTCTTCCTAAAATGCTCGCTCGACCAATCCATTGGTACAATCATTAGTGTGACCTTTGCTTTTTGTGTCCAGAATATTACTGTGATAAAATGTATATGTAGGTCAGGTGACATGAGTATTTCTTCCACCATTTCTGGGAGGAATATTTTGAAGACCTATAAATTAGTATTGGGGTTATAAAGACGTGTACCCTGTGTCTATGAATATAAAGATAATACATGAATAGACAATACTGTGTTTAAAAAATATAACGGGTTTCACTTTAAATAATGGATTGAATTGGTATCTGAAAATATATAAGAAATCATTTATTGATATACAATCATTCATTCCAACCAGTTATACATCTAATGGTAATATTTGGGTTATGGTTCATTATCAAGGGTGTGTGAGATTTCCTTCAAAAGTAATTATGGAAATCAAAAATAATGTGTTTGGAAAGAAGTCTCATGAAAAGACCAGTCAAGAAACATGGAGAAATATATGTGTTCTGAAGTAGAAAGTGATTGAGAGTGTAACAAATGCCTATAAAATTGCGAACTTATGGATGAAATATATATCCAATGATTTGCATAAACTAAAGAAATAGTAATGTACCAGTGTTGAAAAACATGAACTTCAAAATACACATCATGTCCCATAGAAGTCTACTTGCATTGATGTTAAACTGGGTCAGTTATTGTATAAATATTAGGATTTGTATACACCATTCACTGAAGTTAGTTTTCAGTAGTGGGAAACAAATAGGTATTCCAGGTGTATGAATATTTCTGAAAATAATCTTGTGAAAAGATTATTTTAAATGCACATACATGAATATGAATGAATTTAGGAAATGTATAAAAAGACACATTTATTTCATATTTTGAAAAATCTGGAGAGTATATATATATATATATATATATATATATATATATATATATACACACAGAGATATTAAAAATTAGCACTATATGCCAATTGAAATTCACCATGAAATATATATCATCCACAGATCAAAAATATTCATTCTACTGAACATGGATTTATATATAATGTTGTTCAACTAGGAAGCTCACCCATAGGGTGAATGTTCAGTTCCAACAGCATTTAGGAGAAGTGATCTCTTCTCACAATTTGTATCTGCCAATTCAGGTACCACACAATAGTGTACATGTGGTACCAGGTAGGATTCTACATGTGCTTATAAAAATATATGTGCTGAATATGCTACAGTGAAAGGGAGACAGGAATTCATATATTCGTTAACTTTAAAAACACATGGAGAACTATTTCAACAAAAAATTGACTAGATTTATAACTCCTACCCTATATAATGCAAAAGGCAAGTCCAACTATACACTGTGCCCCTTCTGTACTGCTTGTATTTCAATTCTGTTTGGGTTATTTTTCTCCATCATATTAGGATTAGTAGACACAGTCTAGTAGGGTATGGGGTAGTGTCAGTGATTCAGTATTTCAAATGGAAAATTGGAAAATGAATCCAATGTGTATGCAAATATGTGTTACACAAACATCCTCCCACTCTCATCCAGAACAATAACTTGACATTACCTTCGCCCCAATTAAGACAAAATTAGAGGAGAAGAGTTATAAAATTTGTGAATACATATCTGGAATGGAAATTGCTCAGGAGTTCACAACTTTGGAGGTGTAAGAGGAGTTTCCAAAAGTAAGGGACAGGGTAAAACTTCACAATCATGGAGCTCTGTTGGCCTAAAGACTTCTTTAGAAACTTCCTCTGAGGTTGGGCACTTGAAATATATGTTGTTGTCAGGAGCTTTATCTTTTTTTGTAGTGAGACCATCAAAGCTGGGTCTGCATATATGTGACCTGGAAGACATGGTCTCTTATATTCCAATGAACATTAGGCAGCAGTGCTGAATTCTCTCTTTGTAGATATCTGTGGCCACTGTTGGCTAAGTGTCCCTCCGTGTGGACTGTGAAGCTATTTGGTGATCCTCCACTTTTTGTGGTGTTTCTTGCTGCTGCACTGGAAGTTTGGTATTTGCTTCTCGAAATACAAAATGTTCAACTGGGCCACAGTGCTGGAGGCAGTTCTATCATGTGTCATGTGTCAGGGTCTGCAGGAGAATGCACCAAACAGGCTTCTATCCCACATAGGTTGCCCCCTTGACCATAGCAACCTGATTCTGAACATTGCCCTGAAATTTCTCCATATAACAAGATGCCTTTACATACAAGGTTCTGCTGGCTGCACCATGTCAGTCACAACCCATTTGGAAGTAAATGGCAGATCCACATGGCCCCACAACTGATGTTTTTTCACACACATGCACAAAACTGTTTTATGACCACTAATCAGGAGGCTCCAACGTACTGACATCTCTGTTCTACACCATTATCATGAAACCCAGTCAATCAAGGCACTGTCTTGTACACTCAAATTAGCAACAGGACATCCAAGGTTCTCCAGTGCCCCCTGGTCATGGGAAGTTCAAGAATGTCATGGTATTTATGTAGCCATTTTTCAAGGATGAAGTTGGAGGCACTGTGGGTTTCAATTCATTCAGGAACCATTGAATGTTGAGGAAGATCATTTCAATGAAAGCTCTCGAGAAATTTCACAGGCAAGGCTTCCCAAAGAGTGGGCAAAAGGTTACATGAAGCCAGGCCCATAGAGGTCTACAATGTGAGGTCCATGTTTGTTTTGACTCTCAACTATGGATGCCAAGGCTTTCAAAATAAAATCATATGGTTCATGGCTGAGATTCCCTGTGCTCTGTGGAAAGCCACCCTTGGTCTAGATCTCAGTTTCCAAGGGTGACTCTCATGCGTGGCCTCCAAAAATGACAACACAAATCATGGCAATTCTTCTCTGAGGTCAGTTCCACAACGCAGTCTCAAAGGGAAATCACATCAGAGTTTAAACCCCGGTGGACCCAGTCATCTTTTCCAACCACCACACTAATTGCCACAATTCAAACCAAACACTTCCACATAGCCCTCATATTCTTCCATATAGATACTCATCATAACCTCTGGCTGGAGGTTTCCATGAGGGGCACATCCAAAGACAGTGTCCAAAATAAGTTCCCTTGCCCCTCATTTGCCTAAAGTCATTGTCGCCGGGACACCTTTCCTGTGAACCAGGAGTGATCAAATAGGCCTGCTCTTAATACTGCTCTGATTCTCCAATTTGAGATTTGAGGCCTACTGACAGTCAGGTATAGATTCTTTATGTGATTTGGAGTCATGAGGAAACCCAAGCACCTCTGCAGGGCTTTGAAGTACTAATTTGACCCAAAGGATCCCTATTCTCACTTGATGGATATCAGGAAACTAATAGAGAAAGGCAAGAAGCTTCATCCACCATAACTGATCTTTTTGCCATTTTGGTTTTGGATGCACACATGGCATCTTTTTTAGATCAATCTGGTTTTGAGAATCTAAGCCACAACCTCACACAGGGCCAAGATGCTGATTCAGACACATCCATTTCCAAAGCAATTAAGCAAAGAGCCACAGGTGATGCCCATTCTTTTCCATTTGAAAACTATTTTTTTTTTCAGGCTTCACAAAGTGTGACCTGAGGCAAAGACCTTCCTGACATTCAGGGCAACAGAAAAATAGGTAAGTAAAAGGCCCAAATCAGGGTTTCTCCACTGAGACTTTTCTATTCACACTGAAATCTGAGTTTTCTGAGATGCTCACGTTCCATTCAGCTATTCAGTACATGGCCATGTCACAGAGCTTGGAGGTGGTACATATCTTGGACACAAAACCATGAGCCTATTCTGGTGAGTTGAGAAAATTCAGGAAGAAAACTGGAACTTAGGAAGACAATAGGTGTTCCACATCAATAAGGCTGCCCACTCTCTATTCATAAATTGGGCACAATGAATGCTGGGAGCTTTCTACTAGACACAGCACATCCATTGATGCATTCTCTTTTCTATTGTCTACAACCACTGACACAGTAGGATACACAGACATAGAAACACTCGCCTTGCCAAACGATATACAAGAAACAGTCCACCCCAAACCAAACAAACCGACTTTCCTACCTATTCTCAGAACATGAGACAAAACCACATACTCACACCCACACTCAAAAAGGCACCTCCTTTCCCCAAGTAGGTCTGTGACTATATGGAGTGTCCTCTGACTTGTGAGCCATACTACGTTCCCCCGAAATGGCCTATATGGTCTCAGATCTTGTCTCCTTTTTCAACTCTGTGAAGTTGCCAGGAGCCAGTGGTGAGCAACTACCTACTTTCCCAGGAAAGGACCCTCTTCATAGCTATCCTGTCATTTGACCATCCTCACATCAGTAGGTACCAAGAAAGACTGACTATGTCCATGGTAAATCCAAACAATTGAGCCCACTGGGACTGGGACTGGGTCTGGCTCTGGGTGCCTGGCTTCCTGGATACCAAGTTCAGAGAGTTCCATCAACAAGGAAGTTAAGTAGGTCAATTCTTTAAGGAACTGAATTAGGTCACTGCCGTGACAACCACTTTGTCCTAAAAGTTGCTTCAGTTGCTTCCAAGTGTCCCATGAGATGGAGGCTGCCCCTACTTTCTGTGACACTTTCACAAGTTAGAATGGTATGTAAACCATAGGCACCCAGGATCAGCTCTCCACACAGGCCTGGTTTGGTCCATCTTCTCTATATTAAGAAGAGAGAGGCTGATTCAGACACATCCCTTCATTCTGACCAGGGTTTATGCCATGGAAGATGACTTTTGCTCTCTTAGTTCCTCAATAGCTGCCTACATCTTATCCAGGGATCATTTCTGCATGGACCTTTTAGGTTCTCAGCAGGTGGAAGATCCCCTACATTCCTGTATTGTAAGACGAACTCTGTACCTGCTCTTCTGTAAAGTGAGATTGAGAAAAGAGTGTATGGTTACGGTAAATAACAGGTTCTATTTGGGTTCGGAATCATTGTGCAAGATGATTAATGGTATTGGGAACCTGAAATATTTTCAAGAATATACAGGGGAAATATAAGTTAAAAACAGAAATCCAGGTAAGATTTGAAGCCCAGAAAAGCATTAGGCCTTTGAGTGGGATACTTAGCTTTGAATTATATTCTGCACAGATGTCTCAGATGAATGGATATACAATTGCATAGGACCTTGTACCTTGGAGGATTGAATGTCAAAGAGAACATCCAGTCAAAAAGTGATAGTCGGTAGGACTAAGACGAAAGTCGGTAGGTTTAGAAAGAAGAGTGAGTATAAGAGTGGGACCAAAAGTTCTTTAGCAATTGGCTTTCGGGTAGAGAGTGAATGTAAATGTCAGCACATGTGAAGAGTCAGTCACAATAATGAACTGGGATAATATGTAGGGAACCAGATATCAATAGAGACATTAGGAAATCAGGTAAAGTACACATTGTGTGATAGGATTAGAAATTTTCAATAGGATTGAGGTTGAATATATAATCATAGGAAGAAACAAATATGTATTCACCAATAGGATTGACATTAGAGAGCATTAGGCAACCTGGACATGGATGTTTTAGTAATGCATGCTCACTTTCATTTAGGCTTTGGTACAATCATAAGTGTGACATTTTCATTTTGTGTCCCGAATATTACTGTGATAAAATGTATATGTAGATCAGGTTACATGAGTATTTCTTCCAACATTTCTGGGAACTACATTTTGAAGATGAATAAATTAGTATTGGGGATAAAAATAGATGTACCCTGTGTCTATAAATATAGAGATAATGCATGAATAGACCATACTGTGAATAAATAATATAAGTTGTTCAAACTTTAAATAAGGATTGAATTGATATCAGAAAATATACAGAGAATCTTATATTGATATACAATCATTCATTCCAATCAGTTACACATGTAATGGTAATATTAGGGTTATGGTATATCATGGAGAATGTGTGAGTTTTGCTTCAAAATGATTATGGAAACCGAAATAAATTTGTTTGAAAATAAGTGTCATGAAAAGACCATTCAGGAAACTAGGAGTAATGCATGTGTTCTGAAGCAGGAAATGATTGAAAGTGAATCAAATGCGTATAAATTTGTGAACTTGTGGATGAGATATATATCCTATGATGTGAATAAACTGAAGAAATTGTAATGTACCAGTGTTGAATAAAATGAACTTCAAAATACACATCATGTCCGATAGAAATCTACTTGCATTGATGTTAAACTGTGTCAGTCACTTTAGAAATATTAAGATTGTATGCACCATTCACTTAAGTTAGTTTTCAGTACTAGAAAACAAATATGTATTTCAGGTGGATGAATATTTCTGAGAATAATGTTGTGAAAAGTTGATTATAAATCCACATACATGAACATAAATGAATTTAGGGAGTGTATATAAGACACATATATTTCATATTTTGAAAAATCTGGAGAGTGTATATATATACAAAACACCCACACAGACAATAAAAAGTAGCAATATATATGCCAAGCGAAATTCATCATGAAATATATATCATCCATAGATGCAAAAATATGTATTTTACTGAACATGGATTTATGTAAAATGTTGTTCTACTAGGAAGCTCACCCATAGATTGAATTTTGAGTTCCAACAGCGTTTAAGGGGAGTGATCTCTTCTCACAATTTGTATCTGCCAAGTCAGCCTCCTCACAAGAATGTACGTGTGATTCCAAGTAGGATTCTATATGTGCAGATAAAAATACATGTGCTGAATAGGCTACAGAGAAATGGAGACAGGAATTCACATATTTGTTAACTTTAACAAATTTCTAAAAACACATGGAGAACGATTTCAATTAAAAATTAACTAGATTTATAACACCTACCCTATATCATGCAAAAGGCAAGTCCAAATATACACCATGCCTCCTCTGAAATGCTTGTATTTCTATTCTGTTTGGGTTATTTTTCTCCATCATATTAGGATTAGTAGTCAGAGTGTAGTAGGGTATCGGTTAGTGTCAGTTGTCCCGGCCGGACGGACACATCAACGTGGGCAACGAACCTAGTTGGGGAGGAATGAAGGGACAAGAGACACGAGAGATGACAGCAAGACAGGAGTTCTGATCATGCTGCAAACTTTTATTGTTCTCACATGGGAATTTATATGCTGTGGATGGGAAAGCTCTCTTATTGGCAGTTGCTGGATGTCTTCAGAATGTGAGATAACCTCAGGATGTTGCAGGAAGACAGATGGCCGCAGGATGTCTCAGGGAGATAGATGGCTGCGGGATGTCTCCCAGGCAGGATATCTCCCAGGGGACTGTTTCTTTTCCATGTCAGGGTATTCTTTGAAGGAGAACTTCCTTCTAGCCCCTGACATCTCCCCCTTTTTTATATAAAAGATTTGACCATACCTTACCGGACAATGTTTTAGGGGGTGATAGAGGCTCTGTTTCTCTAGCAGGCTTTAGAATATCTCCTGATTCGAGAGAACATGTTTACTAGGAGATTTCGTGGTGGCCTTGGCATGTTTTTGGAGGAGACGGCTTTGAGGGGGAAGCATGCCGACCCCCATGCTCCAGAGTGTGTCACTAAGAGGTCTTCTGTTTTGGGATCCGTGGATCCATCCTCCTGCAGTCCATCCTGCATCCTCCGTTATTATGGCCTAACGTCCTCACTCCATGGGTGCATCCTCCCCCAAGTGGAGGGGCCCATGGAGGATGAACCCTTATGGTAATGGCAGAAGATGGTTGGTCAGAGCTGTTACTTATAGTTTAATGTAAGAAAGAGAGATGTGTGGGGATGTAAACTTAAGAAATAAGCCTGTGAGAAGGGTAGAACATCTTTTTAAATGTTGGCAGCATTGTCTTCCATCTCCAGGCGATGATAGTGGACCTTTATGGGCTTAGAGGCCAAAATATTAATCTGTTCTATAATAAATTATACCAGCCTGTTTAAAATGCAGGGTCCTATGAACACCATTATAAGTAAACCCAACAAAGGGCCTAATAAGGGAAGAAGGTAGGGTAGAAATCAATTAAACCCAGTCCAGAGGGGATTTTCAAAAAGTTCCCTTCATCTCTTTTCTAGATCTTCTTGAAGCTGCTTAATTTTAGTGCGTACTATGGCTGATTTATTGGCATTAAAGCAGCATCGTTCCCCTAAGGCCAAGTGAATACCTCCCTGGTTAGCTCTCAGCAAATCTAAGCCTCCTCTGTTTTGAAGGAACACTTCTTCCAGGGAGTCTACTAGGTCCTGCAAATCTTTAATGGTTCTTGATAGAGTTTTTACATCATTTATAAGTTGTTGAGACAGGTGACGCTAAGAGTGTATAGCCATGCCTAAGCCAGCTGTACCTGTGCCCACAGCAGCTGTTATTCCAAGGCTGGCAAGGAGTGGTAAGGTCTGTATTGCCCACCTGTGTCTTTTGACTAAGGTGTCTAGACTAGGAATGCATAGAGTTTCGTCTCCTGGGACAATAGTTATATCAGGGAATAATAAGGCAAGAACACAGCCAACGGTCCAATTCGATGGAAGCCTGGGGAAGGCCGAGTTTCCTCGACACATAAAAACTGTGCCATTGGAGGGACAAAGAGATGAGGTGGGTGAGGAATAGTTTTGTACTGTTGAGCAATTTCTAATGGAAGTAACTCCAACATCAATATCATAGTATTATTTTTCATCGTGCCTAAAAGACATATTGTAAAAGTGCCTATAGGCTGTACTTTAAAAGGAAATCTGGGTTGGCATGTATTATCATCATCTATGATAGAATTAATAGGAACTGCTATAGGCATGATTGCCCCTGTTGTCATTGAGAGGCAGCAATCACCAGCAAGGGTGGGGTTGGAATTATTAAGCAAGGAGAAAGTAGTTTCCAAAGTATCTAATGTATTGTTATCTAAACCTGGGAGCTGGGATTTAGGCTATATTAAGGGATGATATGTGAGCTCAGGGATTTGGGGTTTCAAAAGTTTGATTATCTGAGGATGCTTGACAGCATAAGGGAATCCTCCACCATCAGAGACCCCTGTAGGTGCCTTAATGGGGCAGCAGGAGGGTTTACCAACAGGGCCTTGACACCCAGCTGACTGTAGCTTGGTGTATTTGCCTTCTCCTCCCCGGTCAAAAAGAACGGGGGTATAATGAATAGTGGTCCCCCCTGCTGAATGAGTTTTAGTTAGGGAGGCTTCAAAAAATTGTTCTCCCTGCTTGTTAACACAAATTGAGGCTGACGCATAACAAGTGGCATGCATCGCTTGGGTATGCGTTCAAGTTGCAGAACAATTTTGGAGAGCTTTACTTGTACTAGGGGGAATAATCTTTGGCTTGTTAACACATACCAATTTAGGCTGATGAACTCCTCTGAGTTTATGGTCAACCTCAGCCCGGAGGTAAGCCACCTTAGTCACGCAGTCAGCAGTCTGGTTCAAACTAGTGGGAGCCTGAGTCCAAGATCCTCCCTTGCATTCACAGGGAGGGCCAAAAAGGTACTCCATGATGATGGAAGGTGGAGGGCCAAAGCCTCCGTGTACAATCCTGTTCAGCAGAAGTGACTTAAGTAGGATCCTCACACAGATTGTTGGCTGCATCTGAAAAAGAGGAAAATTTGTCTTCAGGGGGAGGGCCTCTATCCCTGTGTTGAGGTAAGCCATTAACCTGTTTAACCAGGCGTTCTGGTAACCATCCTGGGGCTGCTTGCTCTTGGTCTAAAACACAAGCTGAGCCTCGTCCCCAGATGAGGACAGGTTCTGGGCCTTTCCATTTATTTGTAAGGGTATTGTGCCACATAACAGGTGGGCGTACAGAATTGGACGAGGATTGCCAGTGTCAGTCTGCAGCCGAATGGCCTTCATTGTTTAGGGAAAGAAAAATAAGGGCAAATAATGCATGATTAAGGCGATGCCTGTGAGTGGTAAATACAAGTGCAGAAGCATTAATGCGGGTTAGCCAAGTCTTTAGGTAAAATGGGCACTTTCCACAATGCCTTGGCCCTGAGGCTTGTATGGAATTCCAGTAGTATGACAAATTTGCAAGGTAGCAAAAAACTGTTTAAACTTGGCACTGGTATATGCAGGACAATTATCTTTTTTAATATGTATTGGTTTACCCATTATGGAAAAAGCTGAAACATGATGAGAAAGGACATCTTTGATAGCCTCTCCAGAATGTGGTGATGCAAAAATAAAGCCGCTGAAGGTATGTACAGAAACGTGTATATATTTGGTTTTTCCAAATTCAGAAAAATGAGTAACATCCATTTGCCAAAACTGATTGGACAGTAATCTTCGGGGGTTAACTCCCAAGTGTTGAATGGGGAGGGAGACAGCGCAACCAGGGCATGCTTTTACTATTTCTCGTGCCTGTTGCCTGGTAATTTTACATAGTTATCGAAGGCTCTGGGAATTTAGATGGTGAAGATTGTGTAACTCCGTGGCCTTTTGAATGGAGCCATCAAAAATTGGAAAGATGAAACGAGTTGCTGCATCAGGTTTGGCATTACCTTGTGTTAGAGGGCTGGGAAGATCAGAGTGTGCCCTGATGTGTCCTAAGAAAAATGGGTGTTGTCTGGCCTAAATTAGCTGCTGAAGCTGTTGAAACAGAAGGGCCACATTGGAAGAAGCCTTAATGGTGGGTGAAATCTCCAGCAGGGGCACAGAATGAGCAATGTAGGCACTGTATGTATAAATATTAACAGGATTATCAAAAAATGTTTTAAAAACTTGTGTTATGGCAAACAATTCCACAAACTGTGCTGAATGATAGACAGTATCAAAGGTGGTAGGCTGGTTATTGACAACAAAGACCACTCGGCCATTACTGGAACCGTCTGTAAAGACAGTAAGGGCTTGAGGAATGGGAGCCTTTTGGGTAATTTCAGGAAAAATAAATGGATGTAACTGGAAAAAATGTAAAAGGGCATCATTGGGGAGGTGGTTATCAATTGTTCCCCAAAAGCCTGATAAGGCAATTCCCCATTCATTCCCTGTCTGTAGTAAAAATTCGGTTTGGTCTGTAGTATATGGAATTAAAATATTATCAGGGTCTTTGCCAAAATGTTGTCGAGATAGAAAACGACCTTTAAATATAATAGAAGCTACCTGAGCAAGAAAAACAGTAATAACCTTGGAGAATGTGGTGGGTAAATGGACCCAAAGCAAGGGCTGCCTTTATTTTTAAAATGTGTATTTCACTGCCGAAATATTCCTGTGGGTGTATGAGGAGTGTGTAAAATAACCAGAACCAGAGGAAGGTTATAAGAATGTTCTGTAAAAAACTGTTTGTTAATGGCTTCTGTGACTTGGTTTAATGCCTGTCATGGCTTGGGAGTAAGCTTTAAGGGGAGGAGGGGTGGGAATCACCTCTCAAAATATCATTAAGGGACAAAAGTACACAAGTGGGTAATTTTAAATATGTTTTTAGCCATTGAATATCCCCCAGTAATTTTTGAAAATCATTAAGGGTGTGAAGATGGTCCACCCATAGTTGTATCTTAGGAATTTGGATCTGATTATCTTGAAGTTTAAGGCCCAAATAGGTATAACAGTCCTGTGTTTTAACCTTATTAGGAGCTATCTGTAGTCCCAAGGTAGTGAGGATTTTGTAAAGGTCCAAGTAACAATTATTAAGGTCATGGTTATTAGGTGCAGCAATTAACAAATCATCCATATAATGTAAAATATAAATTTGTGGCCATAGCTCTCTCACAGGGTCTACTGCTTGAGCAACGAATTTTTGGCAAAGACTAGGGCTTTTGGCCATACCTTGGGGAAGAACCTTCCATTGAAATCTCTGCATAGGGCCCTGAAATTTAATGTGAGGGAGACTAAAGGCAAAATAGTGTCTATCCTCAGGATGTAAAGGAATGGTAAGAAAACAATCTTTTAAGTCAATAACCATTTTACAATAGTTTTTGGGAATAGCCACTGGTGTGGGAATGTCTGGCTGTAGTGCTCTTATTCGGCACATAGCTTTATTAATGGCACACAAATATTGTAAAAGGCACCACTTGCCTGATTTTTACTTGATAACAAAAATTGGAGTATTCGATGGTAAGGTTGAGGGCTCTACATGGCCGGTTGCCAGCTGTTTCTGCACTAACATGGAGGCAGCCTCCAAATTTTCTTGGGTAAGGGACCATTGATCCACCCACACAAGAGTCTGAGTCTCCCAAATAATTTTATCTCCATGGGGTACAGGAGAGTCAGAGACCGACACTAAAAATCCGAATACCCAAGTCCATATGTATTTTTTTTTATGCGTTGTATAGGCTCCACAAGTCCTTGCCTCAGCCTCCCAAGGCCTGTACCAGAGACAAAATTCATACGGAGCATTTGATGTGTCACCATGGAATTGGGACTGGCAAGAATAACTTCCATTTGACTCAAAATATCTCAGGCCCGTAGGTTAACAGGGAGGTCAGGAACAATGAAAGGAGTGACAATTCCCTTATTACCCTCTTTGTCAGTCCAGCAAAGAGCCGTAGAGCTGACCAGATAATTTTTTGACTGTCCTATCCCTTTAAGGTCAGTCAAGGATGGGGTGAGGGGCCAAGCTTATGGCCAATATTTTTGAGAAATAATTGTGGCATCAGCTCCAGTATCTAGAATTCCTTGAAATTCCTTTCCTTCAATAAGTAAGGAAATGCTGGGTCTATTGTGAGAAATTGGTTGAACCCAATATACATCAGAGCAGCCCAAGGAGGCAGTCCCCCGTGGTAGGTTTGGGCGGTTGAAGTGCCTCCTGGATTCAAGGGAAGGACTATTAATTGTGCAAGACTTGTTCCTGCTGGGATGGCCACAACTCCATTAATAGCTGTGGCCAGTATTTTTTTTCTCCAGTGAAATCATTATTATTAATGCCATGGAAGACCTGAACACCTTGTAAGTTAGTAGAGGCTCTTCCAAAAATAAGGGCACACGTATGAGATGGAGGGGGACCCATAATTCCAGTGGGTATGATCTGGGGCCCTTGCATTGAGTCTAATATAGTATCGGTGGTGGCACAGAGGTCCAATCCTGCGCTGCCTTGAGTGGCTAGTTGGAGGGAGGCAATTGTGGAGAAGAATTTTGAGGTAGGTTGAGAGTTTGGGAGGGAACAAATCTTATTGCCCCTGGGTTTGTCATGGGGGATGTCGTGGCCTGGGGCTGGCCCCGCAGGGAGTTTCCCAAGAAGCAGGAAGAAATAGGCTGTCTGAGGGCATTTGTCTTAGATCTACACTCACTGGCCCAGTGATGACCTTTTCCACATCTAGGGCAAAGGGTAGATTGGGGCAGTATAGCCCCAGTTTGAGGAGACACTATTCCTAGGCTTTGTTTGCCTGTCGGACACTTGTGTGCAAAATGGCCAGGTTGTTTACAAGTAAAGCAAGTACGTGAGCCAGGATTGTGAAAGGTCCTGGTAAAGTTGGCACCTAGGGCAAGACCCATGGCATGGGCTGCACCTACCCCTGCACAGAGTCTAATAAAGTCAGAAAATTTCCCTTTATCCTTATGTGGTCGAAGAACATCCTGACATGCCGGGTTGGCGTTTTCAAAGGCAAGATGTTTTACAAAAGCACTTTCGCTTTTGCTTGGTCCAAGCAAGCATTCCACAGCTAGGTTAAGCCGGGGAACAAAGTAGCTATTAGGCTCTCCGGGCCCTTGTCGAATTTTTGCCACGGAAGTGGTAGCCGAGGCCTTTTGAGGGAGGTGTCTCCAAGCATGTAAGCCAGCCATCTGAATCTGCGTCAAAAGTCCAGAAGGGAAATGTGCCTCTTTAGTTTTAGTGTCGAAAGGCTCATTGCCCACTAGCTTAACATAAGTCCCGGATTTAGAGGAGGCCTTAGTTAAAATTTTTTGAGCAGTTTCCTGACAGTGCTCTTTGAAATCTGCATTCCATAACAGGAAGTCTCTGGCACTGAGGGTAGCTTGGTCTAAAAATTTCCAATCATTGGGAGTAAGTCATTGTGTGCTGTGGTTTTCTAATAAAGCCAACGTGTAGGGTGCAATGGGGTCATAGTGAGCACAAGCCTTTTTAAGTTTTTCAAGAAAATGCAGGCTTAATTTTTTGTAGACTCTGGGTTCCTGCCTGCCTAGGGGTGAACTCCTCATCCTCTGAGTCCTGATCTCCTTAATCCATTTCCCTGCTTCCTCCTCTTGATCCTCGTCTAAGTCTTTGACCTCAGCCTGGGCAGGCTTATCTATCTGACTGGTGGTGACTGGGAAGGCGAGCACAGGCCGATGGAGTGGCTTCGCCTTTGTATTAGACCACTGTGGGCCAGTTGCTTTGACTCCATAACTATGGCTAATGAACAGAGCTCAGAGTGAAGGCATCTTAATTCTTTTAAAGGTTGGATCTGTTTCTGTCTATGTTGGAAGGATGCTCACAAAGGAGCCAGTTTAGGCAAGGGAAGTGGGGAAAAAATATCTGGGGGCGGCATTTGTACCCTTAAGGGCCAGAGCACAAAAGGCAGCAGGGATATAGGTGGGAGGTGGATGTGTAAGTCCTATAGTCTGTGGCAGGGTCCTGAGAGGTGGAGGGTCTTCTGAATGGTAGCGAGCAGCTTCCTTCTCCAAGGTAGCCTCCTCTACAGGGGTCAATGAGTCTCCGGGATTTAATACTGGATAAAAGCAGTTGGTAACCATTGGAGCCTTATTCATTAGGGTGGTATTTTGAGGGGGACCAGGAAGGTTCCCACGGTCCTGGGGAGCCTGAGAAGGGTCTATGTCTATACTAACTGATGGGCATGCCGAGGGGGTACGAGAAGTATTTGCATAGTCTCTTCCCCAACCTTGACAAGTTTTAAGGTACCATTGTCAAAGGGTGAACTTTTAAGAATTTCATTAATTAAGTTCCAGTAAGAAAAGGTGGGAACAGGCACTTTTTCTGGGCCAAAGAATTCATAATAATCTTTTAAGCAGTCTCCTACTCTAAGCCATCTTTTACCATCAATGGTCCTTTCAAGGGGAAACCATGGACACTGTTCTCCTATGTGTGAAAAGAAAAAAAATTTAAGTCTTTTTTTCTTAACATGCACCCCCATGTCTGGAAGGACTCCTTGTAGCCTGACAAAAACAAATTATGTGACAAAACTGCTTGTCCCATGGTGGGTCAATCACCGTGCGTCATCCCCACCCTCCTCCTGGATCTGTCTCTCGGTGGTGTCTTCTGCGGTGATTGCGAGCTCAGCTTCACCAAGTCTTCCAGGAGGACGGGGTCCCCCTCAGTCAAAAGCTCGAGCCCCAGTTGGTGGTTGCCAGATGTTCCGGCCGGCAAGATACATCAACGTGGGCAGCGAACCTAGATAGGGAGGAATGAAGGGACAAGAGACACGAGATATGACAGCAAGACAGGAGTTCTGATCAAGTTGCAAACTTTTATTGTTCACACAGGGGTATTTATTTGCTGGATGTGGGAAATCTCTCTTATCGGCAGTTCCTAGATGTCTTCACAAGGTGAGATAACCTCAGGAAGTTTCAGAAACACAGATGGCCGCAGCATGTCTCAGGGAGACAGATGGCTACAGGATGTCTCCCAGACAGGATGTCTCCTGGTGGCTGTTTCTTGTAAGTGTCAGGCTATTCTTTGAAGGAGAATTCCTTCTACCTCTGACAGTCAGGGATTCAGTATTTCGAATAGAAAATTGGAAAATGAATCCAATGTGTATGCAAATATGTGCTACCCAAAAGTCTTCCAAACTCTCATTCAGAACAATGCCTTGACATTACCTTCACCCCAAGTAAGACACAATAAGAGGAGAAGAGTTAGAAAATCTGTGAATACACATCTGGAATGGAAAATGCTCAGGAGTTCACAACCTTGGAGTTGGTAGAGGAGTTTCAAAAACTTAGGTACATGGTAAAAACTCCACAAACATTGAGCTCTGTTGGCCTAAAGACTTCTTGAGAAACTGCCTCTGAGGATGGGCACTTGAAATACATGTTGTTGTCAGGAGATTTAGCTTCTTTTGTAGTGACACCATCAAAGCTGGGTCTGCATCTGTGTGACCTGGAGCACATGGTTTCTTATTTTTCAATAAACATGAGGCAGCAGGGCTGAATTCTCTCTTTGTAGGTAATTTGTTGCCATTTGGGGGCAAAGTGTCTCCCAGTGTGGACTGTGAAGCCATTTGGTCTTCCTCTACTTTTCATGGTGTTTCTTGCAGCTGCACTGGGAGTTTGGTATTTGCTTCACGAAATACGAGGAGGTCAACTAGGACAGAGTGCTGGAAAGAGTTCTGTCACGTGTGTTGGTTAAGGGTCTGCAGGAGAGTGCACCAACCAGGCTTCTATCCCACATAGCTTGCCCCCTTGACAATACCAATCTGATTCTAAACATTGCCCTGAAACCTCTCCATATAACAAGATGCCTTTACATACAAGGGTATGGGGGCTGCCCCATGTCAGTCACAAACCATTTGGAAGCCAATGGCAGATCCACATGACCCCATCACAGATGTTTTAAAAAACACCTAAACACCACTGCTCTAGGCCGTCTACTCATTGGGCTCCAAATTACTGGCATCTCTGTTCTACACGATTTACATGAAACCCAGTCAATCAAGGCACTGTCTGGTACACTCATAATCATCTATAAGACATCCAAAGGTTCTCCACTGAGACCTATTCATGGGAATTTCAAAAATTTAATGGTATTTCTCTAGCCTTTTTTCAAGGATGAATTTTGAGGCACTGTGGGGTTTAATTCATTCAGGAACCATTAAATGGAGAGGAAGCTCATTTCAATGAAATCTCTGGAGAATTCTAACTGACAATGCTTCCCAACGACAGGCTAAAAGGTCACATTAAGCCAGGCGTTTGAGGTCTACAATGTGTGATCCTTTTGTGTTTTGACTTGCAACTATGGCTGCCAATTCTTTAAAAATAAAATCATGTGATATCCTTCCTGAGATTCCCAGTGCTCTGTGGAAAGCCAACCTGGGCCTTGATCTCAGTTTCCAAGGGCGACTCTCATGCGTGGCCTCCTAAAATCCCAACACAATACATGTCAGTACTTCTTTGAGGTCAGTTCCATAACTCAGTCTCTAAGGGGAATCACACCAGTGTTCAAGCCCAGGTGGACCCAGTCATCTCTTCCAAGGGCCACAAAAATGACCACAATTAAAACCAAAACACTCCCACATGGCCCTCATCTTCTTCCATATAGACACTCATCATAACCTCAGGCTGTAGGTTTCCATAAGGGCCAAAGCCAAGGACAGTATCCAAAATAAGGTCCCTTTCCCCCATTTGCCTAAAGTCAGTGTGGCAGGGACACCCTTCCTATGAACCAGGAGTGATCAAAGAGGCCTGCCCTTAATACTGCTCTGATTCTCCATTTTATGGCCTAATGACTGTGGGGTTTAGATTCCTTATGTTAATTGGAGTCATTTGAAAACCCAAGCACCTATGGCCTAGCCTCTGCAGTGACTTGAATAACTCATTTGACCCAAAGGATCCCTATTCTCAAAGATGGAGGTCAGGAACCTTATAGAGGAAGGTGAGAGACTTCAACCACAATTAGTGCTCTTTTGGCTATTATGTTTTTGGATGCACACATGAGATTTTTTTAGATCCATTAGGTGCTGAGAATCTAAGCCACAACCTCACACAGGGCCAAGAAGCTGATTCAGACACATTCCTTTCCAAAGCAATTAAGCAAAGAGCCACAGGTGATGCCCATTCATTTCCATTTGAAAACTCTTCAGTCTTCACAAAGGGGTGGCCTGAGGCAAAGACTTTCCTGACATTCAGGGCAACAGTATAATAGGTAAGCAAAAGGCCCAAAGCAGGGTTTCTCCACTGAGACTTCCCTGGTCACACTGATATCTGAGTTTTCTGAGATGCTCACCATTCCCTTCAGCTATCCAGTACATGGCCATGTCACAGAGCTTAAAGGTGGTACATATCTTGGACACAAAACCATGAGCCTATTCTGGAATTTGGCCAGAATTCAGCAAGAAAACAGGAACTTAGGGAGATATTAGGAGTGGCCCATCCATATGGCAAGCCACAGACCATTCATAAATAAGACAGGATGAATGCTGGGAAGATTTCTACTAGATAGGACATATGTATTCATGCGCTCTCTTTTCTAATGTCTACAACCACGGACACAGTGGGATACACAGACATAGAAACACTCGCCTTGTCAAAAGACTTACTAGAAACAATTCACACCAAACGAAACAAAACGACTTTCCTACCTATTCTCAGAACATGAGAAAAAAACCACAATCCCACACCCACACCCACACCCACACAGACCCCCAAGTAAGTCTGTGAAAATATGGAGTGTCCTTTGACTGGTGGGCCATAATATATTCCCCCATAATGGGCTGTCCTGTCACAGATCTGGTCTCCATGTCCAACTCTGTAAAGCTGTTAGGAGCCAGCAGTGAGCCACTACCTTCTTTCTCAGGAAAGGCCCCTCCTCAGACCTTCCTGGCATTAGGCCATCCTCACATCAGTACATACCAAGAAAGACTGTCTCTGTCCTTGGATAATCCAAACAAGTTTGACCACTGGGACTTGAACTGGGACTGGCTCTGGGTGCCTGACTTCCTGTATCCCAAGTTCAGAGAGTTCCATCACCAAGGAATTGAGGTGAGGTCACTTCCTTCAGGAACTGAATGAGGTCACTGCCTTGGCAACAACTTTGTCCTAAAAGTTGCTTCTAAGGGTCGCATGAGATGTAGGATGCACCTACTCTCTCTGACATTTTCACAAGTTAGAATGGTATATCAACCATAGGCACCTGGGAACAGCTCTCCACACAGTCCTGGTTTGGTCCATCTTCTCTACATTAAGATGAAAGAGGCTGATTCAGACACAACCCTTCATCCTGACCAGTTTGTTTACCATGGAAGTTGACTTTTCCTCCCTCAGGTGCTTCATAGCTGCCTACATCTTCTCCATGGATCATTTCTGCATGGACCTTTGAGGTTCTCAGTAGGTGGAAGTTTCCCTACACTCCTGTATTTTAAGACCAACTCTGTCCCTGCTTTTCTGTAAAGTTAGATTGAGGGAACAGTGTATGGTTAGGGTAATAACAGGTTCGATTTGGGTTAGGAATCATTCTGCGCGATGAATAATGGTATTGGGAACCTGTGATATTAATTAAATTATATAGGTAAAATATATGAATGAAAACAGAAATCTAGGATTTGAAGCCCAGAAGGGCATTGGGCCCTTGATTGGGATACGTAGTGTTGAATTAGGTTCTGCACAGATGTCTCAGATAAATCCATTTACAATGGCATAGGACCTTATACATTGGATGATTGAATGAGGAAGAGAACATCCAGTCAAAAAGGGATAGTCGGTAGGATTAGGTAGATAGTCGGTAGGTTTAGGAAGAAGAGTGAGTACAGGATTTGGACCGAAATTACTTTAGCAATAGGATTTCAGTAAGAGAGTGAATGTAAATATCAGCACATATGAAAATTCAGTCACAATAATTAACTTTGAAAAATATGTAGAAAAGCAGATAATAATAGAGACTTTACAAAATCAGGCAAAGTATAAAGTGAGTGATAGGATTAGACATTTTGTACACGGTTGAGTTTGAGTATATAATATTAAGAAGAAACAAATATGGAGTGACCATTAGGATTGACATTCGAGAGCATTAGGCAACCTGGACGTGGATGCTTTTAGTAATCCATGTTCACTTTCCTTTTAGGCTTTGGTACAATCATTAGTGTGACCTTTGCATTTTTTGTCCAGAATATTACTGTCATAGAATGTATATGTGGATCAGGTGACATGAGCATTTCTTCAAGCATTTCTGGGAGTAATGTTTTCAAGACCTATAAATTAGTATTGGGGGTACAAAGAGGTGTACCCTGTGTTCATGAATATAGACATAATGCATGAATAGACCACATTTTGAATAAACAATTTAACTGGTCCCACTTTAAATAATGGATTGAATTAATATATGAAATCTTATAAGAAATATTGTATTGATATAATATCATTCATTCCAACCAGTAATACATCTAAATGTAATATTAGGGTTATGGATTATCATGAAAGGTGTGTGAGTATTGCTTCAAAAGTGATCATAGAAATCGAAAATAATGTGTTTGGAAAGAAGTCTCATAAAAAGACCAGTCAAGAAACATGGAGGGTAATACATGTGATCTGAAGAAGAAAATGATTGAAAGTGAAACAAATGGCTATAAACTTGCGAACTTGTGGATGAAATATATATCCAATGATGTGAATAAATTGAATACATAGTAATGTACCAGTGTTGAATAAAATGAACATCCAAATACACATCATGTCCCATAGGAATCTACTTGCATTGAAGTTAAACTAGGTCAGTTACTGTAGAAATATTAGGATTTGTATGCACCATTCACTAAAGTTAGTTTTCAGTACAAAGAAACAAATATGTATATCAGGAGAATGAATATTTTGAGAAAACTCTTGAGAAAATTTGATTATAAATATCCACATACTTGAATAAGAATGTGTTAAGGGAGTGTATAATAAGACACATATTTCATATTTTGAAAAATCTGGAGAATATATATATATATATATATATATATATATATATATATATATATATACACACATACACACACAAACACACACAGACATTAAAAATAGCATAATATATGCTAATTGAAATTCACCATGAAATTTATATCATCCAGAGATCCAAAAATATTTATTTTATTTAACATGGATTTATCAATAATGTTGTTCAACTAGGAAGCTCACTCATAGGTTGAATTTTCAGTTCCAAAGCGTTTAGGAGGAGTGATCTCTTAAAATTTGTATCTGCCAAGTCAGCCACTTCACAAGAATGTACGTGAGGTATCAGGTAAGATTCTATAATTGCATGTAAAAATACATGTGCTGAATAGGCTACAGAGACAGGGAAACAGGAATTCACATATTTGTTAACTTTAAAACACTTGGAGAAATATTTCAACAAATAATTGACTAGATTTATACCTCGTACCCTAAATAATGCAAAAGGCAATTCCACTATACACCATGCCTTCTCTGAACTGCTTGTATTTCTATTCTTTTTGGTTTATTTTTCTCCATCTTATTAGGATTAGTTGTCATAGTCTAATAGGGTAGGTGTTAGTGTGAGGTATTCAGTATTTTGAAAGGAAAATTGGAAAATGAATCCAATGTGTACGTAAATATGTGGTACACAAAAATCTTCCCACTCTCATCCAGAACAATGCCTTGACATCACAATCTCCCAGAGTAAGACACAATTAGAAGAGAAGAGTTAGAAAATCTGTGAATAAATATCTGGAATGGAATATGCTCAGGAGTTCACAACCTTGCAGGAGGTAGAGGAGATTCCAAAAGTAAGGGACAGTGTAATCATTCCACAAACATGGAGCTCTGCTGGCCTAAAGACTTCTTGAGAAACTGCCTCTGAGGTTGGGCAATTGAAATATATGTTGTTGTCGGGAGCTTCAGCTTTGTTTGTAGTGAGACCATCAAAGCAGGATCTGCATCTATGTGACCTGGAGGACATGGTTTCTTATTTTCCACTGAACATGAGTCAGCAGTGCTGAATACTCTCTTTGTAGGTAAACTGTGGATACGGGAGGCTAAGTGTATCCACATGTGGCCTGTGAAGCTATTTGGTCATTCTCCACTTTTCGTGGTGTTTCTTGCTGCTGCACTGGGATTTTGGTATTTGCTTCACGAAATACAAAGAATTCAACTGTTACCCTGTGCGTGAGGGAGTTCTGTAACGTGTGGTAGGTCAGGGTCTGCAGGAGAAGGCACCAACCAGGCTTATATCCCACATAGTTGCCCCCTTGACCATAGCAACCTGATTCTAAATATTTCCTTAAAACCTCTGCATATAACAAGATGCCTTTACATTGAAGGGACTCCTGGCTGCACCATATCAGTTACAAGCTATTTGGAAGCCAAAGGCAATTCCACATCACCACACCACAGATGTTTTATCACACACCTGCCCACCACTGCTCTAGGCCCACTCCTCAGCAGGCTCCAACTCCCTGGCGTCTATGTTCTGCACAATTTTTATGAAAACCAGTCAATCAAGGCACTGACTGGTATTCTCATGATCAGCCACAGGATATCCAAAGATTCTCCAGTGCCACCTTGTCATGGGAATTTTAAAAATTTCATGATATATTGATCTAGCCATTTTTCAAGGATGAAGTTGGAGGCATTCTGGAATTATTAAATGGTGAGGAAGCTCATTTCAATGAAATATCTGGAGATCTCTCACAGGAAAGGCTTCCCAAAGAGTGGCCAAAAGGTCACATGAATCCAGGAACATTGAGGTCTACAATGTGAGGTCCATGTGTGTTTTGACTCTCAACTATGGTTGCCAAGTTTTTCAGAATAAAATCATGTGATATCCTGGCTGAGATTTCCAGTGCTCTGAGAATAGCTACCCTGGGCCTAGATCTCAGTTTCCAAGGGCGACTCTCATGCGTGGCCTCCTAAAATTCCAACACTATTCATGGCAATACTTCTCTGAGTTCAGTACAAGAATTCAGTCTCTATGCGGAATCCCACCAAAGTTCAAGCCAAGGTGGACTATGTCATCTCTACTAACCGCCACAGAAATGACTACAATTAAAACCAAAACACTCCCACATGGCCCTCATTTTCTTCCATACAGACACTCATCATAACCTCTGGCTGAAGGTTTCCAAGAGGGGTGCAGCCCAAGACAGTGTCCAAAATAAGCTCCCTTGCCCCTCATTTGCCTAAAGTCAGGGTGGCCTGGACACCCTTCCTGTGAACTAAGAGTGATCAAATAGGCCTACCGTTTATTTTGCTCTGCTTCTTAAATTTGAGGCCTGCTGACTGTGGGATTTAGATTCTTCATGTGAATTGGAGTCATGAGAAAACCCAATCACCTATGGGCTAGAATCTGCAGGGCTTTGAAGAACTTATTTGACCCAAAGGAGCCCTATTCTCACTTGATGGAGGTCAGGAACCTTACCAAGGAGGGAGAGAGACTTCATCCACAATGATTGCTCTTTTGGACATTTTGCTTTTGGATGCATACATGGAATCTCTCTTTAGATCCATCAGGTGCAGAGAATCTAAGCAACAGAATTACACAAGGCCATGAGGCTGATTAAGACATATCCCTTTCCAAAGCAATTAAGCAAAGAGCCACAGTTGATGCCCCTTCATTTGCAGTTGAAAACTTTGCTTCAGGCTTCAAAAAGGGTAGCCTGAGGCAAAGACTTTCCTGACATTCAGGGCAACAGAACAATAGGTAAGGAAAAGGCCCAAAGCAGGGTTTCTCCACTGAGTCTTTACTGGTCACACTGATATCTGAGTTTTCTGAGATGCTCGCCATGCCCTTCATTTAACCAATACATGGCCGTGTCACAGAGCTTGGAGGTGGTACATATCTTGGACACAAAACCATGAGCCTATTCTGGAGAGTGGCCAGAATTCAGGAAGCAAAAAGTAACTTAGGAAGATAGCAGGTGTTGCCCATCCATAAGGCAAGCCGCAGTCCATTCATAAATTGGGAAGGATGAATGCTGGGAAGCTTTCTACTAGACAAGACTCATCCATTGATGCATTCTCTTTGCTAATGCCTACAACCATGGACACAGTGAGATACACAGACATAGAAACACTCGCCTTTTCATATGACTTACTGGAAACACTTTACTCCAAACCAAACAAACCGCCTTTCGGACATATTCTCAGAGCATGAGAAAAAAACCACAAACCCACACCCACAGCCAGATAAGCACCTCCATCCTCCAAGTAGTTTTGTGACTATCCGGAGTGTCCTCTGACTGATAGGCCATACTATGTTCCCCCGAAATGGCCTGTCCTATCTCACATCTGGTGTCCATGGCCAATTCTATGAAGTTGTCAGGAGCCAGCAGTGAGCCACTACCTTCTTTCTCAGGAAAGGCCCCTCCTCAGAGCTTTCCTGTCATTTGTCCATCCTCACATCAGTAGATAACAAGAAAGACTGACTCTGTCCTTGTTAAATCAAAACAAGTGAGACCACTGGGCCTGGAACTGAGACAGGCTCTAGGTGCCTGGCTTCCTGGATCCCAAGTTCAGAAAGTGCCATCACCAAAAAAGTGAGGTGAGGTAACTTCTTTCAGGAACTGAATGAGGTTACTGCCTTGGCAACAAGTTTGTCCTAACACATGCATCCAAGGGTCCCATGACATGTAGGCTGACCATATTTCTGTGACACTTTCACAAGTTAGAATGGTATATCAACCATAGGCACCCGGGAACAGCTCTCCACTCAGGCCTCATTTGGTCCATCTTCTCTACATTAAGAAGAGAGAGGCTGATTCAGACAAAACCCTTCATCCTGACCAGGTTGTTTGCCATGGAAGATGACTTTTGCTCTCTCAGGACCTTCATACCTGCCTACATCTTCTCCAGGGATAAATTCTTCATGGACCTTTGAGGTTCTCAGCAGGTGGACAATCCCCTACTTTCCTGTATTGTAAGACCAACTCTGTCCCTGCTCTTTTGTAAAGGTAGATTGAGGGAACAGTTTATGGTTAGGGCTAATAATATGTTTGATTTGGGTTAGGAATCATTTTGCTGGATGAATAATGGTATTGGGAATCTGTGATATATATAAGAATATAGAGTTTAAATGTAAGTATGAAAACAGAAATGTAGTTAAGATTTAAAGTCCATATTGGCATTGGGCCTTTGATTGGGACACTTAGCTTTGAATTACGTTCTTCAGTGATGTCTCAGATAAATCAATAATCAATGGCATAGGACCTTGTACCTTGGATGATAGATTGTAGAAAAGAACATCCACTCAAACAGGGATAGTCCATAGGATTAGGAAGATAGTCGGTAGGTTTTGCAAGAAGTGTGAGTACAGGATATGGACCAAAAGTTCTTTATCAATAGGGTTTCGGTAATAGAATGAATGTCAGTGTCAGCATATGTGAAGAGTCAGTCACATAGGTAAACTGGGGAAAATATGTAGGAAAGCAAACATCAATAGAGACAGTAGGAATTCAGGCAAAGAATAAAGTGAGTGATAGGATTAGACATTTTAACAGGGTTGATGTTGACTATATAATCTTCGAAGAAACAAATATGTAGTCACCAATAGGATGGACATTTGAGAGAATTAGGCAACCTAGACATCAATGTTTTTAGTAATCCATGCTCCCATTCAATTTAGGCTTTTGTACAAACATATGTGTGATCTTTGCATTTTGTATCCAAAATAGTACTGTGATAAAATGTATATGTAGATCAGGTGACATAAGTATTTTTTACACCATTTCTGGGAGCAATATTTTGAAGATGTATAAATTAGTATTGCAGGTACAAAGAGGTGTACCCTGTGTCTATGAATATAGAGATAATGCATGAATAGATGATAAAGTGAATAAATAATATAACTGATTCCACTTTAAATAATGGATTAAATTGAGATCTTAAAATATATAAGAAATCTTATGTTGATACACAGTCATTCATTCCTATCAGTTATACATCTAATGGTAATATTAGGGTTATGGTTTGTCATTAAGGGTGTGTGAGTTTTGCTTCAAAAGTGATTATGGAAATCGAAAATAATGTGTTCATATAGAAGTCTCATGAAGAGACTAGTCAAGAAACATGGAGGAATACATGTGTTCTGAAGCAGGATGTGATTGAAAGTGAAACAAATTGATATAAATTAGCGAACTTGTGAATGAAATATATATCCTATGATGTGCATAAACTGAAGAAATAGTAATGTACCAGTGTTGAATAAAAATGAACGTCAAAATACATATCATGTCCCAAAGGAATCTACTTGCATTGATGTTAAACTTGGTCAGTAACTGTAGAAATATTAGGATTTCTATGCATCATTCACTGAAGTTAGTTTTCAGTACTAGGAAACAAATATGTATTTCAGGTGGATGAATATTTCTGAGAATAATCTTGTGAAAAGTTGATAATAAATCCACATACATGAACATGAATGAATTTAGGAAGTGAATAATAAGACACATATATTTCATATTTTCAAAAATCTGGAGAGTGTATATACATATATATATGTATATATACATATATATATATATGTATATATATATATATATATATATATATATATATATATACACACACACTCACACAGACATTAAAAAGTAGCAATATATATGCTAATCGAAATTAATCATGAAATATATATAATCCACACATCCAAAAATATACTTTTTACTGAACATTGATTTATATATAATTTTGTTCAGCTAGGAAGGTCACCAATAGTTTGAATTTTCAGTTCCAACAGCATTAAGAGGAGTGATCTCTTCTCACAATTTGTATCTGCCAAGTCAGCAACCTCTCAAGTATGTACATGTGATACCAGGTAGGATTCTATATGTGCATATAAAAACACATGTGCTGAATAGGCCACAGAGAAAGGGAGAGAGTAATTCACATATTTGTTAACTTTAAAAACACATGGAGAATTGTTTTAATTAAAAATTGACTATATTTATAATTCCTACCCTATATAATGCAAAAGGCAAGTCCAATTATACAACATGACTCCTCTGAACTGCTTGTATTTCTATTCTGTTTTGGTTATTATTCTCCATCATGTTAGGATTAGTAGTCAGAGTCTAGTTGGGTATGTGTTAGTGTCCAAAATAAGCTCTCTTGCCCCTCATTTGCATAAAGTCATGGGAGCCTGGACACCCTGCATGTGAACCAGGAGTGATAAAATAGGACTGCAGTTAATACTGCTCTGCTTCTCTAATTTGAAACCTACTGCCTGTCAGGTATAGATTCTTTATGTGATTTGGAATAATGAGAAAACCCAAGCACTTCTTAAGGGCTTTGAAGATTTCATTTGACCCAAAGGATCCCTATTCTCACTTGATGTAGGTCAGGATCCTAACAAAGGAAGGCAAGACACTTCATCCACCATAACTGATCATTTTGCCATTTTCGTTTGGATGCACACATGGGATCTTCCTTTAGATCCATCAGGTGCTGAGAATCTAAGCCGCAACTTCACACAGGGCCAAGAGGCTGATTAAGACACATCCCTTTTTAAAGAAATTAAGCAAAGAGCCACAGGTGATGGCCATTCATTTTCATTTGAAAACTGTTTTCTTCAAGCTTCACAAAGGGGTGGCATGAGGCAAAGACTTCCTGACATTCAGGGCAACAGAAACATAGGTAAGAGAATGGCCCAAAGCAGGGTTTTTCCACTGAAAATTTCCTGGTCACACTGATATCTGAGTTTTCTGAGATGCTCCCATTCCCTACCGCTATCCAGTACATGGCCATGTCACAGAGCTTGGAGGTGGTACATATCTTGGACACAAAACCATGAGCCTATTCTGCAGAGTGGCCAGAATTCAGGAAGAAAACAGAAACTTAGGAAGAGTGTAGGTGTTGCCCATCCATAAGGCAAGCCGCAGTTCATTCATAAATTGGGCAGGATGAATGCTGGGAAGCTTTCTACTAGACAGGACATATCCATTGATGCATTCTCTTTTCTAATGTCTACAACCACGGACACAGTGGGATACACAGACATAGAATCACTAACCTTGTCAAACGACTTACTAGAAACAGTCCATTCCAAACCAAACAAACTGTCTTTCCTACCTATTCTCAGAACATGAGACAAAATCACAAACTGACACTCACACCCACAAAGGCATCTTTTTCTCGCAAGAAGGTCTCTGACTATCTGGAGTGTCCTCTGTCTGTTGGGCCATATTATGTTCCAATGAAATGTCCTGTCCTGTCTCAGATCTGTCTCCTTGGGCAACTCTGTGAAGTTCTCAGGAGCCAGCGGTGAGCCACTACCTGCTTTCTCAGGAAAGGCCCCTCTTTAGATCTGTCCTGGCATTTGGCCATTCTCACATCAGTAGATACCAAGAAATACTGACTCTGTCCTTGGTACATCCAAACAAGTGAGCCCACTTGGATTGGGACTGGGACTGGCTCTGGGAGCCTGGCATCTTGGATCCCAAGTTCAGAGAGTTACATCACCAAGGAAGTGAGGTAGGTCACTTTCTTCAGGAACTGCATGAGGTCACTACCTTGGCAATCACTTTGTTTTAACATTTGCTTCCAAGGGTCCCATGAGATAGAGGCTGCCCCTACTTTCTGTGACAATTTCACAAGATAGAATGGTATATCAAACATAGGCACCTGGGAACATCTCCCCACACTGGCCTGGTTTGGTCCATCTTCTCTACATTTAGAATAGAGAGACTGATTCAGACACATCCCTTCATCCTGACCAGGGGGTTTGCCATGCAAGATGACTTTTGCTCTCTCAACTCCTTCATAGCTGCCTACATCTTCTCCAAGCATCATTTCTGCATGGACCTTTGAGGTTCTCAGCAGGTTTAAGAACCCCTACGTTCCTGTATTGTAAAAGCAACTCTGTCCCTGCTCTTCTGTAAAGTTTGATTGAGGGAAGAGTGTATGGTTAGGGTTAATAAAAGTTCAGTTTGGGTTAAGAATCATTCTTCAAAATGAATAATGGTATTGGGAACCTGTAAATGTAAAAGTTTTACAAGAATGTAAAAGTGAAATATAAGAATGAAAACAGATACCTAGGTAAGATTTGAAGCCCAGAAGGGCATTGGGCCCTTGATTGGGATACTTAGCTTTGAATTATGTTCTGCAGAAATGTCTCAGATAAATCAATGTTCAATGGCATAGGACTTTGTACCTTGAATGATGGAATGTCAAAGAGAACTTCTAGTCAAAAAGGGATAGTTGGTATTATTAAAAAGATAGTCGGTAGGTTTAGAACAAAAAGTGAGTATAGGATTTGGACCAAAAGTTCTTTAGCAATAGGGTTTCTGGTAGAGATTGAATGTAAATGTCAGCACATGTGAAGAGTCAGTCACAATGATAATCTGGGGAAATTATGTAGAAAAGCAGATATCAATAGAGACATTAGAAAATCAGGCAAATGATAAAGTTAGTGATAAGATTAGACATTTTCAACGGGCTTGAGGTTGAATATATAATCTTAGGAAGAAACAAATATGTAGTCAAGAATAGGATTCACATTTGAGAGCATTAGGCAACCTGGCCATGGATGTTTTTAGTAATCTATGTTCACTTTCCATTTAGGTTTGGTAAAATCATAAGTGTCACCTTTGCTTTTTGTGTCCAGAATATTACTGTGATAAAATGTATATGTAAATCAGGTGACATGGATATTTCTTCCACCATTTCTGGGAGCAATATTTTGAAGATGTATACATTAGTATTGGGGGTACAAAGAGGTGTACCCTGTGTCTTTGAATATAGAGATAATGCATGAAAAGACCATACTGTGAATAAATAATATAACTGGTTCCACTTTAAATAATGGATTTAATTGATATCTGAAACTAAGTAAGAAATCTTATATTGATACACAATCATTCATTCCAGCTAGTTGTACATCTAATGGTAATATTTGGGTTATGGTTTATCATGACGGGTGTGTGAGTTTTGCTTCAAATGTGATAATGGAAATCGAAAATAATGTGTTTGGAAAGAAGTCTCATGAAAAGAGCAGTCAAGAAACATGGAGAAAAACATGTGTTCTGAAGCAAGAAGTGACTGAAAGTGAAACAAATGCGTATAAATTAGCGAACTTGTGGATTAAATATATATCCTATAATGTGCATAAACTGAAGAAATAGTAATGTTCCAGTGTTGAATAAAAATGAATGTCAAAATACACATCATGTCCCATAGGAATCTACTAGTCTTGATATTAAACTGGGTCAGTTACTATAGAAATATTTGATTTTTTTTTTTTGGTGTTATAATAGAATTTATTTTACCACTAGCATGCCACAGAATGTTGAGGAAAGAGCAATGGATTTTTAGTTATAGCACTAATAATCTAACATTTAATGACTCTTTTGGATAGTCTAGAAATTACATAAGGCTATGTAACATAATTTTTTTTTAATTTAACATTCATAAAAGCTTGGAGTTTTGGTAATATTTCTACTTTTGTTATTTTTTCAGTTGTTGATGGACCTTCATTTTGTTTATTTGTATGTGGTGCTTAGAAAAGAACCCAGTGTCCCACACATGCTAGAAAAGCATGTTACCACTGAACCACATACCCAGCCCCTCCACTTTTATCTTTACATCGAACACGCCTCTCCCTCTTCTTTACTCACTTTCTTCCTCATTTTCCCCCTTCTTTCTCTTCCTTTTTCGTTTTCCTTTCATATCTATTTTTCTCTCATGTCATTAGAAACAGTAGTAAGCTATGAAATATAAATTTAATACTGTTTTTTATAGTCATTCTTTTTTTCTTGAAAAAATTTAATAATTATAGTCACCTGATAGATATATTAAAACACATTTTTATACATATGTATCTATATTCATGCATATGCATTACATATTATATATATATATATATATATATATATATATATATATATACATACATATATATTTAAAAGTACTTTGATTATCCTGTTAAAAATAATATAGATCAAAACTTTCTTAATTCTCAAGCCTTCCAGAATTAACATCTTACAGTGAATATCAAATAAACATATTTAAGTAAACAGGTATCATTCTTTTTTATCAATACTGATAATTTAAGGTTTTATATCACATTAAGCTGTAATACGGCATATTATATCATATGAATTAGAAAAAGTTTTTTTGAATAACCTATTATGCACTGACATTTTAAATGGCTTTCTTGTGATTTCAATTTCTATCAATTGTGTATTAATTGCCAAATGCTTATTTTAGTACTTTTCATTTTCATAATTGATATAAAGTCAATTGTTTAATTCTTCTTGTAAGTAGTTACTTATTACAGTAGGGACATTATTAATACTTCTAAATCTGTATAAGAAAATGGTACAAAGATATTTTTATGCAAAATTAAGAATAATTGCATGCTCTAAATGTTTGATTGTTGATACATATAACAAAGAACTTTTGATGAGTCTCTTCCCCAGTAAAACATAAAATGCAAAGATATTGTTGGGTATGTATGTCCAAATAAAGATAAAGAAAATACACATTATCAGCTAGAAACTATTAAATAAAAGATGAAAACAACAATCCAACACATTGTACGAATTTGTCAGATGAGGTAGTATTCTGGAAGAATAGCCTAAGACTAGACCTGGTCCATGACAAAATATTCACGAAAAAAATGAAATATGACAAATATAGGAAATGCTATGAATTTTTCATGAAGTTAGGTGAATTATCCTTTAATCTCAATTTATGTGCATTTTCAAAAGCCAATTTCCTGGTAAAATAAATTTGTGATAGTTACAACTAAACAAAACATAGTTTCTGCTTAGCAAAATGAATGCATCTCAACCCTTTTTTAGCTGATTTCTTCCCACTCAATTTTAAACCGTTATTTATTTATTTATTTCTATTGGTAGTTCCAAACATTACAAAGCTCATGATATATGATCTTTCATACATTTGACTCAATTAGGTTATGAACTCCCATTTTTCCCCAAATATGAATTGCAGAATCACATTGGTTACACATTCACATTTTTACATAATAGCATATTGGTGACTGTTGTATTCTGTGACCTTTCCTATCTCCCACTATCCCCCCTCCCCTCCCCTCCCATCTTCCCTCTCTACCTCATCTGCTGTTGTTCAATTCTCTCCATTGTTTCGCCCCCATTTCCCCTCAAATCCTCTTATATGTAATTTTCCTCATGCTCTTCCTCGATGTTCTGTTCTTAGTTGCTCTTTTAATATCAAAGAAGACATTTGGCATTTGTTTTTTAAGGATTGGCTAGCTTCGCTTAGCATAATCTGCTCTAATGCCATCCATTTCCCTGCAAATTCTATGATTTTGTCATTTTTTAATGAAGAGTAATCCTCCATTTTGTATAAAAGCCACATTTTTTATCCATTCATCAATTGAAGGGCATCTAGGTTGGTTCCACAGTCTAGCTATTGTAAATTGTGCAGCTATGATCATTGATGTGGCAGTATCTCTATAGTACGCTCTTTTAAGATCCTCAGGAAATAGTCCGAGAAGGGTGATAGCTGGGTCAAATGGTGGATCCATTCCCAGCTTTCCCAGGTATCACCATACTACTTTCCAAATTGGCCTCACCAATTTGCAGTCCCACCAGCAGTGTACAAGTGTACCCTTTTCCCCACATTCTCACCAACACTTATTTTGTTTGACTTCATAATGGCTGCCGATCTTACTGGAGTGAGATGGTATCTTAGGGTGGTTTTGATTTGCATTTCTCTGACTGCTAGAGATGGTGAGCATTTTTTCATGTACTTGTTCATTGATTGAATGTCCTCCTCTGTGAAGTGTCTGTTCAGGTCCTTGGCCCATTTGTTGATTGGGTTATTTGTTATCTTATTGTTTAATTTTTTGAGTTCTTTGTATATTCTGGATATTAGGCCTCCATCGGAAGTGTGAGGGGTAAAAATTCTTTTCCCAGGATGTAGGCTCTCTCTTTACCTCTCTTATTGTTTCTCTTGCTGAGAAAAAAAAATTGAGTTTAACTAAGTCCCATTTGTTTATTCTTGTTATTAACTCTTGGGCAATGGACATCCTATTAAAGAATGTGGAGCCCGACCCCACAGTATGTAGATTGTAGCAAAATTTTTCTTCTATCAGACGCAGTGTCTCTGATTTGGTATCTAGCTCCTGGATCCATTTTGAGTTAACTTCTGTGCATGGTGAGAGAAAGGGATTCAGTTTCATTTTGTTCCATATGGATTTACAATTTTCCCAGCACCATTTGTTGAAGATGCTATCTTTCCTCCATTGCATGTTTTTAGCCCCTTTATCAAATATAAGAAAGTTGTAATTTTGTGGATTGGTTTCTGTGTCCTCAATTCTGTACCATTGGTCCAGCTGCCTGTTTTGGTACCAGTACCACGATGTTTTTATTACTATTGCTTTGTAGTACAGTTTGAACTCTGGTATCGCTATACCTCCAGATTCACACTTCCTGCTTAGAATTGCTTTTGCTATTCTGGGTCTTCTGTTTTTCCATATGAATTTCATGATTGCTTTATCATTTCTACAAGAAATGCCATTGGGATTTTTGTTGGCACCGATTTAAACCTTTAGAGAACTTTGGGTAATATCGACATTTTGATGATGTTAGTTCTGCCTATCCATGAACAGGGTACAGTTTTCCATCTTCTAAGATCTTCTTCTATCTCTCTCCTCAGGGTTCTGTAGTTTTCATTATATAAATCTTTCACCTCTTTCGTTAGGTTGATTTCCAAGTATCTTATTTTCTTTGTGGATATAGTGAAAGGAGTGGTTTTCCTCATTTCCATTTCAGAAGTTTTGCTGCCGATATACTGGAATGCCTTTGATTTATACGTGTTGACTTTATATCTTGCCACTTTGCTGAATTCATTTATTAACTCTAGCAGTTGCTTTGTAGACCCCTTTGAGTCTGTTAAATATATTATCATGTCATCTACAAATAGCAATAATTTAAGTTCTTCTTTTCCTATTTTTATGTCTTTAATTTCTTTTGTCTGTCTAATTGCTCAGGCTAGTATTTCAAGAACTAAATCGAATAGAAGTGGTGATAGAGGGCATTCCTGTCTTGTTCCAGATTTTAGAGGGAATGCCTTCAGTTTTTCTCCATTTACGATGATGCTAGCCTGAGGTTTAGCATATATAGCTTTTACAATGTTGAGGTAAGTTCCTGTTATCCCTAGTTTTTCTAGTGTTTTGAACATAAAGGGAGGCTGAACTTTGTCGAATGTTTTTTCTGCATCTATCAAGATGATCATATGGTTCTTGTCTTTAAGTCTATTAATGTGGTGAATAGCATTTATTGATTTCCGTATATTGAACTAGACTTGTATCCCAGGGATGAATCCTACTTGATCATGGTGCACAATTTTTTTGATATGCTTTTGTATTACATTCACCAGGATTTTATTGAGAATTTTTGCATCCAAGTTCATTAGAGATATTGGTCTGTAGTTTTCTTCCTTTGAAGTGTCTTTGTCTGGTTTCAGGATCAGGGTGATTTTGGCCTCATAGAATGAATTTGGAAGAGCACCTTCTTTTTCTATTTCTTGAAATAGCTTGAAAAGTATTGGTATTAATTCTTCTTTTAAGGTTTTGTAGGGCTCCGCTCTATACCCATCCGGTCCAGGGCTTTTTTGGTTGGTAGTCTTTTGATGGCTTCTTGTATTTCTTCCTTTGTTATTGGTCTGTTTAAATTGTGTGTGTCTTCCTGACTCAATCTGGGCACATCGTATGACTTAAGAAATTTATTGATATCTTCACTATCTTCTATTTCATTTGAATATAGGGTTACAAAATACTTTCTAATTATCTTCTGTATTTCTGTAGTGTCTGTTGTGATAATGCCTTTTTCATGCCGTATGTTAGTAATTTGAATTCTCTTTCTTCTTCTCTTCGTTAGCATGGCTAAGGGCCTGTCGATCGTATTTATGTTTTCAAAGAATCAACTTTTAGTTTTATAAATTTTTTCAATTTTTTTTTTGTTTCAATTTTGTTGATTTCTGCTCTAATTTTAATTATTTCTTGTATTCTACTACATTTGTTGTTGTTTTGCTCTTCCTTTTCTAGGTTTTTGAGGTGTAGTGTGAGTTCATTTATTTGTTGTTTTTTTTTCTTTTTTTGAGGAAAGAACTCCAAGAAATGAATTTCTCTCTTAAAACTGCTTTCATTGTGTCCCATAGATTCCAGTATGTTGTGTCTGTATTGTCATTTTTCTCTAAGAATTTTTTATATCCTCCTTTATGTCTTCTGTAACCCATTGATCATTAAGTAGAATATTGTTCTTTTTTCCATGTGATGTAGGATTTTTTCTTCCTTCTTTTATCATTGAATACCAGTTTCATTCCATTATGATCAGATATGGTGCATGGTATTATCTCCATGCCTTTATATTTACTAAGAGTTGCCCTATGGCATAATATATGATCTATCTTTGATTAGGATTTATGTGCTGCTGAGAAGAACGTGCATCCACTTGATGATGGTTGATATATTCTGTATATGTTGGTTAAATCTAGGTTATTTATTGTGCTGTTGAATTCCATAGTTTCTTTATTCAGTTTTTGTCTAGAGGATCTGTCTAATGGCGAGATCAGTTTGTTGAAGTCACCCGTAATTATTGTGTTGTAGTCTATTTGACTCTTGAACTTGAGGAGAGTTTGTTTTATGGGCGTTGCAGCTCAATTGTTTGGTGCATACAAATTGATAATTGTTATGTCTTGTTGGTGGATGGTTTCTTTTAACAGTATATAGTGTCCTTTGTTATCCCTTTTGATTAACGTAGGTTTGAAATTGATTTTATTTGATATGAGTATGGCCACTCCTGCTTGCTTCCGAGGGCCATGTGAGTGGTATGATTAATCCCAACCTTTTACTTTCAGCCTGTGTATGTCTTTACCTATCATATGAGTCTCCTGAAGGCAGCAGACTGTTGGATTTGTTTTTTTGATTCAGGTTACTAACCTATGTCTCTTGATTGGTGAGTTTATGCCATTAACTTTTAAGGTTACAATTGAAATATGATTTTTACTTTCATTCATGTTTATTTATTTATTTTTTTTTAGTTTGGCTAGTTTTTACTTTTTGGTTATTTTCCTCCCCCTTTACTGAGATACCTCCCGCTGTTAGTTTGGGGCACTATTTTTCAATTCCTCTTCTTGCAGTATTTTGCTCAAAATGCTTTGCAGTGCTGGTGTTCTTTCTGCAAATTCTTTTAGCTTTTGTTTATCGTGAAAAACTTTAATTTCATTGTCAAATACCAAGCTTAATTTTGCTGGATACAGTATTCTTGGTTGGAATTCATTATTTTTCAGCGTTTAAAATACATTGTTCCAGGATCTACTCGCTTTCAAAGTTTGTGATGAAAAATCAGTCGTTAACCTAATTGGTTTACCCCAGAATGTAATCTGGCTCATTTCTCTTTTAGCTTTTAATATTCTCTCCTTGTTCTGTATGTTGGCTATCTTCATAATTCTATGTCTTGGAGTTGGTCTATTATGGTTTTGAATGTTTGAGGTCAAGTAGGCTTCAAGGATTTGGCAATCCATTCCATCTTTCATCTCTGGGAATTTTTCTAGAATTATTTCATTTAATATGTTGTCCATTCCTTTGGTTTGAATCTCTATGCCTTCTTCTATCCTGATGACTCTCAAATTTGTTTTTTTTTTTGACATCCCATATCTCTTAAATAAATTGCTCATGGGACATAAGCATCTTTTCTGTGTTGACTATATTCTTTTCAAGTTGATAAACTTTGTCTTCATTATCTGATGTTCTAACTTCTACTTGATCTAGTCTATTTACAATATTCTCGTTTGAGTTTTTAATGTGGTTTATATTTTCCTGCATTTCTAGGATTACTGTTTGATTTTTTTTAAGATCTCTGTCTCCTGGTAAAGCTCGTTCTTTGCCATTTGAATTTGTTTGTTTAATTCATTTTCAAAATATTCTTTTATTGCTTGGACTTGCTGCCTCATGTCTTCTCTAATATTTCTTTCCATCTGAGTTAGGGATGCATTGAGTTTTTTCCCTATCCTGTTTCTGATGATTCTAGGTCCTCCTGTAGAATTAAGTTTTCCGGCATTATTTGTACACCTTTTTTTCCCCTTGTTTTTTCATGAAGTTCACATTACTATCCAGCTCCATTTGATTGGTGTGTTTCTGCTCTTTTCAATATATTTGTTTTGGTTTTATATATCTCTATTGTCTCTCCTTTGTGTTGGTAGACTATGCATGCTAAAGTGGATTCCACTGGGAAGGAATTCCGACGGCCGAGCTCCAGTGATGTCACCTCTCTGCTATGGTGGGCCCCAGGCTCCTTGCCCAGCGGCTCACATGGGGGTGTGGGACTGTACTGTCTCTGTTTGGTTACAGCTCCCATTTGCCGGTGTGCAGGCAGTCACAAGCTGTCCAGTCGTGCAGTCAGTGGGTGTGCTGTCACCGGAGGTCCTGCGATCTCTAGCCACCCATTAGGGAGGGCATATGGCAGGCAATCTGTCGCTGGTGAACAGGCGGTCTCCAGACGCACAGTCGCAACTTCAGCGGGCCCGCTGTCACCGGCGGGCGAGCGTTTTCCAGGTGCCCAATCACGCAGGCCTGGCCTCTAGTCCCCTGGTTTCTCCTGCTAGTCCTGGTTTCTCCTGCTAGACCAGATTTCCCCTGAGTAATGCCTCTCAGCAGCTCAAACTGTACTCTGGCCTGCAGTTTCTTGGGTGTGGATTGTGTCTATTGGGAAAACCAGCACTCTATTGTTTTTATTTTTTCAACTTGCCCCTCCCCCATGGCTGGCTAGACAGATTTCGTTTTCAACATTGATAGGAGGGGGAGTTGAAGGTCAGGTGCCTCTAATTCCCCCCCCCATCTTTATGCAGGCTCTCTCTGATAATCCCTCCCCTGGAAAGCTTAGGAGAGATTTTATGCAAATTTACTACTGTATGGGAGATGAGCAGAAAACACACAACTGTTTTATTGTTACAATCTGTCGGAGAGTGGCGGTGGTTACTTCAGCTCTCCAAGATGGTGGCCGTTGGTTTCCTTGGTGGAGTTTCCATTGTGGGGGTTAGAACTGTAGTGTTTCCTTCCCTGACTGAAATCCCGAACTCAGCCTGGGGCTCAGTGGGGGGTCAGCCGGGAGGATTCCACAGAATCTGCAGCAACGTTTCTCCCTGTATGCTAGTCGCTTCTCGGTGGTGCCCTGACGTCTCCAGCCACGGGGCGGGCCACACGGATGAGTAAGCCCGGATCTCTGGTTAAATATTTGGCTCACGTTTGAGACTCAATTACCGGACCTTGTTGGTGGAAATCATTCTTTTAGGTTTCGGTGCACACCCATTTTTCTGTAAGATCCTAACAAGATAGTCTTTTGTCATTCTAACTCATTATTCACCTGCAATGTGGCGTGGTACACTGGGTATCATGCACTCTATTCGCGGCCAACTTGCAATGTCGAAATATTAGGATTTGTATGCACTATTTACTGATGATTGTTTTCAGTACTAGGCAACCAATATGTATTTCAGGTTGATGAATAATTCTGAGAATAATCTTTTGAAAAGTTGATTATTAATCCACATACATGAATATGAATGAATTTGGGGAGTGCACAATAAGACACATATATTTCATATTTTGAAAAATCTGAAGAGTATATATATATATATATATATATATATATATATATATATATAGACACAGAGAGACATTACAAAGTAGCATTATGTATGCCAAACGAAATTCATCATGAAATACATATCATCCACAGATCCAAAAATATTAATTTTACTGAACATGGATTTATGTATAATGTTGTTCAAATAGGAGGCTCACCCATAGGTTGAATTTTCAGTTTCAACAGCGTTTAAGAGGAGTGATATCTTCTCACAATTTGTATCTGCCAAGTCAGCTACCTGACAAAAATGTACGTGTGATACCAGGTAGGATTCTATATATGCATATAAAAATACATGTGCTGACTAGGCTACAGAGAAAGGGAGACATAAATTCACATATTTGTTAACTTTAAAAACACATGGAGAGCTATTTCAACAAAAAATTGACTAGATTTATAACTCCTACCGTATATAATGCAAATGGAAAGTCCAACAATACCAAACATGCCTCCACTGAACTGGTTGTATTTCTATTCTGTTTGGGTTATTATTCTCCATGATATTACGATTAGTAGTCAGAGTCTAGTAGGGTAGGGGTTAGTGTCAGGGATTCAGTATTTCAAATGGAAAATTGGAAAATGAATCCATTGTGTATGCAAATATGTGCTACACAAAAATGTTCCCACTCTCATCAAGAACTATGGCTTGAAATTACTTTTGCCCCAAGTAAGACCCAATTAGAGGAGATGAGTTAGAAAATGTGTGAATACATATCTGGAATGGAATATGCTCAGTAGTTCACAACACTGGAGGTGGTAGAGGAGTTTCCAAAAGTAAGAGACAGGGTAAACACTCCACAAACATGGAGCTCTGCTGGCCTAAAGACTTCTTGAAGAACTGCCTCTGAGGTTGGGCACCTGAAAAATATGTTGTTGTCTGGAGCTTTAGCTTCATTTGTAGTGAGATCATCAAAGCTGGGTCTGCATCTATGTGACCTGGAGGACATGGTTTCTTATTTTCCAGTGAAGATGAGGAGGCAGTGCTGAATTTGCTCTTTGTAGGTAAACTGTGGCCACTGGGGCCTAAGTGTCTCCCCCTGTGGACTGTGAAGCCATTTGGTCATCCTCCAAATTTCATAGTGTTTCTTGCTGCTGCACAGAGAGTTTGCTATTTGATTCAAAAATACAAGGAGTTCAAGTGGGTCACAGTGCTGGAGGAAGTTCTGTCACATGTGGTGGGTCAGTTTCTGCAGGAGAATGCACAAAACATACTTCTAGCCCACATATATTGCCCCATTGACCATAGCAACTTGATTCTGAACATTGCCCTGAAATCTCTCAATATTACAAGATGCCTTTACGTAGAAGGGACTGCTGGCTGAACCATGTCAGTCACAAGCCATTTGGAAGCCAATGGAAGATCCACAAGGCCCCACCACAGATGTTTTATCACACACCTGACCACCACGGCTCTAGGCCCACTACTCAGCAGGCTCCAACTTATTGGCATCTCTTTTCTACACGATTTTCATTAAACCCAGTCAATCAAATCACTGTCTGGTATACTCATGATCAGCAACAGGACATCCAGAGGTCCTCCAGTGCCACCTGGTCATGGGAATTTCAAAAATTTCATGTTATTTTTGTAGCCATTTTTCAATGATGATGTTGGAGGCACTGTGGGTTAAAATTCACTCCAGAACCACTAAATGTAGAGGAAGCACATTTCAATGAAAGCTCTGGAGAATTCTCACAGGCAAGGCTTCTCAAAAAGTGGCCAAATGGTCACATGAAGCCAGGCCCATTGAGGTCTACAATGAGGTCCATATGTGTTTCATCTCTCAACTATGGCTGCCAAGTCTTTCAGAATAAAATCACGTGATATCTTGGCTGTGATTCCCAGTGCTCTATTGAAAGCCACCCTGGGACTAGATCTCAGTTTTAAACGGGGACTCTCATGCATGGCCTCCTAAAATCCAAACACAATTTATGGCAATAATTCTCTGAGTTCACTTCCAGAACTCAGTCTCTAAGGGGAATCACACCAGAGTTCATGTCAAGGTGGACCCAGTCATCTCTTCCAACCACCAAACAAATGACCACAATTAAAACCAAAACACTCCCACATGGCCCTCATGATCTTTCATATAGACACTCATCATAACCTATGGCTGGATGTTTCCATGAGGTGCGAAGCCCAAGACAGTCTCCAAAATAATCTCCCTTGCCCTTTATTGGCCTAAAATCAGGGTTGCCTGGACACACTTCCTGTGAACCAGGAGTGATCAAATAGGCCTGCTGTTAATACTTCTCTGCTTCTCCAATTTGAGGCCTACTGACCGTGGGGTTTATTTTTTTTATGTGAATTGGAGTCATTAGAAAACCCAAGCACTTATCGCCTAGCTTATACAGGGCTTTGAAGAAATTATTTGACCCAAAGGATCCCTATTCTCACTTGATGGAGGTCAGGAACCTCACAGAGGAAGGGAAGAGACTTCATCCACAATGACGGCTCTTTTGGCCATTTTGGTTTTGGATGCACACATGGGATCATTCTTAAGATCCATCAGGTGTTGAGAATCTAAGCCATTGCCTCAAACAGGGCCAAGAGGCTGATTCAGACACATCCCTTTCCAAAGCAATTAAGCAAAGAGCCACAGGTGATGCCCATTCATTTCTATTTGAAACCTGTTTTCTTCAGGCTTCACAAAGGGGTGGCCTGAGTCAAAGACCTTCCTGACATTCAGGGCAACAGAACAATAGGTAAGCAAAGCAGGGTTTCTCCACTGAGACTTTATTGGTCACACTGATATCTGAGTTTTCTGAGATGCTCGCCATTCTCATCAGCTATCCAGTAAATTGCCATGTAACAGGGCTTGGAAGTGGTACATATCTTGGACACAAAACCATGAGCCTATTCTGTAGAGTGGCCAGAATTCAGGAAGAATGCAGGAACTTTGGAAGATAGCACGTGTTACCCATTGATAAGGGAAGCCAAAATCCATTCATCATTTGGGCAGAATAAATGATGGGAAGCTTTCTACTAGACAGGACACATCAATTGATGCATTCTCTTTTCTAATGTCTACAACCATGGACACAGTGGGATACACAGACATAGAAACACTCGCCTTGTCAAATGACTTACTAGAAACAGTTCTCTCCAAACCAAACAAACCGCCTTTTCTATCTATTCTCCAAACATGCGACAAATCCACAAACACACACCGACACCCACAAAAGGCACCTCCTTCCCCAAAGTAGGTCTGTGACTATCCAGAGTGTCCTCTGACTGGTGGGCCATAGTATGTTCCCCCAAAATGACCTGTCCTGTCTCAGATCTGGTCTCCTTAACCAACTCTGTGAAGTTGTCAGGAGCCAGCGGTGAACCACTATCTGCTTTCTCAGGAAAGGCCCCTCTTCATAGCTTTTTTGGAATTTGGCCATTCTCATATCAGGAGGTACCAAGAAAGACGGACTCTGTCCTTGGTATATCCAAACAAGTGAGACCACTGGGACTGAGACTGGAACAGGCTCTGGGTGCCTGTCTTCCTGGATCCCAAGTTCTTAGAGTTCCATCACCAAGGAAGTGAGGTGAGGTCACTTTCTTCAGGAACTGAATGAGGTCACTGCCTTAGCAACCACTTTGTCCTAACAGTTGTTTCCAAGGGTCCCATGAGATGGATGCTGCCCTTACGTCCTGTGACACTTTCACAAGTTAGAATGTATATCAACTATAAGAACCCGGGACCAGCTCTCCAAACAAGACTGTTTGGGTCCATCTTCTAATGGATGGCACTAGAGCAGATTATGCTTAGTGAAGCTAGCCAGTCCCTAAAAAACAAATACCAAATGTCTTCTTTGATATAATGAGAGCAACTAAGGATATAGCAGGGAGGAAGAGCAGGAAGAAAAGATTAACATTAAACAGAGACATGAGGTGGGAGGGAAAGAGAGAGAAAAGGGGAATTGCATGGAAATGGAGGGAGACCTTCATTGTTATACTAAGTTAGATATTAGAGGTTGTGAATGGAATGGGAAAATAAACAAGGTGAGAAATGAATTACAGTAGATGGGGTAGAGAGAGAAGATGGAAGGGGAGGGGAGGGGGGATAGTAGAGGATAGGAACGGTAGCAGAATACAACAATTACTAGTATGGCATTATGTAAAAATGTGGATGTGTAACCGATGTGATTCTGCAATCTGTATCTGGGGTAAAAATGGGAGTTCATAAATCACTTGAAGCTAATGTATGCTGTATGCTAATGTATGAATATATTATGACAAGAGATTTGTAAGGTTTTGAACAACCAATAAAAAAAAAGAACAGAGAGGCTGATTCAGTAACAACCTTTCATCCTGACCAGGTTGTTTGCCATGGAAGTTGACTTTTGCTCTCTCAGGTCCTTCAGTGCTGCCTGTATCTTCTCCTAGGATCACTTCTGCATAAAACTTTGAGTTTTTCAACAGGTGGAAGATTCCCTACATTCCTCTATTTTAGGACCAACACTGTCCGTGCTCTTCTGTAAAGTTAGATTGAGGGAACAGTGTATTGTTTCACTTAATAACAGGTTTGATTTGGGTTAGGAATCATTCTGCTTGATGAATAATGGTATTGGGAACCTGTGATATTTATAAGAATATATAGGTGAAATATAAGTATGAAAACAGAAATCTAGGTAAGATTTGAATCCCAGAGGGGCATTGCGCTCTTGAGTGGGATACTTAGCTTTGATACACGTACTGCAAAGATGTTTCAGATAAATCAATAATCAATGGCATAGGACCTTGTACCTTGGATGATTGAATGTAGAAGTGAGTATCCACTCAAACTGGGATAGTCAGTAGGATTAGGAAGATATTCTGTAGGTTTTGGAAGAAGAGGGAGTAGAGGAATTGGACCAAAAGTTCTTTAGCAATAGGGTATCACATAGACAGTGAATGTAAATGTCAGCACATGTGAAGTGTTAGTCAAAATGGTGAACTGGTGAAAATATTTAGGAAAGCAGACATCAATAGAGACATTAGGAAATCAGGGAAAGTAAAGTGAGTGAAAGGATTAGACATTTGCAAGAGGGTTGAGGTTGAATATATAGTCTTAGGAAGAAACAAATATGTTGTCATAAATAGGATTGACATTTGAGAGCATTAGGCAACCTGGACATGAATGTTTTTAGTAATCCATGCTCACTTTCCATTTAGGCTTTCGTACAATCATAAGTGTGACCTCTGCTTTTTGTGTCCAGAATATTACTGTGATAAATGCATACGTAGATCAGGTGACATGAGTATTTCTTCCACCATTTCTGGGAGCAACATTTTGAAGATAAATAAATTAGTATTGGGGTTACAAATAGATGTACCCTGTGTCTATGAATGTATCGATAATGCATGAATAGACCATATTGTGAATAAATAATATAATTGGTTCCAACTTTAAATAATGGATTGAATTGATATATGAAAATATACAGAAAATCTTATATTGATACACAATGATTCATTCCAACCAGTAATACATCTAATGGTAATATTAGGGTTATGTTTTATCATGAGGAGTGTGTGAATTATGCTTCAAAATGATTATGGAAATCGAAAATAATGTGTTTGAAAAGAAGTCTCATGAAAAGACCAGTCAAGTAACCTGGAGGAATACATGTGTTCTGAATCAGTAAATGATTGAAAGTGAATCAAATGCCTATAAATTTGTGAACTTATGGATGAAATATATATCCTATGATGTTCGTAAACTGTAGAAATTGTAATGTAGCAGTGTTGAATAAAATGAACTTCAAAATACACAACATGTCCCCTAGGAATCTACTTGCATTGATGTTAAACAGGGTCAGTTAATGTATAAATATGAGGATTGTATGCACCATTCACTGAAGTTATTTTTCAATAATTTGAAACAAATATGTATTTCAGGTGAATGAATATTTCTGAGAGTAATCTTGTGAAATGTTGATTATAAATCCACATACATGAACATGAATGAATTTAGGTAGTGTATATAAGACACATATATTTCATATTTGGAAAAATTTGGAGAGTGTACATATATATGTGTGTGTATGTGTATATATATATATTTATATCACACAGACAATAAAAAGTAGCAATATATATGCCAATCGAAATTCTTCATGAAATGTACATCAGCCACAGATGCAAAAATATTTATTTTACTAAACATGGATTTATGTATAATGTTGTTCTACTAGGAGGCTCACCCATAGGTTGAATTTTCAGTTCCAACAGAGTTTAGGAGGAGTGATCTCTTCTCACAATTTGTATTTGCCAAGTCAGCCACCTTGGAAGAATATACGTGTGATTCCAGGTAGGATTCTATATGTGCATATAAAAATAAATGTGCTGAATTGGCTACAGAGAAAGGGAGACAGGTATTCACATATTTGTTAACTTTAAAAACATGTGGAGAACTATTTCAATTAAAAATTAACTAGATTTATAACACCTACCCTATATCATTCAAAAGGCAAGTCCAACTACACACCATGCCTCCTCTGAACTGCTTGTATTTCCACTCTGTTTGGATTATTTTTCTCCATCATATTAGGATTAGTAGTCAGAGTCTAGTAGGTTATGGTTCAGTGTCAGGTGTCTGTGTCGGCTGGACACTTCAACGTGGGCGTTGAACCTTGTTGGGGAGGAATGAAGGCACAAGAGTCATGAGAGATGACAGCAAGACAACAGTTCTGATCATGCTGAAAACTTTTATAGTTCTCACAGTGTATTTATATGCTGCGGATGGGAAAGCTCTCTTATCGGCAGTTGCTGGATGTCTTCATAGGGTGAGATAACCTCAGGATATTTCAGGAAGACGAATAGCCGCAGGCGGTCTCAGGGTGATAGATGGCTGTGGGATGTCTCCCAGGCAGGATATCTCGCAGGGGGCTATTTCTTGTAAGTGTCAGGGTATTCTTTGAAGGAGAACTTCCTTCTAGCCCCTGACATCTCCCCCCTTTCTTATATAAAATATTTGACCATACCTTACCGGCCAATGTTTTAGGGGGTGATAGAGGCTCTGTTTCTCTAGCAGGCCTCAGAATATCTCCTCATGTGATCGAGCATGTTTACTAGGAGATTTAGTGGTGGCCTTGGCATGTTTTTGGAGGAGACGGCTTTGAGGGGGAAGCATGCCAACCGCCATGCACCAGAGCATGTCACTCAGAAGACTTGGGTTTTGGGAACCATGGATCCATCCTCCTGCAGTCCTTCCTGCACCCTCCGTTATTATGGCCTAACGTCCTCACCCAATGGGTGCATCCTCCCCCAAGCAGAGGGGCCCATGGAGGATGAACCCTTATGGCAAGGGCAGAAGATGGTTGGTCAGAGCTGTTACTTATAGTTTTATGTAAGAAAGCGAGATCTGTGGGGATGTAAACTTAAGAAATAAGCTTGTGAGGAGCGTAGAACATCCTTTTAAATGTTGGCAGCATGGTCTTCCATTTCCAGACGATGATATTGGACCTGTATGGGCTTAGAGGCCAAAATATTAATCTGTTCTTCAATAAATTGTACCAGCCTGTTTATAATACAGGTTCCTAGGGACACCATTAAAAGTAAACCCAACAAAGGGCCTAATAGGGGAAGAAGGTAGTGTAGAAATCCATTAAGCCCAGTCCAGAGGGGATTTTCAAATATTTCCCTTCCTCTCTTTTCTAGATCTTCTTGAAGCTGCTTAAATTAAGTGCATACTATGCCAGATTAATTGGCATAAATGCAGCATCGTTTCCCTAAGGCCAAGCAAATACCTCCCTGGTTAGCTCTCAACAAATTTAAGCCTCGTCGGTTTTGAAGGAATACTTCTGCCAGGGAGTCTATTTGGTCCTGCAAATCTTTAATGGTTCCTGATAGAGTTTTTATCAGTTGTTCCTGATAGAGTTTATAATTTGTTGAGACCGGCGATGGTAAGAGTGTATAGACGTGCCTAAGCCAGTGTACCTGTGCCCACAGGAACTGTTATTCCAAGGCTGGCAGATTGTTGGCTGCATCTGAAAAAGAGGAAATTTTGTCCTCATGAGGAGTGCCTCTGTCCCTGTTTTGAGATAAGTCATTAACCTGTTTAACCAGGAGTTCTGGTAACCATCTTGGGGCTGTTTGATCTTGGTCCAAACCACAAGCTGAGCCTCCTCCTCAGATGAGGACAGGATCTGGGCCTTTCCATTTATTTGTAAGGGGATTGTGTTACATAACAGGTGGGCGAACAGAATTGAACGAGGGATGGCAGTGTCTGTCTGCTGCCGAATGGCCTTCATTGTCTAGGGTAAGAAAAATAAGGGCAAATAATGCATTGTTAAGGCGATGCCTGGGTGTGGTAAATACAAGGGAGGAAGCCTTAAGGAGGGTTAGCCAAGTTTTTAAGGTAAGGTGAGCAAGTTCTACAATGCCTTGGCCCTGAGGGTTGTATGGAATTCTAGTAGTATGACAAATTTGCAAGGTAGCACAAAACTGTTTAAACTTGGCAATGGTATATGTAGGATAAATATCTGTTTTAATATGTATTGGTTTACCCATAACAGAAAAGGCTGAAACAAGATGAGAAAGGACATCTTTGGTAGCCTCTCCAGAATGTGGTGATGCAAAAATAAAGCCGCTGAAGGTATCTACAGAAATGTGTATATATTTGGTTATTACAAATTCAAGAAAATGTGTAACATCCATTTGCCAAAACTGATTGGGCAGTAATCCTTGGGAGTTAACTCCCAAGTGTTGAATGGGGAGGGAGACAGCGCAACCAGGGCAAGCTTTTACTATTTCTCGTGCCTGTTGCCTGGTAATTTTATAAAGTAATCGAAGGCTCTGGAAATTTAAATGGTGTAGATTGTGTAACTCCGTGGCCTTTTGAATGGAGCCAACAAAAATTGGAAAAATGGAACGAGTTGCTGCATCAGCTTGGGCATTACCTTGAACTAGAAGGCTGGGAAGATCAGAGTGTGCCCTGATGTGTCCTAAGAAAAATGGGTGTTGTCTGGCCTGAATTAGCTGCTAAAGCTGGTGAAACAGAAAGGCTACATTGAAAGAAGCCTTAATGGTGGGTGAAATCTCCAGCAGGTGCACAGAATGAGCAATGTAGGCACTGTCTGTATAAATATTAACAGGATTATCAAAAATGTTATAAAAACTTGTGTTATGTCAAATAATTCCACAAACTGTGGTGACTGATAGACAGTATCAAAGGTGGTAGGCTGGTTATTGACAACAAAGACCACTCGACCATTACAGCAGCCATCTGTAAAGACAGTAAGGGCTTGAGGAATGGGAGCCTTTTGAGTAATTTCAGGAAAAGTAAATGGATGTAACTGGACAAAATGTAAAAGGGCGTCATTGGGGAGGTGGTTATCAATTGTTCCCAAAAGCCTGATAGGGTAAAACCCCATTCATCCCTTGTCTCTAGTAAAAATTGGGTTTGGTCCTTAGTATATGGAATAAAAATATTATCAGGGTCTTTGCCAAAATGTTGTAGAGAAAGCAAATGACCTTTAAAAATAATAGAAGCTACCTGAGCAAGATAAACAGTAATAACCTTCGAGGATGTGGTGGGTAAATGGACCCAAAGCAAGGGACAGCCTTTATTTTTAAAATGTGGATCTCGCTGCCAAAATATTCCTGTGGGTGTAGGAGGAGTGTGTAAAATAACCAGAACCAGAGGAAGGTTATAAGGAATTTGTGTAACAATCTGTTGGGCAATGGCTTCTGTGACTTGGTTTAATGCCTGTCATGCCTTGGGAGTAAGCTTTTGAGGGGAGGAGGGGTGGGAATTACCACTCAAAATATCATTAAGTGTCAAAAGTACACAAGTGCATAATTTTAAATATGTCATTAGCCATTGAATATCCCTCAGTAATTTTTGAAAATCTTTAAGGGTGTGAAGATGGTCCACACGTAGTTGTATTTTAGGAATTTGGATCTGATTTTCTAGAATTTTAAGGCCCAAACAGTTATAAGAGTCCTGTGTTTGAACCTTATTAGGAGCTATCTGTAGTCCCAAGGTAGTGAGGATTTTGTAAAAGTCCAAGTAACAATTATTAAGGTCATGGTTATTAGGTGCAGCAATTAACAAATCATCCATATAATGTAAAATATAAATTTGTGGCCCTCGCTCTCTCACAGGGTCTACTGCTTGAGCAACGTATTTTTGGCAAAGAGTAGGGCTGTTGGCCATACCTTGGGGAAGAACCTTCCATTGAAGTCTCTGCATATGACCCTGAAAATTAGTGTGAGAAAGACTAAAGGCAAAATAGGGTCTATCCTCAGGATGTAAAGGAATGGTAAAAAAGCAAACTTTTAAGTCAATAACAATTTTACAATAGTTTTTGGGAATAGCCACTGGTGTGGGAATGCCTACCTGTAGTGCTCCCATCGGGCGTATAATTTATTAATGGCACACAAATCTTGTAAAAGGCGCCACTTGCCTGATTTTTTCTTGATAACAAAAATAGGAGTGTACGATGGTGAGGTTGAGGGATCTACATGGCAGGCTTCCAGCTGTTCCTGCACTAACATGGAGGCAGCCTCCAAATTTTCTTGGGTAAGGGGCCACTGATCCACCCACACAAGAGTCTGAGTCTCCCAAATAATTTTATCTCCATGGGGTACAGGAGGGTCAGGGACCGACACTAAAAATCCAAATATCCAAGTCCATATGTATTTGTTTTTTTTTTTTTTTTTTTTATGGGTTGTATAGGCTCCAACAGTCCTTGCCTCAGACTCCCAAGGCCTGTATCAGAGACAAAATTCATACGGAGCATTTGATGAGTCACCATGGAATTGGGACTGGCAAGAATAACTTCCATTTGACTCAAAATATCTCGGGCCCATAGGTAAACAGGGAGGTCAGGAACAACGAAAGAAGTGGCAGTTCCCTTATTACCCTCTTTATCAGTTCAGCTAAGAGCAGTAGAGCTGACCAGAGGATTTTTTGACTGTCCTATCCCTAAGGTCAGTCAAGGATGGGGTGAGGGGCCAACCTGATCACCAGTATTTTTGAGAAATAATTGTTGCATCAGCTCCAGTAACTAAAATTGCTTGGAATTCCTTTCCTTCAATAAGTAAGGTAAGGGTGTGTCTATTATGAGAAATGGCATATTTCCAATATACATCAGAGGAGCCCAAGGAGGCAGTCCCCCACAGTAGGTTTGGGTGGTGGAAGTGCCCCTTAATCTAAGGGAAGGAGTATTAATTGTGCAAGAATTTTTCCTCCTGGGATGGCCGCAACTCTATTAATAACTGTGGCCAGTATTTTTATTTCTCCAGTGAAATCATTATGATTAATGCCAGGGAAGACCTGAACACCTTGTAAGGTAGTAGAGGCTCTTCCAAGAATAAGGGCACACGTATGAGATGGAGGGGGACCCATAATTCCAGTGGGTATTATCTGGGGCCCTTGCATTGAGTCTAATATTGTATTGGTGGTGGCACAGAGGTCCAATCCTGCACTGCCTGGTGTTGCTAGTTGGAGGGAGGCAATTGTGGATAAGGATTTTGAGGTAGGTTGGGAGTTTGGGAGGGAACAAACCTTATTGACCCTGGGTTTGTCCTGGGGGAGGTCGTGGCCAGGCGCTGCCCCCACAGGGAGTTTCCTGAGAAGCAGGAAGAAATAGGCAGTCCGAGGGCATTTGTCATTGATCTACACTCACTGGCCCAGTGATGACCTTTACCACATCAAGGACAAAGTGTAGCTGGGGGCGGTTTAGCCCCAGTTTGAGGAGACGCTATTCTTACTCTTTGTTTGCCTGTCGGACACTTGCGTGCAAAATGGCCAGGTTGTTTACAAGTACAGCAAGTACGTGAGCCAGGATTGTGAAAGGCCTTGGTAAATGCGGCACTAAAGTGAGACCCATGGCATGGGCTGCACCCACCCCTGCACAGACTCTAATAAAGTCAGAAAGTTTCCCTTTATCCTTATGTGGTCGAAGAACATCCTGACATGCCGGGTTGGCGTTTTCAAACGCAAGATGTTTTACAAAGGTGCTTTCGCTTTCGCTTAGCCCAAGCAAGCATTCCGCAGCTAGGTTAAGCCGGGGAACAAAGTTGCTATAAGGCTTATTGGGCCCTTGTCGAATTCTTGCCAGGGAAGTGATAGCCGAGGCTCTTTCAGGGAGGTGTCTCCAAGCATGTAAGCCAGCCATCTGAATCTGCGCCAAAAGTCCAGCAGGGAAACGTGCCTGTTTAGCTTTAGTGTCAAAAGTTGCAATGCTTAACACTTAGCTTAACATAAGTCCAGGATTTAGAGGAGGCCTTTGTTACATTTTTTTTGAGCAGTTTCTGACAGCACTCTTTGAAATCTGCATTACATAGCAGGAAGTCTCCGGCACTGAGGGCAGCTCGGTCTAAAAATTTCCAATCATTGGGTGTAAGAAATTGTGTGCTGTGGCCTTCTAATAAAGCCAACGTGTAGGGCGCAGTGGGGCCATAGTGAGCACAAGCCTTTTTAAGTTTTTCAAGAAAATGGAGGCTAAATTATTTGTAGACACTCTGGGTTCCTTCCTGCCTAGGGATGAACTCCTCATCCGCTAAGTCCTGATCTCCTTGATCCATTTCCCCCGCATCCTCCTTTTGATCCTCGTCTAAGTCTTTGACATCAGTCTGGGCAGGCTTATCTATCTGACTGGTGGTGACTGGGAAGGCGAGCACAGGCCGATGGAGCGGCTTCGCCTTTGTATTATACCGCTGTGGGCCAGATTGTGTTGACTCCGTCCCTAAGGCTAATGAAGAGAGCTCAGAGTCAAGGGATCTTAATTCTTTTAAAAATTGGATCTGTTCCCGTCTATGTTGGAGAGACTCTCTCAAGGGAACCAGGTTAGGGAAGAAAAGTGGGGAAAAAATATCTGGGGGGACATTTGGCCCCTGAAGGGCCAGAGCACAAAAGGCAGGAGGGATATAGGAGGGAGGTGGATGTGTAAGTCCTATAGGCTGTGGCAGGGTCCTGAGAGGTGGCGGGTCTTCTGAATGGTAGCGAGCTGCTTCCTTCTCCAAGGTAGCCCTCTCCCCAGGGGTCAATGTTTCTCCGTGATTTAAAACTGCATAAAGGCGGTTGAAAACCATTGGAGACTTATTCATTAGGGTGGGATTTTGAAGAAGATCAGGAAGGTTCCCAGGGTCCTGGGGAGACTGAGAAGGGTCTATGTCTATACTAACTGATGGGCATGCCGAGAAGGGACAAGAGGTCTTTTGCATAGTCTCTTTCCCAATCCTGACAAGTTTTAAGGTTCCATTGTCAAAGGGTGAACTTTTAAGAATTTCACTAATTTATTTCCAGAAAGAAAAGGTAGGAACAGGCACTTTTTCTGGGCCAAAGGATTCATAATAATCTTTTAAAATGTCTCCTACTCTAAGCCATCTTTTACCATCAATGGTCCCTTCAAGGGGAAACCATGTAAACAATTCTTCTATGTATGAAAAGAAAAATTTTAAGTCATTTTTCTTAACACGTTCCCCCCATATCTTGAAGGATTCCTTGTGGCCTGACAAAAACAAATCATGTGACGAAACTGCTTGTCCCATGGTGGGTCACTGACCATGCATCATCCCCACTCTCCACCTTGATCTGTCTCTCGGCGGTGTCTGCTGAGGCAATCGCGAGCTCCGCTTGACCAAGACTTCCAGGAGGACAGGGTTCCCCCTCAGTCAAAGGCTCGAGCCCCAGTCGTTGGGCACCAGTTGTCCCGGCCTGCAGGACACGTCAATGTGGGTAGCGAACCTAGATGGGGAGGAATGAAGGGACAAGAGACACGAGAGATGACAGCAAGACAAAAGTTCTGATCAAGCTGCAAATTTTTATTGTTCACACAGGGGTATTTATTTTCTGGATGTGGGAAATCTCTCTTATCGGCAGTTCCTGGATGTCTTCACAAGGTGAGATAACCTCAGGATATTTCAGGAAGACAGATGGCCACAGGATGTCTCAGGAACACAGATGACTACAGGATGTCTCCCAGACAGGATGTCTCCCTGGGGGAGAATTCCTTCTACCCCTGACAGTCAGGGATTCAGTATTTCAAATGGAAAATTGGAGAAAGAATCCAATGTGTATTCAAATATGTGCTACCCAAAAATCTTCCCACTCTCATTCAGAACAATGCCTTGACATTACCTCCACCCCAAGGAAGACACAATTAGAGGAGAAGAGTTAGAAAATCTGTGAATACACATCAAGAATGGAAAATGCTCAGGAGTTCACAACCTTGGAGGTGGTAGAGGAGTTTCCAAATGTAAGGGAGAGGGTAAAACTCCACAAACATGAAGCTCTGCTGGACTAAAGACTTCTTGAGAAACTGCCTCTGAGGTTGGGCACTTGATATATATGTTGTTGTTAGGAGCTTTAGCTCTCTTTGTAGTGAGACCATCAAGCTGGGTCTGCATGTATGTGACCTGGAGGACATGGTTTCTTATTTTCCAAAGGACATGAGGCAGCAGTGCTGAATTCTCTCTTTGTAGGTAAACTGTTGTCACTGGGGGCTAAGTGTCTTCCAGTTTGGAAGCCATTTGCTCATCCTCCACTTTTTGTTGTGTTTCTTGCAGCTGAATTGGGAGTTTGGTATTTGCTTCATGAAATACGAAGAGTTCAACTGGGACACAGTACTGGAGGGAGTTCTGTCACGTGTGGTGTGTAAGGGTCTGCAGGAGAATGCACCAACCAGGCTTCTATCGCACATAGCTTGCCCCCTTCACCATAGCAATCTTATTCTAAACATTGCACTGAAACCTCTCCATATAACAACATGCCTTTACATACAAGGGTCTGAGGGCTGCACCATGTCAGTCACAAACCATTTGAAAGCCAATGGCAGATCCACATCACCCAACCACAGATGTTTTAACACACACCTTCACACCACTTCTCTAGGCTGACTACTCAGCAGGCTCCAAATTACTGCCATCTCTGTTCTACACAATTTTCATGAAACCCAGTCAATCAGGCAATGTCTGGTACACTCGTGATCATCAATAGGACATCCAAAGATTCTACAGTGCCACATGGTCATGGGAATTTCAAAAATTTCATGGTATTTATCAGGCAATTTTCAAGGATGAAGTCGGAGGCACTGTGGGTTTCAATTCATTCAGGAACCATTAAATGGAGAGGAAGCTCATTTCAATGAAAGCTCTGGAGAATTCTAACAGGCAAGGCTTCGCAAAGACAGGCAGAAAGGTCACATTAAGCCAGGCGTTTGAGGTCTACAATGTGTGGTCCATGTGTGTTTTGACTTGCAACTATGGCTGCCAATTCTTAAAGAATAAAATCATGTGATATTCTTCCTGAGATTCCCAGTGCTCTGTGGAAAGCCAACCTGGGCCTAGATCTCAGTTTCCATGGGCAACTTTCATGCGTGGCCTCCTAAAATCCCAACACAATACATGGCAATACTTCTTTGAGGTCCATTCCATAACTCAGTCTCTAAGGGGAATCACACCAGAGTTCAAGACCAGGTAGACCCATCATCTTTTCCAACAGCCACAAAAAATGAACACAATTAAAACCAAAACACTTCCACATGGCCCTCATCTTCTTTCATATCGACACTCATCATAACCTCAGGCTGTAGTTTTTCATGAGGGGCACAGCCAAAGACAGTATCCAAAATAAGGTCCCTTGCCCCCATTTGCCTAAAGTCAGTGTGGCTGGGACACTCTTCCTGTGATCCAGGAGTGATCAAAGAGGCCTGCCCTTAATACTGCTCTGACTCTCTATTTTGAGGCCTAAAGACTGTGGGATTTAGATTCTTTATGTTAATTGGAGTCATGAGAAACCCATGAACGTATGGTCTAGTCTCTGCAGGGCTTTGAAGAACTCATTTGACCCAAAGGATCCCAATTCTCAAAAATGGAGTTCAGGAACCTTACAGAGGAAGGTGAGAGACTTCATCCACAATGACTGCTCTTTTGGCTCTTTTGGTTTTGGATGCAAAGGTGGGATGTTTCTTTAGATCCATCAGGTGCTGAGAATCTAAGCCATAGCCTCACACAGGGGCAAGAGGCTGATTCAGACACATCCCTTTCCAAAGCAATTAAGCAAAGAGCCACAGATGATGCCCATTCATTTTCATTTGAAAACTCTTTTCTTCAGGCTTCCCAAAGGGGTGGCCTGAGGCAAAAAACTTCCTGACATTCAGAGCAACAGAACAATAGGTAATTAAAAGTCCCAAAGTAGGGTTTCTTTACTGAGACTTGTCAGAAGCCAGTGGTGAGCCACTATCTGTTTTCTTATGAAAGCCCCCTCTTCAGAGCTTTCCTGGCATATGGCCATCCTCACATCTGTAGGTACCGAGATAGACTGACTCTGTCCTTGGTAATTAAAAACTAGTGACACGACTGGGAGTGGGGCTGGGACTGGCTCTGTGTGCCTGGCTTCCTTGATGCCAATTTCCATCACCAAGGAAGTGAGGTGAGGTCACTTCCTTCAGGATCTGAATGAGGTCACTGCCTTGGCAACCAATTTGTCCTAACAGTTGCTTCCAAGGGTCCCATGAGATGGAGGCTTCCACTACTTAATGTGACAATTTCACAAGTTAAAATGGTATATCAACCATAGGCACCCGGGAACAGCTCTCCATACAGGCCTGATTTGGTCCATCTTCTCTACATTAAGAAGAGAGAGGCTGATTAAGACACAACCCTTCATCCTGACCAGGTTGTTTGCCATGGATGATGACTTGTGCTCTCTCAGGTCCTTCATAGCTGCCTACATATTCTCCACGGATCCTTTCAGATGGACCTTTGAAGTTCTCAGCAGGTAGAAGATCCCTACATTCCAGTATTATAAGACCACCTCTGTCCCTGCTCTTCTGTAAAGTAAGATTGAGGGAACACTGTATGTTTAGGGTTAATAACAGGTTCGATTTGGGTTAGTAATCATTTTGTGGATTAATAATGTATTGGCAACCTGCGAAATTTATAAGAATACAGAGGTGAACTATGTGTATGAAAACAGAAATCCAAGTAAGATTGGAAGCCCAGAAGAGCTTTGGGCTCTTCATTTTGATACTTAGCATTGAATTACGTTCTGCACAGATGTCTCAGATAAATCGATATACAATGAAATAGGACCTTGTACCTTGGATGATTGAATGTAGAAGGGAACATCCAGTCAAAAAGGGATAGTCAGTAGGATTAGGAAGAGAGTAGGTAGGTTTAGGAAGAAGGGTGAGTGTATGATTTGGAACAAAATTTCTTTAGCAATAGGGTTTCGGTTAGAAAATGAATTTAAATGTCAGCACATGTGAAGAGTCTGTCACAATGATGAAGTGGGGAAAATATGTAGGTAAGCAGATATCAATAGAGATATTATGAAATAAGACAAAGTAAAAAGTGAGAGATAGGCTTAGACATTTTCAAAGGGTTGTGTTTTTATATGCAATCTTATGAAGAAACAAATATGTAGTCATAAATATGATTGACATTTGAGAGCATTAGGAATCTTGGACATGGATGATTTTAGTAATCCATGTTAATTTTCCATTTTGGCTTTGGTACAATCATAAATGTGAACTTTTAATTTTGTGTCCAGAATATTTCTGTGAATAAATGTATATGTAGATCAGGTGACATGAGTATTTCTTCCACCATTTCTGGGAGCAATATTGACTGACTACTTCTGATTGATAGGTACAGATTCTTTATGTGAATTGGAATCATGAAAAACCCAAGCACCTCTTCAGGGATTGAAGAACTCATATGACCCAAAGGATCCCTATTCTCAATTGATGGAGTTCAGGAATCTAACAGAGGAAGGGAAGATACTTCATCCAAAATGACTGAACTTTTTGGATTTTAGTTTTGGATGCACATATGGGATCTTTCTTTAGATCCATCTGGTGCTGAGAATCTAAGTCACAGCCTCACACAGGGCCAAGAGGCTGATTCAGACACATCCCTTTCCAAAGAAATTAAGCAAAGAGCCACAGGCGATGCCCATTCATTTCCATTTGAAAACTGTTTCCTTCAGGCTTCACAAAGGGGTGGCCTGAGTCAAAGACCTTCCTGACATTCAGGGCAACAGAAAAATAGGTTAGCTAAAAGCCCATAGCAGGGTTTCTCCACTGAGACTTTCCTGGTCACACTGTCCCTGCTCTTCTGTAAAGTTAGATTGAGGGAACAGTGTATGGTTAGGGTTAATAACACGTTCGATTTGTGTTAGGAATCATTCTGCAGGATGAATATTCGTACTGGTAATCTGCAATATTTACAAGAATATATAGGTAAAATATAAGAATGAAAACAGAAATCTAGGCAAGATTTGAAGCTCAGATGGACATTGGGCCCTTGAGTGGGTTACTTAGCTTTGAATTATGTTCTGCAGAGATGTCGCAGATAAATCGATATACAATGACATAGGACCTTGTACCTTGGATGATTGAATGTTGAAGAGAACATCCAGTCACAAAGGGAAAGTCCGTAGGTTTAGGATGATAGTCTCTGGTTTAGAAACAACAATGAGTATAGGATTTGGACCAAAAGTTCTTTAGCAATTGGTTTTCAATAAGATAGTGAATGTAAATATCAGCACATGTGAAGAGTCAGACACAATGATTAACTGGGGAAAGTATGTTGGAAAGCAGATATCAATAGAGACATTAAGAAATCAGGCAATGTATAAAGTGAGGGATAGGATTAGACATTTTCAACAGGGTTGAGTTTGAATAAATAATCTTAGGAAGAAACAAATACATAGGATTTATCAATAGGATTTACATTTGAGAGCATTATGCAACTGGGACATGGATATTTTTAGTAATCCATGCTCACTTTCCTTTTAGGCTTTGCTACAATCATAAGAGTGTCTTTTGCTTTCTGTGTCCAGAATATTACTGTTTTAAAATTTATATGTGGATCAGGTGACATGAGCATTTCTTCCACCATTACTGGGAGCAATATTTTGAAGACGTATAAATATTGGCGGAAAAAAGTGGAATACCCTGTGTCAATAGATATAGAAATAATGTATGAATAGACCATTCTGTGAATAAATAATATAACTTGTTCCAACTTTAAATAGTGGATTGATTTGATATCTGAAAATATACAGGAAATCTTAAATTGATATACATACATTCATTACAACCAGTTATACATCTAACAGTAATAATAGGGTTATGGTTTATCATGAAGAGTGTGTGAGTTTTGCTTCAAATATGATTATGAAAATCAAAAATAATGTGTTTGGAAAGAAGTCTCATGACAAGACCAGTAAAGAATCCTGGAGGAATATATGTGTTCTAAAGCAGGAGGTGATTGAAATTGAAACAAATGCCTATAAATTTGTGAACTTGTGGATGAAATATATATCATATGATATGCATAAACTGAAGAAATAGTAATGTACCACTGTTTAATAAAAATGAACCACAAAATACACATCATGTCCCATAGAAAACTGCTTGCCTTGATGTTGAACTAGGTTTTACTGTAGAAATATTAGGATTTGTGTGCACCATTCACTGAAGTTAGTCTTCAGTACTAGGAAACAAATCTGTGTTTAAGGTGGATGAATATACCTGAGAATAATCTTGTGAAAAGTTGATCATAAGTCCACATACATAAATATGAATTACTTTAAGGAGTGTATAATAAGATTCATATATTTCATATTTTGAAAAATTTGGAGAATATATATATATATATATATATATATATATATATATATATATATACATATATACACACACACACACACACACACACAGACAGACATTAAAACTAGCAATATATTTGCCAATCGAAATTCATCATGAAATATATATCATCCACAGGTGCAAAAATATTTATTTCACTGAAAATGGATCTATGTATAATGTTGTTCTACTAGGAAGCTAACCCATAGGTTGAATTTTCAATTCCAACAGTATTTAGGAGGAGTGATCTCTTCTCATAACTTGTATCTGCCTAGTCAGCAACCTCACAAAAATGTACGTGTGATAACAGGTAGGATTCTATATGTGCATATAAAAATACATGTGCTGAATAGTCTACAGAGAAAGAAGACACCAATTTGTTGAGAGCCACAGCTGAAGGGGCCCCAGCAAACTTCCAGCTACCAGCAACATTCCCCTGCCAGATGATTATTGGCTCACATCGGCCCCAGCAACATCTAGCTGATTGGCTCCTCTGTGGTGATGCACAATGGAGATGCTCATTGAGCTTTTTCCCCGCTCTTTCCGACTGCCATCTGATGATTGGCTCACAGCAGCCCCAGCAACATCAAGCTGATTGGCTCCTCTGCGGTGATGCTCATTGGGCAGTTTCCCTGCCCTTTCAGACCACAGAGCTGCTCATTGTGGGACTTTTTTGGCTCCACCCACCTGACCCAGCCTAATGGCCTCAAGAGCAGGAGGATTGTGCAAGGTGGAGAGGCTTGTGGGTGTGACAGAAACATTGCAAGGAAGCCAGTGGTGGCAGTTGGGCTCTGAGGGTTTTTCCTGAGGATCTGTTTTGTTTGGCGAGTGTGGTTCTAAAAATAAAGTTTGTTTTTTTTTTGAAAAGTGGCTCTTGAATGGTGCCAAGCCAGACTGCAGCACTTGGTGACTCCCACGGGGAGCCACTGAGGGTAAGTGATAAGGTAAACTGCTCGCCCCTGAGGGCAGGGCAAGAGGATGGGTAGCCATTTTAAGATTCCTCTTTTGTTTTGCTTCACTTTTGATGCCTGTCCATGGAGATGAGTGAGATGGATGAAAAATCGCTCACATTGGAAAAAAATTATTTACTTCTGAGGAACAGATAGGGAGAAAGGACGGATGCACATTTCAGTAGGATATAAAGGCTATAATGACTTTTTGTTGTTCCCTTTTTATTTTATTCTCTCTCGGTTTTGTTTGACATCGTCTTGTTGGGTTGTATTATAGTAGAAATACGGGATCAGAAATTAGTAAAGAACAAACGGAAAGAGTGTTAAGTAAATTGTTAGAGGAAGGAGGCCTCTCAGTAAAGTCAAGAACAGTCAGGGCATACGTTGATACAATACAAAAATGTAGCTCATGGATTTTTAAGGATGAGTTGTTAAATATACCATAATGGAACCATCATGGTGAAGATTTAAAAAGAGGGGAAAAGAACAGCCCAGGGACTCTGCCAGTTGGCACATTGACATTGAGGACGGACTCTGCCAGTTGGCACATTGACATTGAGGACGTTCATATCTGATTTGCTTAGTCCAAAGACTTCAGTTCAGACAAAGATAGAGGAACAAAGCTTAGGGCAGAAAAAGCCATCAGGGGCAAAGTTACAAAAGGAGAGTGCTACTAACAACTTTCTATAACTAGAGAGCGAAAGTGTCCAACCAACAGCGCCACCTCTACAGGAGACTGTTACTAACACCTTTCTATCACCAGAGGATATAAATGTCCAAATAACAAGGCCACCTCCATATGCTGGGAGGCCCCCAAACCCCGCAGTTGATAGTTCGGATGCTGAGACAGGATCTCAAGTATTAACATGCCCTGTATTTGAGGTAGGAGGGCAGCGAATTCACCATGCTTTAAATTTAAAAATAGTGAAGCAGCTAAAAGGGGCTGTAACAACCTATGGTCCTCAAGCACCCTTCATTGTAAGCTTGGTCGAATCCATTAACAACTTGAATATTACGCCAGTAGATTGGGCTAATATGTGTAAAGCTGTGCTAAATGGAGGTCAATATCTTTTATGGAAGGTTGCCAATGAGGAATTTTACAAGGAGATGGCTAGGCGAAATTCAGAAGCTGGTTATCCTCAGAGAAATCTAGATATGTTGTTAGGAAAGGGACCTTATGAGGATCAGCAGCAACAAATTGCATATGATCCTGGCGTATACGCACAAATTGCTGCAGATGCGGTTAGGGCATGGAAGACTTTACAAGGACATGGAGGTTTACAAGGTCAATTATCTAAGGTAATACAAAGAGCTAATGAATCTTACACTGAATTTGTAGATAGGCTTATTCAAACAGCTACCAGAGTTTTGGGGAATACAGAACAAGCAATGCCATTATTAAAAAAAAACTGGCTTATGACCAAGCGAATCGTTGGTGCAGAGATATCACTAGACCATGGAAACATGAAGATTTAAACACATATATTAAATTATGTAAAGACATTAATGAATAAGAGCAAGTCATGGCAGCTGCAGTAAAACAGGCTTTAGATGCCAGAGACATCAATGAAGAAGGGCAATTTGTGGCAGCTGCAGTGAAACAGGCTTTAGATGCAAGGCCAGGAACATGCTACAATTGTGAACAAACAGGACATTTTAAAAGGAATTGCTCCATAGGAAGAGGGTTTAACAAAACTAGGTACCAAAGGAGTAAAATAACGGGTATTTGCCCACGATGCCGTAGAGGGAGACATTGGGCTAATGAATGCTGTTCTCAAACCACCATAGAGGGTACTTCATTATCAAAAATGAACAAGGACTAGCTGTTTATCCACGATATCATGGAGAAAGGCATCGGGCTCCATTGCCAAAAAATGGACAGGGGGGCCCAATGCTCTGGGGCCCAAAACCACAAATATACGGAGCACTGGAGGAACCCAGCAACCCCATCAGCGTAGTGCCCAGGACACATTGTCCATCAGATGCCTCATCAGACAAATCAGAGGGAGCGCAGGGTTGAACATCTGCACCTCAGTCAGATCAGTACTAACTGTAGAGATGGGGGTTCAAATCATTCACACAGGGGTGAAAGGACCTCTTCCCAAAGGAACAGTAGGCTTATTATTGGGACACAGCTCTTCTAATCTAAAAGGACTTATGATAAGTCCTTGGGTAATTGATCACGATTATGAAGGTGAAATAAAATTTATAGCCAGTTCTCCAAAGGATATATCAGTAATTTCACCAGGAGATAGAATTGCACAGTTACTAATAATACTCAGACTGCATGATAAATTTTCCAGTCGTGCTGTAGAAAAAGGTTCCAAGGGATTAGGCTCCACAGGTGTAGATTTGGTTATGCTTTCTTTAAATTTAGATTCTCGCCCCATGCTAAAACTAAATATTCAAGGACATGAATTTAATGGGCTCCTTGATACAGGTGCAGACGTTAGCATCGTCTCTCATCAAGAATGGCCAAAACATTATCCATTACAACAATACACTCAATCACTTTGAGAACTAGGAGTGGCATCTAATCCCCATAGAAGTGAAATGGTATTAGATTGGAAGGATCCTGAAGAATGTGAAGGAACTATACAGCCATATGTATTGGATCATCTTCTCGTAAATTTATGGGGATGAGATGTCCTAGATCAATGAAAATGCACCCACTATTATGGCTAGAGAAGGTTTTAGGAAAGGAAAAAGATTAGAAAAACAATACAAGGTATAGCAGCACCAATACAAATAGACCAAGCTACAGACAGACATGGGTTGGATTTTCAGAAAGGGCCACTGAGACAATAAAAATTACTTGGAAATCAGAAATACCAGTATGGGTTCTTCAGTGGACCCTGACTAAAGAAAAGATACAAGCAGCCCAGTTCCTGGTCAAACAACAATTAGAAGAAGAATATATACAACCTTCTGTATCTCCCCATTATACTTCCATTTTTGTCATCAAAAAGAAATATGGTAAATGGAGATTATTGCAAGATTTAAGAGCCATTAATAATGAGATGGTTATTTTGGGACCTGCTAAATCAAGGATTTCTCAAATGTCTGCTTTGCCAAAAACTTGGTATGTTTTAGTTATACATATTAACGATTGTTTTTTTTTTTTCATTTCCAATTCTTCCTGAGGATTGTCCAAGTTTTGCATTTACTATCCCTGCACTGAATCATGAAGGTACTGATCAGAGGTATGGGTGGAAAGCACTCCCTCAAAGGATGGCTAACAGCCCAACTATTTGTCAAATTTATGTTAACAAAGTAATCCAGCCACTTAGAAACCAAAATCCTGAACTACAAATATTTCACAATATGGATGATGTATTATTAGCACACAAGTTAAAAACCCATTGCTAGAATGTTATGCCACACTTACAAACTGATTAAAAAATTATAATCTAGAGATACCAATTGATAAAGTACAATTAAATTTTCCAATTAATTATTTAGGACTTCTATTATCCTCAACCATGTTCAGTCCACCAAAAATTCAAATATGAGTAGATCAACTCAAATCAATTAATAACTTTCAAAAGTTATTAGGAGACATTAATTGGATAAGGCCTTATCTAGGTATACCTACAGGAGAGTTGGGACCTATATTTGATATCCTAAAAGGTCCATCTGATCCAAATTCACCCAGAATGTTAAGGCCTGAAGCAATAAAGGGATTAAAAATCATTGAAACATATATGGGAAATATGCATTTGGATATATTTGATAAAATATTGCCTTTATTATTTATTGTGCTACCAACAAAAAATATTCCCACAAGAGTATTTTGGCAAGAAGGTCCATTATTATGGATGCAATTATCTTATTCTTCTAACAATATTATTACTAGGTATCCTGAGGCTGAGGGACAATTAATACTCATAGTTATAAAAGGAGCAAAGGGAGTTTTTGGAATTTCTCCCAATAAAATTATTACTCCATAAACTATGAATCAAATTGATGAATTAGCTAATGAGTTAAATACTTGGGCAATAATCATGTGTAAATCTAATGTTTCATTTGATAACCACTTACCATCTAATCTTTTATTGTCTTTTTGGTCATCGCATCCTGTAATTTTTCCAAAAATTACAAGAAAACACCTATCATGAATGCCCCAAATATATTCACTGATTGGTCAAAAAATGGTACAGAAACAATAGTTACACCTGACGAAATTTTTAGCACCCCAACAATCAGCTCAACAGGTAGAGCTTAATGCAGTATTATAAGCTTTTGTGATGTTTAAAGATTCTGTGTTTAATTTATTTTCCAATAGTCAGTATATAGTTAATGCTATAGTATCCCTTGAAGATGCTGGTAGGATTTTCCCTTCCTCTACTGTTTTCTCTTTGCTTTCCACTATACAAAGTCTAATCTGGGACAGAAAAGATTCATTCTTAATAGGACATATCTGGGCACATACAGGATTGCCTGAAGCCCTTAGTTTGGGCAATGATTTAGCAGATAAAACTACACATGTCATACATACATATTTTCTATACACTAGAAGAAGCTATAAATTTTCATAAAAAGTTCCATATCAATGCTAATACTTTACAAAAGCATTTTAAAATAACTAAGGAACAAGCTAGACAAATAATAAAACAATGTCAAAATTGTGTGACCATTTTACCACATTTTAATCTTGGAGTCAATCCTAGAGGATTGATACCTTACCATATTTGGCAGATGGACATCACACACTTGCCAGAATTTGGAAAATTAAAATATTTGCATGTTACAGTTGATACTTCTTCTGGATTTTTGATGGGCTCCCTTCATGGGGGAAAAAAACTAAAGATGTTATAGCTCATTGCTTACAAAATTTTGCCACTGTGGTCATTGCAAAACAGTTAAAAACAGATAATGCCCCCGGTTATACTTCTACCTCTTTTAAACCATTTTGCTCATCATTTGGCATTACTCATATAACAGGAATCCCATACAATCCACACGGACAAGCCATAGTTGAAAGAGCACATCACACTATTAAAATGTACTTATTAAAGTAAGAAGACGGAATTCGGAGGAGATATAAATTCCCCAAAGATAAACTTAAAATAACCCTTTTTACTCTAAACTTTTTAAATTTGGATTTTAAGGACTTAGTGCTGCAGAAAGGCATATGTGTCCAAAAAATGTGTATAAGCCCGAGGTACTTTTGAAGGATATTCTAACAGGAAAATGGAAAGGTCCTGACCCATTAATTTTCTGGAGTTGGAGGTCTGTTTGTTGGTTTCCACAGGAAGAACAGCAGCCGATTTGGATTCCAGAGAGATTAACTAAGGTCTTGACCCAGTGATTGCCTGGAGTCGGGGGTCTGTTTATGTGTTTCCACAGGGAGAACAGCAGCCGATTTGGATTCCAGAGAGATTAACTAAAGCGATTTCTATAGACCAAAATAAGATGATTTGGCTCAAATCCATAACAGCTGATATCCAAAACTCCAGTTTGGCTATCCTTACATCTGCGACAGAACAGGGATGCTTTTTTCAATATCTATTTTATTATTGCCCTTTCCCACATCAAGAAGTTCTCTTTTGTTTTTTTGAGCTCATACAGACCTAGGTTAATGTTTTGCTGATCAGTTCTATTTTTTGACTATAGAGGTTTTAAACATTGCAATAATGATTTCACCTGTAAAAAGTTATAAGGCCTTTACTATTATATTATGTGTTGTATGTATTTATTATGTGTGCACACTTGTGTTTTCTGTTATATATTTGAATGTGCGTATGTCCATATATCATATATGATGAGTGCTAATGAAATAATGTATCCATTTTTTTTATTCCCGTGAATTAAATGGTTTAATTTAAATTGGGTAAACAACTGTTCAGGATTGTTTTAATATGTGAAAAAATAGGATAGGAAACCTGTTTGTTTACTTTCACTTTTCCTTTTCATTATATTTAATTATTCTCTTCAAGATAATGTAAATTGTTAAGAAATTTGTTTTCTTTTAGTGCCTTCAGGAATGTTACATAATTTTTTCTTTAGCCATTATTGCCAGAATTCCTATCTTCATCCCAGTGCCGGTGAAGACAAAGACAAAACCAATCTACAGATTCTGAAATAGTCATCACTGAACTGCTTGCAGAACTTGCCTGGATTATGTATCACTTGTATGCATTGTGAACTCACTTGTATGCACTGTGAACTATCTGCTGGTGCAGCGAATTGTGGTAGTGTTGGGGTACTTATGCTGATGCTGTCATCGGTGATAGAATTTTTCCAATAGGAGCCATCAATTGGCTTGGTGTGTCTTCCCTATTCTCACTTGATAGAGGTCAGGAAACTTGCAGAGGAAGGCGAAAGACTTCATCCACAGTGACTGCTCTTTTGGCCATTTTGGTTTTGGATGCACACATGGGATTTTTCTTTAGATCTATCAGGTTCTGAGAATCAAAGCCACAACCTCACACAGGGCCAAGAGGCTGATTCAGACACATCCCTTTCCAAAGCAATTAAGCAAAGAGCCACAGGTGATGCCCATTCATTTCAATTTGAAAACTGTTTTCTTCAGGCTCCACAAAGGGGTGGCCTGAGGCAAAGACATTCCTAACATTGAGGGCAAGGGAACCATAGGTAAACCACATAGGAAAACCACAGACTTTTCTGGTTACACTGATATCTGAGGTTTCTGAGATGTTCCCATTTCCTTCAGCTATCCAGTACATGGCTATGCCAGAGAGTTTGGAGGTGGTACATATCTTGGACAAAAAGCCATGAGCCTATTCTGGAGAGAGGCCAGAAATCAGGAGGTGAACAGGAACTTAGGAAGATAGTAGGTGTTGTCTATCCATAAGGCAAGCCGCAGTCCATTCATAAAAAGGGCAGAATAAATGCCTGGAAGCTTTCTACTAGTCAGGACACCTCCATTGATGCATTCTCTTTTCTAATAACTACAACCACGGACACAGTGGATACACAGACATAGAAAAACTCGCCTTCTCAAACGACTGACTAGAAACAGTCGACTCCAAACCAAACAAACCACCTTTGCTACCTATTCTCAGAACATGAGACAAAACCACAAACTCACACCCACACCCACTAAGGCACCTCATTCCCACAACTAGGTCTGTGACTATCCGGAGTGTCCTCTGACTGGTGGACCATACTATGTTTCCCCAAAATGTCCTGTCCTGTATCAGATCAGGTCCCTTTTGCCAACTCTGTTAAGTTGTCAGATGCCAGCAATGAGCCACTACCTGCTTTCTCAGGAAAGGCCCCTCTTCAGAATTCTCCTGGCATTTGGCCATCCTCACATCAGAAGGTAACAAGAAAGACTGACTCTGTCCTTGGAAAATTCAAACAAGTGTGCCTACTGGGAATGGGACTGGGACTGGCTCTGGGTGCCTGGCTTCCTGGATCCCAATTTCAGAGAGTTCCATCACCAAGGAAGTGAGGTAGGTCACTTCCTTCAGGAATTGAATGAGGTCAATACCTTGGCAACCACTTTTCCTAACAGTTGTTTACAAGGGTCCCATGAGATGGAGGCTTCCCCTACTTCGTCTGACACAGTCATAAGTTAGAATGGTATATCAGCCACAGGCACCAGGGAATAGCTCTCCAAACAGGCCTGGTTTGGTCCATCTTCTCTACATTAAGAACAGAGCGACTGATTCAGACACAATACTTCATCCTGACCGGTTTTTTTGCCATGGAAGATGATTTTGCGCTCTCAGGTCATTCATAGCTGCCTAAGTCTTCTCCAGGGATCATTTTTGCATGGACCTTTGAGGTTTACAGCAGGTGGAAGATCCCCTACATTCCTGTATTCTAAGACCAACTTTGTCCCTGCTCTATTGTAAAGTTAGATTGATGGAAGAGTGTATGCTTAGGGTTAATAACAGGTTTGATTTGGGTTAGGAATCATTCTGTGGGATGAATAATGGTTTTGGGAACCTGTGATATTTACAAGAATATATTGAGGAAATATAAGTATGAACACAGAAATCTAGGTAAGATTTGAAGCCCAAAAGTGCATTGGGCCCTTGATTGCGATACTTAGCTTTGAATTATATTCTGCACAGATGTCTCAGATAAATTGATATACAATGGCATAGGACCTTGTACCTTGGATGATTGAATGTCGAAAAGAACATCCAGTCAAAAGGATAGTCAGTAGGATTAGGAAAATATTCAGTAGGTTTAGAAAGCAGAGTGAGTATAGGATTTGAACCAAACGTTCTTTAACAGTAGGGTTTCGGGTAGAGAATGAATGTAAATTTCAGCACATGTGAAGAGTCAGTCACATTGATGAACTCTGGAAAATATGTAGGAAACCATACATCAATAGAGACATTAGGAAATCAGGCAAAGTATAAAGTAAGTGATAGGATCAGGCATTTTCAACAGTGTTGAGGTTGAATATATAATCTTAGGAAGAAACAAATATGTAGTCACCAATAGGATTGACATTTGATAGCATTAGGCAACCTGGACATAGATGTTTTTAGTAATTCATACTCACTTTCCATTTAGACTTCGGTACAAACATAAGTGTGACCTTTGTATTTTGTGAAAGATGTCTCATGAAAAGACCAGTCAAGAAACCTTGTGGAAAACATGTTTTCTGAATTAGGAAGTGATGGAAAGTAAAACAAAATGCCTTTAAATTTCTGAACTAGTGGATTAAATATATATCCTATCATGTGCATTAACTGAAGAAAAAGTAATGTACCAGTATTGAATAAAAATGAATGACAAAATACACATCACGTCCCATAGGAATCTATTGATATAAAACTGTGTCAGTTACTGCAGAAATATTAGGATTTGTATGCACCATTTACTGTTAGTTTTCAGTACTAGGAATCAAATATGTAGTTCAGGTGGATGAATATTTCTCAGAATAATCTTGTGAAAAGTTGATTATTAATCCAAATACATGAATACGAATGAATTTACGGAGTGTATAATAAGACACATATATTTCATATTTTGAAAAATCTGTAGAGTGTGTGTGTATATATATAAACACACAACACACACACACACACGCACACACACAAACAGACATTAAAAAGTAGCAATATATGCCAATTGAAATTCACCATGCAATATATGTCATCCACAGATCCAAATAAATTCGTTTTACTAAACATGGATTCATGTAAAATTTTATTGTACTAGGAAGCTCATCAATAATTTGAATTTTCAGTTTCAACAGCGTTTAGGAGGAGTGATCTCTTCTCACAATTTGTGTCTGGCAAGTCAGCCACCTCACAAGAATGTACTTGTGGTACCAGGTAGGAATCTATGTGTGCATATAAAAATATATGTGTTGAATAGGATACAGAGAAAGGGAAACAGGAATTCACATATTTGTTAACTTTAAAAACACATGGAGAACCATTTCAACAAAAAATTGACTAGATTTATAATTCCTACCCTATATAATGCAAAAGGCAATTGCAATCATACACCATTCCTCCTCTGAACTGCTTGTATTTCTATTCTGTTTCGGTTAATTTTCTCCATCATATTAGGATTAGTAGTCAGAGTCTAGTTGGCATGGGTTTGAGTCAGGGATTCAGTATTCCGAATGAAAATTTGGAAAATGATTCCAATGTTTATGCAAATATGTGCTACAAAAGTATCTTCCCACTCTCATCCATAACAATGCCTTGACATTACCTTGGCCCCAAGTTAGACACAATTAGAGGAGAAGAGTTAGAAAATCTGTGAATACGTATCTGGAATTGAATATGCTCAGGAGTTCACAAACTTGGAGGTGGTAGAGGAGATTCCAAAAGGAAGGAACAGGGTAAACACTCCACAAACATGGAGCTCTGCTGAACTAAATACTTCTTGGGGAACTGCCTCTGAGGTTGGGCACTTGAAACATATGTTTTAGTCAGAAGATTTAGCTTCCTTTGTAGTGAGACCATCAAATCTGGGTATGCTTCTATGTGACCTGGAATACATGATTTCTTATTTTCCAATAAACATGAGGAAGCTGTCTTTAATTTTCTGTTTGTAGGTAAATTGTGGCCACTGGGGGCTAATTGTCTACTCTTGTGGACTCTGAAGCCATTTGGTCATCCTCCAGTTTTCCTGGTGTTTCTTGCTGCTGCACTGGGAGTTTGGTATTTGCTTCACAAAATACAAGGAATTCACCTGGGACACAGTGCTGGAGGGAGTTCTGTCACCTGTGGTGGGTCAGAGTCTGCAGGAGAATGTACCAACCAGGCTTCTATCCCACATAGCTTGCCTCCTTGACCATAGCAACCGGATTCTGAACATTGGCCTGAAACCTCTCCATATAACAAGATACCTTTACATAGAAGCCTCTGCTGGCTGCACCATGTCAGTCACAAGCCAATTGGAAGGCAATGGCAGATCCACATGGCCCCACCACAGATGTTTTTTTTTTATCACACACCTGCCCATCACTGCACTAGGCCCACTACTCAGTGGTTCCAACTTCCTGGAATCTCTGTTCTACACCATTTTCATGAAACTCAGTTAATCAAGTCACTGTCCTGCATAATCATGATAAGCAACAGAACAACTAAAGTTTCTCCAGTGCCATCTGGTCATGGGAATTTCAAAAATTTCATGGTATTTATCTAGCAATTTTTCAAGGATGAAGTTTGCAGCATGTGGGTTTCAATTCATTCAGGGACCATTAAATGTTGTGGAAGTTCATTTCAAATAAAGTTCTGGAGTACTCTCACAGGCAAGGTTTCCCAAAGATTGGCCATAGATCACATAAATCCAGGCCCATTGAGGTCTACAATGTAACGTCCATGTGTGTTTTGACTCCAACTAAGACTGCCAAGTCGTTAAGAATAAAATCATGTGATATTCAGCCTGAGATTCCCAGTGGTCTCTGGAAAGCCACCCTGGGCCTAGATCTCAGTTTCCAAGGGTGACTCTCATGCTTGGCCTCCTAAAATCCCAACACAATTCATGGCAATACTTCTCTAAGTTCAGTTCCTGTACTCAGTCTCTAAGGGGAATCACACCAGAGTTCAAACACAGGTGGACTCAGTCATCCCTTCCAACTGCCACAAAAATAACCACAATTAAAACCAAAACACTCCCACATGGCCCTCATCTTCTTCCATATAGACACTCATCATAACCTCTGACTGGATATTTCCATGAGGAATGCAGCCCAAGACAGTGTCCAAAGTATGCTTTCTTGCCCCTCATTTTCCTAAATTCTGAGTGACCTGGACACCCTTCCTGTGAACCAGGAGTGATCAAATAGGCCTGCCATTAATACTGATCCACTTCTCAAATTTGAGACCTACTGACTGTGGGGTTTAGATTCTTTATGTGAATTGGAGTCATGAGAAAACCCAACCACCTATGGGCTAGCCTCTGCAGGGAATTGAAGAACTCATTTGACCTAAAGGATACCTATTCTCACTTGATTGATGTCAGAAACCTTACAGAGGAAGGCAAAAGACTTCATCCACAATTACTGCTCTTTTGATATTTTGGTTTTGGATGCACACATGGGATCTTTCTTTAGATCCATCAGTTGCTGAGAATCTAAGATACAGCCTAACACAGGGCCAAGACGCTGATTCAGACACATCCCTTTGCAAAGCAATTAAGCAAAGAGCCATAGCTGATGCCCATTCTTTTTTATTTGAAAAAGGTTTTCTTCAGACTTCACAAAGCGTTGTCCTGAGGCAAAGACCTTCCTGACATTCAGGAAAACAGAACAATAGGTAAGCAAAAGGCCCAAAGCAGGGTTTCTCCAATGAGACTTTACAGGTCACACTGGTATGTGAGTTTTCTGAGATGCTCGCCATTCACTTCAGCTATTCAGTACATGGCCATGTCACAGAGCTTGGAGGTGGTACATATCTTGGATACAAAACCATGAGCCTATTATGGAGATTGGCCAGATTTCAGGAAGAAAACAGGAACTTAGGAAGATCGTAGGTGTTGCCCATCATTATGGCAAGCCGCATTTCATTTATAAATTGGGCAGCATAAATGCTGGTAAGTTTTCTAATAGACAGGACACATCCATTGATGCATTTTCTTTTCTAATATCTACAACCACGGACACAGTGGGATACAGCGACACAGAAACACTCGCATTGTCAAATGACTTACTAGAAACAATTCACCCCAAACCAAACAAACCTCATTTCTTACCTCTTCTCAGAACATGAGCCAAAACCACAAACCCACACCCACACCCACAAAGGCACCTCTTTCCTCCAAGTAGGTTGTGACTATTTGGAGTGTCCTCTGACTGTGCGCCATTCTAGGTTCCCGCGAAATGGCTTGTCCTCTCTCAGATCTTGTGTCCTTTGCCAACTCTCTGAAGTTGTCAGGAGCCAGCGGTGAGCCACTACCTGTTTTCTCAGGAAAGGCCCCTCTTCAGAGTTTTTCTGCCATTTGGCCACCCTAACATCAGTAGGTACCAAGAAAGACTGATTCTGTCCTTGGGAAATCCAAAAAGTAAAACCACTGAGACTGGGACTGGGACTGGAATTGTTTGACTGGCTTCCTGGATCGCAAGTTGACAGAGTTCCATCACAAAGGAAGTGAGGTGAGGTCACTTCCGTCAGGAAATGAATGAGTTCACTGCCTTGGCAACCAATTTTTCCTAAGAGTTGCTTCCAAGCTTCCCATGAGATGGAGGCTGCCCCTGATTCCTGTGACACTTTCACAAGTTAGAATGGTATATCACCCATAGGCACCCAGGAACAGCTCTCCACACTGGTCTCATTTGGTCCATATTCTCTACATTAAGAATGGAGAGGCTGATTGAGATAGAACCCTTCACCCTGACCAGGTTGTTTTCCATGGAAGATGACCTTTGCGCTCTCAGGTCCTTCAGAGTTGCCTACATCTTCTCCAGAGATTATATCTGCATGGTGGAAGATCCCCTATATTCCTGTATTGTAAGACCAACTCTGTCCCTGCTCTTTTGTAAAGTTAGATTGAGATAACCATGTATGGTTAGGGTTAATAATATGTTTGATTTGGGTTAGGAATCATTATGCTGAATAAATAATGGTATTGGGAACCTGCAATATGTATAAAAATATTTAGGTGAAATATATGTATAAAAACAGAAATCTAAGTAACATTTGAAGCCCAGAAGGGCACTGGGCCCTTGATTGGGATACTTACCTTTGAATAAATTGATATACAATGGCATAGGACCTTGTACTTTTGATCATAGAATGTAGAAGAGAACATCCAGTCAAAAAGGATAGTTGGTAGTGAAAGATTAATAAAATAGGTACTTGTCACTTCCTGTTTTTCTGTATGCTTAACAAAACACTGTTGAAATCTTGAGAACTGTTTGTTAATCTTGTTCCCAGAATGTGCTGTCCCCAACTGCCAAAGTGCAGAATGTACTCCCTCACCCGGTTGCATGCAAACTGACCACTCGCCCTGACCCATCAGTAAACTTCCCTCCCTGCCCTCTCCAAAGAAAATATATATGTTCTGCTTAAACTGTTCTCAGGGCTCTCTGCTCTATTCAAGTCAGCTCCGAGCCCCAGCATGCTGTACTCCCAATAAACCCTTTGCTGTTGGATAAGACAGTCTGTTAGTGGTCTCTTCCTTCGATGCTTGCCCGACCTTTACATATGGAGATTCCACCGAGTTTTGGCAGCGGAGGACAAAAGACCCTAACGGGTTCCTCTCGGGTTAAGTAAGGCGCCTCTTTCTTGTATCAGTGTTAAGGTTAGGGCTTGGCAAAATGGCTGTCAATGAAGAGCGTGAACTCTCTCCAATGGTGGCTGACAGACGTGTCACAGAGCCACAGGCCATGTCCCTAGGGGATGCCCCAAAGGCTCGGGAAATCAAGGAACAATTGTCTCCTCAACTCAGTGATATTTTGTATCGGATTCGGAATTGCCAGCCCATTGGGTTTTGCTGGCTACTCAGTCCTGGTCTCAGTTTTGGATGTCCACTGAATGTCTTTATTGTCTTGTCTTGTCTGTGTCATGTGTCTTGCATTCACTCTTTGTGTATCTTTCATTATGGGACACAGCACTTCAATGCCCCTGTCCCTGACCCTTGATCACTGGACCAAAGTCCGCTTAAGGGCTCAGAATCTTTCTTTTTTAGTAAAACGCTGGACCTTTCAGAATCTCTGTGCCTCAGAATGGCCCACCTTTGAATTTGAATGGCCCCTAGAAGGATATTTCTACTTCCCACTAATTTAAGAAGTCAGAGATATTGTCTTTCACCCGGGCACACATAGCCATCCAGATCAACAGCCATATATCTTAACTTTGCAGGACCTCTGCAAATCTCCTCCTCCATGGGTGAAGCCTTTGCTTGCCCCTTCCCCTGCTCCTACTCCTTCCCCCATGATCTCTCAAACCCTCTGCTCCTCCTCCTCCTCCACCCTTTGTTCTCCCTGAGACACAAGATTTGACTCTACTGGACTCTCCTCCCCCTCCTTATACCCTGCCCTCGTCCCCCAACCACCAACACCCTCTAAGTGATTCCCCTGCATCTGACTCAGCCTCTCCGCCATTGAAGGAATCTAAGCTGGCCCAGCACCCTCCAGGTAACTGCCCCACAGCACACATAGCCCCTCCTTCGCAGGAGGAAGCTGGCCCAGCTAAGGGAACTCGATGGTGGTGAATGATTGAAAACCCTGGAACTCCTGTGATGCTCCCCCTATGTCCCTATGGACCATTGATTGACGAAGGCCATGGGGGGAAAATGCAAGCCTTCAAATATTGGCCTTTCTCCTCTTCCGACCTATATAACTGGAAAAATAACAATCCTCCTTTTTCCCCGGACCCCACCCGGCTCACAGGTCTGGTTGAGTCATTGATGTTTTCACACCTGCCTACTTGGGATGACTGTCAACAATTCCTAGGGACTCTCTTCACGACATAGGAACAAAAGAGAATCTTCAGGAAGCTATAAAAAAAAATATCCTCCGACCAGATTGGAGACTGACACATCTTCCCAAATTAATCAAAGCTGGTTTTCCCTTGAAACAACCCAAATGGGACACCAACACATTTGAAGTTAGAAAGCATCTGTCCACTTATCACCAGGTTCTAATAGTGGGCATCCGAGTGGCCACTAGGCGACAAACTAATTTGGCCAAGGTAATAGAGATTATTCAAAGGCCTGATGAATCTCCCTCTATGTTTCTAGAGAGAATTATGGAGGCATATAGGAGATATCCTCTTTTCGATCCTCAGGCAGAGGATCAAAAGGCATCTGTCATGATGGCCTTTATTGGGCAAGCTGCCCTGGATATTAAAAGAAAGTTACAATGCTTAGATGGATTACAAGGTATGACTTTGAGAGATTTAGTCAGAGAAGCCAAGAAAATATACCTTAAGAGAGAAACTGAGGAAGAGAAGGAAGCAAAGTGAGGATAAAAGAAATAAAAGACAGACTAAAGCGTTGACTAAGGTCCTGGTCACAACAACAAAAGGGCCAGAAATTAAGAAACAGGGAGATAGGAACGGATACCTGGTCCCATGCCAGAGCCCCCCCGTGGCGTCAGATCAATGTGCCTAGTGTAAAGAAAAAGGACACTGGGCCAAAGAGTGCCCTAAAAAGCAACAGCCACGCCAGTCAGCCATTCTGACTCTGGAGGATGACTATGAAAGTCGGGGATCAGATCCCCTCCCTGAGTTCAGGGTAACTTTTGAAGTGGAGGGGACCCCAGTAAACTTTGAAGTGGATACAGGGGCAATATACTCACCCCTAATGCCACATTGGGCCCTCTATCAAATAAAAGGTCTCTAGTTCAAGGGGCTAATGGCAGTAAATATCGGGCTTTGACAACTAAGAGGATCATGGACCTGGGGAAAGGAAAAATCCATCACTCCTTCCTAGTAATCCCAGAATTCCTGGCCCCATTGATGGGCAGAGATCTGCTCACCAAGCTACGGGCCAAAATAACTTTTAACCCTGAAGGCCCCCAAGTGGAATTTCTGAATCCTTCAGTAAAAACTCCTATAGTCACAGCTCTAAATATGTCAGTAGAAAATGCACATCAACTCACTCTCCTTGGTTCAAAGAAACTGCAGGTATTTCTGAAGTATCAAGAACAGAGTTTTCCACTAACTGACTCACAGCAAAAACAAAAAACTGAATGGGTAAAAAAAGCCAGTGGAGTCCATCAATTGGTAAATGCTTACCCTTCCAAGCTTCCTGCAGGAAAGCACCTACGAGGAACCAGACCAGGACAATTCTGGAAAGTTGACTTTACTGAAATTAAGCCAGCAATGTATGGACATAAATATCTTCTAGTCTTTGTAGATACATTTTTAGGATGGATTGAAGCCTTCCCCACTAAAAGAAAAAAAAAAAGAAAGAAAGAAACAGTGCAAATGGTGGTCAAGCAGATCCTGAAAGACATTTTTCAAAGATACGGTCTGCCAAAGGTAATATGGTCTGATAATGCACCGGCGTTCGTGGCCCAAGTAAGTCAGGGGTTAGCCAGGAACCTGGGGATTCATTGGAAGTTTTATGGTGCTTACAGACCCCAGAGTTCAGGACAGGTAGAAAGAATGAATAGAACGATTAAAGAGACCTCAACGAAATTAAGCTTAGAGACCAGCATAAATGATTGGACTATGCTCATGCCTTATACAATGTTTTGTGCAAGAAATACTCCCTCTGTTTCTTTGAGTAACCATACCCCCTGTGAATATCTAGGGTGCCTCTCCACCAGTAACGGACCAAAGCCCAACTCTAAGACCTAACGATCCCTTTCACACCCCCTTACTTGACAGACTTAAAGCTCTTGAAAGAACTCAGTGATACCTGTGGAAACAGCTGGCCACTGCCTACCAAACTGGGGACGAGGGGACTCCACATGGATATCAAGTAAGAGACTTCATCTATGTAAGATGATATCAGGTGTCATCCCTGGAACCCCGCTGGAAAGGACCATACCAGGTGCTACTTACAACATCTACAGTGGAAAAGGTAGACAGAATCACGTCCTGGATCCATGCCTCTCATCTCAAGCCTGCGCCCTGTCCACACTCTGGCTGGAAACTGGAAAAGACTGGTAACACTTTCAAATTGCATATTCACCGTGTGGATAAGGCTATAGACTCTCCCCTTGGCCACAACTAGTCCTAACCCTCATCAGCCTGTTCAGCAGCGATGGCTGCTCACAAATTCTACTGGAAAAGAAATATAATCTATCTCGCATACAGCCCCCTTAGGGACCTGGTGACCATCTCTCCACCCAGATATTTTTCAGCTGGCTATAGGTCTATCCTAATGGAATATCCCTGATGAAGAGGATCACACTAAAATTCCATTAAATCCCTTCTGTACCATAGATAATAGAAACAAACATTATGGATGTAGGGACACACGAGCCAGATGAAGGTTGGCTAGCCTAGATTACTGTGTTTGCCCGGCCGACTCTCAAAGCCATAAACAGCCATGGCTGTGTGGGGGAAAAGCCGACTTCTTCTGTAAGTCATGGGGATGTGAGCATACAGGGGCTGCCTGATGGAACCCAAACTCCTCATCAAATTCAGTACACAGCATTGGCCATATTACGAATTAGATAACAAAAACTGATGGCCCGCAGAGGGGACTCTAGATCCTCAAATCCTGCGTGACCTTTTTAACATCTGCTAGTGCTCAAAAGGGTGAAAGGAGATTCCCCTATGTGGAGGCCTTTTCCCTTCTTCGCTCACATCCTAAACTATGCTTATCCAACAGATCCTCACCTTCAGCCTTCTGTTCCAGAGTCTCTGCTGTCACTCCCACCTCAGCAACCTGATTTCTCCACTACAATTATTAGATCAAAAACCCAAACCTCCGCTGGTTCTCAGACCATTGCCCCCTTGCTGAGGTAGCAGGTACTGAGGTACCCCTCCACCCACTCACTCCTCTCTTCTCCTGTCAGTGCCCGCACTGGGTCCCACCAGGTCCTCTTACCAACTAACCCAAAGCTTTAACCAGCTGAGGAGAGCCCTAAGACCCCGATCCAAGATGTAATGAAAACGGCCTTTAAAGTTGCTTTGTCATCACTGAAAACAGTTTACTAAGAATTTAAAGTCCCTCACATGCGTTTTGGGATACTCACTACTGTCTTCCCCTCTGCTCTTCCTATTCTACTGCTTAAATATTTGTTGCTAGGAATATCCCAAACCACTTTCCCTTTATTGTTTTACATCTCTCCTTTCTCATTCTCAGATCCTCTGACCTGCTCTCAGCCCCACCTTCCCCGTCTTTCCCCTCTGTTCCAGGCCCACAGAAAAGTCTTTAACTGACCTTCTCCAGAAGTCTTCACTATGGCTGACTTTAAGACATTCAGCAAAAGAGTCCCTATAAAAAAGTTCAATGTAATTAAACTTCCTATTTTCATGTTGCCCTGTTCTACTTGGCCACTGGCTAAAAAAATCAGCACTCCTAAGCTAGACACCCCCTTACTAGTTTTTCACAAAAATATGTGAATAAGGCCTCTGGCCTTGTCCTGGGGCTTCACAGAAATGGCTACATTTCTAAGTTAACTAAGTTAGCAACTGGGCTCCGTGGTAACAGCTGGCAGGGGGAAAATAAGAAAGGGAAGACAAAGTGCTCTGGGGCACTACTCAGAAGGCTCTAACTTACTGGCATCTCTGTTCTACACCATTTTCATGAAACCCAGTCAATCAAGGCCTGTCTGGTATACTCATGATCAGCAATAGGACATCCAAAGGTTCTCCAGTCCCACCTGGTCATGGGAATTTCAAAATTTTCATGGTATTTATCTAGCCATTTTTCAAGGATGAAGTTGGAGGCACTGTGGGTTTCAATTCATTCAGTAACCATTAAATGTTGAGGAAGCTCAATTCAATAAAAGCTCTGGAGAACTCTCACAAGCAAGGCTTCTGAAAGAGTGCCCAAAAGGTCACATGATGCCAGGCCCTTTAAAGTCTACAATGTGAGGCTTATGTGTTTTTTGACTCTCAAATATGGCTGCCATGTCTTTAAGAATAAAATCATGTGATATCCTGGCGGAGATTCCCAGTGCTCTGTGGAAAGCCACCCTGGGCCTAGATCTCAGTTTCCAAGGGCAACATACATGTGTGGCCTCCTAAAATCCAAACAAAATTCATGGCAATACTTCTCTGAGTTCAGTTTCACAACTCAGTCTCTAAGGGAAATCACACCTGACTTCCAGCCCAGGTGGACCCAGTCATTTCTTCCAACTGCCAAACAAATGGCCAAAATTAAAACCAAAACATTCCCACAAGGCCCTTATCTTCATCCATATAGTCACTCAACGTAACCTCTGGCTGGAGGTTTCCATCAGGGGCACAGCCCAAGACAGTGTCCAAAAAAAGCTCGCTTGCCCCTCATTTGCCTAAAGTCAGGGTGACCTTGACAGCCCTCCTGTGAACCAGGAGTGATCAAATAAGCCCACCGTTAATACTGCTCTTTTTCTACAATTTGAGGCGTACTGACTTTCAGGTATAGATTCTATATGTGATTTGGAGTCATGCGAAAACCCAAGCACCTCAGCAGGGCTTAGAAAAACTCATTTGACCCAAAGAATCCCTATTCTCACTTGAAGGAGGTCAGGAACCTAACAGTGGAAGGCAAGAGATTTCATCCACAATGACTGATTTTTTGCCATTATGGTTTTAGATGCACACATGGGATCATTCTTTATATCCATCACGTGCTGAGAATCTAAATCACAGCCACAAACAAGGCCAAGAGGCTAATTCAGCCACATCCCTTTCCAAAGCAATTAAGCAAAGAGCCACAGGTGATGCCCATTCATTTCCATTTCAAAACTATATTCTTCAGGCTTCACAACGGGGTGGCCTGAAGCAAAGACCTTCCACATATTCAGTGCAACAAAACAGTACTTAAGCAAAAGGTCCAAAGCAGGGTCTCTCCACTGAGAGTTTCTTGGTAACACTGATATCTGAGTTTTCTGAGATGCTCGCCATTCTCTTCAGCTATCCAGTACATGGCCATGTCACAGAGATTGCAGGTGGTACATATCTTGGACACAAAACCATGAGCCTATTCTTGAGACTGGCCAGAATTCAGGAAGAAAACAGGAACTTAGGAAGATAGCAGGTGTTTCCCTTAGATAAGACAAGCTGCAGTTCATTCATATATTGGGCAGGATAAATTTTGGGAAGATTTATACTAGAAAGGACACATTCATTAATGCATTTTCTTTTCTAATGTGTACAACAACGGACACAGTGGGATGCACAGACATGGAAATACTCGCCTTGTCAAACGACTTACTAGAACAGTCCACTCCAAATCAAAAAAAAAAAAAAAAAAAACCAAAAACGCCTTTCCTACCTATTCTCAGAAAATGAGAAAGAACCACAAACCCATACCCACTCCCACAAATGCAGCTCCTTCCCCCAAGTATGTCTGTGATTAGAAGGAGTGTCCTATGACTGGTGAGCCATACTATGTTCTCCCGAAATGGCCTGTCCTCTTTCAGATCTGGTTTCCATAGCCAACTCTGTGGAGTTGTCAGGAAAAAGTGGTGAGCCACTACCTGCTTTCTCAGGAAAGGTCCCTCTTCAGAGCTCTCCTGGCATTTGGCCATCCTCACATCAGTAGGTACCAAGAAAGATTGACTTTGTCTTTGGAAAATCCAAACAAGTGAGTCCACTGGGACTGGGACTGGGACGGCCTCTGGGTGCCTGGCTTCTTGGATACCAAGTTCAGAGAGTTCCATCACCAAGGAAATGAGGTATGACACTTTTTTGGAACTGAATGAGGTCACTGCCTTGGCAACCACTTTGTCCTAACAGTTGCTTCCAAGGGTCCCATGAGATGGATCCGGCCCCTACTTCCTGTGACACTTTCACAAGTTAGAATAAAATATCAACGATAGGCACCTGGGAACAGCTCTACACACAGGCCTGGTTTTGTCAGTCTCCTCTACAATAAGAAGATAGAGGCTGATTAAGACACATCCCTTCACCCTGACCAGGTGTTTTGCCACGGAAGATGACTTTTGCTCACTCAGGTCCTTCATACCTGCCTACGACTTGTCCAGGTATCATTTCTGCATGGACCTTTGAGGTTCTCAGCAGGTGGACCATCCCCTTCTTTCCTGTATTGTAAGAACAACTCTGTCCCTGCTCTTTGGTAAAATGAGATTGAGGGAACAGTGTATGTTTTGGTTTAATAACAGGTTCGATTTGTGTTAGGAATCATTCTGTGCGATGAATAATAGTGTTGGGGACCTTCGATATTTACAAGAATATGGAGGTGAAATGTGAGTATGAAAACAGAAATCTAGGTATGATTTGAATCCCAGAATGGCATTGAGCCCTTGCTTGGGATAATTAGCTTTGAATTATGTTCTGCAAAGATGTCTCAGTTAATTCAATATACAATGGCATAGGACCTTGTACCTTGGATGATTGAATGTAGAAGAGAACATCCATTCAAAAAGGGATAGTCGGTAGGATTATGAAGCTAGTCGGTAGGTTTAGGAAGAAGAGTGAGTATTTGATTTGGACCAAAGGTCTTTAACAATAGGATTTCGGTTAGAAAGTGAATGTAAATGTCAGCACATATGAAGAGTCAGTCACTATGATGAGCTGGGGAAAAAATGTAGAAAAGCAGATATCAATAGAGACATAATGAAATCAGGGAAAGTATAAAGTGAGTGATAGGATTAGACATTTTCAACAGGGTTGAGTTTGAATATATAATCTTAGGAAGAAACAAATATGTAGTCTCCAATAGGATTGACATTTGAGACCATTAGGCAACCTGGACATAGATGTTTTTAGTAATCCATGTTCACTTTCCATTTAGTCCTTGGTGCAATCATAACCGTGACCATTACTTTATTTGTCCAGAATATTACTGTGATAAAATGTATATGTAGATCAGGAGACATGAGTATTTCTTACACCATTTCTGGAAGATATATATTAAAGACGTAAAATTAGTATTGGGGTTACAAAGAGGTGCACCCTGTGTCTATGAATATAGAGATAAAGCATGAATAGACAATACTGTGAATAAATAATATAACTTGTTCCAACTTTAAATAATGGATTGAACTGATATCTGAAAAATTACAGGAAATCTTATATTGATATACAATCATTCATTTCAACCAATTATATATCTAATTGTAATATTAGTGTTTTGGTTTATCATGAACAGTTTGTGAGTTTTGCTTCAAAAATGATTATGGAAATCGAAAATAATGTGTTTGGAAAGAAGTCTCATGAAAATACCAGTCAGGAAACCTGACGGAATGCATATGTTGTAATGCAGGAAGTGATTGAAATTGAAACAAATGCCATTAAATTTGCTAATTTGTGGATGAAATATATATCCTATGATGTGCATAAACTCATGAAATAGTAGTGTACCAGTGTTGAATAAAAATGAACGTCAAAATACACATCATGTCCCATAGGAATCTACTGGCATTGATTTTAAAATGGGTCAGTTACTGTAGAAATATTAGGATTCACGTGCATCATTCACCGAATTTAGTTTTCTTTTTTTTTTAATTTTTGTATATGGTTGTTCAAAACATTACATAGTTCTTGATAAATCATATTTCACACTTTGACTTAAGTGGGTTATGAACTCCATTTTTGCCCCATATACAGATTGCAGAATCACATCAGTTACACATCCATTGATTCACATATTGCCATACTAGTGTCTGTTGTATTCTGCTGCCTTTCCTATCCTCTACTATTTCCCCTCCCTTCCCCTCTCCTCCCCTCTTCTCTCTCTACCCCCTCTACAGAAATAAATTTCTCCCCCTTGAATTATTTTTCCCTTTCCCCTCACTTACTCTTGTAGGAAATTTTGTATAACCCTGAGGTTCTCCTTCCATTTCCATGCAATTTCTCTTCTCTCTCCCTTTCCTTTCCACCTCTCATCCCTGTTTAATGTTAATCTTCTTTTCATGCTCTTCGTCCCTACTCTGTTCTTAGTTACTCTCCTTATATCAAAGAAGACATTTGGCATTTGTTTTTTAGGGATTGGCTAGCTTCACTTAGCATAATCTGTTCTAATGCAATCCATTTTCCCTGCAAATTCTATGATTTTGTCATTTTTTAATGCAGAGTAGTACTCCATTGTGTATAAATGCCACATTTTTTTATTCATTCTTCTATTGAAGGGCATCTAGTTTGGTTCCACAGTCTTGCTATTGTGAATTGTGCTGCTATGAACATCGATGTAGCAGAGTCCCTGTAGCATGCTCTTTTTAGGACTTTAGGTTTTAGACCGAGAAGGGGAATAACTGGGTCAAATGGTGGTTCCATTCCCAGCTTTCCAAGAAATCTCCATAAAGCTTTCCCATTTGGCTGCACCAATTTGCAGTCCCACCAGCAATGTACAAGTGTACCTGTTTCCCCACATCCTCACCAGCACTTGTTGTTGTTTGACTTCATAATGGCTGCCAATCTTACTGGAGTGAGATAGTATCTTAGGGTGGTTTTGATTCACATTTCTCTGACTGCTGGAGATGGTGAGCATTTTTTCATGTACTTGTTGATTGATTGTATGTCCTCCTCTGAGCAGTGTCTGTTCAGGTCCTTGGCCCATTTGTTGATTGTGTTATTTGTTATCTTATTGACTAATTTTTTGTGTTCTTTGTATACTCTGGATATTAGGGCTCTATCTGAAGTGTGAGGAGGAAAGATTTGTTTCCAGGATGTAGGCTCCCTATTTACCTCTCTTACTGTTTCCTTTGCTGAGAAAAACTTTTTAGTTTGAGTAATTCCCATGTGTTGATTCTAGTTATTAACGCTTGTCCTATGGGTGTCCTATTGAGGAATTTGGAGCCCGACCCCACAGTATGTAGATCGGAGCCAACTTTGTCTTCTATCAGATACCATCTCTCTGATTTGATATCAAGCTCCTTGATCCATTTTGAGTTAACTTTTGTGCATGGCGTGAGAAAGGGATTCAGTTTCTTTTTGTTACATATCGATTTCCAGTGTTCCCAGCATCATTTGTTGAAGATGCTATCCTTCATCCATTGCATGCTTTTAGCCCCTTTATCAAATATAAGATAGTTGTATTTTTTTGGATTGGTTTCTGTGTCCTTTATTCTGTACCATTGGTCGACCCACCTGTTTTGGTACCAGTACCATGCTATTTTTGTTACTATTGTCCTGCAGTATAGTTTGAAGTCTGGTATCGCTATACAGCCTGATTCACACTTCCTGGTTAGTATTGTTTTTGCTATTCTGGGTCTTTCATTTTTCCATATGAATTTCATGATTGCTTTCTCTATTTCTACAAGAAATGGCGTTGGGATTTTGATTGGCATTGCATTAAACCTATAAAGAACTTTTGGTAATATCGCCATTTTGATGATGTTAGTTCTGTCTATCTATGAACAGGGTACATTTTTACATCTTCTAAGATCTTCCTCTATTTTTCTCTTTAGGGTTCTGTAGTTTTCCTTGTATAAAACTTGCACCTCTTTTGTTAGGTTGATTCCCAATTATTTATTTTTTTTTAGTATATTGTGAATGGAGTGGTTGTCCTCATTTCCGTTTCAGAGGATTTGTTGCTGATATTCAGGAATGCCTTTGATTAATGCGTGTTGATTTTATATCCTGCCACTTTGCTGAATTCATTTATTAGCTCTATTAGTTTCTTTGTAGACCCTTTTGGGTCTGCTAGGTATAGAATCATGTCATCTGCAATAGTGATAATTTAAGTTCTTCTTTTCCTATTTATATGCTTTTAATTTCTTTCGCCTGTCTAATTGCTCTGGCCAGTGTTTCGAGAACTATGTTGAACAGAAGTGGTGAAAGAGGGCATCCCTGTCTTGTTCCAGATTTTAGGGGGAATGCCTTCAATTTTTCTCCATTCAAAATGATGCTAGCCTGAGACTTACCATGGATTGCTTTTACAATATTGAGGTATGTTCCTGTTATCCCTAGTATTTCTAGAGTTTTGAACATGAAGGGATGCTGTACTTTGTCGAATGCTTTTTCTGCATCTATCGAGATGATCATATGGTTCTTATTTTTAAGTCTATTGATGTGATGAATAACACTTATTGATTTCTGTATATTGAACCAGCCTTGCATCGCATGGATGAATCCTACTTGATCATGGTGCACAATTTTTTTGATATGCTTTTGTATCTGATTTGCCAGAATTTAATTGAGGATTTTTGCATATAGGTTCATTAGAGATATTGGTCTGTAGTTTTCTTTCTTTGAAGTGTCTTTGTCTGGTGTAGGAATCAGGGTGATGTTGAACTCATAGAATGAATTTGGAAGTTCTCCCTCTTTTTCAATTTCCTGAAATAGCTTGAAAACTATTTGTATTAGTTCCTCTTTAAAGGCTTTTTAAAACTCTGCTATATACCCATCAGGTCCTTGGCTTTTCTTACTTGGTAGTGTTTTGAGGTTTTTTTCTATTTCCTCAATTGATATTGGTCTGTTTAGGTTGTCTATATCCTCCTGACTCAATCTGGGCAGATCATATGACTTAAGAAATTTATCGATGCCTTCACTGTCTTCTATTTTATTAGAGTATAATGATTCAAAATAATGTCTGATTATCTTCTGTGTTTCTTAAATATCTGTTATGATATTGTCTTTTTCATCCCATATGCTAGTAATTTGAGTTCTCTCTCTTCTTCTCTTTGTTAGCATGCCTAAGGGTCTGTTGATTTTATTTATTTTTTCAAAGAACAAAATGGGTTGACGTGTCTGCCGCGCTGGCAGGCCGCTGGGCCTGTTCCGCTGGTCGGTTGCAGGTCTGCCTACCTTGGGGGAGCGGGTGGGGGCTCTGCTCTGCCCCTACTGCAATTGGGGTGTCGTGACTACCATGCTGGCAGATCGCTGGGCCTGTTCCGGGTGCGGGCAAAGGATCTGCTCTGCCCCTACTCCAATTGGGTGGACGTGACTACCACGCTGGTGTCCCGCTGTGCTTGTACTGGGCGTGAGAGAAAGCTCTGCTCTGCCACTACCCCAATTGGGGTGTCATGTCTACCATGGTGGTAGGCCGATGGGCCTATTCCGTAGGTCAGTCACAGGTCTGCTTTTGTTGCAGGCGCGGGCGGCAGCCTGTTTGGCCCCTAGTACAATTTGGGTGACGTGACTACGACGCCAGCGGGTGGCTGGGCCTGATCCACGCCTGGGCAGCGACACTGCTCTTTCCCTACTCCAATTGGGGAGACGTGGGTACCATGCCTGCAGGCCTGATGAATCTTCCTCTATGTTTCTAGAGAGAATTACGAAGGCATATACAGATATACTCCTTTCGATCCTCATGCAGAGGATCAAATGGCATCTGTCACAATGTCCTTTATTGGGCCATATGCTGCCTTGCATATTTAAAGAAAGTTACAATGCTTAGATGGATTACAAGATATATCTTTGAGAGATTTAGACAGAGAAGCCAAGAAAGTATACTATAAGAGAGAAACTGAGGAAGAGAAGGGAGCAAAGGGAGGATAAAAGAAACATAAGACAGACTAAGGAGTTGACTAAGGTCCCAGTCAAAACAACAAAAGGGCCAGAAATTAAGAAACAGGGAGACAAGAAGGGATACCTTTTCCCATGCCAGAGGCCACCCCTGACCTCAGATCAATGTGCCTACTGTAAAGAAAGAGGACACTGGGTTCAAGAGTGCCCTAGAAAGAGACAGCCACGCCAGCCAGCCATTCTGACTCTTCAGCATGACTACGAAAGTCGTGGCTCAGATCCCCTCACTGAGCTCAGAGTAACTTTTGAAGTGGAGGAGACCCCAGTAAGCTTGAAGTGGATACAGGGGCAATAAACTCAGCCCTTAAGGCCCCATTGGGCCCTCTATCAAATAAAAGGTCTCTAGTTCAAGGGGCTAATTGCAGTAAATATTGGACTTGGACAACTAAGAGGACCATGGACCTGGGGAAAGGAAAAATCCATCACTCCCTTTTAGTAATCCCAGAATGCCTGGCTGACTTTTTCTGTACATCATGGGGATGTGAGCATACAGGGGCTGCCTTATGGAACACAAACTCCTCATCAAATTCAGTACACAGCATTGGCCATATTACCAATTGGATAACCAAAATCGATGGCCCCCAGAGGGGTCTCTAGATCCTCAAATTCTGCGTGAGGGTTTTTTTTTTTTTTAAAGAGAGAGGTGAGAGAGAGAGAGACAGAGAGAATTTTTAATATTAATTTTTTAGTTTTTGGTGGAAACGACATCTTTGTTTGTATGTGGTGCTGAGGATCGAACCCGGGCCGCACGCATGCCAAGCGAGCGTGCTACAATTGAGCCACATCCCCAGCCTTGTGTGACTTTTTAACTTCTGCAAGTGCTCAAAAGGGTGAAAGGAGATTCCCCTATGTGGAGGCCTTTTCCATCCTTCGCTCATATCCTGAACTATGCTTATCCAATAGAGCCTCACCTGCAGCCTTGTGCTCCAGAGTCTCTGCTATCACTCCCACCTCAGCAACCTGATTTCTCCCCTCCAATTATTAGATTAAAAACCCAAACCTCCGCCGGTTCTCATACCATCGCCCCCTTGCTGAGGTAGCAGGTAGTGAAGTTCCCATCCACCGACTCACTCCTCTCTTCTCCTGTCCGTGCCCGCACCGGGTCCCAACAGGTCCTCTTACCAGCTAACCCAAAGCTCAAACTAGCGGAGGAGAGCCCTCAGACTGTTATCCAAGATGTAATGAAAATGGCCTTTAAAGTTGCATTGTCATCACTGAAAACAGTTTAATAAGAATTTAAAGTCCCTCACATGCATTTTGGAATACTCACTCTTGTCTTCCCCTCTGCTCTACCTGTTCTACTGCTCAAGTTTTTGTTGCTAGGAAAATCCCAAACACCTTTACCATTATTCTTTTACATCTCTCCTTCCTTATTCTCAGATGCTCAGAGCTGCTGTAAGCCCCACCTTCCCTGTCTTCCCCTTCTGTACCAGGCCTACAGAAAATTCCTAACTGACTTTCTACAGAAGTCTTCACCATGGCTGACCTTAGTACTTTCAGCAAAAGAGTCCCTATAAAAGAGTTCAATGTAGATGAACTTCCTCTTTTAGTGTTGCCTTGTTCTACTTAGCCACTGGCTAAAAAAAATAAGCACTTCTTTACTTGTTTTCCACAAAATATATGAACAAGGCCTCTGGCCATGAGCTGGGGCTTAACAGAGATGGCCACATTTCTAAGATAAAGAAGTTACCAACTGGTCTCCATGGTAACAGCTGGCAGGGGCGAAAAATAAGAAAGGTAAGAAACAGCTCTTTCCCTCCCAGGTGTCCTTGAAAAGTTAACTTGCCCAGAACCGAGGAAAAAACAGAAACAACAACGGCTTTTTTGAACTTCTGCAAACTGTGAACTTCTGAGCCCCTACCCTTACATGTTGGGTACAAAATTCTAAAACTACCTAAACTTGAGTTTCAGGAGATTAATTGATTACAACAGAAGCAATGCCCTCTGAATCTGCGTGCAACCAAATAGGACGGTTTCCCAGTCTTCGTTGCTATCTTAGGTGCCTTGCCTTGTCCGCCCTACAACAGCATAATTGTATATAATTAAACATTGTTTATGTTTTAAAGAAATTGTCAACAGATGTGATTAATTGTGCAATGGTGCAGATGTTTCCCAGAGTGCTCTATCATGATGCAGGTTCATTTGAAGATCAAATAGGGGGGCATACAACCCGTTTCCACTGGGAACATATATCCCTCACTTTAGCCATCCTATTAGGAATAGGAGTTGCTGCAGGGGAGGGCACAGGAACCACTGCCCTCATCCATGGGACACAACAAATGACCCAATTGGAAGAAGCAATAGACTAAAACTAAGAAATTAGATACCTCCATCAGAGCTTTTCATGAATTTTTAACCTCTCTCTCTGAAGTTGTTTTGCAGAACAGGTGAGTGACACAAAAGACACACACACACACACAAAAAATAGCAACATATATGTCAATCAAAATTCATCATAAAATATATATCATCCACAGATCCAAAAATATTCATTTTACTGAACATGGATTTATTTATAATGTTGTTCAACTAGCAAGCTCACCCATTGGTTGAATATTCAGTTCCAACACGATTTGGTAGGAGTGATCTCTTCTCACAATTTGTATCTGCCAACTCATCCACCTCACAAGAATGTATGTGTGGTACCAGGTATGAATCTATATATCCATATAAAAATATATGAGCTGAATAGGCTACAGAGGAAGGGAGACAAGAATTCACATATTTGTTAACTTTAAAAACACATGGAGAACTATTTCAACAAAAAATTTACTAGACTTATCTCCTACTCTGTATCATGCAAAAGGCAAGTCCAAATATACACCATGCCTCCTCTAAACTGCTTGTATTTCTATTCTGTTTGGGTTATTTTTTTTCATCCTATTAGAAATAGTATTTAGAGTCTGATAGGGTATGTGTTAGTGTCAGGGATTTAGTATTTTGAATAGAAAATAGAAAATTGAATCCAATGTGTATGCAAATATATGCTACACAAAAATCTTCCCACTCTCATCCAGAACAATGCTTTAACATTACTTTCGCCTCAAGTAAGACACAATTAGAGGAGAAGAGTTAGAAAATCTGTGAATACCTATCATGAATGGAAAATGCTCCAGATTTCACATCTTTAGTGGAGGTAGAGGAGTTTCTAAAAGTAAGGGACAGGGTAAACACTCCACAAACATGGAGCTCTGCTGGCCTAAAGCCTTTTTGAGAATCTGCCTCTGAGGTTGGGCACTTGAAATTTAGGTTTTTTTTAGTAGTTTTAGCTTCTTTTGTAGTGAGAACATCAAAGGTGGGTCTCCATCACTTGACCTGAAGGACATGGGTTCTTATTTTCCAATGAACATGAGGCAGGAGGCCTGAATCCTCTCTTTGTAGGTAAACAGTGACCACTGCCACTGGTGACTAAATGTCTCCCCGTGTGGACTGTGAAGCCATTTTGTCCTCCTCCACTTTTTGTCGTGTTTTTCCTGCTGCACTGAGAGTTTGGTATTTGCTTCATGAAATACAAGGAGCCCAACTGAGACACAGTGCTGAAGGGAGTTCTGTCACGTGTGGTGGGTCAGGATGTGCAGGAGAATGCACCAACCAGGCTTCTATCCCTCATAGCTTTCCCCATTGCCCCGTTGTCCATATGAACCTGATTCTGAACATTGCCCTTAAACTTCTCCATATAAAAAGATGACTTTACAAATAAGGATCTGCTGGATGCACCATGTCAGTCACAAGCCATTTGGAATCCAATGGTAGATCCTCATGGCCCTACCACTGATGGTTTATCACACACCTGCCCACCAGTGCTCTAGGCCCACTACTCAGCAGACTCCAACGTACTGGCATCTCTGTTCTACAACATTTTCATGAAATCCATTCAATCAAGGCACTGTCTGGTATACTCATGATCAGCAACAGGACATTCAAAGGTTCTCCAGTGCCACCTGGTCATGGGAATTTCAATAACTACATGGTATTCATCTAGCCATTTTTTAAGGATGAAGTTGGAGGCACTGTGGGTTTCAATTCATTCAGGAACCATTAAACATTGAGGAAGCTCATTTTCAATGAAAGCTCTGGAGAACTCTCACAGGCAAGGCTTCCCAAAGAGTGGCCAAAAGGTCACATGAAGCCAGGTCAATTGAGGTCTACAATGTAACGTCCATGTGTGTTTTGACTCTCAACTATGGCTGCCAAGTCTTTCATAACAAAATCATGTGTTATCCTGGCTGAGATTATCAGTGCTCTGTGGAAATCCACCCTGGGCCTAGATCTCAGTTTCCAAGGGCGACTCTCATGCGTGGCCTCCTAAAATCCCAACACAATTCATGGCAATACTTCTCTGAGGTCAGTTCCAGAACGCAGTCTCTAAGGGGAATCCCACCAGAGTTCAAGCCCAGGTGGACCAAGACATTTCTTACAACCGCCACACAAATGACCACAATTAAAACCAAAACACTCCCACACGGTCCTCATCTTCTTCCATGTAGTCACTCATTGTAACCTCTGGCTGGAGGTTTCCATGAAGGGCTCACCCAAAGACAGTGTCCAAATAAGCTCCCTTGCCCCTCATTTGCCTAAAGTCAGGTTGGCCTGGACACCCTTTCTCTGAACCAAAATTGATCAAATAAGCCTCTTGTTAATACTGCTCTGTTTCTGCAATTTGAGGCCTACTGACTTTCAAGTATAGATTCTTTATGTGATTTGGAGTCATGCGAAAACCCAAGCACCTCTGCAGGGATTTGAAGAACTCATTTGACTCAAGGAATACATATTCTCACTTGATGGAGGTCAGGAACCTAACAGAGGAAGACGAGAAACTTCATCCACAATGACTAATCTTTTGGCAATTATGGTTTTGGATGCACACACGCGATCATTCTTTAGATCCATCAGCTGCTGAGAATCAAAGTCACAGCCACATACAAGGTCAAGAGGCTAATTCAGACACATCCCTTTCCAAAGCAATTAAGAAAGAGCCACAAGTGATACCCATTCATTTCCATTTGAAAACTGTTCTCTTCAGGCTTCACAAAGGGGTGGCCTGAGGCAAAGACCTTCCTGATATTCAGGGCAACAGAACAATAGGTAAGCAAAAGGCCAAAAGCAGGGTATATCCACTGAGACTTTCCTGGTCACACTGATATCTGCGTTTTCTGAGATGCTTGCCATTCCCTTCAGCTATAGTGTACATGGCCATGTCACAGACCTTGGAGTTGTTACATATCTTGGACACAAAACCATGAGCCTATTCTGGAGAGTGGCCAGAATTCAGAAGAAAACAGGGACTTAGGAATGTAGTAGGTATTGCCCATCCATAAGGCAAGCCGCACTCCATTCATAAATTGGGCAGGATGCATACTGGGAAGCTTTCTACTAGACAGGACACATCCATTGTTGCATTCTCTTTTCTTATGTCTATAACCACGGACACAGTGGGATACAGAGACATAGAAACAGTCATCTTGTCAAACGACTTACTAGAAACAGTTCACTCCAAATCAAACAAACCGCCTTTGCTATCTATTCTCAGAACATGAGACAAAACAACAAACCCACACTCACAAAGGCACCTCCTTGCCTCAAGTAGGTCTGTGACTCTCCGGAGTTTACTCTGACTGGTGAGCCATACTATGTTCCCCCGAAATGGCCTGTCCTCTATCAGATCTGTTTCCCTGACCAACTCTGTGAAGTTGTCAGGAAAAAGTGGTCAGCCACTACCTGCTTTCTCAGGAAAAGTACCTCTTCAGAGCTCTCCTGGTATTTGGCAATACTCACATCAATAGGTACCGAGAAAGACTGACTCTTTCCTTGGAAAATCCAATCAAGTGAGCCCACAGGGACTTGGACTGGGATTGTCTCTCGGTGTCTTGGTTCTTGGATAGCAAGTTCAGAGAGTTCCATCACCAAGAAAATGAGGTATGTCACTTTCTTTGGAACTGAATGAGACCACTGCCTTGGCACCCCTTTTTCCTAACAGTTGCTTCCAAGGGTCCCATGAGATGGAGGCTGCCCCTACTTCCTGTGACACTTTCACAAGTTAGAATGGTATATGAACCATAGGCACCCGTGAACAGCTTTCCACACAGGCCTGATTTGGTCCATCTTCTCTACAATAAGAAGAGATAGGCTGATTCAGACAAATTTCTTCATCCTGACCAGGTTGTTTGCCATGGAAGATGACTTTTGCTCTCTCAGGTCCTTCATACCTGCCTACAACTTTTCCGGGTATCATTTCTGTATGGACCTTTGAGGTTCTCAGCAGGTGGAAGGTCCCCTAATTTCCTGCATTGTAAGAACAACTCCATCCCTGCTCTTTTGTAAAATGAGATTGAGGGAACAGTGTATGTTTAGGGTTAATAACAGGTTCGATTTGGGTTAGGAATCATTCTGTGCGATGAATAATGGTATTGGCAACCTGTGAGATTTACAAGGATGTAGAGGTGAAATATAAGTATGAAAATAAAAATCTAGGTATGATTTGAAGGCCAGAAGGGCATTGGGCCCTTGATTGGGATACTTAGCTTTGAATTATGTTCTCTAAAGATGTCTCAGATAATTCAATATACAATGACATAGGACCTTCTCCCTTGGATGATTGAACGTAGAAGAGAACATCCAGTCAAAAGGGGATAGTCGGTAGGTTTAGAAAGATTGTTGGTATGTTTAGGAAGAAGAGTGATAATAGGATTTAGACCAAAAATTCTTTAGCAATATGGTTTCAGTTAGAGAGTGAATGTAAATGTCAGCACAAATGAAGAGTCAGTCACTATGATGAACTGGGAAAATATGTAGAAATGCAGATATCAATAGAGACATTAGGAAATCAGGCAAAGTATAAAGTGAGTGATAGGATTAGACATTTTCAACAGGGTTGAGTTTGAATATATAATCTTAGGAAGAAACAAATATGTTGTCACCAATAGGATTGACATTTGAGAGCATTAGGCAACCTGGACATGGATGTTTTTAGTAATCCATGTTCACTTTCCTTTTAGGCTTTGGTACAATCATAAGTGTGACCTTTACATTTTTTGTTCAGAATATTACTGTGATAAAATGTATATGTAGATCATGTGACATAAGTATTTCTTCCACCATTTCTGGTAGCAATATATTGAAAAAGTAAAATTAGTATTGGGGGTCCAAAGAGGTGTACACTGTGTCTATGAATATAGAGATAAAGCATGAATAGAACATACTGTGAATAAATAATATAACTTGTTCCAACTTTAAATAATGGATTGAACTGATATCTCAAAAATTACAAGAAATCTTATATTGATATACAATCATTCTTTCCAAACTGTTATACATATAATGGTAATATCAGTGTTATGGTTTATCACGAAGGGTGTGAGTTTTACTTCACCAGTGATTATGGAAATCGAAAATAACTTGTTTGGAAAGAAGCGTCATGAAAAGACAAGTTCATAAACCCCGACAATACATGTGTTCTGAAACAGGAAGTGATTAATGTTGAAACAAATGCCTGTAAAGTTGTGAACTTGTGGATGAAATATATATCGTATGATGTGCAAAAACTGAAGAAATAATAATGTACCAGTGTTGAATACAAATGAACCTCAAATTACATATTATGTCCCATAGGAATCTACTTGCATTGGTGGTAGACTGGGTCAGTTACTGTAAAATAATTAGAATTTGTAGGCACCATTCACTGAAGTAAGTTTTCAGTACTAGGAAACAAATATGTATTTCAAGTGGGTGAATATTTCTGAAAATAATCTTGTGAAATTTGATTATATATCCACATACATGAACATGAATGAATTTAGAAAGTGTATATAAGACACATATATTTTATATATTGAAAAATCTGGAGAGTGTGTGTGTGTGTGTGTGTGTGTATATATATATATATATATATATATATATATATATATATACATACACACACACACACACAAAACACACAGAGACATTAAAAAGTAGCAATATATATGAAAATCGAAATTCATCAGTAAATATATATCATCCACATATGCAAAAATAATTATTTTACTGAACAGGAGTTTATGTATAATGTTGTTCTACTAGGAAGCTCCCCTATAGTTTGAATCTTCAGTTCTAACAGCATTTAAGAGGAGTGATCTCTTCTCACAATTTATATCTGCCAAGTGAGAAACCTCACAAAAATGTACATGGGATCCCTGGTAGGATTCTATATGTGCATATAAATATACATGTGTGAATAGGCTACAGAGAAAGGGAAACAGAATTTCACATGTTTGTTATTTTTAAAAACACATGGAGAACTTTTTCAATTAAAAATTGACCAGATTTATAACTCCTACCTTATATAATGCAAAAGGCAAGTACAACTATACAAGATGCCTCCTCTGAACTGCTTGAATTTCTATTCTGTTTGGGTTATTTTTCTCCATTATATTAGGATGAGTTGTCTGATTCTAGTAGGTATGGGTTAGTGTCAGGGATTCAGTATTTCGAATAGAAAATTGGAAAATGAATCCAATGTGTAAGCAAATATGTGCTGCACAAATATCCTCTCACTCTCATCCAGAACAATGCCTTGACATTACCTTCGCCCCAAGTAAGACATAATTAGAGGAGAAGAGTTAGAAAATCAGTGAATGCATATCTGGAATGGAAAATACTCAAGAGTTCATAACCATGGAGGTGGTAGAGGAGTTTTCAAAAGTAAGGGACAGGGTAAACACAACATAAACAGGGAGCTCTGAGAGACTAAAAACTTTTTGAGAAACTGCCTCTGAGTTTGGGTACTTGAAATATATGTTGTTGTAAGGACCTTTAGCTTTCTTTCTAGTGGGACCATCAAAGCTGTGTCTGCATCTATGTGACCTGAAGGACATTGTTTCTTATTTTCCAATGAACATGAGGCAGCAATACTGAATCCTCTCTTTGTAGGTAAACTGTGACCACTGGGGACTAAGTGTCTCCCCGTGTATACTGTGAAGCCATTTTGTCCTCCTAAACTTTTTGTTGTGTTTTTTCTGCTGCACTGGGAGTTTGGTATTTGCTTCACAAAATACCAGGAGCTCAACTGGGACATATTGCTGCAGGGAGTTCTGTCACCTGTGGTGGGTCAGGATCTGCAGGAAAATGCACCAACCAGGCTTCAATGCCTCATAGCTTGGCCCATTGCCCCCTTGTCCATATCAACCTGATTCAGAACGTTGCCCTGAAACCTCACTATATAACAAGATGCCTTTACATATAAGGGACTGCTCCTGCACCATGTCAGTCACAAGCCATTTGGAATACAATGGTAGATCCTCATGGCCCTACCACTGATGTTTCATCACACACCTGCCCACCACTGTTCTAGGCCCACTACTCAGCAGGCTCTAACTTACTGGCATCTCTGTTCTACACCATTTTCATGAAACCCAGTCAATCAGGCACTGTATGGTATACTCATGATCAGCAACAGGATATCCAAACATTCTCCAGTGCCACCTGGTCGTGGGAACTTCAAACAATCATGGTATTCATCAAGCCATTTTTCAAGGATGAAGTTGGAGAAACTGTGGGTTTCAATTCATTCAGGAACCACTAAATGTTGAGGAAGCTCATTTAAATGAAAACTCTGGAGAACTCTCACAGGCAAGGCTTCCCAAAAAGTGGGGAAAAGGTCACATGAAGCCAGGCACATTGAGTTGTACAATGTGAGGTCCATGTGTGTTTTGACTCTCAACTATGGCTGCAAGTTTTTCACAATTAAATCATGTGATATCCTGGCTGAGATTCCCAGTGCTATGTGGAAATCTACCCTGGGCCTAGATCTCAGTTTCCAAGGGCGACTCTCATGCGTGGCCTCCTAAAATCCCAACACAATTCTTGGCAATACTTCTCTGAGGTCAGTTCCAGAACTCAGTCTCGATGGGGAATCCCACCAGAGTTCAAGCCCAGGTGGACCCAGACATTTCTTCCAACCGCCACACAAATGACCACAATTAAAACCAAAACACTCCCACATGGCCCTCATCTTCTTCCATATAGTCACTCATCATTACCTCTGCCTGGAGGTTTCCATGAGGGGCACAGCCATTGATAGTGTCCAAAATAAGCTCCCTTGCCCCTCATTTGCCTAAAGTCTGGGTGGCCTGGGCACTCTTATCATGAACCAGGAGTGGTCAAATAAGCCTGCTGTTCATGCTGCTCTGTTTCTCCAATTTGAGGCCTACTGACTTTCAGGTATAGAATCTTTATGTGAAATAGAGTCATGAGAAAAGCCAAGCACCTCTGCAGATTTCAAGAACTCATTTGACCCAAAGGATCCCTATTCTCACTTGATGGATGTCAGGAACCTAACAGAAGAAGGCGAGAGACTTCATCCACAATGACTAATCGTTTGGACATTATGGTATTGGATGCGCACATGCGATCATTCTTTGGATCCATAATGTGCTGAGAATCAAAGTCAGAGCCACATTCAAGGCCAAGAGGCTAAATCAGAAACATCGCTTTCCAAAGCAATTAAGCAAAGAGCCACAAGTGATGCCCATTCATTTCAAATTTAAAACTGTTTTTTTCTGGCTTCACAAAGGGGTGGCCTGAGGCAAAGACCTTCCTGACATTCAGGGCAACAGAACATAAGGTAAGCAAAAGGCCCAAAGCAGGGTTTCTTCACTGAGACTTTCCTGGTCACACTGATATCTGAGTTTTCTGAGATGATCTCCATTCTCTTCAGCTATCCAGTACATGGCCATGTCACAGAGCTTGGAGGTGGTACATATCTTGGACACAAAACCATGAGCCTATTCTGGAGACTGGCCAGAATTCAGGAAGAAAACAGGAACTTAGGATGATAGCAGGTGTTGCCCATCGATAAGACAAGGTGCAGTCCATTCATAAATTGAGCAGGATGATTTATGGTAAGATTTATACTAGACAGGACACATCAATTAATGCATTCTCTTTTCTAATGTATACAACAATGGACATAGTTGGATACACAAGCATGGAAACACTAACTTTGTCAAACGACTTACTAGAAACAGTCCACTTCAATCCAAACAAACTGCCATTCCTACCTTTTCTCAGAACATGAGACAAAACCACAAACCCACACCCACTCCCACAATGGCACCTCCTTCCCCCAAGTAGGTCTGTGACTATCTGGAGTGTCCTCTAACTGTTCGGCCATACTATATTCCTCCGAAATGGTCTGTCCTCTCTCTTATCTGGTTTCCTTGGCTAACTCTGTGAAGTTGTCAGGAAAAAGTGGTCAGCCACTACCTGCTTTCTCAGAAAAGGTACCTCTTCAGTGATCTCCTTGCATTTGGCCATCCTCACATCAGTAGGTACCAAGAAATACTGACTCTGTCCTTGGTAAATCCAAACAAGTGAGACCACTGGGACTGGGACTGGGATAGCTTCTGGGTGCCTGGCCACTTGGATACCAAGGTCCTAGAGTTCCATCACCAAGGAAATGAGGTATGTCACTTTTTTTGGAACTGAATGAGGTCACTACCTTGGCAACCACTTTTGCCTAACACTTGCTTCCAAGGGTCCCATGAGATGGAGGCTGCCCCTACTTCTTGTGACACTTTCACAAGTTAGAATGGTATATCAACCATTGGCACCTGGGAATGGCTCTCCACACAGGTCTGGTTTAGTCCATCTTCTCTAAAATAAGTAGAGAGAGGCTGATTCAGACACATCCCTTTATCCTGACCAGGTTGTTTGCCATGGAAGATGACTTTTGCTCTCTTAGGTCTTTCACAACTCCCTACAACTTCTCCAGGTATCATTTCTGCATGGACCTTTGAGGTTTTCAGCAGGTGGAAAGTCCCCTAATTTCCTGTATTTTAAGAACAACTCTGTCGCTGCTCTTCTGTAAAATGTGATTGAGGGAACAGTGTATGTTTAGTGTTAATAACAGGTTCAATTTGGGTTAGGAATCATTCTGTGCGATTAATAATGGTATTGGGAACCTGCGATAATTACAAGAATATAGAGGTGAAATATATAAGTATGGAAACAGAAATCTAGGTATGATTTGAAGCCCAGAAGAGCATTGGGCTCTTGATTGGGATACTTAGCTTTGAATTCTGTTCTGTAAACATGTCTCCGATAATTCGATATACAATGGCGCAGGACCTTGTACCTTGGTAGATTTAATGTAGAAGAGAATATCCAGTCAAAAATGGATAGTCGGTAGGATTAGGAAGATAGTCGGTAGGTTTAGGAAGAAGAGTGAGTATAGGATTTGGACCAAAAGTTCTTTAGCAATAGGGTTTCTGTTAGAGAGTGAATGAAAATGTCAGCACATGTGAAGTGTCAGTCACAATAATGAACTGGGGAAAATAAGTAGGAAAGCAGGTATCAATAGAGACATTATGAAATCAGGCAAAATATAAAGTGAGATATAGGATTAGACATTTTCAACAGGGTTTAGTTTGAATATATAATCATTGGACGAAACACATATGTTGTCACCAATAGGATTGACATTTGAGAGCATTAGGCAACCTGCACATGGATGTTTTTAGTTATCCATGTTCACTTTCCTTTTAGGCTTTGGTACAATCATAAGTGTGACCTTTACATTTTTTGTTCAGAATTTTACTGTGATAAAATATATATGTGGATCAGGTGACATGAGTATTTCTTCCACCTTTTCTGTGAGCAATATTTTGAAGGCATATACATTAGCGTTAGGGGTACACAGAGGTGTACCCTGTGTCTATGAATATAGAGATAATGCATGAATTGACCATCCTGTGAATAAATAATGTAACTGGTTCCACTTTAAATAATGGATTGAACTGATATCTAAAAATATATAAGAAATCTTATATTGATATATAATCATTCATTCCAACCAGTTATACATCTAATGGTAATATTAGGATTATAGTTTATCATGAAGGGTCTTTGAGTTTTGCTTCATAAGTGATAATGAAAAATGAAAATATTGTGTTTGGAAAAAAGTCTTATGAAAAGACCAGTCAAGAAACATGGAGGAATACATGTGTTCTGAAGCAGGAAGTGACTGATCATGAAACAAATGCCTATAAGTTTTCTAACTTGTGGATGAAATATACATCCTATGATGTGCATAAACTGAAGAAATAGTAATGTACCAGTGTTGAATAGAAATGAACGTCAAAATACACATCATGTCCCCTAGGAATCTACTTGCATTGATGTTTCACTGGGTCAGTAACTGTAGAAATATTAGCGTTTGTATGCACCATTCTATGAAGTTACTTTTCAGTACTAGGAAAGAAATATGTATTTCAGGTGGATGATTATTTCTGAGTATCATCTTGTGGAAAGTTTGTTATAAATCCACATATATGAATATGAATGAATTTAGGGAGCATATAATAAGACACATATATTTCATATTTTGAAAAATCTGGAGAGTATGTATATATGTATATATATACAAACACGCACACGCACAGACATTAAAAAGTAGCAATATAGGGGATCCAACATGGCGGCGGACATGGAGAAATCTAGTCTCTGACCTCTTAAGCTGCGCAGGCATAGGGAGTCATAAACTGTCTAAACGCTGTTTGTTCAGAATCACTAGGCAATGCTGACCTGACGTGGATCTGGTGCGAACAGTCTGGGCCCCTCAGAACACACACAGAGCCCGGATCGGCTGCATAGAAGCTCAGATTTGCTGCTTCTTGTGACTCAGAACTAATGTTCCCGCTGAAATAACTGGTCGGACCTTCTGAATTTACAGAGGTAAAAGGCCACTGGATTGAAATGGGGCTTGGGAGAGACAGTCAGGACCCGTCCATTGCATTGGTCACCTGGCAAAAGGGATGAACGGTCACCATTTGCATGGGATACCACCATGTAAGAGAACTGACATCATGGGCAGAGGATTTAACTTCATTGAAACCAGTACGACAGGTGTGTGATTCCCTATGCATCTCTCTCCACGCAGCGGGGAAACATTAAGGGCCCCTCCCAGCTCTCTCTTAAGGGGCCCTCCCAGGTCTCCAGTGAGAAAGATGGCCAGACCGAGGGAATCATGTGTGGTGTGGGACTCGTGGTGTGGGATTCCCGGCTACCGCTCCCACCATTGCTGACAACTGAGGTCTCTTACACCAGCTAATGTGGGCATGGCTACCAGAGAGCAAGCAAATTGGCTGGGGGTTCTCAGCCACATGCTCTACAAACTTAGGGTCTGAGGGAGGCAAACAGGGAGAGAGTGCCAGGAGTTGATGAAAACAGGGCTACCAGGAGCAGAGATCTGACATGTAGCAAGTATTGTGGTGAGTGTCACAGTTGAGCGGAGCCTGGCTTGAGGAAACACTAGAGAAGGTCCTAGGCACTCAGGATTGGAGACCCGCCCAGTCTGGGAGGAAGAGCTGCTGCACAGTGATTGGTTCCCACCTATTGAGAGGAGAAGCTTGGCCCAGTGAGCACAGCTCCACCTACTGGAAGGGAAGTTAATTGAACTCTATGACTGCATGTATTATTATTATTATTTTTTAATTTTATTTTTTTCTTTTTCTTTCATTTTCATTTTTTGTTGTTGTTCTTTAACTTATTTTAATGTTTTAATTTTTTTTAAATTTTACTATTATTATTATTATTTTAAATTTTAATTTTCATTTTTTAATTATCATTATTATTTTTTAAAAAATTTATTTCTTTCCTTATTTTCTATATTTTTCTTTTGTCTTTTTATTTCTTTTCAATTTTCTTATTCCCCCATCCTTGAATTCTACCGGCATATTCTCATTCTCTTTAGTGACTTCTTCCCATCCCTTCTAATATCATTACTCCCAAGCTTCAAATAAATTTATAAGAGTAAGCAGTAACTCAGCAGTGAAACAGAACAAAAAGTAACATGAGCAGCATAAAAAAGCAAGAAAGAAAAGGAGTACAAACAATGAATGATAACCTAAATATTCAGGAGGACCTAGAATCATCAGAAAAATGGTCATATAAAGAACTCAAGGAATACCTTAGACAGATGGAATGGAACCTTAAAGAGGATATGAGAGAGCAAATAAATACAGTGAAAGAACACATTGAAAATGAATTACATAAACAGATAAAAGAAGAAGTTTATCATCTTTATCAGGAGATAGAGATTATAAAAAAAATCAAAGGATAATTCTAGAAATGAAGGAAATGATAAACCAAATTAAAAACTCAATTGAGAGTATCACTAACAGAGTGGAGCAAGTAGAAGACAGAATGTCACATAATGAAGACAAAATATATCATCTTAAAAAGAGTCTAGCCAAATCAGAAAGGCTGGTAAAAAATCACGAGAAAAACATCCAAGAGATATGGGATAACATAAAAAAACCAAATTTATAAGTCATCTGGATAGAGGAAGGTACAGAGATTCAAACCAAGGGAATGAGTAACCTGTTGAATGAAATAATTACAGAAAACTTGCAAGAAATAAAAAAGGAAACGGATATACAAATTGAAGATGCTTACAGGACACAGAGCACACAAAATCACAGTAGACCAATGCCAAGAAACATTGTTATGAAGATATCCAATATAAAGAACAAAGAGAAAATATTAAAAGCTTCAAGAGAAAGGAGGAAGATTACATTCAGGGGTAAACCAATAAGTTTAAAAACCTATTTTTCATCACAGACACTGAAAGTGAGAAGATCCTGGAACAACGTATTTCAAACACTGAAAGACAATGGATGCCAACCAAGAATTCTGTATCCAGCAAAATTCAGCTTCAGGTACGACAACAAAATAAAAATCTTTCATGATAAACAAAAGCAGAAAGAATTTGCAGCCAGAAAACCTCCATTGCAAAATGTCTTGAGCAAAACACTACACGAGGAAGAAATGACAGACAACAACCAAAACCATCAGTGGGAAGTGCCTCAGTAATGACAGAGGGCGGGGGGAAAGCTAATCATGGAGAAACAAAGTAAATTTTAAAAAAAGATAAATATTCAAACATGGCTGGCAGTACAAACCATATATCAATAGTAACTCTAAACATTAATGGCTTAAACTCTCCAATAAAGCAACATAGGCTTTTAACTTGGATTCAAAAAACAAATCCAACAATATGTTGCCTCCAGGAGACATATCTGAATGGAAAAGACATACACAGGCTGAAGGTGAAAGGTTGGGAAAAAATATACCATGCACACGGTCCTCATAAGCAAGCAGGGGTGGCCATCCTCAAATCGAATTAAATCGACTTCAAGAATAATTTAATCAAAAGGGATAAGGAACGAAATTATATACTGTTAAAAGGAACCATTCACCAACAAGACATAAAAATTAACAATATTTACGCACCATTAAATGGTGCTGTAACGTTCATAAAACAAATTCTCCTCAAGTTCAAGAATCAAATAGACCACAACACAATAATTATGGGTGACTTCAACACACCTCTCTCACCATTGGCCAGATCCTCCAAACAAAAGTTGAATAAAGAAACTATAGAACTCAATATCACAATCAATAACCTATACTTAACTGACATATATAGAATATATCAACCATCATCAAGTGGATATACTTTTTTCTCAGCAGCACATGGATCCTTCTCAAAAATAGACCATATATTATGCCATAGGGCAACCATCAGTAAAAATAAAGTGGTGGACATAATACCATGAATTTTATCTGATCATAATGGAATGAAACTGGAAACCAATGAAAAAGAAGGAAGAAAAAATCCTACAACACATGGAAAATGAACAATATGTTACTGAATGATCAATGGGTTACAGAAGACATAAATGATAAAATCAAAAAATTCTTAGAGATAAATGAAAATACAGACACAACATATCGGAATCTATGGGACACAATGAAAGCAGTTTTAAGAGGGAAATTCACCACCTTGACGTCATTCCTCAAAAAAAGGAAAGAACAACAATTAAATGAGCTCACACTTCATCTCAAAGCCCTAGAAAAGGAAGAGCAAAACAACAGCAAATGTAGGAGAAGGCAAGAAATAATTAAAATCAGAGTTAAAAACAACAAAATTGAAAGAAAAGAAACTATTGAAAAAATTAACAAAACTAAAGCTTGGTTCTTCGAAAAATAAATAAGATCGATAGACCCTTAGCATTCCTTTATGTTCAAAACATTAGAAAAACTAGAGATAACAGGAACTTACCTCGACATTGTAAAAGCTATCTATGTTAAGCGTCAGGCTAGCATCATTCTGAATGGAGAAAAATTGAAGCATTCCCTCTAAAATCTGGAACAAGACAGAGATGTCCTCTACCACCACTTCTATTCAATAGAGTTCTCGAAACACTGGCCAGAGCAATTAGACAGATGAAAGAAATTAAAGGCATAAAAATAGGAAAAGAATAACTTAAATTATCACTATTTGCAGCTTAAATGATTCTATATATAGAAGACCCAAAAGGGTCTACAAAAAAAACTACTAGAACTAATAAATGATTTCAGCAATGTGGCAGGATATAAAATCAACATGCATAAGTCAAAGTCATTTCTGTATAACAGCGACAAAACTTCTGAAACAGAAATGAGAAAAAAAAAAAAAAAAACACTCCATTCACAATATCCTCAAAAAATAAAAATAAAATCCTTGGGAATCAACCTAACAAAAGAGGTGAAAGATTTATACAATGCAAACTACAGAACCCTAAAAAGCGAAGTAGAATAAGATCTTAGAAGATGGAAAAATATACACTGTTCATGGATAGGGAGAACTAACATCATCAAAATGGTGATATTACCAAAAGTTCTCTATAGGTTTAATGCCATGCCAATCAAAATCCTAATGGCATTTTTGTAGAAATAGAGAAAGCAATCATGAAATTCATATGGAAAAATAAAAGACCCAGAATAGCAAAAGCAATTCTAACCAGGAAGTGTGAATCAGGTGGTATAGCGATACCAGATTTCAAACTAAATTTCAGAGCAATAGTAACAATGATAGCATGGTACTGGTACCAAAACAGGTGGGTGGACCAATGGTACAGAATGGAGGACACAGAGATTAATCCAGAATGCTACAACAATCTTCAATTTCATAAAAGAGCTAAAAGCATGCAATGGAGGAAGGATACCATCTTCAACAAATGGTGCTGGGAAAACTGGAAATCGATATGTAACAAAATGAAACTGAATCCCTTTCTCTCGCATACAAAAAAGTTCACTCAAATTGGATCAAGGACCTTGATATCAAATCAGAGACATGGCCTCTGATAGAAGAAAAAGTTGGCTACGATCTACATACTGTGGGGTCGGGCTTCAAATTCCTCAATAGGACACCCATAGCACAAGAGTTAATAACTAGAATCAACACATCGGACTTACTCAAAGTAAAAAGTTTTTTCTCAGCAAAAGAAAAAATAAGAGAGGTAAATAGGGAGCCTACATTCTGGGAACAAATCTTTACTCCTCACACTTCAGATACAGCTCTAATATCCAGAGTATACAAAGAACTCAAAAAATTAAACAATAAGATAACAAATAACCCAATCAACAAATGGGCCAAGGACCTCAACAGACACTTCTCAGAGGAGGACATATAATCAACAAGTATATGAAAAAATGCTCACCATCTCCAGTAGTAAGAGAAAGGTGAATCAAAACCACCCTAAGATACCATCTCACTCCAGGAAGATTTGCAGCCATTATGAAGTCAAAAAACAAGTGTTGGTGAGAATGTGGGGAAACACATACACTTATACATTGCTGGTGAGACTGCAAATTGGTGCATCCAATTTGGAAAGCAGTATGGAGATTTTTTGGAAAGCTGGGAAGGAAACCACCATTTGACCCAGCTATTCCCCTTCTCGGTCAATTCCCTAAAGACCTAAAAAGAGCATGCTGCAGGGACACTGCTACATCGATGTTCATAGCAGCACAATTCACAATAGCAAGACTGTGGAACCAACCCATATGCCCTTCAATAAATGAATGGATAAAAAATGTGGCATTTAAACAGAATGGAGTATTACTCTACATTAAAAAAATGACAAAATCATAGATTTTGCAGGGAAATGGATGGCACTAGAGCAGATTATGCTAAGTGAAGCTAGACAATCCCTAAAAAACAAATGCCAAATATCTTCTTTGATATAAGGAGATTAACTAAGAACGGAATAGGCATGAAGATAATGAGAAGAAGATTAACATTAAAACAGGGATGAGAGGTTGGAGGGAAAGGGAGAGAGAAGGAAAATTGCATGGAAATGGAAAGAGACCCTCAGGGTTATACAAAATTACATACAAGAGGAAGAGAGAAGAAAGAAAAAAATAATACAAGGGGGATAAATTTATTACAGTAGAGGGGGAAGAGAGAGAAGAGGTGAGGAGAGGGGAGGGGAGGGGGGATAGTAGAGGATAGGAAAGGCAGCAGAATACAACAGACACTAGTATGGCAATATGTGAATCAATGGATGTGTAACTGATGTGATTCTGCAATCTGTATAAGGGGTAAAAATGGGAGTTCATAACCCACTTGAATCAAAGTGACAAATATGATGTATCACGAACTAGGCAATGTTTTGAACAAGCATAAATAAAAATTAAAAAAAAAAAAAGAAAACTAACTTCGGTGAATGATGCATGCGAATCCTAATATTTCTACAGTAACTTACCCAATTTAACTTCAATGCAAGTAGATTCCTATGGTACATGATGTGTATTTTGACGTTCATTTTTATTCAACACTGGTACATACTATTTCATCCGTTTATGCACATCACAGGATATATATTTCATCCACAATTTAGCAAATTTATAGGCACTTGTTTCACTTTCAATCACTTCCCGCTTCAGAACACATGGATTCCTCCATATTTCTTGACTGGTAATTTCATGAGACTTCTTTCCAAACACATTATTTTCGATTTCCATAATCACTTTTGAAGCAAAACTCACACACACTTCATGATAAACAATAACCCTAAGATTACAATTAGATATATAACTGGTTGGAATTAATGATTGTATGTCAATATATGATTTCTTATATATTTTCAGATAACAATTCAATCCATTATTTAAAGTGAAACCAGTTATATTATTTATTTACAGTATGTTCTATTCATCCATTATCTCTATATTCATAGACACAGGATACACCACTTTGTACCCACAATACTAATTTATATGTCTTCAAATATTGCTCAGAGAAATGGTGGAAAAAATACTCATGTCACATGATCTACATATATATTTTATCACAATAATTTTCTGGGCACAAAATGCAAAGGTCACACTTATGATTGTACCAAATCCTAAATGGAATTTGAATATGGATTACTAAAAACATCCATTTCCAGGTTGCCAAATGCTTTCAAATGTCATTTCTATTGGTGACTACATATTTGTTTCTTCCAAAGATTATGTTTTCAATTTCGATCCTGTTGAAAATGTCTAAACCTATCACTCACTTTACAATTGCCTGATTTTGTAATGTCTCTATTGATATCTTCTTTCCTATATTTTCCACAGTTCATCATTGTGACTGACTCTTTGCATGTGCTGACATTTACATTCACTCTATAAATGAAACCCTATTGCTAAAGAACATTTGATCCAAATTTTATACTCACTCTTCTTCTTAAACCTACCGACTCTCTTCCTAATTCTACCGACTATCCCAATTTTAGTGGATGTTCTCTTCTACAATCAATCTTCCAATGTACAAGGTCCTATGCCATTGATTATCAATTTATCTGAGACAACCGTGCAGAACATAATTAAAAGCTAAGTATCCCAATCAAGTGCCTCATGCCCTTCTGGGCTACAAATCTTACCTAGATTTCTGTTTTCATACTTATATTTCACCTCTATGGTTTTATAAATATCGCAGGTTCCCAATACCATTATTCATCCATCAGAATGATTACAAACCCAAATCGAACATGTTATTAACCCTAACCATACACTGTTCCCTCAATCTAACTTTACAGAAGAGGAGGGACAGAGTTCATCTTCAAATACAGCAATGTAGGGGATCTTCCACCTGCTGAGAACCTCGAAGGTCCATGCATATTTGATCCCTGGAGAAGATGTAGGCAGCTATGAAGGACCTGAGAGACCAAAAGTCATCTTCTATGACAAACAACCTGGTCAGGATGAAGGGTTGTGTCTGAGTAAGCCTCTCTCTTCTTAATGTTGAGAAGATGGACCAAACCAGTCCTATGTGGAGAACTGTTCCCGCAGACTGGTGTGGCCAATTTGGAAAGCAGTATGAAGATTCCTGGGAAAGCTTGGAATGGAACAACAATTTGACCCAGCTATTGCCCTTTTCAGAATATTTCCTGAAGACCTTAAAATAGTGTACCTCTGGGATACTGCCACATCGATGTTTTTAGCAGTACAATTCACAATTGCTACACTGTGGACCCAACCCAGATGCCCTTCAATAGATGAATGGATAACAAAAATGTGGCATTTATACACCATGGAGTATTACGCAGCACTAAAATATGACAAAATCATGGAATTTTCAGGGAAATGGATGGTAATAGAGCAGATAATGCTAAGTGAAACTAGCCAATCCCTAAAAAACAAATACCAAATGTCTTCTTGGGTATAATGAGAACAACTAAGAACAGAGCAGAGAGGAAGAGGAGGAAGAAAATATTTACATTAACAGAGACATGAGGTGGGAGGGAAAGGGAGAGAAAAGGGAAATTGCATGGTAATGGAGGGAGACCCTCATTGTTACACAAAATTACGTAAAACTGGTTGTGAAGGGAATGGGAAAATAAACAAGGAGAGAAATTAATTACAGTAGATGGGGTAGAGAGAGAAGATGGGAGGGGAAAAGAGGGGGGATCATAGAGTATATGAAAGGTAGCAGAATACAACAGTAACTAATAGGGCATTATGTAAAAATGTGGATATGTAACCAATGTGATTCTGCAATCTTTATTTGGGGTAAAAATGGAAGTTCATAACCCACTTGAATCTAATGTATGAAATATGATATGTCAAGAGCTTTGTAATGTTTTGAGAAACCAATAAAAGAAAAAAAAAGTAGCAATATATATGCCAATTGAAATTCATCATGAAATATATATAATCCACAGAACAAAAAATATTCATTTTACTGAACATGGATTTATGTATAATGTTATTGAACTAGGAAGCTCACCCATAGGTTGAATTTTCAGTTCGAACAGCGTTTAGGAGTAGTGATCTCTTCTCACAATTTGTATCTGCCAATTCAGCCACCTCACAAGTATGTACGTGTGATACCAGGTAGGATTCTCTATGTGCATATAAAAATACATGTGCTACAAAGAAAGGGAGACAGGATTCCCGTATTTGTTAACTTTAAAAACACATGTAGAATTATTTCAACAAAAAATTGACTAGATTTATAACTCCTATACTATATAATGCAAAAGGCAATTCCAACTACACACCATGCCTCCTCTGAATGGCTTGTATTTCTATTCTGTTTGGGTTATGTTTCACCATCATATTAGGATTATTAGTCAGAGTCTAGTAGGATATGGGTTAGTGTCAGGAATTCAGTATTTCAAATGGAAAATTGTAAAATGAATCCAATGTGTATGCAAATATGTGGTATACAATAATCTTCCCACTCTCATCCAGAACAATGCTTTGACATTACCTTTGCCCCAAGTAAGACACAATTAGAGGAGAAGAGTTAGAAATTCTGTGAATACATATCTGGAATGGAAAATGCTCAGGAGTTCACAACCTTGGAGGTGGTAGAGGAGTTTCCAAAAGGAAGGGACAGGGGTGATCACTCAACCTGATCTTTCATTAATATTGGGAGCCATCTTGCCACAAAGCCATGGAAAGATAATTTTTCTTTACTATAAATTTCTGCAAATTCTGAACCTGCTTGGAATGCCTGCCCATGCCTTGAACTCACCCATGCCTATCTTACTGACCAGATCGTAGCCCTCTCTGAAACCTTACTGACACCTCATAAATATTGACCTTCCCTGGCCAGACAACGACCCTCTCTGAGGCTCTAATGGTCCTCATAATTTCTGATGCTGGGGCCAGCAAAAAAAAATGTAAACTACAATTTGTGTGATGCTTGTCAAAGTTCTGCTTTCTGAAACTCCCTTTTTGTGTAACTTTTTGGGCTATAAAGCTGGGGTGTCAGAAAGGTGGGGATGTGGTCTTTTTCCCGCCGTTTTGAGAAGGAGAGTCAGCCCAGCAGGTTGAACTAATAAGCTTGCCGTAATTTGATTTTAATTGGAGTCAGTGGTCTTTTCTTGCATCCTGGTCTAACATTTTGGAGTTCCCCAGCGAGATGACCTGACCAGATCACAAGACCAGACTGCTGGAAATTCTGAAGCTGGCCTTTCCTCCATGGCTCAGGGCTGGAGAGCCAAGTTCCAAAGCCTTGGAGTGAGCCTTTGGTCCAGGGAGCACTGCAGTGAACCATCGCACTAAAACTATTAGCAAGCACCTGGTGGAGGAGGCCTCCATAGGTAAGTGGTGCCTTTATAACATCTGATATCTGGTTAAGGGAGATGTCTTCTGATGACAGAGAGGTGGCCTGGGGAGGCTCACATATACTCCTGTCCGGGACAGTAACAAGAATTGTTCTGTCCTCTGTTCAGTTCTGTATGGAATTCCTCTGAAAGTGTAAAAAGGTACAGCCGGGCACGCAGGAGCTCCTACCCCGGAGCTTCAGCAAGACATTTCATTGCTCCTCTGTTTTTCTGTATCTTCGCCAGGTTTCTGTTTCTTTGTGTTTTGTTCTGTGTTCTATTTTTTTGTTTGTTTGTTTGTTTTTGTGCATCTTCTTGTGTGATTTCTGTGGTAAAAACTTAAGGATATTGGACGTAAAAATGGGTAATAAAGTAAGTAAGCCTTACACCCTTTGGACTGTGTTCTAAAAAACTGTGATGAAGTTTACCCCCCTTTGTTAAGCAGGATGAGAGAAGCCCCTAGCTGGCTGCCTGGAACTCACCCACTGCAGAGGTCAATGCCTGCTGGCGACCAAAGAACAGAGTATCTCCCAGGTTAACAATGGAAACTCCTTTAAAACCCCTTGTTGCTCCAGTTCAAGAGAGTCACAACCTTTGGGCAGAGTCCCCTGTGTTTCTGCTTTGTTAGTAAAGTAGTAAACCTCCCTTTTTATTTTTCTCAAACCCTGTCCTCATTATTAAATAGGTATTAATTCGCTTCAAGGTCAGAAACCGAAATTTAAGTTACAAATTTTGATAACCCCCCTGACCCTGGAACTTTTTGAGAGCTGACTACTGAAATGTTAGGAGATGGAGCGAGATTGGGGTGGAACCAAACCTGAGGAGCTAATCCTATAAGTAAAAGCAGGGACTGAGGGACTCCCAGCATCTGCCAAAGCCCTGTTGCTTCAGGGAATTCCCTCCTTAGTTCCCTGCACTGTAAGGATTATGCCACCTCTGTCTTCTTAAAAAAGAGAAAAAGAAAAAGGGGACACTAAATGCAGTAAAGTCACCATGGAAACCCTTGATATTACATTTCAGGTTGCCCTCTGTGAAAACATCTGATCCCCTTGTGAGGACATCTATCCTGCCACTGGTGTAGGAGGTTTTTCTCTTATCTGTTCTGTTTTTAAGGCTTCTGTCTGTCAGCCATAGTCTGGAGCTCCTTTCTGTCTGTCTTGTGTCTTTGTTTCTGGCCCTTTAAGACATGTGCAATAATGTGCTGATATTATAAATTGTTTCTTCAGAATGATATTAGTTCAATGTGTGTCTAAATGTGATGTTTTATTGTAACAATCTTGTATCTGAATGGGTTTTTGAAGCATTGCTCAATCTTGCAGTTAAAAGTCGGGTTTAGGTAATTGTTTAGTTTATGATTTCAGATAATTCATGCCAGATAACTTAAATACTTAGGATGGAAAACTAAAGCACTCTATTTCCAAGTTGGCAAGTAACTTCCCAAACATTCAGTCTTATTTTTCACCAATTTTGAATTGGGTAGACTGGGAAAATGTCACAGTGTGTACCAGTGCATTAATTTGGACAAGGATAGTAAATCATAGTATGGTATCTGTTGACAAAACAAGATGTAAAGATATACAATTTTGTGAATTTTATCTTAAAATTGTATCATAATTTTCAACATCCGAACCTGAAAATTATGGTTAAAATGCCTTAGGCCTGAGGTGTCTGCTCAGAACAGCAGTTTTTCCCTGCTCATTTCAGACCTCAGCCAGGACTTTTGTTGAAATGCAAATGAAAGAAGCCTGCAAGCTCAGTTGGAGACTGATCTGAGGCCTAAGGGGGGGAAAAAGGTAAATTGTATGGTATTTACTAATTACTGGCCAGTCATTTTTTCTAGGACTCTTATTTTTTTCCTTGTATTCTGTATTTTTTTTTTTGAGCTCATGATTTTGATCCTACAGAACTAGGTTAATGTTTTTTTGATCAGCTCTATCTTTGACCAACAGTGGAGTTTTGAAACATTGCAATGGAGATTTCAACTACAAAAAGCTACAAGGCCTTTACAATTATTATGTTTACACACTTTTGTTATGTGTTGTATGTGTATATATACATATATGCGTATATCATATATATGTTATACAAATTAACACATATAAGGAGCACTCACAAAAAAAAAGCACTCATAAAAACAAATTTTAAAACATGGATCCAAAGATCTTTAATTTGCGTGATTTAATTGGTACAATTTAAATTGGATAAACAGATAAAAATAAATGTCTTTAAATTTAAGCTTACAAGTTTTTCTAGGTGTTCAAAAATCTAATAAAATATTAATGCCAACAAAAGGTCTAATATGCCTTGGTTCTAGAACTTTTCCTTCAACAAAAAAAATGGTTTACACTGTTCAATACATTTGTGTAATATTTTGATAAATTAGTAAAGTAAATTTGATATGGGATTACTCATTCATGAGTACTTTTGTTAGATATCTGATTGATTTACTAAGGTCTGTATAAGTTTGTCCTAAAGTCTGTATAAGATTGTAAAAATCAGTCATGTGTTAAAGACACAAAAATTTCTTAAATCATAAGTTTACCCATAACATTGCGTTTATTAAGTTTTATTTTTCCAGAGCAAGCAACCATAAAAATTAAAAAAAAACTGATTAAATAAGAACTGTTATTTTATAGAACTGTACTGCCATTTCTTTAAAAGCTAAACTTGGTTAATGTAGAAACATCAATGCAATAGTGATGCTATTAATGTGCTCATATCTTCCAGGTATACAAGTCTGTAAGGTAGAAACTTTAAAAGAGCATTATATCAAGCTGGTGTTCTGAAGTTGTATGGTAAAAAAAAATATATATATATATATATATATATATATATATATATATATATATATATATATATATTGGGGATTATTTACCTCTTACCAATAAGATATGTAAACTTTATGTTACTTTTTACATTGGGGAAAAATTTAAATGTATTTTTAGGTTAATGAGAGCCTAATCTATGTAAAGGTTAAAAACTTTCAGCCTTTCTTTAATTCATGTTTTAAATGTTATATCATATGGTGTTAGCTAATGTTCATGTGACCTCAAACAATTTATGTAAACTTTGTAAATTGATATTTAAAAAAAAAGATTAGCTTTAGAACTAAAACACTTAAGATTCATAAAGAGCCCTGCCTTACCTGAGATAAGGCTCTGTGTCCCATCTTACTATATGTGAGAATGACTACGAAAGCAGTAGGTCAGATGTTATTTCATTTAAAGTTATTTTCAAAAGTTTTTTTTTTTTCTGTCAACATTACTAGCATCTCAAACAGAGGATATAATGTATAACTCAGTCAAAAATTTTAGGGTAGTTATTAAACGAACTAAGTATGTTTACTCTTGTTTATTTTATTTTGTAATTTCCTTATAGGTGATATAAAGATTCCCTGTTAGTGTTTTACAGAAGTGTTGCTTTCAGAACACAACATTGGTTAATTTAAGATAATTAGTCATCACCTATAAGACAGACAGAATAATACATATCGCAATTAATAAAAAGATTAATAATTTTAAATTATAGACATTAAAGCCCAGTACTCCTAATATAAGTCTGTTAAAATTTATTTGATGGATGTTTAAGATTAGGATTTAAAATTAAAGTTAAATGAAAAGGGATAAGAAGACCAATATTTGGCTCTTGCCCTCTGAGTTAGTCAGTATCAGGGGAACAGCCGACTTCTCTAAAGAGCTTTGCAACTCTGAACCACATAACCTCCTAATCAGGGAGATTAATGAGACCACTGGAGAACAGAAAGCCAATCAGTGCATTTGCTACAAAAAGGAGAGTCATCAGAGAAGGGAGACATCCCTGATGCTTCCGAGGGAAGCCACATGGTCAAGCAAGACCTGGACACACCTAGCGCAAATGGCACTAGCAGAACTGAGAAGCTGCTCTCAAGTTTACCCAGGAATGACTCCCATAAAAGCTCAGATGACTGTTCACAATAGATAGAAACAAAAGTCAGTTTGACTGCTTCATCTTAAACACTTAGAAAAGACAGTTAAAAACAAATTACAGCCATTCCTGGGCATTTTATATAATAATAGTAATAATAATATTTTAAGGTATACACTTTATGTTAGCCTCCCAAAATAAGTAAGACTGGAGGCTACAAAGAAGGATTCTCAGACAGGAATGCCTGATAACTATAACAAGAGACTATCAAGATTATCTGCCAGAGGCAGAAGATTTTAGTTTAAGGCCTACAGATATTCTTAACCTAAACACATAGGCTTGGTATTTATTAGTATGATTATCCAGCCCTGAGTAAGAGAATTAAAGGTTTCTCTATTAGACACAGAGGTCATACTAGTAAAAGTATTTTGCAAGATCAGATGACATTAAATTATTAAACTAAATCTTATGGGGAGGGACAAATGTAACACTAAAAGTTAAATATTAAGTTGACAGTCCTGATAACTGGGGATATTAAAGACTGGTGAGGGAACTTCTATACAGTGACATGTTCCAGCTGCTGCAACATTTATTAAGTACTCATGTTTTTTTGATTCTCTCATAGAAGAACCCATCCCCAGATGACTTTACTACCTGTTCTTCCCCTTCCAGACTTCAAACCTAACTGGCTTCTAAAAGGCGACTAATGTCCCTCAGGCGGTGCCCCCTCACGTCACCCTCTCTCAGCTCAGAAGAAGTCAAAATGAGTGATGCCTCTCTTCTTACAACAATGGAGACAAAAATAAATAGAATATCAATATAAGTAATTAATTAATTCAGGTAAAATCAGGGAGACCTGTTTTTGGGTGAGTTCAAAAAATAGGGAGACTGTTACCTGAGGGATTAAAATTCCCACAGTGCTCTTCCCCTACCCAATCAAATATTTGAAAGGGACACATTAGAAAAGGGGGGAATGATTGACCCAACCTGATCTTTTATTAAAATTGGGAGCCATTTGCCACAAAGCCATGAAAAGATAATTTTGGCTTAACTATAAATTACAGCAAGTTCTGAACCTGCTTGGAATGCCTGCGTGTGCCTTGAACTCACCCATGCCTGGCTCTCTGACCAGATAACAGCCCTCTCTGAAACTTTATTGACACCTCATAAATATTGGCCTTCCTTGGCCAGATGACACTCTCTGAGGCTCTAATGGTCCTCATAAATTCTGATGTTGAGGCCAGCAAAAAAAATGTAAACTACCATTAGTGTGATGCTTGTCAGAATTCTGTTATTTGTAACCCTCCTTTTGTGTAACTTTCTGGGTTATAAAGCTGGGCTGCTCTCCTGTTCCCGACGTTTTGGGAGGGAGAGGCAGCCAGGGTGGTGGAAATAATAAGCTTGCTTTCATCTGATTTTAATTGGAGTCAGTGGTCTTTTCTTGCGACCTGTTCTAAAAGGTAAACACTACACAAACCTGGAGCTCTGCAGGACTAAAGACTTCTTGAGAAACTGCCTTTGACGATGGGCACTTGACATATATGTTGTTGTCAGAAGCTTTAGCTTCCATTTAAATGACACCATAAAAGCTGGGTCTACATCTATGAGACCTTGAGGACATTGTTTCAATTTTTCCAAAGAACATGAGGCAGCAGTGCTGACTTCTCTCTGTAGGTAAACTGTGGCCACTGAAAGCTAAGTGTCTCCACATGTGGACTGTGAAGCCATTTGGTTATCCTCCACTTTTCATGGTGTTTCTTTCTACTGCACTGGGAGTTTGGTATTTGCTTCATGAAATACAATGAGTTCAACTGGGACACAGTGCTGGAGGGAGTCCTGTCACGTGTGGTGGGTCAGGGTCTGCAGGAGAATGCACCAACCAGGCTTCTATCCCACATAGCTTGCCCCTTTGACCATAGCAACCTAATTCTGAACATTGCCCTGAAACGTCTCCATATAACAAGATGCCTTTTATGGTGAGGTTTCAGACATATAAGTGATTCCTGTCTGCAACATGTCAGCCACAAGTCATTTGGAAGTCAATGGCAGAATCACATGTCCCGACCACAAATGTTTTATCACACACCTGCACACAACAGCTCTGGGACCACTACTCAGCAGGCCCCAACATACTGGCATCTCTGTTCTACACCATTTTCATGAAACCCAGTCAATCAAGGCACTGTCTGGTACACACTGGATCAGCAACTGTACATCCAAAGGTTCTCCAGTGGCAGGTGATCATGGGAATTTCAAAAATTTCATGGTATTTATCTAGCCATTTTCAAAGATGAAGTTGGAGAAACTGTGGGTTTCAATTCATTAAGGAACCAAGAAATTTAGAGGAAGCACATTTCAAGGAATAATCTGGAGAACTCTCACAGGCAAGGGTTCCCAAATATTGGCCAAAAGGTCACATGAAGCTAGCCCCATTGAGGTCTACAATGTAAGGTCCATGTGTGTTTTGACTCTCAACTATGGCTTCCAAGTCTTTCATAATAAAATCATGTGATATCCTGGCTGAGATTCCCAGTGCTCTGTGGAAAGCCACTCTGGGCTTAGATCTCAGTGTCCAAGGGCGACTCTCATGTGTGGCCTCCTAAAATCCCAACACAATTCATGGCAATACTTCTCTGAAGTCAGTTCCATAACGCATTCTCTAAGAGGAATCACACCATAGTTCAAGCCCAGGTGGACCCAGGAATCTCTTACAACCACCACACAAATGACCACAATTAAAACTAAAACACTCCCACATGGCCCTCATCTTCTTCCACATAGACACTCATCATAAACTCTGGCTGGAGGTTTCCATGAATGGCACAGCCCAATACACTGTTCAAAATAAACACCCTTGCCCCTCATTTGCCTAAAGTCAGGGTGGCCTGTACACCCTTCCTGTGAACCAAAAGTGATCAAATAGGCCTGCCCGATTAACTGATCCGCTTCTCCAATTTGAGTCCTAATTACTGTCTGGTATAGATTCTTTATGTGAATTGGTGTCATCGAAAACCCAAGCCCCTATCGGCTAGCCTCTGCAGGGATTTGAAGAACTGATTTGACCCAAATGATCTCTATTCTCACTTGATTTAGCTCAGGAAGCTTACAGAGGAAAGCGAGAGACTTCATCCAAAATGACTGCTCTTTTGCCTGTTGCTAGTTCCAGTGCTTTCGTAAGGGCAATCAGTTCTGCCTTTTGGACTGATGTCTCTTCTGGGAGACCAGAGTACCAGATGACACTAGTTTTGCTAACTACTGCTGCTCCAGCCCACCACGTACCATCTTGGAGGAAGCTGCTGTCTTTCTTAAACCATACGATTTCAGGGTGAGGCAGTGGCTGGATCCTTCTAGTCTCGTCCTATACTGCTTAACTCTACCAGTATGTGTTGACACTCATGAGCGACAGGTCCTGATGATTCTTCTGGCAGCCAGGTTGCGTGGAGCAGGGGGTCCCACAGTTATTCTGTCTTTGCTAATCCAGAGGCTCTGGTAGTGGTTTATTCTGGAGTTTGATGGCCACCTCTCTGGAGGTTGACAGATGATGCTCTCAAGGGCATGGGGGGCTATAATTGTTAGCTTCTGTCCCAACGTTCATTTATGAGCATCTTTTATTAGAAGGGCTGCCGCTGCTATAGCTCTTAAGCAACGGGGCCACCCACTAGCCACTGGGTCCAGTTTTTTTGATAAGAATGCTACCGGCCTTTTTCAAAGTCCCAAAGTCTAAGTGAACACTCCCCGTGCTATTCCTTTCTTTTCCTTGATGTAGAGAGTGAAGGGTTTTTCTATATCTGGGAGTGCTAAGGCCAGAGCAGATAGCAGCGCCTTTTTATGACATTATCAAAAGCTTATTGGTGCTCAGGGGTCCATTGGAATTGGGCATTCCACTTTATCCGCGGGTATAAAGGGGCAGCCAGAGAGGCGAACCCAAAATTCCATAACCTGCAAAAGCCAGCAGTCCCAAGAAACTCTCTGAGTTGTCTCTTATTACATGGGGGTGGTATCTGCACAACGGTTTGTTTTCTGTTCTCAGTGAGCCATCATTTGCCACCCCTAAGAGAATAACCCAGGAAGATTCCTTTTTGCTGACAAATTTCGGACTTTTGGCAGAAGCCCTATATCCAAACCGAGCAAGCTCGGATAATAGTGCTTGGGTCCCAGACTCATAGTTCTCCTTGGTGTCCGCTGCCAGTAGCAGATCATCCACATATTGGAGTAGGGTGACTTCGGGGTGTGCAGTTCTAAAGTCGTTTATGTCCCTGTGGAGGGCTTCATCAAAGAGAGTGGGGGAGTTTTTGAACCCCTGTGGGAGTCTAGTCCAGGTTACTTGGCCAGATGTTCCTGTTTCTGCGTCTATCTGATCGAAAGCAAACAGCAACTGACTGTCCTTATGTAAGGGCAAGCAGAAGAAAGCATCTTTTAAGTACAGCACAGTGTACCATTCCCGCTCCAGATTCAGAGTGCTAAGCAAATTATATGGATTGGGTACTGTGCGGTGAATGTCCTGCACTCTGTTGTTGATCTCTCTTAGGTCTTGAACAAGACTGTAGTCCCTTGTTCCTGGCTTTCGTACTGGTAGCAGGGGGGTATTCCAGGCTGATTGACAGGGCCTTAGGACCCCAAGGGCCAATTATTTCTGTATATGGGGACTTATCCCATCCTTAGCTTCTTTGCTTAGAGGATATTGTTTAACACTGATTGGAGAGGCAGAAGCTTTTAATTCTACTACTATTTGAGGTTGTTTTATGGCTAGACCTAACCCAGAAGTTTATGCCCAGGCATTAGGATAATCTTTTATCTATTTCTGTTGTAGTTTGCCTCTTTGATCAGTCCTAGGGGGCACAAAGTGTTGATGTTCATCTTCTACGGACATAGTCAATTCTGTGACTATGGGAGTTTTTACTGAAGGTTTTAGAACATCCACTTGGAGACCATCAGGGTTAAAGGTTATTCTAGCCCCGAGTTTGGTAAGCAGATCCCTGTGAGTCAATGGGGCTGGGCATTCTTGGATTACTAGGAAAGAGTGGTGGACTTTACCTTTTCTACTTCCATAATCCTCCCAGTTGTCCAAGCCCGATATGTAGTGCCATTAGCCCCTTAAACTAGGGACCATTTATTTGATATGGGGCCCAGTGAAGCCTTAAGGGCTGAGTATACTGCTCCTGTATCCACTTCAACGTTTACTGGAGTCCGCTCCACTTCAAATGTTACCCTGAGCTCAGGGAGGGGATCCGAGTCCCGACATTTCTAGTCCTCTTCTAGAGTCAGCATGGCGGGCTGGCGTGGCTTCTTCTTTTCGGGGCACTCTTTGGCTCAGTGTCCTTTTTTTCTACAGTAGGCACATTGATCTGAGGCCAGGGGCAGCCTTTGGCTTGGGCCCAAGTATCCCTTTCTGACTCCCTGCTTTTTAACTTCTGGCGTATTTGCTGCTGTGAAGCAAACCTTAGCCAATGCTTTAGTCTGCCTTTTGCTCCTTTCATCCACCTTTTGTTCCCTTTCATTCTCTCTCCTCTGTTCCCTCTCCTCCTCAGTTTCTCTCTTATAATATACTTTCTCAGCTTCTCTGTCTAAATCTCTTAAGGTCGTATTTTGTAACCCATCTAGACATTGTAACATTCTCTTAATATCTTGGGCAGCCTGCTTAATAAAGGCCATTGTAACAGATGCCTTTTGGTCCTCTACCTGAGCATCAAAAGGAGTATATTTTCTATATGCTTCCATAATTCTCTCCAGAAACATAGAGGGAGATTCATTAGGCCCTTGGATAATCTCTCTTACCTTGGCCAAATTGGTCGGCCCTCTGGTGGCCACTCGGAGACCTGCTATTAGAGCCCGGCGATAAGTGGACAGATGCTTCCTACCTTCAAAGGTGTTGGGGTCCCAGTTGAGTCGGTTCATGAGCCCATAGGGATGGAGAGAGAGCATCACAGGGGCTTCTGAGTTTTCTATTATCCGTCGCCGGTGGGTTCCTTTAGGTTGCCCAGCTTCCTCCAGGGGAGGAGGGGTTGCTGCTGCTGCGGGGAAGTCCCCGGAGGGCTTGGGTCTTTCCCAATTGCCTCTAGCAGTGGAGAGGCTGAGTCAGTGGTGGGAGGATTATCAGGAACTGTGTTGGGGGTTGGGGAGGGAGAGTAGAAGATAAGGAGGGGGTGGAGTGTCCAGTCTTGTGACTCAGGGAGAATGGAAGGAAGAGGGGGAGGAGCAGAAAGTTTGAATGATTGGATCATGGCGGAAGAGGTATATGGCTGTTGATCTGGGTGGCCACGTGGCCCCGGCTGAATGACAATATCTCTGACTTTTCGGATTAGAGGAAAGTGGAAGGATCCTGCTGGGGGCCATCTGAATTCGAGGATGGGCCATTCTGTAGCACAGGGAGTCTGCCAGGTATGGTGTTTTACTGAAAAAGAAAGTTTCTGGGCCCTTGAGCAGACATCAGTCCAATGATCAAGGGTAATGTACAGAGGCATGGAAGTGCTTTGTCCCATAATGGGAGTTACTCAAACAGGGACAGTGAAGACACAAATGCAACACAAAGACAAACAGTAAACGTTTAACATGAGTCCAAGACAATGATTAGAACTGAGTAACTGGCAAATCTTGATAGGATAGACAATAAAGACAGACAGTCAACTCAACACGAGTTCGGGAAAATGAACAAAACTGAGTAGCCAGCAAAACCTGATGGGCTGGCAAACCGAATCCTGAAGCAAAATATAACCGAGTTGAGGAAACTACAATTCCTTGAATTCCCTAGTCCTCCGGAGTGTCCCTCAGGGACGTGTCCTTTGGCTCTGTGACACGTCTGTCACACCATAGGAGAGAGCTAATGCTCTTCACCAACAGCGACTTTGCCACGCCCTAGCCTGAAACGCAAAACCAGAAAGAGGCACCTTACTTACCCCGAGAGGAGTCCCTTGAGGTCTTCCTTCCACCGCTGCCGAATATCTGACCTGGGGCCTCCAGATGAAAAGGTGCGGTGAACTTCAGAGGAAAAGACAACAAAGAGGCTTTCTCATGCATCAGCAAAGGGTTTATTGGGGGTCCAGCATGCTAGGGCTCAGAGCTCCCTTCAGAGGAGCAAAGAACAAAGAGCCCCGAGAACAACTTGAGCAGAGTTTATATATATTCTTTAGAGATGGCAGGGACTTTACATACATCATAGCCTCCTTTAGGAAATCATCATGTACCAAGGGAAAATCAAATAACAACTCTAAAACATAATTAGCACATTCATTGGCGGGAAAAGATCGGGCAGGGGGTGATTGGTCAGCCCTGAGAAGGGGTATATATTTAAACTGATTGGTTGAAGCCCTGAGATGTATACGTGGTGAGATGCACGGCTTCTGGGAAGGGGTTGTTAAGTAACTAGGTGGTCAGGGAAGATTTCAACACACATCTAATGGGCAGTTCCAGGAATTGTCTTAACTGCCACAGGAATTTCAGGTTCTGAGTGAAGCTTGGAAACTTTGTAAAACCTGGTTCTTTACATTTCAATTTCAATTTCTTTTATTCTTTCAGAACCTTACAGTGGAAGGTGAGCGACTTCATTCACAATGACTGCTCTTTTGGCGATATTGGTTTTGGATGCACACATGGGATCTTTTTATAGATCCGTCTGTTGCTGATAATCTAAGCCACAGCCTCACACAGGGCCAAGAGCCTGATTAAGACACATCTCTTTCCAAAGCAATTACTTCTCTGAGGTCAGTTTCAGAACTCAGTCTCTGACGAGAATCACACCAGTGTTCAAGCCCAGGTGGACCCAGTCATCTCTTCCAACCGCCACACAAATGACCACAATTAAAACCAAAACACTCTCACATGGCACTCATCTTCTTACATATATACACTCATCATACCCTTTGGCTAGAGGTTTCCATGAATGGCGCAGCCCAAGAGAGTGTCCAAAATAAGCTCCCTTGCCCCTCATTTGCCTAACCTCAGGGTGGCCTGAACACCCTTCCTGTGAACCAGGATTGATCACATTGTTCTTCCTTTAATACTGCTCTGCTTCTCCAATTTGAGGCCTACTGACTGTCAGGTATAGATTCCTTATGGGATTTGGAGTCATTAGGAAACCAAAGCAACTTTGCAGCACTTGGAAGAACTCAATGACCCAAAGGATCCCTATTCTCACTTGGTGGAGGTCAGGAAAATTACAGAGGAAGGCGAGAGACTTCATCCACAATGACTGATCTTTTTGCCATTTTGGTTTTGGATGCACACATTGGATCTTTCTTTAGATCCATCAGGCACTGATAATCTAAGCCACAGCCTCACACAGGGCCACAAGGCTGATTCAGACACATACTTTCCCAAAGCAATTAAGCAAAGAGCCACAGGTGATGTCCATTCATTTCCATTTGAAAACTGTTTTCTTCAAAATTCACAAAGGGGTGGCCTGAGGCAAAGACCTTCCTGACTTCAGGTTAACAGAGCAATAAATTAGCAAATCCCAATGCAGAGTTTCTCCACTGAGACTTTACTAGTCACAATGATATCTGAGTATTCTGAGATGCTTGCCATTCCCTTCAGCTATCCAGTACATGACCATGTCACAGAGCTTGGAGGTGGTACATATCTTGGACAAAAAACCATGAGCCTATTCTGGAGAGTGGGCAGAATTCAGGAAGAAAACAGGAATTTAGGAAGATAGTAGGTGTTGCCCATCGAAAAGCAACCAGCAGTCCTTTCCTAAAATGGGCAGGATGAATGCTGGGAAGCTTTCTACTAGACAGGATACATCCATTGATGCATTCCATTTTCTAATGTGTACAACCAAGGACACAGTGGGATACACACACACAGACACACTCGCCTTGTCAAAGGACTTTCTAGAAACAGTCCACTCTGAAACAAACAAACCGCCTTTCCTACCTATTCTCAGAACATGAGACAAAACCACAAACTCACACCCACACTCAATAAGGCACCTCCTTCCCCCAAGTAAGTCTGTGACTATCCAGAGTGTCCTCTGACTGGTGGGCCATACTATGTTCCCCCGAAATGGCCTGTCCTGTCTCAGGTCTGGTCTCCTTGTTCATCTCTGTGAATTTGTATGGAGCCTGTGCTGACCACTACCTGCTTTCTCATGAAAGGCCCATCTTCAGAGCTCTACTTGCATTTGGTCATCCTCAAACCATTAGGTAACAAGAGAGACAGACTCTCTCCTTGGTAAATCCAAACAAGTAAGTCCACTGGGAATGGGACTTGGACTGGCTCTGTGTGCCTGGCTTCCTGAATCCCAAGTTCAGAGAGTTACATCACCAAAGAAGTGAGGTAGGTCAATTCCTACAGGAAGGGAATGAGGTCACTGCCTTGCCAACCACTTTGTCCTAACACTTGTTTCCAAGGGTCTCTCGAGATGGTGGCTGCCCCTATTTCCTATGACACTTTCAGAAGTTAGAATGGTATATCAACCGTAGACACCCAGGAGAAGCTCTCCACACAGGGTTTTTTGGTCCATCTTCTTTATATCAGTAGGAGAGAGACTGATTCAGACACATCGCTTCATCCTGAACAGGTGGTTTGCCATGGAAGATGACTTTTGCTCTCTCAGGTCCTTCATAGCTGCTACATCTTCTCTAGGGATCATTTCTGCATCAAACTTTGAGGTTCTCAGCAGGTGGAAGATCCCCTACATTCCTGAATTGTAAGACCAACTCTGTCCCTGCTCTTCTTTATAGTAAGATTGAGGGAACTGTGTATAGTGAGGATTAATAACATGTTCGATTTGTGTTAGGTATCATTCTGCAGGATGAATAATAGTATTGGGAACCTGCAATATTTAAAAGATTATGTAGGTGAAATATAAGTATGAAAACAGAAATCTAGGTAAGATTTGAAGCCCAGAAAGATATTGGCCCCTTGATTGGGATACTTAGCTTTGAATTACATTCTGCATTGTAAGACCAACTCTGTACCTGCTCTTTTGTGAAGTTAGATTTAGGGAACAGTGTATGGTTACAGTTAATAACATATTCTATTTGGGTTAGGAAACATTCTGCGGGATGAATAATGGTATTGGGAACCTGCGATATTCACAAGAATATATAGGTGAAATATAAGTATGAAACCTGAAATCTAGGTACGATTTGAAGCCCAGAAGGGCATTGGGCCCTTTAGTGGGATACTTAGCTTTGAATTATGTTCTGCACAGATATCTCAGATAAATCAATGTGCAATGTCGGAGGACCTTGTACCTTGGATGATTAAATGTCCTAGAGAACATCTAGTCAAAAAGAAATAGTCGGCAAGATTAGGAGGGTAGTCAGTAGGTTTAGAAAAAAGAGTGAATATAGGATTTGGACAAAAGTTTCATTAGCAATAGGGTTTGGGGTAGAGAGTGAACGTAAATATGAGCACATATGAAGAGTCAGTCACAATGATGAACTGGGGAAAATATGTAGGAAAGCAGATATCAATAGAGACATCAGGAAATCAGGCAAAGTATAATGTAATAGGGTTAGACATTTTCAACATGGTTGAGGTTTAATATATAATCTTCAGAAGAAAGACATATGTAGCCTCCAATAGTATTGAATTTTGATAGCATTAGGCAACCTGGACATGGTTGTTTTTAGTAATCCATGCTCACTTTCCATTTTGCTTTGGAGAAAGGTTAATTAAATAGGCACTTGTCACTTGTCACTTCCTGTTTTTCTGTATGATTAACAAAACACTGTTGAAATCTTGAGAACTGTTTGCTAATTTTGTTCCCAGAATGTGCTATCCCCAACTGCCAAACTGCAGAATATACTCCCTCACCCGGTTGCACGCAAACCACACACTCGCCCTGACCCATCAATAAATTTCCCTTTCTGCCCTCTCCAAGGAAAGCATATAAGCTCTTTTAAAGCTGTTCTCAGGGCTCTCTTCTCTATTCAAGTGAGCTCTGAGCCCCAGCATGCTGGACCACCAATAACCTCTTTGCTGTGGTCGAGTGAAAATGGTATACTGTTCTGTACTTAAAAGATGCTTTCTTTTGCTTGCCTCTGCATAAAGATAGTCAGTTGCTTTTTGCTTTCAAGTAGGTAGACCCAGAAACTGGAACATCTTGTCAACTAACTTGGACTAGACTCCCACAGGGGTTCAAAAACTCCCCCACTCTCTTTGATGAAGCCCTTCACAGAGATCTCAACAACTTCAGAACAACGCACCACGAAGTCATTCTGCTTCAATATGTTACCCATTCAGCTACTGGCAGCCAACACCAAAGAAAACTCTGAGTATGAGACCCAAGCATTATTATCTGAGCTTGCTCAACTCGGGTAGAGAGCTTCAGACAAAAAGGCCCAAATTTGCCAGCAAGAAGTAATCTTCCTCGGGTATTCCCTTAGGCGCGGTAAATGATGGCTCACTGAGCCCAGGAAACAAACCGTTGTGTAGATACCACCCCCATTTAACACGAGACAGATACCACCCAGGAAACAAACCGTTGTGCAGATACCACCCCCATTTAACAGGAGACAACATAGAGAGTTTCTTGGGACTGCTGGCTTTTGCAGGTTATGGACCTGGGTTTGTGTTCTTAGCTGCTCCTTTATACCCGCTGTTAAATGAGAATGCCCAATTCCAATGGACCCTTGAGCACCAGCAAGCTTTTGATAACATCTAAGAACACTGACACTGAACTCCTCAACTTCACTGAGCCCAGCCTGCAATTTCAAAAAGCCCTAAACTACATTAAAAATGTACATCAACTCAATCAACTTGGTTCAAAAAAACTGCAGGCATTCCTGTAGGATCAAGAACAGAGTTTTAGACTAACTCACTCAGAGTGAAAGGAAATAATAGAATGGGTAACAAAAGCCTGTCAGTTCTGTCAATTGGTTAATGCTTACCCTTCCAAGCTTCCTGCAGGAAAGCACCTATGAGGAACCAGACCAGGACATTTCTGGGAAGTGGACGTTACTGAAATTAAGCCAGCAAGGTATGGACTTAAATATCTCCTAGTCTTTGTAGATACATTTTCAGAATGGATTGAAGCCTTTCGCACCAAAAAAAAAAAAGAAAAAAAAAAGAAAAAAGAAAACCAGCACAAATGGTGGTCAAGAAGATGCTGAAAGATATTTCTCAAAAACACAGCCTGCCTAATGTAATATTGTCTGATAATTGAATGGCCTTCACGGGCCAGGAAAATCAGTGGTTAGCCAGGACCCTGGGGATTAATTGGAAGTTACATTGTGCTTATAGACCCCAGAGCTCAGGACACGTAAAAAAAATAAAAAGAACCATTAAAGAGACATTAACGAAATTAAGCTTAGACACCGGCATAAAAGATTAGACTATGCTCCTGCCTTATGCACTGTTTCATGCAAGAAATACTCCCTTTGTTTCTTTGTGTAACCTCACCCCCTATGAAATTCTCTATGGGGCCCCTCCTCCACTAAGGGACCTAACCCCAACTCTAAGACCTAAGGATCCCTTCCACACACCCTTGCTTGACAGACTTAAATCTCTTGTAAGAACTCAGCTATACCTGTGGAAACAGCTGGCCACTGCCTTCCAACCTTGGGACGAGGGGAATCCACATTGATATCAAGGAAGAGACTCCCTCTACATAAGACGACATCAGGTGTCATCCCCTGGAACCCCGCTGGAAAGGACCATACCAGGTGCTACTTATAACACCTACAGTGGTAAAAGTAGATGGAATCACTTCCTGGATCCATGCCTCTCATCTCAAGCCTGCGCCATGTTCAGACTCTGGCTGAAAACTGGAAAAGACTGGTAACCCTTTCAAATTGCGTATTCGCCACGTGGGTAAGGCTATAGACTCTCTCCTTGGCCACCAGTAGACCTAACGCTCATCAGCCCGTTCAGCAGCGATGGCTGATCACAAATCCTACTAGACAAGAAGTATGGTCTATCTTGCATACAGCCCCCTTAGGGACCTGGTGGCCATCTCTCCACCCAGACATTTGTCAGCTGGCTATTGGTCTTTCCTATTAGGATATTCCTGATGAAGAGGATCCCACTAAAGTTCCATTAAATCCTTTCCGTAACATAGATAATGGAAACAAACATTATGGTTGTAGGGACAGGCAAGCCAGATGCAGGTTGGCTAGTCTATATTAGTATGTTTGCCCGGCAGACTATCAAAGCCACAAACCGCCAAGGCTGTGTGGGGGAAAAGCCGACTTCTTCTGTAAGTCATGGGGATTTGAGCATACAGGGGCTGCCTGGTGGAACCCAAACTCCTCATCAAATTCAGTACACAGCATTGGCCATATTACCACTTAGACAACCCAAACTGATGGCCCACAGAGGAGTCTCTATATCCTCAAATTCTGTGTGACCTTTTTAACTTCTGCAAGTGCTCAAAAGGGTGAAAGGAAATTCCCCTATGTGAAGGCCTTTTTCCTCTTTCGCTCACATCCTGAACTATGCTTCTCGAATAGTTCCTCAAACTCAGCCTTCTGCTCCAGACTCTCTGCTGTCAGTCCCACCTCAGCAACCTGATTTCTCTTCTCCAATTACTAGATCAAAAACCGAAACCTCCGCCAGTTCTCAGAGCATTGCCCCATTGCTGAAGTAGCAGGTACTGAGGTACCCATCCAACCACTCACTCCTCTCTTTTCCTGCCAGTGCCCACACCGGATCCCACCAGGTCCTCTTACCAGCTAACCCAAAGCTCAAACCAGCTTAGGAGAGCCCTCAGACCCCTATCGAAGATGTAATGAAAATGGCTTTTAAAGTTGCTTTGTCATCACTGAAAACAGGTTAGTAAGAATTTAAAGTCCCTCACAGGCTTTTTGGGATACTCACTCCCGTCTTCCTTTCTGCTCTACCAGTTCTACTGCTCAAGTTTATGTTGCTAGGAAAATCCCAAACCCCTTTTACATTATTCTTTTACATCTCTCCTTCCTCCTTCTCAGATCCATGGAGCTGCTCTCACCCCCCGCCTTCCCCATCTTCCCCCTCTGTACCAGGCCCACAGAAAAATCTTTACTTAAATTCTCCAGAAGTCTTCACCATGGATGACTTTAGAACTTTCAGCAAAAGAGTCCCTATAAAAGAGTTCAGTGTAGATTAACTTCCTCTTTTTCTGTTGCCCTGTTCTAGTTGGCTACTGGCTGGAAAAATCAGCACTCCTAAGCTAGACATCCCCTTAACAGTTTTTCACACAATATGTGAACAAGGCCTCTGGCCTTGAGCTGGGGCTTCACAGAGATGGCTACATTTCTAAGATAAAAAATTACAAACTGGGCTCTATGGTAACAGTTGGCAGGGGGATAAAAGAAAAGGAAGAAAAATCTCTCTGCCTCCCAGATGTCCTTGAAAAGTTAACTTGCCCGCAACAGAGAAAAAAACAGAAAATAAAAACTTCTTTTTGTGAAGTTGTGCAGACTGTGAACTTCTGAGTCCCTTCCCTTTCATGTTGGGTACAAAATTCTGAAACTACCTAGACTTGGGGTTCAGGGAGTTAATTGATTACAACAGAAGCAATGCCCTCTGAATCCGGTTGCAACCAAATAGGACTGTTTCCCTGTCTTTGGTGCTATCTTAGGTGCCATGCCTTGTCCGTCCCTAAAACAGTATAATTCTATATACTTAAACATTGTTTATGTTTTCATGAAATGGTCAACAGATGTGATTAATTGTGTAATGGTGAAGATGTGTCCCAGATTGCTCTATAATGACCCAGGTTCATTTGAAGTTCAAACAGGGGGGCATACAACCCGGTTCCACTGGGAACATATATCCCTCACTTTACCCATCATATTAGGAATTGGATTTGCTGCAGTGGTAGTCACAGGAACCACTGCCCTGGTCCATGGTACACAACAAATGACCCAAATAGAAGCAGCAAGAGACCAAAACTTAAAGATAATAGAAACCTCCATCACAGCTTTGCAGGAATATTTAACATCTCTTTCTGAAGTTGTTTTACACAACAGTTGAGGGTTGGACCTCCTCTTCATGAGAGAAGGGGGCCATTGTGCTACATTGATGTAAGAATGTTGTTTTTATGCCGACCATACTGAGGTTGTAATAAAAACCTATGAGTAAAATAAAAATATGCCTTGAAGAGCATCAACAAGAGAGAGAGGCCCAAAAAGGGTGGTTTGAGTCTTGGTTCACACAGTCCCCCTGGTTATCTACGCTTTTATCAACCCTGGCCTGTCCAATAATAATCCTCATATTATTGCTAACTATAAAACCCTGTTTGCTCAACCATGTAATTTATTTTCTCCAAGCTCAAATTGGACAAGGTAAACTTATGGTAATACCCCACTAGCAGACATAGAATGTGACACGCCCCAATGATCACTTTTATGATTAAAAGTAGCAAGAAGAAGAAGTGGGAAATGAAAGGTTAATTAAAAAGGTACTTGTAACTTCCTGTTTTTCTGTATGCTTAACAAAACACTGTTGAAATCTTCAGAACTATTTGTAATCTTGTTCCCAGATTGTGCTGTCCCCAACTGCCAAATTGCAGAATGTATTTCCTCACCCAGTTTCACACTAACCACCCACTCGCTCTGACCCATCAATAAATTTCCGTCCCTGCTCTCTCCAAGGAAAGTATATAAGCTCTGCTTAAGCTGTTCTCAGGGCTCTCTGCTCTATTCATGTGAGCTCTGAGCCCCAGCATGCTGGACCCCCAATAAACCCCTTGCTGTTGCATGAGACACTCTCTTGGTGATCTCTTCCTCGGACGCTTGCAGGAACATTACTTGGATGTTTGAATGTAGAAGAGAAAATCCAGTCATAAAGGGATAGTCGGTAAGATTAAGAAGATAGTCGGTAGGTTAAGGAAGAAGAGTGAGTATAGGATTTGGAATAAAATATCGTTAGCAGTAGGGGTTCGGTTAGAGAGTGAATGTAAATATCAGCACAAGTGAATAGTCACAATAATGAAGTGGGGAAAATATGTAGGAAAGCAGATATCAATAAAGACATTACGAAATCAGGCAAAGTATAAAGTGTGTGATACGATTAGACATTTTCAACAGAATTGAGTTAGAATATATAATCTTAAGAAGAAACAAATATGTAGTCACCAATAGGATTGACATTTGAGAGCATTAGGCAACTTTGACATGGATGTTTTTTGTAATCCATGCTCACTTTCCATTTAGGCTTTGGTACAATCATAAGTGTGACCTTTGCATTTGTCTCCAGAATATTACTGTGATAAAATGTATATGTAGATGTGGTGATATGAGTGTTTCTTCCACCATTTCTGGGAGCAATATTTTGAAGACAAATAAATGGGTATTGGGGGTACAAAGAGGTGTACACTGTGTCGTTGAATATAGAGATAATGCATGAATAGACCATAAGTGAATAAATAATATAACTGGATCCACATTAAATAATGGATTGAATAGATATCTGAAAATATATAAGAAATCTTATATTGATATACAATCATTCATTCCAACCAATGATACATCTAATATTAATATTAGGGTTATGGTTTATCATGAAGATATGTTAGTTTTGCTACAAAAGTGATTATGGAAATCAAAAATAATGTGTTTGGAAAGAGTGAGTCACAATGCTGGCAATATGTGAACAAGGCCTCTGGCCTTGAGCTGGGGCTTCACAGAGATGGCTACATTTCTAAGATAAAGAATTTACCAACTGGGCTCCATGGTAACAGCTGGCAAGGAAAAAAAGAGAAGAAAAATGCTCTCCCCCTCCCAGGTGTCCTTAAAATGTTAACTTGCCTAGAACAGAGAAAAAAAAAAAAAACAGAAACAAAAACTGTTTTTTATAAACTTCTGCAGACTGTGAACTTCTGAGCCCCTCTCTTACATGTTGGGTACAAAATTCTGAAACAATTTAAACTTGGGGTTCAGGGGATTAAATGATTACAACAGAAGCAATGCCCTCTAAATCCGGTTGCAACCACATAGGACTGTTTCTGTGTCTTCGGTGGTATCTTAGTTGCCTTACCTTGCCTTGTCCATTCCCTTTCTCATGAAAAGACCAGTCAAGAAACATGGAGGAATGCATGTGCTCTGAAGCAGGAAGTGATTGATAGTGAAACAAATGCCTATAATTTTCCTAACTTGTGGATGAAATATATATCCTATGATGTGCATAAATTGAAGAAATAGTAATCTACCAGTGTTGAATAAAAATGAACGTCAAAATACACATCATGTCCGATTGGAATCTACTTGCATTGATGTTAAACCGGGTCAGGTACTGTAGAAATATTAGGATTTGTGTGCACCATTCACTGAAGTTACTTTTCAGTATAGGTAAGAAATATGTTTTTCAGGTGAATGAATATTTCTAAGAATAATCTTTGGAAAGTTGATTATAAATTCACGTATATAAATATGAATGAATTTGGTGAGTGTAAAATAAGACACATATTTCATATTTTGTAAAATCTGGAGAGTGTATATATATATATATATATATGTGTGTGTGTGTGTGTGTGTGTGTGTGTGTGTGTGTGTGTGTGTGACTAAAGTCACGGTGGCCTGGACACAATTCCTGTTAACCAGGAGTGATCAAATAGGTCTGCCATAAATACTTTTCCACTTCTCCAATTTGAGGCCTTCTGACTTTGGCGTTTAGTTTCTTTATGTGAAATGGAGTCAAGAAAAAACCGAAGCACATATGGACTAGCCTCTGCATGGCTTTGATGAATTCAATTGACCCAAAGGATCCGTATTCCCACTTGATGGAGGTCAGGAACCTTACAGAGAAAGGCGAGAGACTTCATCCACAATGATTGCAATTTTTGCCATTTTGATTTTGTATGCACACATGGGATCTTTCTTTACATCCATCAGGTGTTGGTAATCTAAGCCACAGCCTCACACAGGGCCAAGAGGCTGATTCAGACACATCCCTTTCCAAAGCATTTAAGCAAAAAGCCACACGTGATGCCCACTCACTTCCATTTGAAAACTGTTTTTTTTTCAGGCTTCACAAAGGGGTGGCCTGAGGCAAAGTCCTTCCTGACATTCAGGGCAAAAGAACAATAGGTAAGCAAAAGGCCCATAGCAGGGTTTCTCCACTGAGACTTTACTGGTCACACTGATATCTGAGTTTTCTGAGATGCTCGCCATTCCCTTCAGCTATTCAGTACATGGCCATATCACAGAGCTTGGAGGTGGTAAATATCTTGGACACAAAACCATGAGCCTATTCTCGAGAGTGTCCAGAATTCAGGAAGAAAACAGCAACATAGTAAGATAGTAGGCATTGCCCATCCATAAGGCGAGTCAAAGTCCATTCACAAATTGGGCAGAATGAATGCTGGGAAGCTTTCTACTAGACAGGACACATCCATTGATGCATTCTCTTTTCTAATGTGTACAACAACAGACACTTTGGGATATACAGACATAGAAACACTTGCCTGTCAAACGACTTACTAGAAACGGTTCACTCCAAACCAAACAAACTGCCTTTCCTACCTTTTCTCAGAACATGAGATAAAACCACAAACACACAACAAAAACCACAAAGACATCGCCTTCCCCCAAGTAGGTCTGTGACTATTCGGAGTTTACTCTCACTGGTGAGTCTTACTATGTACCTCCGAAATGGACTGTCCTGTCTCAGATCTGGTCTCTTTGGCCAACTCTGTGAAATTGTCAGGAGCCCGCGGTGAGCCACTACTTGCTTTCTCTGGAAAGGCCAGTCTTCAAAGCTTTCCTGGCATTTGGCCATCCTCACATCAATAGATACCAAGAAAGACTGACTCTGTCCTTGGAATATCCAAACAAGTGAGCCCACTTGGACTGGGACTAGGACTGGCTCTGGGTGCCTGGCTTCCTGGATCGCAAGTTCAGAGAGTTCCATCACCAAGGAATAGAGATGAGGTCACTTCCTTCAGGAACTGAATGAGGTCACTGCCTTTGCAACCACTTTTTCCTAACAGTTGCTTCCAAGGGTCCCATGAGATGGATGCTGCCCCTATTTCCCGTGACACTCTCACCAGTTAGAATAGTATATCACCCATAGGCACCCGTGAACAGCTCTCCACACAGGCCTGGATTGGTCCATCTTCTGTACGTTAGGAAGAGAGACACTGAGTCAGACACAACCCCTCTCCAGACAAGGTTGTTTTCCATGGAAGATGACTTTTGCTCTCTCAGGTCCTTCATAGCTGCCTACATCTTCTCCAGGGATTATTTCTGCATGGACCTTTGAGGTTTTCAGAAGGTGGTATATCCCCTACATTCCTATATTGTAAGACCAACACTTTCCCTGCTATTCTATAAAGTTAGAATGAGGGAACAGTATATGGTTTGGGTTAATAACATGTTCTATTTGGGTTAGGAATCATTTTGCTGGATGAATAATGGTATTGGAAACCTGCGATATTTATAAGAATATAGAGGTAAAATATATGTACAAAAACAGAAATCTAAGTAATATTTGAAGCCCAGAAAGGGATTGGGCCCTTGATTGGGAGACTTAGCTTTGAATTATGTCCTGCACAGATGTCTCAAATAAATCAATACACAATGGCATCGGACCTTGTACCTTGAATGATTGAATGTCGAAAAGAACATCCATTCAAAAAAGGATAGTCAGTAGGATTGGGGAGATAGTCGGTAGATTCAGAAAGAAGAGTGAGTATAGGATTTGGACCAAATGTTATTTAGCAATTGGGTTTCAGGTAGAGAGTGAATGCAAATGTCAGCACAAATGAACATTCAAAATGATGAACTGGGAAATTATGAAGAAAAGCAGATATCAATAGAGACATTAGGATATCAGGCAAAGTATAAAGTGAGTGATAGGATTAGACATTTTCAACAGGGTTGAGTTTGAATATATAATCTTAGAAAGAAACAAATATGTAGTCAACAATCAGATTGACATTTGAGAGCATTAGGCAACCTGGACATGGATGTTTTTAGAAATCCATGCTCACTTTAAATTTAGGCTTTGGTACAATCATAAGTGTGACATTTGCTTTATTTTCCACCATTTCCATTGAGTATTTCTTCCAACATTTCTGGGAGCAATATTTTGAAGACGTATAAATGAGTATTGGGGGTAGAAAGTGGTGTAGTATCTGTATAAGAATATAGAGATAATGCAAGAATAGACCATACTGTGAATAAATAATATAATTGGTCCGCTTTAAATAACGGAATGAATTGATATCTGAAAATATACAGAAAAATCTTATATTGATATAAAATCATTCATTCCAACCAGTTATACTTCTAATGGTAATATTAGGGTTATATTTCATCATGAAGAGTGTGTGAGTTTTGCTTCAAAAGTGATTACGGAAATCGAAAATAATGTGTTTAGAAAGAAGTCTCATGAAATGTCTTGTCAAAAAACATGAAGGAATACATGTGTTCTGAAGAATGAAGTTATTGAAAGTGAAAGAAATGCCTATAAATTTGCTAACTTGTGTATGAAATATATATCTTATGATGGGCATAAACTGAAGAAATAGTAATGTACAAGTGTTGACTAAAAATGAACATCAAAATACACATCACGTTCCATAATAATCTACTTGCATTGATGTTAAACTGGGTAAGTTACTGTAGAAATATTAGGATTCGTATGCGCCATTCACTGAAGTTAGTTTTTAGTTCTAGGGAACAAATATGTATTTCAGGTGGATGAATATTTCTGAGAATATTCTTTTGAATAATTGATTATAAATCCACATACATGAATACGAATGAATTTAGGGAGTGTACAATAAGACACATATATTTCATATTTTGAAAAATTTGGAGAGTGTATGTATATATATATATATATATATATATATACACACACACACACACACACACACACACACACACACACACACAGACATTAAAAAGTAGCAATATATATGGAAATCGAAATTCATCATGAAATGTATATCATCCACTGATCCAAAAATATTCATTATACTGAACATGATTTTATTTATCATGTTGTTCATCTATGAAGCTCACCCATAGGTTGAATTTTCAGTTCCACTGTGTTTAGGAGGAGTGATCTCTTCTCCCAATTTATATCTGCCAAGTCAGCCACCTCACAAGAATGTACATGTGATAACAGGTACGATTGTATATGTGCATATGAAATTACATATGCTGAATTGGCTACAGAGAAAGGCAGAGAGGAATTCATCTATTTGTTAACTTTAAAAACACATGGAGAATTAATTCAACAAAATATTTACTATATTTATAACACCTACCCTGTATAATGCAAAAGGCAAGTCCAACTATACACTATGCCTCGTCTAAACTGCTTGTATTTCTATTCGGTTTGGGTAATTTTTCTCCATCATATTAGAATTAGTAGTCAGAGTCTAGTAGGGTATGGGTTAGTGTCAGGTATTCAGCATTTTGAATCGAAAATAGGAAAATGAATCCAATGTGTATGTAAATATGTGCTTCACAAAAATCTTGCCACTCTAATCCAGAACAATGCCTTGACTTTACCTTCGCCCCAAGTAAAACACAATTAGAGTGGAAGAGTTAGAAAATCCGTGAATACATATCTGGAATGGAATATGCTCAAGAGTTCACAACCTTGAAGGTGGTAGAGGAGTTTCCAAAAGTAAGGGACAGGTAAATACTCCACCAAAATGGAGCTCTGCTGGACTTAAGACTTCTGGTGAAACTGCCTCTGAGTTTGGGCACTTGAAATATTTGTTGTTTTCAGGAGCTTTATCTTCCTTTGTAGAGAGACCATCAAAGCTAGGTATGTATCTAAGTGACCTGGAAGACATGGTTTCTTATTTTCTAATGAACATGAGGAAGCAGTGCTGAATTCTCTCTTTGTAAGTAAACTGTGGCCACTGGGGGCAAACTCTTTCCGTGTGGACTGTAAAGCCATTCGGTCATCCTGCACTTGTCTAGGTGTTTCTTGCTGCTGCAATGTGAGTTTGGTATTTGCTTCACAAAATGCAAAGAGTTCAACTGGGATACAGTGCTAAAGGGAGTTCTGTCACGTGTGGTGTGTCAGGGTCTGCAGGATAATGCACCAACCAGGCTTCAATCCCACATAGCTTGCATCCATGACCATAGCAATCTGCTTCTGAACATTCCCCTGAAAACTCTCCATATAACAAGACGCCTTTACATACAAGGGTCTGCTGGGTGCACCATGTCAGTCACAAGCCATTAGGAAGCCAATGGCAGATCCACACGGCCCCACCACAGATATTTTATCACACACCTGCACACGACTTCTCTAGGCCCACTTCACATCAGGCTCCAACTTACTGGCATCTCTGTTCTACACCATTTTCATGGTCATGGGAATTTCAAAAATTTCATGGTATTTATACAGCCATTTTTCAAGAATGATGTTGGAGGCACTGTGTGTTCAACTTCATTCAGGAACAATTAAATTATGAGGAAGCTCATTTCAATGAAAGCTCTGGAGAAATCTCACAGGCAAGGCTTCCAAAGAGTGGCCAAAATTTCACAGGAAGCCAGGCCTATTGCTGTCTACAATGTGAGGTCCATGTGTGTTTTGACTCTCAACTATGGCTGCCATGTCTTTCAGAATAAAACCATGTGATATCCTGGCTGAGATTCCCAGTTCTCTGTGGAAAGCAAACCTGGGCCTAGATCTCGGTTTCCAAGGGTGACTCTCATGCGTGACCAACTAAAATCCCAACACATTTCATGATAACACTTCTCTAAGTCAGTTCCAGAACTCAGTCTCTAAGGAGAATCACACCAGAGTTCAGCCCAGGTGTACCCAGTCATATCTTCCAACTACCACACAAATGACCACAATTAAAACCAAAACACTCCCACATGGTCCTCATCTTCTTCCATACATACACTCTCATACTAAGCTCTGTCTGGAGGTTTCCATGAGTGGCGAAGTCCAAGACAGTGTCCAAAATAAGCTCCCTTGCCTCTCATTGCCTAAAGTCATGGTGGCCTGGACACCCTTCCTGTCAACCAGGTGTGATCAAATAGGCCAGCCCTTAATACACCTCTGCTTCTCCAATTTGAGGCCTACTGACTGTCAGTTATAGATATTTTTATGTGAATTGGAGTCATGAGAAAACCCAAGAACCTATGTGCTAGACTCTCCAGGGCTTTGAAGAACTCATTTGACCGAAAGGATCCCTATTCTCACTTGATGGAGGTCAGGAGCCTTACAGAGAAAGGCGAGAGACCTCATCCACAGGGACTGCTCTTTTGGCCATTTTGGGTATGGATTCACACACTGAATGATCCATCAGGTGATGAGAATCTAAGCCACAGCCTCACGCAGGTCCAAGAGGCTGATTCAGACACATCCCTTTCCAAAGCAATTAAGCAAAGAGCCACTGGTGATGCCCATTTATTTCCATTTGAAAACTGTTTGCTTCAGGCTTAACAAAGGTGTGGCCTGAGACAAAGAGCTTCCTGACATTCTGAGCAAATGAACAATAGGTAAGCAATTGGGCCAAGGAAGGGTTTCTCCACTGAGACTTTACAAGTCACACTGATGTCTGAGTTTTCTGAGATGCTCCAATTGCCTTTAGCTATCCATTACATGGCCATGTCACAGAGCTTGGAGGTGGTACATATCTTAGACACAAAATCATGAGCCTATCCTGGAGAGTGGCCAGAATTCAGGAAGAAAACAGGAACTTAGAAAGATAGTAGGTGTTGCCCATCCATAAAGCAAGCCACAGTCCATTCATAAATTGGGCAGGATGAATGCTGGGAAGCTTTGTACTAGACAGGGCACATGCATTGATGCATTCTTTTTTCTATGGTCTACAAGCACGGACACAGAGAGATACACAGACATAGAAACAGTCGCCTTGTCAAAGGACTTACTAGACACAGTTCACCCCAAAACCAAATCTTCTGCCTTTCCTACCTATTGTCAGAACATGATACAAAACCACAAACTCACACCCATACCCACAAGTCACCTCCTTCGCCCAAGTAGGTCTGTGACTATCCAGAGTGTCCTCTGACTGGTGGGCCATACTATTTTCCCACGAAATGGCCAGTCCTGTCTCAGATCTGGTCTCCTTGGCCAACTCTGTGAAGTTGTCAGGAGCCAGCCATTTCCTGCTTTCTCAGGAAAGGCTCCACTTCAGAGCTCTCTTGGCATTTGACCATCCTCACATCAGTATGTACCAAGAAAGACTGACACTGTCCTTAGTAAATCCAAACAATGAGCCCACTGGGACTGAGACTGGGACTGGCTCTGTGTCCCTGGCTTCCAGTTCAGAAAGTTCCATCACCAGCAAGTGAGGTAGGTCACTGCTGGCTTGTGGAAAGCCGGTTGTGGCAGTTGGGTTCTGAAGGTTTTCCTGAGGAGCTGTTTTGTTTGGCATGTGTGGTTCTTAAAATAAAGTTCGTTTCTTTTGTCAAGTGGCTCCTGAATTGTGCCCAGCCAGACTGTGGCATTTGGTGGGCCGCAAGGGGAATGAGTGAGGGTAAGTGATAAGGTAAACTGCTCACCCCTGAAGGCAGGGCGAGAGGATTGGTAGCCATTTTAAAATTCCTCTTTTGTTTTGCTTCACTTTTGTTTTAAGTTGCCTGTCCCTGGAGATGGGTAAGATGGAAGAAAAAACACTCACATCTGACGAACTGATTGGGAGAATGGACAGATGGACATTTCAAAGGAGGATAGAAAAGCTATTATAATGATTTTCGGTTGTTCCACTTTTGTTTTATTCTGGTTCAGTTTTGTTTGGCGATATATTTTTGGGTTGTATTATAGTTATAGTAGAAATATTCAAGTAAAAGAGAAGGTCTCTCGAGCTAGTCAGACAGAGATAAAAATTAAATTAAAAGAGAAGGTCTCTCTAGCTAGTTAGACAGAGGAAAAAATCAAGTGATTGATCCCGATTATAAAGGTGAATTAGAAATTATTGCCAGTTCTCCAAAGGGTATATCAGTAATTTCACCAAGAGACAGAATAGCACAGTTACTAATAATACCAAGTCTACATGATAAATTTTTCAGTCGTGCTGTAGAAAGAGGTTCCAAGGGATTAGGCTCCACAGGTGTAGATTGGGCTATGTTTCTTTAAATTTAGATTCTCGCCCCATGCTAAAACTAAATATTCAAGGGCATGAATTTAATGGGCTACTGGATACAGATGCAGAACTTAGCATCATCTCTCGTCAAGAATGGCCAAAACATTGGCCATTTCAACAATACACTCAAATGGTTCAAGGCCTAGGATTGGTGACTAATCCCCATAGAAGAGCAATGTTATTAGATTGGAAGGATCCTAAAGGATGTGAAGGAACTATACAGCCATATGTATGGATCATCTTCCCATAAATTTATGGGGATGAGATGTCCTAGATCGATTAGGTTTGACATTAACAAATAACAGCAATCAAAATGTACCCACAATTATGGTTAGACAAGGTTTTAGGAAAGGAAAAAGATTAGAAAAAGAAGAACAAGGTATAGCAGCCCCAATACAAATAGATCAAAGAACAGACAGACATGGGTTGGATTTTAAGAAAGGGCCACTAAGACAATAAAAACTACTTGGAAATCAGAAATACCAGTATGGGTTCCTCAGTGGCCCCTGACTAAAAAAAAGGTACAAGCAATCCATGACCTGGTAAAACAACAGTTAGCGGAAGGACATATACAACCGTCTGTAACTCCCCATAATACTCCCATTTTTGTCATCAAAAATTAATCTGGTAAATGGAGATTATTGCAAGATTTAAGAGCCATTAATAATGAGATGGTTATTATGGGACCTGCTCAATTGGGAATTCCTCAATGTTCTGCTTTGCCAAAAACCTGGTATGTTTTAATTATAGATATTAAAGATTGTTTTTATTCAATTGCAATTTATCCTGAGGACAGTCCATGTTTTGCATTTACTATCCCTGCACTGAATCATGAAAGTCCTGATCAGAGATCCGAATGGAAAGTACTCTCTCAAGGGATGGCTAACAGTCCAACTATGTGTCAAATTTATGTTAACAAATTAATCCAGCCACTTAGAAATCAAAATCCTGAACTACAAATATTTCACAATATGGATGGTGTATTATTAGCACAGAAAGCTAAAAACACATTGCTAGAATGTTATGCCACACTTACAAACTTATTAAAAAATTATAAACTAGAGATAGCAATAGATAAAGTACAATTAAATTTTTCAATTAATTATTTAGGAGTTCTATTATCCTGAACCATGGTCCGTCCACCAAAAATTCAAATACGAATAGATCAACTCAAATCACTTAATGACTTTCAAAAGTTATTAGGAGACATAAATTGGATAAGGCCTTATCTAGGTATACCAACAGGAGAGTTGGAACCTTTATTTGATATCCTAAAAGGTCCATCAGATCAAAATGCGCCCCGAATGTAAACACCTGAAGCAAGAAAGGCATTAAAAATCATTGAAAAATGTATGGAAAATATTCATTTGGATAGAATTGATATAAGAATGCCTTTATTATTTATTGTACTACCAACCAAAGAATATTCCTACAGAAGTATTTTTGGCAAGAAGGTCCATTATTATGAATACATTTATCTTATTCTCCTAACACTGTTCTTACTAGGTATACTGAGGCTGTAGGACAATTAATACTCAAAGGAATAAAAGCAGCAAAGGGAGTGTTTGGAATGTCTTCCAATAAAATTATTACTCCATATACTATGAATCAAATTGATGAGTTAGATAATTAGTTAAATACTTGGGCAATAATCATGTGCAAATCTAATGTTTCATTTGATAACCACTTACCATCTAATCCTTTATTGTCTTTTTGGTCATCGCATCATGTAATTTTTCCAAAAATGACAAGAAAAACACCTATTATAAATGCTCCAAATATATTCACTGATGGGTCAAATAATGGCATAGCAGCAATAGTTACACCTGATCAAACTTTTACATTTTTAGTACCCAAACAATTAGCTCAAAATGTAGAGCTTAATGCAGTATTACAAGCTTTTGTGATGCTTAAACCATCTGTAATTAATTTATTTTCCGATAATCAGTATATAGTTAATGCTATAGTATCACTTGAAGATGGTGGAAGGATTTCCCCTTCTTCTACTGTTTTCTCTTTGCTTTCCACTATACAAAGTCTAATCTGGAACAGAAAAGATCCGTTCTTTATAGGACATTTCAGGACACATACAGGATTGCCTGGAGCCCTTAGTTTGGGAAATGATTTAGCAGATAAAACAACACATGACATACATACATATTTTCTCTACACTAGAAGAAGCTATAAATTTTTATAAAAAGTTCCATGTCAATGCTAATACTTTACAAAAGCGTTTCAAAATAACTAAGGAACAAGCTAGACAAATAATAAAACAAAGTCAAAATTGTGTGACCTTTTTACCACAAGTTAAACTTGGAGTCAATCCTAGAGGATTGATACCTAACCATATTTGCCAGATGAACGTCACAAACTTGCCAGAATTTGGAAAATTAAAATATTTGCATGTTACAGTTGATACTTCTTCTGGATTTTTGATGGGCTCCCTTCTTGCTAGAGAAAAAAACTAAAGATGTTATAGCTCATTGCTTACAAAATTTTGCCACTGTGGGCGTTCCAAAACAGTTAAAAATAGATAATGCCCCTGGTTATACTTCTTCCTCTTTTAAACAATTTTGCTCATCATTTGGCATTACTCATATAACAGGAATCCCATACAATCCGCAGGGACAAGGCATAGTTGAAAGAGCATATCAAACTATTAAAACGTACATATTAAAGCAAAAAGAAAGAATTGGGAAGGGGTATATATTCCCCAAAGATAAACTTAAAATAACCCTTTTACTCTAAACGTTTTAAATTTGGGTTCATCAGGGCTTAGTGCTGCAGAAAGGCATATATGTCCAAAAAATGTGCATAATCCCGAGGTACTTTGGAAGGATATTCTAACAGGACAATGGAAAGGTCTTCACCCAGTAATTGTCTGGAGTCCGGGGTCTGTTTTTGTGTTTCCACAGGGAGAACAGTAGCCGATTTGCATTCCAAAGAGGTTAACTAAGGTCCTGACCCAGTGATTGCATGGAGTCAGGGGTCTGTTTATGTGTTTCCAAAGGGAGAACAGGAGCCGATTTGGATTCTAGAGAGATTAACTAAAGAGATTTCTACAGACCAAAAAGAAGATGATTTGGCTCAAATCAATAACAGCTGATATCAAGAACTCCAGTTTGGCTATTCTTACATCTGTGACAGAACCAGGATGTTTTTTTCAACATCTATTTTATTATTGCCCTTTCTCATATCATGAAGTTTTATTTTGTTTTTTTAGCTCATACAGACCTAGGTTAATGTTTTGCTGATCAGTTCTATTTTTGGACAATAGAGTTTTTAGACATTGCAATGGAGATTTCACCTGTAAAAAGTCATAAGGCCTTTATTATTATGTCATGTGTTGTATGTATTATATAATGTGTGCACACTTTTCTTTTGTGTTATATGTTTGATTTCAGCATCTTTTCTGTGTTGACTATATTCTTTTCAAGTTGATAAACTTTGTCTTCATTATCTGATGTTCTGACTTCTACTTGATCTAGTCTGTTTGTAATATTCTCATTAGCGCTTTTAATCTGATTTACAGTTTCTTGCATTTGTATGATTACAACTTGATTTTTTTTAACACCTCTATCTCCTGATAAAGCTAATTCTTTGCAGATTGAATTTGTGTGGTTAGTTCCTCTTCAAAATATACTTTCAATGCTTGGATTTGCTGTCTCATGTCTTCTCTAATATTCCTTTCCCTCTGAATTAGGTATGCCTTGATTTCTTTCCCTGTCCATGTTTCTGATTCTTCTAGGTCCTCCTGTATATTTAGATTGTCCTGCATTGTTTTTAACCCTTTTTTTCCCTTGTTTTTTCATATTGTTCACGTTGCTTTCCATCTCTGTTTGACTGCTTTGTAACTGCTTTCTCCTATACATTTGTTTTGGCTTTGTATACCTCTGTTGTCTCTCTTTTGTGGTGGGAGATTATGCCTAGAAATGTTGGGCTTTGTTGTACTTTAAAGCTAATTCATTCAATTCATATAAGGCTTCTAGGTTCTGTATGCATATAATGATTTGCTGTATGTTCTTAGGACTATATGTTTAGGTTGGGTGCTCTGGTGGTAAGATGATTAGTATGTCTTGGCTACTTTAGAAGATTGCTCCACTGAAGGTGGATACTACCAGGCAATTGGATCAGGGTGTTGGTAGTATCTAGGTATTTAGGAGTCTTTTAGACAGCCTCGAGACATTCACCTACTTGCATTTAGACAATTACACACAATGGAAGATGTAATGCTTGGGATGAGAGATGGGGGGTAGGGGAATGAAGGTGCTCTTAAAAAGAAAAAAGGATAGAGGGAGAGATAGATTAGAGGGGAATGAAAAGAACAATAAAACTTGAAATGGGATAGAAAGAGAGAAGGAAAAGGGGGGAAAGGAACAGGGAGAGAAGACGGAGAGGAAAAAAATATCAACAACAGCAACAACAACAACAACAACAAAAAATTAAAGTCTTAGAGATCCACCTTCTTCTCTTCCAATAGGCAGAGCTGTGCCCTCCAAGCGGAGTGTCTGCTCTCTACCTGCTGAGAGCTATCTCTGTAGGGCATCTCCTGGGGGTCTCTCAGACTTGTCAGTCCAGAGCCATTTCACTTCTCCAGCTCTTAACCCCCTTCCTCCTGTCAGCCTGCCAGCCAGGTCCTGTTCCCCATAAGTGATTCTCCAGAGATCTAGTTACACTTGCAACCCCACCGAGTGTTCCTTTTAAGCCCCAGTGCTGTGGTAAACTGGCGGCTAAGACCTTAGGGGTCACCTCTGGTGATATGGGGTCCTTGGCGTCTGGGCTCCCCTCTGCTTCCCTACGGACATGACCCCTGAGAAGTTAATGAAATTTCCTGGCTGCTTGTATCAGTATGTAGAGTCATGTACCTGCTAAAGTGGATTCTGCTGGGAAGGAATTCCGCCGGCCGAACTCCGATGACGTCACCTCTTTGCTATGGCGGGCTCCAGGCTTCTTGCCGGATTGACCGAGGGGAGGGGTGGGACTGGTCCGGCCCAGTTCGCCTCAGCTCCTGGCTCGTGGAGGCTGGCTTAAGAATTCTTCCTGCCAAGCTGTGTCTCGGCTTCTAGCAGGACCCAGTCACTTTGGCTGCAGGCGGGTGGACGGATCTGGAGCTGTGCCCGCTGTGCGCAAACTGTGGCTGGTGAATCTGGAACTCCGCGTCTAGTGGCAGGGTCCCGCTCGTCTGGGTCACACAGACGCTTCAAAAAAATTCTAGTAGTTCGTGGGCAGTCTCCCTTCAGTGAAATTTTGCTAGGACAATCTCCGTTGGTAGAATCCAAGAGTTATCCTTGCGAATTTATGACCCCATCACTGGGAGTGCATTAAAAGCGCAGCCTCTCTGCCCGCCGCCATGTTAGATCCACCTTTTCTTTTCATTATATTTAAAAATTCTCTTTGAGACAATGTAAATTGTTAAGAAAATTGTTTTCTTTTAGTGCCTTTTGGAATGTTACATAATTCTTTCTTTAGGTATTGTTGCCAGAATTTGTATCTTGATCCCAGTGCCTGTGAAGACAAAGATAAAACCAATCTACAGCTTCTGCAATAGCCATCACTGAACTGCTTGCAGAACTTGCCTGGACTATGTATCACTTGTATACATTGTGAACTCACCTGCATGCATTGTGAACTATCTGTTGGTGCAGCGACTTGTGGTAGTGTTGGGGTATTTCTCTGATGATGTCATCAGTGGTACAATTTTTTCAAAAAGAGCCGTCAATTGCCTTGGTGTATCTTCCTTCCTTCTGCTTGTCATGGTCGTTCAGCTAAAATTTGGGGGCCAACAGAGAAGAGGCAAAGAACCTCACCCAACCGCTGGTACAAAGACCTCTCCACAGGTGTGGATGTATACTGGACCTGTATTCAGTGACGGGAAAGATCCAATTACAATGGTACCAACCTAAGACAGGAGGCTGACACCTTGAGGTCAGCTCATTCGATAATGGGTAAGGACCATATGTACTATTGGACAACCTAAGGCAGGCACGGTCCCTAAGCCACATGCTTGTTGTTTAAACAGAGAGGGTTAGATGTTGAGATCCACAGCCCAAGGGGCCAAAGCAAACTTTCAGACTGCCAGCTGATGGTTGGCTCACAGCGGCCCCAGAAACATCTAGCTGATTGTCTCCACTGCGGTGATGCCCATTGGGCTGTTTCCCCACCCTTTCAAACTATGGAGCTGCTTCTTGGGGGACTTTTTTGGCTCTGCTCAAACAACCCAGACAATCGACCTCAAGAGCAGGAGGACTGGGGAGGTTGAGAGCTTGTGGGAAGCCGGTGGTGGCAGTTGTGCTCTGAGGGTTTTTCCCGAGGAGGTATTTTTTTGGCGCGTGTGGTTCTAAAAATAAAGTTAGCTTTTGACAAGTGGCTCCTGAATTTTGCCGAGGCAGACTGTGGCAATCCTAAATTGATAGAGCAAAATAACCGAAACAGAATAGAAATACAAGCAGTTCAGAGGAGGCATGGTGTATAGTTGGACTTACCTTTTGTATGATAAAGGGTAGGTGATATAAATCAAGTCAATTTTAAATTGAAATAGTTCTCCGTGTGTTTTAAAGTTAACAAATACGTGAATTCCTGTGTAGCTTTATCTGTATCCTATTTAGCACATGTATTTTTGTATGCACATATAGAATCCTACCTGGTATCAGATGTACATTTTTGTCAGGTGGCTGACTTGGCAGATACAAATTGTGAAAAGAGATCACTCCTCCTGAACGTTGTTGGAGCTGAAAATTAAAACTATGGGCTAGCTTCCTAGTTGAACAACATAATACATAAATCCATGTTCAGTAAAATGAATATTTTTGGATCTGTGGATGATATATATTTCATGATGAATTTCGATTGGCATATATATTGCTACCTTTTAATGTCTGTGCATGTGCGTGTGTGTGTGTGTGTGTGTGTGTGTGTGTGTGTACACACACACACACTCCAGATTTTTCAGAATATAAAATATATGTGTCTTATTATACAATCCCTAAATGCATTCATATTCATGTATGTGGATTTATAATCAAATGTTCACAAAATTATTCTCAGAAATATTCATCCACCTCAAATACATATTGTTTCCTAGTACTGAAATCTAAATTCAGTGAATGGTGCATAGAAGTCCTAATTTTTCTACAGTAACTGACCCACTTTAACATCAATGCAAGTAGATTACTATGGTACATGATGTGTATTATGACGTTCATTTTTATTCAACAAAGTTACATGACTATTTCTTCAGTTAATGCACATCATAGCATATATATTTCATTCACAAGTTTGCAAATTTATAGGCATTTGTTTTACTTTCAATCACTTCCTGCTTCAGTACACATGTATTCCTCCATGTTTTTTGACTGGTCTTTTCATGAGACTACTTTTCATTTTAGATTTCAATAATCGCTTTTGAAGCAAACCTCACACACTCTTCATGACAAACCATAACCCTAATATTACCATTAGATCTATAAATGGTTGTAATGAATGTATGTATATCAATATAAGATTTCCTGTATATTTTCAGATATCAATTCAATCCATAATTTAAAGTTGGAACCAGTTATATTATTTATTCACAGTATGGTCTATTCATTCATTTTATCTATATTTGTAGACACAGGGTACACCTATTTGTACACCCAATACTAATTTATACATCTTCAAAATATTGACCACAGAATTGGTGGAAGAAATACTCATGTCACCTGAAGTACATATACACTTTATCACAGTAATATTCTGGACACAAATGCAAAGTTCACACGTATGATTGCACCAAAGCCTAAATGGAAATTGAGCAAGGATTACTAAAAACATCCAAGTCCAGATTGCCTAATGCTCTCAAATGTCAATCCTATTGGTGCTAAATATTTGTTTCTTTCTAAGATTGTATATTCAACATCTACCATGTTGAAAATGTCTAATCCTATCACTCAATTTATACTTTGCCTGATTTCTTCATGTCTCTATTGATATCTGCTTCCCTATACATTTTCCCCAGTTCATCATTGTGACTGACTCATCACATGTGCTGACATTTACATTCATTCTCTACCGGAAACCCTATTGCTAAAGAACTTTTGGACCAAATCCTATACTCACTCTTCTTCCTAAACCTACTGACTATCTTTCCAATGCTACCGACTACCCTTTTTGAGTGGATGTTTTCTTCTACATTCAATAATCCAATTTACAAGGTCCTATGCCATTGTATATCGATTTATCTGAGACATCTGTGCAGAAGGTATTTCAAAGCTAAGTATCCCAATTAAGGGCCCAATGCTCTTCCTGGCTTCAAATCTTACCTAGATTTCTGTATTCATACTTATATTTTACCTACATATTCTTGTAAATATCACAGGTTCCCAATGCCATTATTCATCGCTCAGAATGATTCCTAACCCAAATTGAACCTGTTATTACCCTAACCATACACTGTTCCCTCAATCTAACTTTTCAGAAAAGCAGGAACAGTGTTGGTCTTACAATCAGGAGTGTAGGGGATCTTCCACCTGCTGAGAACCTCAAAGGTCCATACAGAAATGATCCATGGAGAAGATGTAGGCAGCTATGAAGGACCTGAGGGAGGAAAAGTCAACTTCCATCATAAACAACCTGGTCAGGTTGAGGGGATGTGTCTGATTCAGCCTTTTTCATCTTAATGTAGAGAAGATGGACCAAACCAAGCCTGTGTGGAGAGCTGTTCCCAGGTGCCTGTGGTTGATATACCATTCTAACTTGTGAAAATGTCACAGGAAGTAGGTGCATCCTCCATCTCATGGGACCCTTGGAAGCAACTGTTAGGACAAAGTGGTTGCCAAGGCAGTGACTTCATTCACTTCCTGAAGGAAGTTACCTCACATAACTTCCTTGGTGATGGAACTCTCTAAACTTGGGATTTAGGAAGCCAGGCAACCACAGCTAGTCCCAGTCCCAGTTCCAGTGGTCTCACTTTTTTGGGTAAACCAATGACAGAGTTAGTCTTTCTTGGTACCTAGTAATGTGAGGATGGCCAAATGCCAGGAAAGCTAAGAAGTGGGGTCTTTCCTGAGAAAGCAGGTAGTGGCTCACCACTGACTTCTGACAACTTCACAGAGTTGGCCAAGGAGACTAGAACTGAGACAGCACAGTGCATTTCGTGGAAATATAGTATATCCCACCCATCATAGGACACTCCGGATAGTCACAGACCTACTTTAGGGAAGGTGGTGCTTTTTGAGTGTGGGTGTGAGTTTGTGGTTTTGTCTCATGTTCTGCGAATATGTAGGAAAGGCGATTTGTTTGGTTTGGAGAGGACTGTATCTAGTATGTCCTCTGACAAGGTGAGTGTTTCTATTACTGTGTATCCCACTCTGTTGGTGGTTGTAGTATTAGAAAAAGAATGCATCATGGATGTGTTCTGTCTAGTAGAAAGCTTCCCAGCATTCATAATGCCAATTTATGAATGGACTGCGGCTAGTCTTATCAATGGGCAAAACCTATTATCTTCCTAAGTTCCTGTTTTCTTCCTGAATTCCGGACACTCTCCAGAATAGGCTCACGGTTTTGTGTCCAAGCTATGTAGCACCTCCAAGCTCTGTCACATGGCGATGTACTGGATAGCTGACAGGAAGGGGAGCATGTCAGAAAACTCAGATATCAGTGTGACCAGGAAAGTCTCAGTGGAGAAACCCTGGTTTTGGCCATTTGCTTACCTATTTTTCTGTTGTCCTGAATGTAAGGAAAGTCTTTGGCTCAGGCCACCCCTTTGTGAAGCCTGAAGAAAACAGTATTCAAATGGAAATGATTGGGCATAACCTGTGGCTCCTTGCTTAATTGCTTTGAAAATGGATGTGTCTGAATCAGCCTCTTGGCCCTGGGTGAAGCTGGGGCTTATATTGTCAGCACCTGATGGATCTAAAGAAAGATCCCATGTGTGCATCCATAACCAAAATTCAAAAATATAAGTCTTTGTGGATGAAGTCTCTCACCTTCCTCTGTTATGTTCCTGACCTCCATCAAGTGTGAATATGGACCCTTGAGTCAAATGAGTTCTTCAAAGCCCTGCAGATGTGCTAGTGTTTTCTCATGACTACAAACCACATAAATAATCTATACGTGACAGTCAGTAGGCCTCAAATAGTAGAAGCAGAGCAGTATTAATGGCAGGCCTATTTGATCACTCCTGGTTGACAGGAAGAGTGTCCAGGCCACACTGACTTTAGGCAAATGAGGGGCAAAGAAGCTTATATTGGAAACTGTCTTGAGCTGCGCCACTTATGGAAACCTCTAGCTGGAAGTTATGATGAATGTCTATATGGAAGAAAATGAGGGCCATGTGGGAGTGTTTTAGTTATAATTGTGGTCATTTTTGTGGCAGTTGGAAGAGATGACTGGGTCCACCAGTGCTTCACTCTTGGGTGATTCCCCTTATGGACTGAGTTCTGGAACTGACCTCAGAGAAGTACTGCCATGAATTGTTTTGGGATTTCAGTAGGCCACACATGAGATTCACGCTTGGAATCTGAAATCTAGTCCCAGGTTGCTTTTCCACAGAGCACTGGGAATCTCAGCCAGGATATCACATGATTTTATTATGAAAAACATGGCAGCCATAGTTGAGAGTCAAAACACACATGGACCTCATATTGTAGAGTTCAATGGGTCTGGCTTCATGTGACCTTTTGGCCACTCTTTGGGAAGACTTTCCTGTGAGTGTTGTCCAGAGATTTCATTGAAATGAACTTCCTCACCATTTAGTGGTTCCTGAATTAATTGAAACCCACAGTGCCTCCAACTTCATCCTTGAAAAATGGCTAAATGAATACCATCAAATTTTTAAATTCCCATTACCAGGTGGCACTGGAGAAACTTTGGATGTCCTGTTGCTGATCATGAGTATATAATACAGTGCCTTGATTGACTGGGTTTCATGAAAATGTTGTAGAACAGTGATGCCAGTAAGTTGGAGCCTCCTGAGTAGTGGGCCTAGAGTAGTGGTGTGCAGCTGTGTGATAAAACATCTGTGGTGGAGTCATGTGGATCTGCCATTGGCTTCCAAATAGCTTTTGACTAACATAGTGTAGCCAGCAGACCCTTATATGTAAATGCATCTTGTTATATGGAGAGTTTTCAGGGCAATGTTCAGAATCAGGTTGCTATGGTCAAGGGGGCAAGCTATGTGGGATAGAGGCCTGGTTGGTGCATTCTGTTTCAGACCCTGACACACCACACGTGACAGAACTCCCTCTAGCACTGTGTCCCAGTTGAAATCTTTGTATTCCTTGAAGCAAATACCAAACTCCCAACGCAGCAGCAAGAAACACCACAAAAATTGGAGGATGAACAAATGGTTTCACAGTCCTAACAGGGAGACACTTAGCCCCCAGTGGCCACAGTTTACCTACAAAAAGAGAATTCAGCACTGCTGCCTCATGTTCATTGGAAAATAAGAAACAATGTCCTTCAGGTCACATAGATGCAGATCCAGCTTTAATTGTCTCACCACAAAGGAAGATAAAGCTCCTGACAACAACATATATTTCAAGTGTCCAACCTCAGAGGCAGTTTCTCAAGAATTCTTTAGGCCAGCAAACCTCCATTTTTGTGGAGGGTTTACCCTGTCCATTACTTTTGTAAACTCCTCTACCACCTCCAATTTTGTGAACAACTGAGTTTATTGCATTTCATATATATATATATATATATATATATATATATATATATATATATATATATATATGCAAAGATTTTTGAACTCTTCTCTTCTAATTGTGTCTTACATGGGGCAAAGGTAATGTCAAGGCATTGTTCTGGATAAGAATGGGAAGATTTTTCATAGCACATAATTACATACACAGTGGATAGCTTTTCCAGTTTTCCATTCGAAATACTGAATCCCTGACACTAACCCATAGCCTACTAGACTCTGACTACTTATCCTAATATGACGGAGAATAATTATCCAAGCAGAATAGCAATACAAGCAGTTCAGAGGAGGCATGGTGTATAGTTGGATTTGCCTTTTGCATTATGTAGTGTAGGAGTTATAAATCTAGTCATTTTTGTTGAAATTGTTCTCCATATGTTTCTAAATTTAACAAATATGTGAATTCCTGTCTCCCTTTCTCTGTAGCCTATTTGCACATGTATTTTTATATGCACATATAGAATCCTACAAGGTACAACACGTACATTCTTGTGAGGTGGTTGACTTGGCAGATACACATTGTGAGAAGCGATCACTTCTTCTAAATGCTGTTGGAAGTTAAAATACGACCTCTGTGTGAGCTTCCTAGTTTAACAACATTATACATAAATCCATGTTCAGGAAAATGAATATTTTTGAATCTGTGGATGACATATATTTCATGGTAAATTTCAATTGGCATGTATATTGCTACTTTTTAATGTCTGTGTGCATGTGTGTGTGTGTGTATATATATATATATATATACACACACATATATAAATAAATATATATATATATATATATATATATATATATATATATATATACAAACTTTCCAGATTTTTCAAAATATGAAATACATGTGTCTTATTTTACATTTCCTATATTCATTCATATTCATATATGTGGATTTATAATCAACTTTTCAGAAGATTATCGTCAGAAATATTCATCCACCTGAAATACGTATTTGTTTCCTAGTACTGAAAACTATCTTTAGTGAATGGTGCATACAAATCCTAAAGTTAATACAGTAACTGACCCAGGTTAACATCAATGCAAATTGATTGCTATGGGCCATGATATGTATTTTGACGTTCATTTTTATTCAAAACTGGTACATTACTATTTCTTCAGTTTATGCACATAATAGGATATATATTTCATCCACAAGTTCGCTAATTTAGAGGCATTTGTTTCACTTTCAATCACTTCCTGCTTCAGAACACATGTATTTTTTCATGGTTCTTGACTGGTCTTTTCATGAGACTTCTTTCCAAACACATTATTTTTGATTTCCAAAATCACTTTTGAAGCAAAACTCACACACCTTTCATGATAAACCATAACCCTAATTTTACCATTAGATGTATAACTAGTTGGAATGAATGTATGTATATCAATATAAGATTTCTTATATATTTTAAGATATGAATCCAATGCATTATTTAAAGTGGAACCAGTTATATTATTTATTCACAGTGTGGTCTATTCATGCATTAGCTCAATATTCATAGACACAAGGTACACCTCTTTGTACCCCCAATACTAACTTATTAATCTTCAAAATATTGCTCCCAGAAATGATGAAAAAATTACTCATGTCACCTGATCTACATATACATTTTATCACAGTAATATTCTGGACACAAAATGCAAGGTTCACACTTATTATTGTACCAAAGCCTAAATTGAAAGTGAATATGGATTACTAAACACATCCATGTCCAGGTTGCCTAATGCTCTCAAATATCAATCCAATTAGTGACTACATATTTTTTTCTTCCTAAGATTATGTATTCAAATTCAACCCTTTTGAAAATGTCTAATCTCATCACACACTTTATACTTTTCCTTATTTCGTAATATCTCTATTGTTATCTGTTTTCCTACATATTTTCTCCGGTTCACCATTGTGACTGACTCTTCACATGGGCTAACATTTACATTCACACTCTGAACAAAACCCTATTGCTAAAGAATATTTTCTTTTCCCAAACCTATACTCACTCTTCTTCCTAAACCTAACAACTATCTTCCTAATCCTACCAACTATCCCTTTTTGACTGAATGTTCCTTTCTACACCCAATCATCAAAGTAAACATTGGGCGAGCTTCGGAGAAAAAGGCCACCAAAAAACTATCTCATGCAAGAGCAAAGGGTTAATAGGGGGTCAGCATGCAGGGGATCAGAGCTCACTTGAATAGAGCAGAGAGCCCTGAGAAGAGCTTAAGCAGAGCTTATATACTTTCCTTGGGGAGGGAAGGGAGCGAAGTTTATTGATGGGTGAGGGAGAGTGGGCGGTTTGCATTCAACCGGGTGAGGGAGTACATTCTGCAATTTGGCAGTTGGGGACAGGACATTCTGGGAACAAGATTAGCAAACAGTTCTCAAGATTTCAACAGTGTTTTGTTAAGCATACAGAAAAAAAGTGACAAGTACCTATTTTATTAATCTTTCATTCCCCACTTCTCCTTCTAGCTACTTTTAATCATAAAAGTGATCATTGGGGGGTGTCATATTCTATGTCTGCTAGTGGGCTATTACCATAAGTTTAACTTGTCCAATTTGAGCTTAGAGAAAAGAAATTACACGGTTGACCAAACAGGGTTTTATAGTTAGCAATAATATGGAGATTATTATTGGGCAGGCCATGGTTGATAAAAAAGTAGTCAAACAGGGGGACTATGTGAACCAAGACTCAAACCTCTTTTTTTTTGTCCTCTCACTCTCTCATTGACGCTCTTCAAGGTGTCTTTTTAATTTAATCATAATTTTTTTTTACAACTCCATTATGCTCGGAATAAACACAACATTCTTCCCAGGAAGTGACAAATACGTATTTTATTAACCTTTCACTTCCGACTATCCCTTTTTGACTGGATGTTCTCTTCGACATTCAATCATCCAAGGTAAAAGGTCCTATGCCATTGTATATTGATTAATCTGACACATCTGTGCAGAACCTAATTCAAAGCTAAGTATCCCAATCGAGGGCCCAATGCTCCTTTGGGCTTCAAATCTTACCTAGATTTCTGTTTTCATGCATATATTTCACCTACATATTCTCATACATATCACAGGTTTCCAATACCAATATTCATCCAGCAGAATGATTCCTAATCCAAATCACACATGTTATTAACCCTAACCATACACTGTTCCCTCAATCTAACATTACAGAACTGCAGGGACAGAGTTTATCTTACAATACAGGAATGTAGTGGATCTTCCCCCTGCTGAAAACCTCAAAGGTCCATGCAGAAATGATCCCTGTAGAACATGTAGGCAGCTATGAAGGACCTGGGAGAGTAAAAGTCATCTTCCATGGCAAACAACCTGGTAAGGATAAGGGTTGTGTCTCATTCAGCCTCTATCCTTAATGTAGACAAGATGGACCAACCAAGGCCTGTGTGGACAGCTGTTCCCGGGTTCCTATGGTTGATATACTGATCTAACTTGTGAAAGTGTCAGAGGAAGTATGGAAGCAACTGTTCGGACAAAGTCGTTGCTAAGGCAGTGACCTCATTCAGTTCCTGAAGGAAGTGATCTCACCTCACTTCCTTGGTGATGGAACTCTCTGAACTTGGGATCCAGGAAGCCAGGCATCCAGAACCAGTCCCAGTCCCAGTACAGTGGGATCACTTGTTTGGATTTACCAAGGACAGAGTCAGTCTTTCTTGGTACCCACTGATTTGAGGATGGCCAAATGCCAGGAAAGTTTGAAGACTGGCCTTTCCAGAGAAAGCAAGAAGTGTCTCACCACGGGCTACTGATGTTTCACAGAGTTGGCCAAGGAGACCAGATCTGAGACAGGACAGGCCATTTCTGGGGAACATAGTATGGCCCACCAGTCAGAGGACACTCTGGATAGTCACAGTCTTACTTGGGGAAAGGAGATGCCTTTTTGAGTGTGGGTGTGAGTTTGTGGTTTTGTCTCATGTTCTGAGAATAGGTAGGAAAGGCGGCTTGCTTGGTTTGGAGTGGAATGTTTCTAGAAAGTCTTTTGACAAAGCGAGTGTTTCTGTGTCTGTGTATCCCACTGTGTCCTTGGTTGTAGACATTAGGAAAGAGAATGCATCAATCGATGTGTTCTGTCTAGTCGAAAGCTTCCCAGCATTCATCCTGCCCATTTTAGGAATGGACTGCAGGTTGCCTTATCAATGTACAACACCTACTATCTTCCTAAGTTCCTGTTTTCTTCCTGAATTCTGGCCACTATCCAGAATCGGCTCATGGTTTTGTGTCCAAAATATGTACCACCTCCAAACTCTGTGACATGGCCATGTAATCCATAGCTGAAGGGAATGGCAAGCATCTCAGAAAACTCAGATATCAGTGTGATCAGGAAGGTCTCAGTGGAGTAACCCTGCATTGGGACTTTTGCTTACCTATTGTTCTGTTGCCCTGAATCTCAGGAAGGTCTTTGCCTCAGGCCACCCCTTTTTGAAGCCTGAAGAAAACAGTTTTCAAATGGAAATAAATCGGCCTCACCAGTGGCTCTTTGCTTAATTGTTTTGGAAAGGGATGTGTCTGAATCAGCCTCTTGGCCCTGTGTGAGACTGTGGCTTAGATTATCAGCACCTGATGGATCTAAAGAAAGATCCAATGTGTGCATCCAAAACCAAAATGGCAAAAAATCAGTCATTGTGGATGAAGTCTCTTGCCTTCCTCTGTTAGGTTCTTTACCTCCATCAAGGGAGTATTGGGATTTTTTGGGTCAAATGAGTTCTTCCAATCCCTGAAAAGGTGCTTGGGTTTAATAATGACTCCAAATCACATAAGAAATCTATACCTGACAGTCAGTACGCCTCAAATTGGAGAAGCTGAGCAGTATTAATGGCAGAACTATGTGATCAATCCTGGTTCACAGGAAGGGTGTCCAGGCCACCCTGAATTTAGGCAAATGAGGGGAAGGGAGCTTATTATGGACAGTCTATTGGGCTGTGCCATTTAAAGAAACCTCCAGCCAGAGGTTATGATGAGTGACTATATGGAAGTAGATGAGGAGCTTGTTGGATTGTTTTTGTTTTAATTGTGGTAACATGTGTGGCTTTTGGAAGATATGACTGTGTTCATCTGGGCTTGAACACTGGTGTGATTCTCCTAAGAGACTGAGTTCTGTAACTGACCTCAGAGTAGTAATTGCTTTGGAAATGGATATGTCTTAATCAGACTCTTGGCCCTGTTTGAGGCTGTGGCTTAGATTATCAGCACCAGATGGATATAAAGAAAGATCCCATGTGTGCATCCAAAACCAAAATGGCCAAAACAGCAGTAATTGTCGATGAACTCTCTCGCCTTCCTATGTAAGGTTCTGAAAGAATAAAAGAAATTGAAATTGAAATGTAAAGAACCAGGTTTTGTAAAGTTTCCAAGCTGCACTCAGCACCTGAAATTCCTGTGGCAGTTAAGACAATTCCCGGATTTGCACATTAGATGTGTGTTGAAATCTTCCCTGACCACCTAGTTACTTAACAGCCCCTTCCCAGAAACCATGCAGATCACCACGTATACATCACAGTGCTTCCACCAATCAATTTAAATGTATACCCCTTCTTAGGGCGGACCAATCACCCCCTGCCCAACCTGTTCCCGCCAATGAATGTGTTAATCATGGTTTAGAGTTGTTATTTGATTTTCCCGTGGTATATGATGATTTGCTAACGGAGACTATGATGTATGTAAAGTCCCTGCCCTCTCTAAAGAATGTATATAAACTCTGCTCAAATTGTTCTCGGGGCTCTTTGTTCTTTGCTCCTCTGAAGTGAGCCCTGAGATCCAGCACACTGTACCCCCAATAAACCCTTTGGTGTTGCATGAGAAAGCCTTTTCATCTGGAGGCCCCAGGTGAGATATCCGGCGGAGCTGACGAAAGACCCCAAGGGACTCCCTCGGGGTAAGTAAGGCGCCTCTTTCTGATTTCGGGTTTCAGGGTAGGGCTTGGCAAAGTGGCTGTCGGTGAAGAGAATTAGCTCTCTCTGACGGTGGCTGACAGACGTGTCACAGAGCTATAGGCCACGTCCCTGGGAGACACTCAAGAGGACGAGGGAAATCAAGGGATAGTAGTTTCCTCAACTCGGTCATATTTTGCTTTAGGATTTGGTTTGCCATCCCATCAGGTTTTGCTGGCTACTCAGTTTTGTTCATTGTCCCGAACTCATGTTGAGTTTACTGTCTCTCTTTATTGTCTAACCCATCAGGTTTTGCCAGTTACTGAGTTCTAATCTTTGTCTTGGACCCATGTTAAACGTTTACTGTTTGTCTTTGTCTGTGTTGCATTTGTGTCTTCACTGTCTCTTTTTGAGAAACTCCCATTATTGTACAAAGCACTTCCATGCTTCTGTCCCTGACCCTTGATCAATGGACTGATGTCCGCTCAAGGGCCCAGAATCATTATTTTTCAGTTAAATGCCAGACCTGGCAGACTCTCTGTGCTTCAGAATGGCCCATCCTCAAAGTCAGGTGGCCCCCAGAAGGATCCATCTACTTCCCTCTAATCCGAAAACTCAGAGATATTGTCTTTCAGCCGGGACCACGTGGCCACCCATGTCAACAGCCATATACCCCTTCCCCAGGATCCTATCATTCAAACCTTTTGCTCCCTCCCCATCTTCCCCCCATTCTCCCTGAATCACAAGACGGGACCATCCTCCCCCTCCTTATCCTCTACCCTCGCTCCCCAATGCCCAACACATTTCAGATGATCCTCCCGCCGCTGACTCAGCCTCTCTGCCACTAGAGGCAATTGGGCCAGACCCAAGCCCTCCAAGAGACTTCTCCGCAGCAGCAGCAGCCCCTCCTTCCCTGGTGAAAGCTGGGCCACCTTAAGAAACCCGCCAGCGACGGAAAATAGAAAAATTAGAAGCCACTGTGATGCTCCCTCTTCGTCCTTATGGGCCCATGAACCGACCAAACTGGGACCCAACACCTTTGAAGGTTGGTAGCATCTGTCCACTTATCACCGGGCTCTAATAGCGGGGCTCCGAGTGGCCGCCAGAGGGCCGACTAATTTGGCCATGGTAAGAGAGATAATCCAAGGTCCTAATGAGTCTCCCTCTATGATTCTGGAGAGAATTATGGAAGTATATAGGAAATATACTCCTTTTGATCCTCAGGCAGAGGACGAAAAGACATCTGTTGCAATGGCCTTTATCCAGCAGGCTGCCTAGATATTAAGAGAAAGTTACAACGTCTAGATGTATTACAAGATATGACCTTAAGAGATTTAGTCAGAGAAACTGAGAAAGTATATTATAAGAGAGAAACTGAGGAAGAATGGGAACAGATGAGAGAGAAAGAAAGAGAACAAAAGGAGGATGAAAGGAGCAAAAGGGAGACTAAAGCATTGGCTAAGGTTCTGGTCAGAGCAGGAAATAGGCCAGAAGTTAAAAAGCACGGAGACAGGAAGGGATACATGGGCCCATGCCAAAGGCTGCCCCTGGCCTCAGATCAATGTGCCTACTGTAAAGAAAAAGGACACTGGGCCAAAGAGTGTCCCCAAAAGTGGCAGAGAATCCAGTATAGGATGAGACTTGAAGGATCCAGCCACTGCTTCACCCTGAAGTTATATGGTTTATGAATGAGAGCAGCTTCCTCCAAGATAGTATGTGGTGGGCTGGAGCAGCAGTTGTTAGCAAAACTAATGTCATCTGTTTCTCTGGTCTCACAGAGGAGACATCAGTCCAAAAGGCAGAACTGATTGCCCTTACGAAAGCATTGGTACTAGCAATAGGCAAAAGGGCCACCATATACACTGATAGCTGCTATGCATTTGCCACTGCAAATGTGCACGGGGCTATTTACCAGCAAAGGCAGCTATTAACCTCCGCTGGGAAAGAAATAAAGAAATAAAGAACAAAGATGTGATCCTCCACCTTCTCTCAGCAGTGCAGGGCCCTACGGACCTAGGCATAGTGCACTGTCCAGGGCACCAGAAGGGAAACGACCCCGTGGCGGTTGGAAACAGAAGGGCAAATGAGGAAGCTTAATTGGCAGTCCTAAATGGAGTGACTCTGTTCACTTTTTCCACACAGGGGGGAACAACAATCAGGAGACTTGGCCGCACTGGAACATTCAGGCAACTTATCATCTGAGGAGACAGATACAAAACTCTGGGACCCTACAGAGCCAAGTACACAATTTAAAAAAGCCCACGTTTATCTCAAAGACATACACCAGCTCACCCACTTAGACTCAAAGAAGTTATAGGCACTCTTAAAGGACCAATGAAAGGACTTATTATTGACTGACTCACAGAGGAAAGAAATAGCTGTGAAGGTGACTACAGCTTGTCAAGTCGGCCAATTAGTTAATACATACCCATCCAAGCTTCCTGCAGGGAAGCACTTTTGAGAAACCAGACCAGGACAATTCTGGGAAGTGAACTTTACTGAAATAAAGCCAGCAAGATATGGACTTAAATATCTCCTAGTCTTTGTAGATACTTTTTCAGGATGGGTCGAAGCCTTCCCCATGAAGAAAGAAACGGCTCAGATGGTGGTCAAAAAGATCTTAGAAGACATTTTCCAAGGTTCACCCTGCCTAAGGTAATAGGGTCCGATAAGTGACCGGTATTTGTGGCCCAGGTAAGTCAGGGATTTGCCAGGACCCTGGGGATTAATTGGAAGTTACATTGTGCTTATAGACCCCAGAGCTCAGGACAGGTAGAAAGGATGAATAGAACCATCACAGAGACCTTAACGAAATTAAGCTTGGAGACTGGCATAAAAAATTGGACTATATTCCTACCTTATGCACTGTTTTGTGCAAGAAATACCCAGTCTTTCTCTTTGTGTAACCTCACCCCTTATGAAATTCTCTATGAGCCCCTCCTCCAGTAAGGGATTTAACCCCAACTCTGAGACTTAATGATTCCTTTCACACCCCCTTGCTTGACAGACTTAAAGCCCTTGAACAAAACCAGCACCCAGTGATACCTGTGAAAACAGTTGGCCTCTGCTAATAAGCCTGGAGATGAGGGAACCCCACATCAATATCAAGTGGGAGAGTTCATCTACGTGAGATGGCATCAGGTGTCATCCTTGGAACCCCGCTGGAAAGGACCATACCAGGTGCAGCTTATAACACCCACAGTGGTGAAAGTGAATGGGATCACTTCATGGATCCATGCCTCCCATCTCATGCCTGCACCCTGTACAGACTCCGCCTGGAAACTGAAACAGACTGGTAACCATCTCAAGTTGCGTGTCCGTCATGTGGGTAGGGCTATGGATTCTTCCCTGACCACCAGCAGTCCTAATCCCCATCAGCCTGTTCAGCTAAAATGGCAAGTTATAAATCCTACTGGGCAAGTAGTGTGGTGTATTTCACATACAGCCCCCTTATGGACTTGGTGGCCATCTCTCCACCCGGACATTTGTCAGCTTCCCATAGGCCTCTCTGACTGGGATCTCCCTGACACAGAGGACACCACACAGATCCCACTCAAACCCAAACCAGGGCAACATAGACCACTTTACCCCATGAATTATGGATGTCATCTCACCCAGCTCATGTGTAAACTAGTCAGTCTAGACTATTATGAGTGCCCAGCTGATTTCCAAAGTCGCAAACAGGCCCAAACCTGTGGAGGACCCAGTGACTTTTATTTTAGATCTTGGGGTTGTGAACAAACAGAAGCTGCATGGTGGAACCCAAACTCCCCAGACAGCATGATTTGGGTAGGATGAAAGGACACCTGAATTGATCCCAGGAAATGTGCCGCTAGCCAAGTGGTGTCAAAAACTCGCTGTGGAAAGAATAGTCTATGTTACCCCCTCAATATAACTTTCACTTCCAAAGGAAGGGGCTACCTCAGAACAACATGGTCTATGGGAAATACGTGGGGAATGCAAATCTATATTTATGGCCCTGGTTATGACTTTGGTCTCTGGTTCACCCTCCAGCTTAAAAAGAAAGAAAATCCCACAGCAATAGGGCCCAATCCCCTCAAGCCAGGAATTCAGCCTCCTAAACCTCCCATGCCTAGATCTACCAGAACCCCTCTACCATCTCATACTTGCCGGTTTCCATCTTCGCCAATTCCCCAGTCCAGAGTACAGCTGACTCCACCCCCTGGGAACTAATTAAAGGAATGTTTATGGTACTGAACTCCACACAGTCAGAACTCATTGCTTTTCAGCCCAGGTATTTGACAGCTCTGTAAACTATTGTGTAAAGGTGCAGATACTCCCCAGGGTGCTCTATCATGATGCAGAATCATTTGAAGGTCTACTTGGGGGACAAACTACCCAATTTCACCGGGAGCCATTGTCCCTTACTCTAGTCATCCTATTGGGGATAGGAGCTGCTGCAGGAGTGGGTACGGGAACAGCTGCTATGATCCGTGGGTCACCACAATTGGCCCAATTAGAAACATAAATAGATCAAGACTTGAAGACGTTAGAAACCTCCATCACAGCGCTGCAGGAATCCTTAACCTCTCTCTCTGCATTTGTTTTACAGAACAGGGGAGGACTAGACTTCCTCTTCATGAGGGAGGGGGCCTCTGTGCGGCACTGAGAGAATAATGTTGTTTTTATGCTGACCATACTGGAGTTGCAAAATAATCCATGAGTAAATTAAGAAAATAACTTGAATAGCGCCAGAGAAAAAGGGAGATTCAACAAGGGTGTTTTGAGTCATGGTTTACCCAGTCCCCGTGGTTAACTACACTCCTATCAGACTTAGCTGGACCCCTCAGCATCCTTATGGTGTTGCTAACTGTGGGACCTTGTTTGCTTAACCACATAGTTTCCTTATTCCAGGCTCAGATTGGGTAGGTAAAACTCATGCTAATCAGACAAAAATACGCTCCACTGGTAGAAATAGAATGTGAGAAATATGATTCATTACTTTTAAGATTAAAGTAGTCAGAAAAAGGAGTGGGAAATGAAAGAATAAAATATTTTGAAATTGAAATGTAAAGAACCAGGTTTTGTAAAGTTTTCAAGCTGCACTCAGAACCTGAAATTCCTGTGGCACTTAAGACAATTCCCAGATCTTCCTATTAGATGTGTGTTGAAATCTTCTCTGACCAGCTTGATACTTAACACCCCTTTCCAGAAACCATGAAGATCTGCACGTATACATCTCAGGGCTTCAACCAATCAGTTTAAATGTAAACCCCTGCTCAGGGCTGACCAATCACCCGCTGCACGACCTGTTCCCGCCAATGAATGTGCTAATCATGTTTTAGAGTTGTTATTTGATTTTGCTGGTGTATATGATGATTTTCTAAAGGAGGCTATGATGTATGTAAAAACCCTAGCCTCTCGATAGAATGTATATAAACTCTGCTCAAGTTATACTCGGGGCTCTTTGTTCTTTGCTCCTCTTAAGTGAGCTCTGAGCCCCAGCATGCTGGACCCCCAATAAACCCTTTGCGGTGGCATGAGACAGTCTCTTGGTGGTCTTTTCCTTAGACGTTCGTCCGACCTTTTCAGTTCCTGACTTCCATCAAGTGAGAATAGGGATCCTTTGGGTCAAAAGAGTTCTTCAAAGCCCTACAGTGGATAGCCCATAGGTGCTTGGGTTTTCTCATGAGTCCAAATCACATAAAGAATCAATACCTGACAGTCAGTAGGCCTTAAATTGGAGAAGCAGAGCAGTATTAACCGCAGGGCTATTTGATCATTCCTGGTTCAATGGAAGGGTGTACAGGCCACCCTGAGGTTAGGCAAATGAGGGGCAAGAGAGCTTATTTTGGACACTGTCTTGGGCTGCACCCCTCATGGAAGCTTTCAGTCAGAGGTTATGATGAGTGTCTATATGGAAGAAGATGAGGCCCATGTTGGAGTGTTTTGATTTTAATTGCGGTCATTTGTGTGGCAGTTGGAAGAGATGACTGGGTCCTCTTGGCCCTGAACTCTGGTGTGATTCCCCTTAGAGACTGAGTGCTGGAACTGACCTCAGAGAAGTGTTGCCATGAATTGTGTTGGGATTTTAGGAGGCCTCGCATGAGAGTTGCCCTTGAAAAATGCGATCAGGGTCGCTTTCCACAGGGACTGGGAATCTCAGCCAGGATATCACATGATTTTATTCTGAAAGACTTGGCAACGATAGTTGAGAGTCAAAACACACATGGACCTCACCTTTTAGACCTCAATGGGCCTGGCTTCATGTGACCTTTTGGCCACTCTTTGGGAACTCTTGCCTGTGAGAGTTCTCCTGATCTTTCATTGAAATGAGCTTTCTCACCATTTAAGGGTTCCTAAATGAATTGAAATCCACAGTGCCTCCAACTTCATCCTTGAAAAATGGCTACATAAATACCATTAACTTTTTGAAATTCCAATAACCTGGTGGCAGTTGAGAAACTTTGGATGTCCTGTTGCTGATCATGAGTATACCAGAGACTGCCTTGATTGACTGGGTTTCCTGAAAATGGTGTAGAACAGAGAAGCCTATAAGTTGGATCTTACTGAGTAGTGGGCCTAGAGAAGTGGTGGGCATATGTGTGATAAAACATCTGTGGTAGGGGAATGAGGATCTTCCATTGGATTCCAAATTGCTTGTGACTGATATGGTGCAGCCAACAGAAATTTCTATTTAAAGGCATCTTGATATATGGAGAGGTTTCAAGGCAATGTGCAGAATCAGCTTGCTATGTTCAAGGGGGAAAACTATGTGGGATAGAAACCTGGTTGGTGCATTCTCCTGCGGAACCTGACCCACCACACGTGACAGAATTTCCAAAACCACTGTGTCCCAGTTGAGCTCCATGTATTTGGTGAAGCATATACCAAACTCCCAGTGCAGGAGAAAGAAACACAATGAAGAGTGGAAGAGCAACAAATGACTATACAGTCCACACAGGGAGACACTTAGCCACCAGTGGCCACAGTATACCTACAAAGAGAGAATCCAGCACTGCTCCCTCATATTCATTGGAATATTACAATTTAAGTCCTCCAGGTCACATAGATGCTGACCCAGCTTTGATCATCTCACTAGAAAGGAAGCAAAAGCTCCTGACAACAACATATATTTCAAGTGCCCAAACTCAGAGGCAGTTTCTCAAGAAGTCATTAGGCCATCAGAGCTCCATTATTGTGGAGTGTTTACCCTGTCCCTTACTTTTGGAAACTCCTCTACCACCTCCATGGTTGTGAACTCCTGATCATATTCCATTCCAGATATGTATTCACAGATTTTCTAACACTTCTCCTCTAATTGTGTCTTACTTGGGGTGAAGGTAATGTCAAGGCATTTTTCTGGATGAAAGTGGGAAGATTTTTGTGTAGCACATATTTGCATACACATTGGATAAATTTTCCAATTTTCCATTTAAAATACTGAATCCCTGACTTTAACACATACTCTACTAGACTCTGACTACTAATCCTAATATGTTGGAGAAAAATAACCCAAAAAGAATAGAACTACAAGCAGTTCAGAGAAGGCATGGTATACAGTTGGACTTGCCTTTTGCATAATATTGGGTAGGAGTTATAAATGTAGTCAATTTTTTTGAAATAGTTCTCCATATGTTTTTAACGCCTATTCAGGACCTGTATTCTTATATGCACATATAGAATCCTACCTGTTACCACACGTGCATTCTTGTGTGGTGGCTGAATTGGCAGATACAAATTGTGACAAGGGATCACTCTTCCTAAACGCTGTTGGAACTGAAAATTCAACCTATGTGTGAGCTTCCTAGTTGAACAACATTATACATAAATCCATGTTCAGTAAAATGAATTTATTTGGATCTCTGCATGATATATATTTCTTGGTGATTTTCAATTGGCATATAGTGCTACTTTTTAATGTCTGTGTATATGTGTGTGTGTGCGTGAGTGTGTATATATATATGTGTGTATATATATATGTGTATATATATATACACACACACACGCACACACACACACTCTCCAGATTATTCAAAATATGAAATATATGTGTCTTCTTTTACACTTCCTAAATTTTTCATATTCATGAATGTGGATTTATAATCATCTTTTCGCAAGATTATTCTGAGAAATATTCATATACCTTACTAGACTCTGACAACTAATCCTAAGATGATGGAGAAAAACAATGCAAACTGAATAGAAATACAAGCAGTTCAGTGGAGGCATGGTGTATAGTTGGACTTGCCTTTTGCATGATAAATGGTAGGTGTTATAAATCTAGTAAATTTTCAATTGAAATAATTCTCCATGTGTTTTTAAAATTAACAAATATATGAATTCCTGTCTCCCTTTTTCTGTATCCTATTCATCACATGTATTTTTACAGGCACTTATAGAATCCTACCTGGTATCACAGGTACATTTTTGTGAGGTGGCTGACTTGGCAGATACAAATTCTGAAAAAAGATCATTCCTCTTAAACGCTGTTGGAAATGAAAATTCAACCTATGGTTGAGTTCCCTGGTAGAATAACAATATACATAAATCCATGTTCAGTAAAATATACGATTTTTCATCTGTGGATGATATATATTTAATGATGAATATTGATTGGCATATATATTACTACTTTTTAATGTCTGTGTGTGTGTTTTGTGTATATATGTATATGTGTATATATATACAAATATACACTCTCCAGATTTTTCAAACTATGAAATATATGTGTCTTATTTAAATTCCCTAAATTCATTCATGTTCATGGACTTGGATTTATAATCAACTTTTCACAAGATTATTCTCAGAAATATTCATCCACCTGAAAAACATATTTGTATCCTAGTACTGAACACTAAGTTGAATGAATGGTGCATACAAAAACTAATATTTCTACAGTAACTGACCCAGTTTAACATCAGTGCAAGTAGATTCTGATGGGACAAGGTGTGTATTTTGACGTTCATTTTTATTAAACACTGGTACTTAATATTTCTTCATATAATGGACATCATAGGATATATATTTCATCCACAAATTCACAAATTTATGGGCATTTGTTTCACTTACAATCAATTTCTGCTTCTGAACACATGTATTTCTCCAGGTGTCTTGATTGGTCTTTTCATTAGACTTCTTTCTAAACACATCATTTTCGATTTCCATAATCAATTTTGAAGCAAAACTCACACACACTTCATGATAAACCATAACCCTAATATTACCAATAGATGTATAACTGGTTTGAATGAATGTATGTATATAAATATAAAATTTCCTGTATATTTTCAGATATCAATTCAATCCATTATTTAAAGTTGAAACCAGTGATACTATTTATTCACAGTATGGTTTATTCATGCATTATCTCTGTATTCATAGACACAGGGTGCACCTATTTCTACCCCCAATACTAATTTATATGTCTTCAATATATTGCTCCTAGAAATGGTGGAAGAAATACTCATGTCATCTGATCTACATATAAATTTTATAAGTGTAATATTCTGGACACAAAAAGCAAATGTCACACTTATGTTTGTACCAAATCGTCAATAGAAAGTGTTCATGGATTACTAAAAACATCCATGTCCAGGTTGCCTAATGCTCTCAAATGTCTATCCTATTGGTGACTACATATTTGTTTCTTACTAAGATTATATATTCAATCTCAAGCCTGTTGAAAATGTCTAATCCTATCACTCACTATATAATTTGCCTGATTTCCTAATGTCTCTATTGATATCTGCTTTCCTACATATTTTTCCCAGTTCATCACTGTTACCGACTCTTCACATGTGCTGACATTTACATTCACTCTCTAACCAAAACTCTATTGCTAAAGAACTTTTGGTCCAAATCCTACACTCACTCTTCTATCGAAACCAACACTATCTTCCTAATCCTATTGACTATCCCTTTTTGACTGGATGTTCTCTTCGACATTCAATCAACCAAGGTACATGGTCCTTTGCCATTGTTTATCGATTTATCTGAGACATCTGTGCAGAACATAGTTCAAAGGTAAGTATCCCACTAAAGTGACCAATGCCTTTCTGGGCTTCAAATCTTACCTAGAATTCTGTTTTCATACTTATATTTCACCTCTATATTCTTAAATATCACAGGATACCAATATCATTATTCATCCAGCAGAATGATTCCTAACCCTAATCAAACCTGTAATTAACCCTAACCATACACTGTTCCCTAATTTAATTTACAAAAGAGCAGGCACAGAGTTGGTCTTACAATACAGGAATGTAGGGAATCTTTCACCTGCTGAGAAGCTCAAAGTTCCATCTAGATATGATCCCTGGAGAAGATGTAGGGAACTATGAAGGACCTGAGAAAGCAAAAGTCATATTCCATGGCAAAAGAAATCTGGTCAGGACGAAGGGATGTGTCTGAATCAGCCTCTATCTTTTTAATGTAGAGAAGATGGACCAAACCAGGCCTGTGTGGAGAGCTGTTCCAAGTTCCTATGGTTAATATAACATTCTAACTTGTAGAATTGCCACAGGAAATAGGGGCAGCCTCCATGTCATAAGACCGTTGGAAGCAACTGTTAGGACAAAGTGGTTGCCAAGGCAGTGATATCATTCAGTTCCTGAAGGAAGTGACCTCACCTAATTTCTTGGTGATGGAACTCTCTGAACTTGGAATCCAGGAATCCAGGCACCCAAAGGCAGTCCCAGTCTCAGTCCCAGTGGTCACACTTGTTTAGACTTACCAAAGACGGAGTCCATCTTTCTTGGTAAATACTGATGTGAGTATGGCCAAATGCCTGAAGAGCTCTGAAGAGGGACCTTTCCTTAAAACGCAGGTAGTGGCTCACTGCTGGGTCCTGACAACTTCACAGAGTTGCCCAAGTAGACCAGATCTGAGACAGGACAGGCCATTTCGGGGGAACATAAAATGGCCCACCAGTCAGAGGACTCTCTGGATACTCACATACCTACTTGGGGGAAGGAGGTGCCTTTGTGGGTGTGGGTGTGAGTTTGTGGTTTTGTCTCATGTTCTAAGAATAGGTAGGAAAGGCAGTTTGTTTGGTTTGGAATGGACTGTGTCTAGTAAGTCCTTTGACAAGGCGAGTGTTTCTATGTCTGTATATCCCACTGTGTCTGTGGTTGTAGATATTAGAAAAGAGAATGCATCAATGGATGTGTTATGTCTAGTAGAAAGCTTCTCAGCATTCATCCTCCCTAATTAATGAATGGACTGTGGCTTGCCTTATAGATGTACAACACCTACTATCTTCCTAAGTTCCTGTATTCTTCCTGATTTTGGCCTCTCTCTAGAATAGGCTCATTATTTTGTGTCCACGTTATGTACCACCTCCAAGCTCTGTGACATGGCTATGTACTGGATAGCTGAAGGGAAAGGGAGCATATCAGAAAACTCAGATATCAGTGTGACCAGGAGAGTCTCAGTGGAGAAACCCTGCTTTGGGTCTTTTGCTTACCTATTTGTCCATTGCCCTGAATGTCAGGAAGGTCTTTGCCTCAGGTCGCCCCTTTGTGAAGCATGAAGAAAACAGTTTTCAGATGGAAATGAATGGGCATCACCTTGGGCTCTTTGCTTAATTGCTTTGGAATGGGATGTGACTGAATCAGCCTCTTGGCCCTGTGTGAGGCCGTGGCTTAGATTCTCAGAACCTGTTGGGTCTAAAGAAAATGTCACACTTATGTTTGTACCAAATCCCATGTGTGCATCCAAAACGAAAATGGCCAAAAGAGCAGTCATTGTGGATGAAGTCTCTCACCTTCCTCTGTAATGTTCCTGCCTCCATCAAGTGAGAATAGGGATCCTTTGGGTCAAATGAGTTCTTCAAAGCTCTGCAGAGTCTAGCCCATAGGTGCTTGGGTTTTCTCATAACTCCAATTCATATAAAGAATCTAAACTCCACAGTCACTAGGCCACAAATTGGAGAAGTGGAGCAGTATTAATGGCAGGCATATTTAAACACTCCTGGTTCACAGGAAGGGAGTCCGGGCCTTTAGGCAAATGAGGGGTAAGGGAGCTTCTTTGGGACACTGTCTTGGGCTGTGCCTCTCATGGAAACCTCCAGCCAGAGGTTATTATGAGTGTCTATATGGAAGAAGATGAGGGCTAGGTGGGAGTGTTTTGGTTTTAATTGTGGTCACTTGTGTGGTGGTTGGAAGAGATGATTGGTTACCCCTGGGCTTGAACTCTGGTGTGACTCCACTTAGAGACTGATTTCTGGAACTGACCTCAGAGAAGTATTGCAATGAATTGTGTTGGGATTTTAGGCAGCCTCGCATGAGAGTCGCCCTTGAAAAATGAGTCTTGGCGCAGGGTTGCTTTCCACAGCACTGGAAATCTCAGCCTGGATATCACATGATTTTATTCTGAAAGACTTGGTAACCATAGTTGAGAGTCAAAACAAACAAGGACCTCACATTGTAGACGTCAATGGGCCTGGTTTCATGTGAACTTTTGGCCACTCTTTGGGAAGCCTTGCCTGTGAGAGTTCTCGAGAGCTTTCATTGAAATGAGCTTCCTCAACATTTAATGGTTCCTGAATAAATTGAAACCCACAGTGCCTCCAACTTCATCCTTGAAAAATGGTAAGATAAATACCATGAAATGCTTAAAATTCCCATGAGCAGGTGGCACTGGAGAGCCTTTGGATGTCCTGTTTCTGATCATAAGTATACCAGAAGGTTCCTTGATTGACTGGGTTTCATGAAAATAGTATAGAAAAGAGACGGCAGTAAGTTGGAGGCTGCTTAGTAGTGGACCTAGAGAAGTTGTGGGCAGGTGTGTGATAAAAAATCTGTGGTGTGGCCATGTGGATATGCCATTGGCTTCCAAATGGATTATTACTGATATGGTGCAGCCAGCAGACCCTTCTATGTAAAGGCATCTTGTGATATTGAGGAGTTTCAGTGCAATGTTCAGAATCAGGTTACTATGCTCAAGGAGGCAAGCTTGTGGGATAGAAGCCTGGTTGGTGCTTTCTCCTCCAGACCCTGACCCACCAAACGTGACAGAATTCCCTCCAGCACTGTGTCCCACTTGAACTCCTCGTTTTGTGAAGCAAATACCAAACTCCCAGTGCAGCAGCAAGAAACACCACGAAAAATGGAGTATGAACAAATGGGTTCACAGTGCACACGGGTAGACACTTAGCCTCCAGTGGCCACAGTTTACCTACAAAGAGAGGATTCAGCAATGCTGCCTCATGTTCATTTTAAAATAAGTAACCATGTCCTCCAGGTCACATAGATGCAGACCCAGCTTTGGTGGTCTCACTACAATGGAAGCTAAAGTTCCTGAGAAGAACATATATTACACGTGCCCAACTTCAGAGGGAGTTTCTTAAGAAGACATTAGGCCAGCAGAGTTCCATGTTTGTGGAGTGTTTACATTGTCCCTTACTTTTGGAAACTCCTCTACCACCCCCAAAGTTGTGAAAATTGAGCAGTTTCCATTGCAGATATGTATTCACAGATTTTTCTAACTCTTCTCATCTAACTGTGTCATACTTGGGGCGAAGGTAATGTCACGGCATTGTTCTGGATGAAATTGAAAAGATTTTTGTGTAGCACATATTTGCATACACATTGGATTCATTTTTCAATTTTCCATTTGAAATACTGAATACATGACACTCTCCCACACCCTACTAGCCTCTGACTATTCATCCTAATATGATGGAGAAAAATAACCTAAACAGAATACAAATACAAGCAGTTCAGGAGGCATGGTGTATAGTTGGACTTGCCTTTTGCATGATAAACGGTAGGTGTTATAAATCTAGTCAATTTTTAATTAAAATAGTTCTCTATGTGTTTTTAAAATTAACAACTATGTGAATTCCTGTCTCACTTTCTCTGTAGCCTATTCATCACATGTATTTTTATATGCACTTATACAATCCTACCTGGTATCATAGGTACATTTTTGTGAGGTTGATGTCTTGGCAGGTACAAATTGTGAGAAGAGATCACTCCTCCTAAACACTGTTGGAACTGAAAATTCCACCTATAGGGGAGCTTCCTAGTAGAACAACATTATACGTTAACTCATGTTCAGTAAAATAAATATTTTTGTATATGTGGATGATATATATTTAATGATGAATTTCGATTGGCATATATATTAGTACTTTTTAATGTCTGTGTGTGTGTTTTGTGTATATATGTATATGTGTATATATATACAAATATGCACTCTCCAGATTTTTCAAACTATGAAATATATGTGTCTTATTTAAATTCTCTAAATTCATTCATGTACATGGACTTGGATTTATAATCAATTTTTCACAAAATTATTCTTAGAAATATTCATCCACCTTAAATACATATTTGTTTACTAGTAGTGAAAACTAACTTCAGTAATGGTGTCTACAAATCCTAATAATTCTACAGTAACTGACCCAGTCAAACATCAATGCAAGTAGATTCCTATGGGACATGATATGTAATTTGACATTCATTTTTATTCAACACTGGTACATTATTATTTCTTCAGTTTTTGCACATAATAGGATATATATTTCATCCACAAGTTAGCAAATTTATAGGCATTTGTTTCAACTTTAATCACTTCCTGCTTCAGAACACATGTATTGTCAGGGTTTCTTGACTCGTCTTTTCATGAGACTTCTTTCCAAACACATTATTTTCAATTTCCATAATCACTTTAGAAGCAAAACTCACACACTCTTCATGATAAATCAAACACTAATATTACCATTAGATGAATAACTGGTTGGATTGAATGATTGTATATCCATATAAGATTTCCTGTAATTTTTCAGAAATCAATTCAAACCATTATTTAAAGTTGGAACAAGTTATATTATTTATTCACAGTATGGTCTATTCATGCATTATCTCTATATTCATAAACACAGGGTACACCTATTTGTATCCCCAATACTAATTTATACGTCTTCAATATATTGCTCCCAGAAATGGTGGAAGAAATACTCATGTCATCTGACCTACATATAAATTTTATAAGTGTAATATTCTGGACAAAAATTGTAAATTCACACTTATAATTGTACCAAAGCCTAAATGGAATGTAAACATGGATTACTAAAAACATCTATTTCAAGGTTGCCTAATGCTCTCAAATGTCAATCCTATTGGTAACTACATATTTCTTTCTTCCTAAGATTATAAATTCAAACTCAACCCTGTTGAAAATGTTTAATCCTCTCACTCACTTTATACATTGGCTGATTTAGTAATGTCTCTATTGATATCTGCTTTTCTACATATTTTCCCCAGTTCATGATAGTGACTGACTCTTCATATGTGCTGACATATATATTCGCTCTCTAACTGAAACCCTATTGCTAAAGAACTTTTGGTCCAAATCATATACTCACTCTTCTTCCTAAACCTACCAAAAATCTTTCAGATCCTAATGACTATCCTTTTTTGAGTGGATGTTCTCTTCTACATTCAATCTTCCAAGGTACAAGGTCCTATGCCATTGTATATCAAATTTTCTGAGACATCTGTGCAGAACATAATTCAAAGCTAAGTATCCCAATCAAGGGCCCAATGCCCCTCTGGGTTTTAAATCATACCTAGATTTCTGTTTTCATAATTATATTTCACCTCTACATTCTTGTAAATATCGCAGGTTCCCAATACAATTATTCATGGTGCAGAATGATTTGTAACCCAAATCAAACCTGTTATTAACCCTAAACATACACTGTTCCCTCAATCTCATTTTACAGAGGAGCAGAAACAGAGTTGTTCTTACAATACAGGAAAGTAGGGGACATTCAACCTTCTGAGAACTTCAAAGGTCCATGCAGAAATGATACCTGGATTAGTTGTAGGCAGGTATGAAGGACCTAAGAGAGCAAAGGCCAATTTGCATGGCAAACAACCTGGTCAGGATGAAGGGATGTTTCTGAATCAGCCTCTCTCTTCTTATTGTGGAGAAGATGGACCAAACCAGGCCTGTGTGGAGAGCTGTTCCCGGGTGCCTATGGTTGATATACCATTCAAACTTGTGAAAGTGTCAGAGGAAGTAGGGGCAGCCACCATCTCACGGGACCTTTGGAAGCAATTGTTAGGACAAAGGGGTTGCCAAGGCAGTGACCTCATTCAGTTCTAAAGAAAGTGATGTACCTCATTTCCTTGGTGATGGAACTCTCTGAACTTGGTATCCAAGAAGCCAGGCACCCAGAGGCAGTCCCAGTCCCAGTCCCAGTGTGCTCACTTGTGTGAATTTACCAAGGACAGTTAGTCTTTCTTGGTACCTACTGATGTGAGGATGGCAAAATGCCAGCAGAGCTCTGAAGAGGGACCTTTCCTGATAAAGCAGGTAGTGGCTCACCAGTTTTTCCTGACAACTTCACAGCGTTGGACAAGGAAACAAGATCTGAGTGGGTACAGGCCATTTTGGGGGAACATAGTATGGCCCACCAGTCAGAGGACACACCGGATAGTCAAAGACTTACTTGGGGAAAGGAGGTGCCTTTGTGAGTGTGGGTTTGTGGTTTTGTCTCATGTTCTGAGAATAGGTAGGAAAGGCGTTTTTTTTTGTTTGTTTGTTTGTTTGTTTGTTTGTTTGTTTGTTTGGAGTGAACTGTTTCTAGTAAGTCGTTTGAAAAGGTGAGTGTTTCTATGTCTGTGTATCCCACTGTGTCCGTGGTTGTAGACATGAGAAAAGACAATGCAACAATGGATGAGTCCTGTCTAGTAGAAAGCTTCCCAGCATTCATCCTGTCTAACTTATGAATGGAGTGTGGCTTTCCTTATGGATGGGCAAATCCTACTACCTTCCTAAGTCCCTTTTTTCTTCCTGAATTCTGGCTACTCTCCAGAATAGGATCATGGATTTGTGTCCAAGATAGGTGCGAACTCCAATGTCTGTGACATGGCCATGTACTGGATAGCTGAAGGGAATGGCCAGTATCTCAGAAAACTCAGATATCAGTGTGACCAGTAAAGTCTCAGTGGAGAAACCCTGCTTTGGGCCATTTGCTTACCTATTGTTCTTTAGCCCTGAATGTCAGGAAGGTCTTTGCCTCAGGCAACCCCTTTGTGAACCCTGAAGAAAACAGTTTTCAAATGAAAATGAATGGGCATCACCTTGGGCTCTTTGCTTAATTGCTTTGGAATAGGATGTGTCTGAATCAGCCTCTTGGCCCCGTGTGAGGCTGTGGCTTATATTCTCAGTACCTGATAGGTCAAAAGAAAGATTCCATGTGTGCATCCAAAACCAAAATGGCAAAAAGTTCAGTCATTGTGAATGAATTCTATTGCCTTCCTCTGTTAGGTTCCTGAAATCCATCAAGTGAGAATAGGGATCCTTTGGGTCAAATGAGTTCCTCAAATCTCTGCAGACGGGCTTGTCTTTTCTCCTGATTCCAATTGACATAAGGAATCTAAACCCCACAGTCAGAAGGCCTCAAATTGGAGAAGCGGAGCAGTATTAAGGGCAGGCCTATTTGATCACTCCTGTTTCACAGGAAGGGTTTCCAGGCCACCCTGATTTTAGCCAAATTAGGGACATGGGAGCTTATTTTGGACACTCTCTTGGAATGTGCCCCTCATGGAAAGCTCCAACGAGAGGTTATGATGAGTGTCTACATGAAAGAAGATGGAAGCCATGTGGGAGTGTTTTGGTTTTAATTGTGGTCATTTGTTTGGCGGTGTGGAGATGACTGGGTCAACCTGGTCTTGAACTCTGGTGTGATTCCCCTTAGAGACTGCATTCTGGAACTGACCTCAGAGAAGTATTGCCATAAATTGTGTTGGGATTTTATGAGGCCACGCATGAGAGTCGCCCTTGGAAACAGAGATCTTGGCCCAGGTTGGCTTTCCTCAGAGTACTGGGAATCTCAGCCAGGATATCACAGGATTTTATTCTTTAAGACTTGGCAGCGATTGTTGAGAGTCAAAACACACATGGACCTCATATTGGAGAACTCAATGCGCCTGGCTTCATGTGACCTTTTGTCCACTCTTTTGGAAGCCTTGCCTGTGAGAGTTCTCCAGAGCTTTCTTTGAAATGAGCTTCCTCAACATTTAATGGTTCTTGAATGAATTGAAACCCACAGTGCCTCTAACTTCATCCTTGAAAAATGGCTACATAAATACCATGAAATTTTTGAAATTCCCATGACCTGGTGGCACTGGAGAACCTTTGGATGTTCTGTTGCTGATCATGAGTGTACCAGACCATGCCTTGTTTGACTGGGTTCCATGAAAATGGTGTAGAACAGAGATGCCAGTATATTGAAGCCTGCTGAGTAGTGGGCCAAGAGCTGTGGTGTGCAGGCTTGTGAAAAAATATCTCTGGTGGGGACATGTGGATCTCCCATTGACTTCCAAATGGCTTGTGGCTGACATGGTGCAGCCATCAGGCTCTTTCTTGTAAAGGCATCTTTTTATATGGAGAGGTTTCAGGGCAATCTTCAGAATAAGGTTGCTATGATCAAGGAGAAAGCTATGTGGGATAGAAGCCTGTTTGGTGCATTCTCCTGCAGACCCTGACACACCACATGTGACATAAGTCCCTCCAGCACTGTGTCCCAGTTGAACTCCTTGTATTTCATGAAGCAAATACCAAACTCCCAGTGCAGGATCAAGAAACACCATGGAAAGTGGAGAATGACCAAATGGCTTCACAGTCCACACGGGGAGACAATTAGCCCACAGTGGCCACAGTTTACATACAAAGAGAGAATTTGGCACTGCTGTCTCATGTTCATTGAACAATAAGAAAAAATGTCCTTCAGGTCACATAGATGCAGGGTCAGCTTTGATGTTCTCACAACAAAAGAATATAGTTTCTGACAAGCTCCTGAGAACAGCAAATATTTCAAGTGTCCAACCACAAAGGCAGTTTCTCAAGAAGTATTATTATGGCAGAGCTCCATGTACGTGGAGTGTTTACCCTGCCCCTTAGTTTTGGAAATTCCTCTACCACCTCCAAGGTTGTGAACTCCTGATCATTTTCCATTGCAGATATGTATTCACATATTTTCTAACTATTCTCCTCTAATTGTGTCTTACTTGGGGCGAAGGTAATGTAAAGGTATTTTTCTGGATGAGAGTGGGAAAATTTTTGTGTAGCACATATTTGCATACACATTGGATACATTTTCCTATTTTCCATTCGACATACTGAATCCCTGACAATAACCAATACCCAACTAGACTCTTACTGATAATCCTAATATGATGGAGAAAAATAACCCAAACAGAATAGAAATACAAGCAGTTCAGTGGATGTATCACGTATATTTGGACTTGCCTTTTGCTTGACAAATTGTAGGTGTTACAAATCTTGTCAATTTTAATTGATATAGTTCTCCATGAGTTTTTAAAGTTAACAACTATGTGAATTCCTGTCTCCCTTTCTCTGTAGCCTATTCAGCACATGTATTTTTATATGCACATATAGAATCCTACCTGGTATCACAAGTACATTATTGTGAGTGCATGCATTGGCAGATACAAATTGTGAGAAGAGATCACTCCTCCTAAATGCTGTTGGAACTGAAAATCCAACCTATGCATGATCTTCCTAGTGAAATAGTATGCATAAATCCATTTTCATTAAAATATAAATTTTTTTCATCTCTGGATGATATGTATTTTATGATGAATTTCGATTGGCATATATATTGCTACATTTTAATGTCTGTGTGTGTGTGTTGTGTGTGTGTGTGTGTGTGTGTGTATATATATATATATATATATATATATATATATATATATATATATATACTCTCCAGATTTTTCAAAATATGAAATATATGTGTCTTATATACATTCCCTAAATTCATTCATGTTCATGTATGTGCATTTATAATCAACTTTTCACTAGATTTTTCTCAGAAATATTCGTCCACGTGAAATACATATTTGTTTCCTAGTACAACAAACTCACTACAGTGAATGGTGGTTACAAATCCTAATATTTCTACCCTAACTGACTCAGTTTAACATCAATGCAAGTAGATTTCTATGGGACATGATGTGTATTTTGAGGTTCATTTTCATTCAACACTGGTATATTACTATTTCTTAAGTTTTGAACATCATAATATGTATATATTTCATCCACAAGTTCACAAATTTATAGGCATTTGTTTCAGTTTCCATCATTTCCTGCTTCAGAACACATGATTTCCTCCAGGTTTTTTGACTGGCCTTTTTATGAAACTTCTTTCCAAACACATTATTTTCGAATTCCATAATCAATTTTAAAGCAAACCTCACACACTCTTCATGATAAAACATAACCCTAAAATTACCATTAGATGTATAACTGGTTGTAATGAATGGATGTATATCATATAAGATTTCCTGTATATTTTCAGATATCAATTCAATCCATTATTTAAAGTGGGAGCCAGTTATATTATTTATTCACAGTATGGTCTATTCATGCATTTTCTCTATATTCAAAGACACAGGGCACACCTATTTTTACTCCCAATACTAATTTATATGTCTTCAAAAACTTGTTCGCAGAAATGGTGGAAGAAATACTCATGTTTCCTGATGTACATATACATTTTATCACAGTAATATTCTGGACACAAAACGCAAAGTCACATTTATGATTGTACGAAATCCTAAATGGAAAGTGAGCATGGATTACTAAAATCATCCATCTCCAGGTTGCCTAATGCTCTCAAATGTAAATCCTATTGGTGACTATATATTTGTTTCCTCCTAAGATTATATACTCAACCTCAAGCCTGTTGAAAATGTCTAATCCTATCACTCACTTTATTCTTTTCCTGATTTCCTAATGTCTCTATTGATATCTACTTTCCTACATATTTTCCCCAGTTCATCTTTGTGACTGACTCTTCACATGTGCTGACATTTACATTCACTCTCTACTCGAAACCCTCTTGCGAAAGAACTTATGGTCCAAATCATATACTCACTCTTTTTCGTAAACCTACCGACGATCATCCTAATCCTACCGACTATCTTTTATCGACTGGATGTTCTCTTCTACATTCAATTATCCAAGGTACAAGGTCCTATGCCATTGTATATCAATTTATCTGAGATAACTGTGCAGAACATAATTCAAAGATAAGTATCCCACTCAAGGGCCCAATTTGCCCTTCAGGGCTTCAAATCTTACTTAGATTTTTGTTTTCATAATTATATTTCCCCTATATATTCTTGTAAATATCACAGGTTTCAAGTACCATTATTCATCCCAGAGAATGATTCCTAACTCAAATCGAACATGTTATTAACCCTAACCATACACTGTTCCCTCAATCTAACTTTACAGAAGAGCAGGATCAGAGTTGGTCTTCCAAAAGAGGAATGTAGGGGATATTCCACCTGCTGAGAACCTCAAAGGTCCATGCAGAAATGATTCCTGGAGAAGTTGTAGGCAGCCATGAAGAACCTGAGAGAGCACAAGTCATCTTCCATGGTAAACATCCTGGTCAGGATGAAGGTTTGTGTCTGAATCAGCCTTTTTCTTCTTAATGTAGAGAAGATGGACCAAACCAGGCCTGTGTGGATAGCTGTTCCTGGGTGCCTATGGTTGATATACCATCCTAACTTGTGAAAGTGTCACAGGAAGTAGGGGTAGCCTCCATCTATTGGGACCCTTGAATGGAACTGTTAGGACAAAGTGGTTGCCAAGGTAGTGACCTCATTCTGTTCTTGAATGAAGTGACCTACCTCACTTTCTTTGTGATGGAACTATCTGAACTTGGGATCCAGGAAGCCAGGCACCCAGAGCGAGTCCCAGTCCCAGTCCCAGTTTGCTCAGTTTTTTAAAATAACCAAGGACAGTGTCAGTCTTCCTTGGTACCTGCTTATGTGAGGATTGCCAAATGCCAGCAGCGCTCTGAAGAGTGGACTTTTTCAGAAAGCATGTAGTTGTTCATCGCTTGCTCCTCACAACTTCTCAGAGTTGGCCAAGGAGACCAGATCTGAGACAGGACAAGCCATTTCGGGAAAACATAGTAGGGCCCACCAGTCATAGGACACTCCTGATAGTCACAGACCTATTTGTGAAAATGAGGTGCCTTTGTGGGTGTGGGTGTGAGTTTGTGGTTTTGTCTCATGTTTTGAGAATAGGTAGGAAAGGTGGTTTGTTTGGTTTGGAGTGGACTGTGTCTAGTAAGTCCTTTGACAAGCCGAGTGTTTCTATGTCTGTCCATCTCTCTGTGACCTTGGTTGTAGATATTAGAAAAGAGAATGCATCAATGAAGGTGTCCTGTCTAGTAGAAATCTTCCCAGAATTCATCCTACCCAATTTAGGAAAGGAATTCAGCTTGCCTTATGCATGGGAAATGCCTACTATCTTCCTAAGTTCCTCTTTTCTTCCTGAATTTTGCCACTCTCCAGAATAGGATCATGGTTTTGTGTCCAAATTATGTACCACCTCCAATCTCTATGACATAGCCATGTACTGGATAGCTGAAGGGAATTGGAGCATCTCAGAAAACCCAGATATCAATGTGACCAGGAAAGTCTCAGTGGGGAAACCCTGATTTTGGCCTATTGCTTACCTATTCTTCTGTTGCCCTTAATGTCAGGAAGGCCTTTGCCTCTGGCCACACCTTTGTGAAGCCTGAGCAAAACAGTTTTCAAATGGAAATGAATGGACATCACCTGTGGCTCTTTGCTTAATTGCTTAGGAAAGGAATGTGTCTGAATCAGCCACTTGGCCCTGTGTGAGACTGTGGCTTAGATTCTCCGCACCTGATGGATCTAAAGAAAGATCCCATGTTTGCATCCATAGCCAAAATGGCAAAAAGTGCAGTAATTGTGGATGAAGTCTCTCGCCTTCCTCTGTAAGGTCCCTGACCTCCATCAAGTGAGAATAGGGATCCTTTGGGTCAAATGAGCTCTTCAAATCCCTGCAGAGTCTAGCCCATAGTTGCTTCTGTTGTCTCATGACTCCAAATCACATACATAATCTATACATGACAGTGAGTAGGCCTCAAATTGGAGAAGCACAGCAGTATTCAGGGCAGGCCTATTTGATCACTCCTGTTTCACAGGAAGTGTTTCCTGGCCACCCAGACTTTAGGCAAATGAGGGGCAAGGAAGTCTATTTTGGACACTGTCTTGTGCTGCACCCCTCATGGAAACATACAGCCAGAGGTTATGATGAATATCTACATGGATAAAGATGAGGGTCATGTGGGAGTGTTTTGGTTTAAATTGTGGTCATTTGTGTGGCAGTTGGAAGAGATGACTTGGTCCACCTGCACTTGATCTCTGGTGTGATTCCCCTTAGAGACTGAGTTCTGGAACTAACCTCAGAGAAATATTGCCATGAATTGTGTTGGCATTTTAGGAGGCCATGCATGAGCGTCACCCTTGGAACCTGAGATCTAGCCCCAGGTGGCTTTCCAGAGAGCACTGGGAATCTCAGCCGGGATATCACATGATTTTATTCTGAAAGACTTGGCAGCCATAGTTGAGAGTCAAAACACACATGGACCTCACATTGTAGACCTCAAAGGGCCTGGCTTCATGTGATTTTTTGGACACTCTTTGGGAAACCTTGGTTGTTATTGTTCTCCAGAGCTTTCATTGAAATGATCTTCCTCACCATTTATTGGTTCCTGAATGAATTGAAACCCACAGTGCCTCCAACTTCATCCTTGAAAAATGGCTAGATAAATAAAATGAAATTTTTGAAATTCCCATGACCAGGTGGCACTGGAGAACCTTTGGATGTCCTGTTGCTGATCATGAATATACCAGACAGTTTCTTGATTGACTGGGTTTCATGAAAATGGTGTAGAACAGAGATGCCATTAAGTTAGAGCCTGCAGAGTAGTGGGCCTAGAGAAGTGGTGTGCAGTTGTGTGATAATACATTTGTGTTGTGGCCATGTAGATCTGCCATTGGCTTCCAAATTGCTTGTGACTGACACGGTGCAGGCAGGAGACCCGTATATGTAAAAGCATGTTTTTATATGGAGAGGTATCAGGGAAATGTTAAGAATCAAGTTGCTATGCACAAGTTGGCAAGCTATGTGGGAAAGAAGCCTGCTTGGTGCATTCTCCTCCAGACCCTGACCCACCACAAGTGACAGAACTCCGTCTAGCACTGTGTCCCTGTTGAACTTCTTGTATTTTGTGAAGCAAATACCAAACTCCCAGTGCAGCAGCAAAATACACCACGAAAAGTGGAGGATGACCAAATGGTTCCACAGTCCACATGGGGAGACAC